>NC_040239.1:14412498-15078117 GCF_001444195.1 Xiphophorus couchianus | reverse complement strand
CATCTAGTCTATCTTTCCCTACTGCTGACACTGAGAACTAAAAAAGGGAACCTTTGAGAGAGACGGACGGAGTTTGGCGTTTCGAACCCCAGACCTGGCTTGATGATGAAGAAGGTGCTGCAGCAGGAGGAAGATGTTGATCGGCGAAGGCAGGGATCTCTGTAGGTCTGATGAGCTTCTTCTCCGCATGGATGCTGAGGTCACACAGGACTTGGTGCTGGCAGGAAGAAAGGCACCAGTTCTTCTTCTTTGTCTTTGCCTTTGTCTTCATCTTTGTCTTTGGGGTCTGAACCCAGCCGATGAGAGAAGTGCGATTCGAAGCCACAGGTTGTGGGCCAGACGGGTTGGTCTCCATGAGCGGGACAGTCTTCGGCTCTGTGGCCCCGGCTCTTCTTCAGCTGCAGAGTTCTTTGTCCATCTCGATCTTGGCTCGAAGCTGCCCGGAGGATCCAACAAACGGTTCCTCTTTTGCACCCACCTTTTATAGGGTTTATCCACCCTTTTGGTGCGTTTTCATTGGCTGTCTGCTTAGACAGATGATCTCATATCCATCACTGTCTTACAGACATTTCCTGATGTCTGTGCCAATGTCTCAGGGTTGCTCAACCTCCTGTGTCTGTTGCCTGCATGACATTTTCTAAATAAAGCATTGATCATCTCTGCTCTTCTGTTAGTTCCCCTTTTTCCCTTATCCTTTCACCTTTCACCTACCATCTACCTCCAATATCAGTGATGTTTAATTGCAGTTACACCTTTTTACACCATTTCAAGTTCAATGTCAAAATCACATTTATATCACATTTATTTTCTTTAGCTTCTCTGATTTAGCATTCATTTATGATTTTATAACCATAACTTATTAATTATCCTCAACTTATTAATACTCACATTAATAACTCTTAATGTGAGTTATTACAGATGTTTTCTGAAAAGAAACCAAGAATAATACATGATTCTAATTATTTAATACCAAAGTTGCAGTTACTTGTTTTTCTTGTAAGTGTTCCCACAAATATAAGTGTAAGTATTATTACAAGTAAACCAATATTAATATAAGTATTTTACTTTGAATCTTATCCAATTACTAATAATGTTTAGATTTCATTCTTTAAAACTTTCATGCTTTAAGCTAAGGAATAGTCTCAGCTATTTTTATAAATCTGCAGGCTGGAAACTTACTTCCTCTTTTTCCAGGAAACCTGCTTTTCCTGTTTCATGACTCTCTCTGACTGACTATGATTTCTTATGATTAGATAGAAAAAAGTAGAATTAAAGCAAATTTGCATGAGACAAAAACAACACACACAACCAGATTTATTTTATTGACACTTAAGTCTACTGTTGGGCCTTGATGTCACTTGAGTGATTCATTTTAAAGATAACTTTATTTATTATTACTGTTAAACTAAAATCTCCAGCATGGGGAAGTGGGATGAGCTCGGATTTTCTTGACACTATTTAACTACAACAGAAAGCTCATATTTACAGTGCCATGCAAAAAGTAATCTGATTCCTTACATTTTTCCATTTTGTAATGCTATGGTCATAAAGTTAATGATGTCAATATAATTTGTTTCCCCCTAAGAAACATCACATTATTACTAAATAATGTGATGCCTGTAAAGAACCTACATCCCAAACACAGTCAATATCACAATAAAATTGTGGTCCCCCTTTTCAGTCCCCCTTACTCTGGTAACATAAAAACAAAACCCTGACAGTGTGTTCACACCAAACTCATTACGCGTGTCAAAAACACATTCAACGCTTCAAGTTCAACACGTGTATGAATACAGACGCTAGACATTTTGCTCTACACCTAGCATCTCACGCATCAGGCCCATCTGGTTTACATTCAAAGTCTATGTGGAGGTCAAGGATGCGTCAGATGCGTCAGAATCGCTCTTGCCATTGTTTTCTGTTGCTGGCCTATTTGTCAGACGCGTCAGAAGCGCTTGACGCTAGATGTGCGAAGCGCACCGTGACGCGCCTCCACACAGACTGTGAACGTAAACCAGGTGCACCTGCCACGCGAAACGCATGTGGTGTGAATGCACCACGAGCCGTCAGCAATAGTTATGTACTTACAACTGTACAGCCGTTCTGCAAGGCTTTGGAGTTTTGTTATCAATCTCTTTGAACATCTCACAGTGGACTCCAAAATCCGTTGTTCAATAATTTAGCACAACTAAACCTGTAACACAACTGATTGTAGGTTTTGTCATACATTTCTGTCCACTTAAACTGAGGCCGTGATCGGAAAGGCTGCTTTTCTGATGCAGCCTGATTTCTGATTGGCAAGACCAATGGGCAGTATTTCACAAGCCATTGGGGAGATAATAAATGTGTGGTAGAAGATCAGATGAAATCAAAAACTTTTTGGTTTCAACGCAACATGCTCTATGGCAAAAACCTAACAATGCAAATAAAACCCACGGTGAAGATTAATGGGTGTAGCATTATGTGGTAGGAATGTTTGTCTTCAGGACAAACAATTAAGCTGCTCAAAGTTGAAAAATGTTATATGGGGACTAATTACACAAAAATGCAGGAAGAAAACCTTTTAGGGACTGCAAGACATTTGAGACTTAGGTAGATGTTCAACTGTAAGTAGGGCAGTGACTCTAAATATACAGCCAGGGCTACTGCAAAATGGTTTGGATCAAAATATATACATTTGTTAGATGTCTAACGCCACAACATACTATCTATATCCCCACAGTTTGGGATATAGAGAAAACGGCATTAAATAGGTTGTTGCTCTATTAGCAAACTTGTGTACTTGGAAACCTTTACTGTTCCTTCACTGGTATAGAACCTGGTATTTTTATGGTAAGCACTAAATTTAGTGTGGGATTGAGTGAATGATGACTTTATTGGGGTTGATGTTTCCAAAACAGATTTGAGCAATATATTGATCTTGTTTTGCCAGAAACAAATTCCCAGTTTGTGTCATCTTAGACATAAATTAAGCATGACAATTTTAAAGAATAATGATGTGATTTTTTTTTGTGTGGTCTCCACAGGATGTGGTTGTGGTGGGAGAGGAAAACTTTACCACCCCCTGTTATGTGCAGATGGATTTGGAGGCATGTCACATTTTGACAGAGACACTGGGGACGTACTGCCTGGTGGGCCAGTCAATAGGCAAAGCAGCTGCTAAGAGGCTCAAACTGGCAGTTTTTGGGCCCGTCTCATGCACAACTTTGGACTATCACATCAGGATTTATTGTTTGGACGACACTCAGGACGCACTTAAGGTAATGTGTTAAAACTCTATGTACTCAAAGTTCAGTTTCTTTAAAAAATACTTGATACTGAAGGTATTATTGAAGCACAAACATTTGCCAAGTGTTTTAAATGCTGCAAAGCAGTAAAGAGTTCTTTTTTTACCAATCATATTAATATTCCTCTCTTAGGATTTGCATTTGAAATGAGCTGTATTAGAGCTAGAACAAAATGGATTGCATAAAGTCATGAACAGAAGCATCTTCACCCCTCGTCTTGTGGAGATGTGCCGAGAAGCAGTAAACAAAACAGGTCAAGCAATGTCAAAAGAGAGATGCATTAGAAATTTAAACAAAATCAAAGCACCGGAGGGGCCATCTGATACCGGAGATTAACATTGGTAATTTATTCGTGCAGTGATAAGTCAAGTGTCACTGTGGCAAACAGCCATGCACATAATCGCGTAAACATCAACACACACTCAGTCTTACCAGTTCAAGCAAACAGTTGTAACTTGAAAACCAAGTTCAAAGGTGGACTTTTAATGATGAAAAGTTTGCGTGGGTTAGCTGAAGTTTGAGAGCCGACTAAGTGAAGTTTGTCTGAGGTTGATCAGAGAAAAGAAAGGAGGCATCAAAGCTGTTCTTGCAAACATATATCTTAGTGTTTGTGGGCCTTCATTTGATTATTTTTCCTGCAGTTCAACAGCCTTTAAATGTTTCCTTTTCTGCATGTACTTTTATACACCTTAAAGTGTCTGAAAGGTTCTCTTATAGGAGTTGCATAGATGGTTTAAATTTCTAATGGAAGTTTGGTTGATTCTTTTCTTCTCAGTACAGACTTCTTATTCACATTAAATTGATCAAATTCTCACTGAAGAAATAAAACAACTAATGCACAGCTTTATATTTTATGCTGATTTGTTGCCATAGTTCCACAATTCTTTCAAACAGTGATAGCAAAGGAGTTTGAAAATGACAATTATTTATGACTTCCTTTACTTTTCATTACAAGAAATGTGTGCAATTTAAAAATGAAGAGAAGACTTGTGGGTAGAGGAGACTTCCCACTAGTTTTGTTCATTTAAACATTTTATAATATACTTTAAACATCACTTCAAATGATAAATAACTGATAAAACATATTTTGTGCCACAAACTGGAAGTGCAAATCAGCGCAGCACTGAGACTGTCTTCATTCTACATGCAGACCTCAGGCTGCAGCAGACACTTTGCCCATTTTAATACTTCACCTTTTGATTCAGTGTTCAGTAGACAGCTCAAATTGAAAGAAGCCAGTCATGAGGGGACATTTTAACCCCCTGATGCATGAGTGGGTCCTTTTGGATCCGGTGAGGTCATGTTTTTGAAATATATTTATAATGAAAAGTTTTCATCACTTGGTATTCCTCAACATTCATGTGATTGATATCATGCAATAAAAATTTTTAATTTACCTGAAATATTAAAGAAATAACAAGAAATATCATGTTTTGTATTACTACCCATTTCTTCCATAAGTGGGTTCAAAAGGACCCACATTCATTTCTTATGGAATTTAACGGGTTAGGGTTAGGGTTAGGGTAACCCAACTGTCAGGAAAACATTTTTTTGTGAACCATTCCCACTGAGTTCTAAGTCTCACCCCTGAATAATGACATTGTACAAAGCAAGGACTCTTACATATAAGTATTATCTTTATTCTTACCTCACAAATGTTTGTGTGTGTGTGTGTGTGTGTGTGTGTGTCAATCATCAGCGCTGTGTCAGTGTTATTGTCACAAATCAACCTATTAGCCTTCTTTGAAGTTAGCTAACACTAGTTGTCTAACCAAGCTAATTCACATTACTGCCTTTACTTTATTGTGCATGTGTATTATTTGTGTGTGTGTGTCTCTGTGTGTGTCTGACACCCTGGATAAGAAAACAAAAAGAGAAAATATGTTGAATGACATGCAAAACCTGTTGATCAATGTGTTCAAGGTTCTGTCTTTTATTTTCTCAATAAATAAAGTAAAAATTCATAGCTATATAAATAAATACATAAATAAATGAGCTGAAAAAAAATAGAGTGCCTTCTCTGGGTCGAGGAGGATGTCCTGCCCCAAGTGGAGCTGGAGATTGACAGGCGAATTGGCGCAGTGTCTGCAGTGAAGCAGGCGTTGTACCGGTCTGTCGAGGTGAAGAGAGAGCTGAGTGAAAAGGCGAAGCTCTTGATTTACCAGTCTAAGTTCCTGCCCTCATCTATGATCATGAGATTTGGGTCATGTCCGGAAGAACGAGGTCACGGATACAAGCGGGCAAAATTAGTTTTAGTTTTTTAGGGTGTCTCGGCTCTCCCTTAGAGAGAGAAGCTCAGTCATCCTGGAGGGACTCAGAGTAGAGCCACTGCTCCTTCATGTCGAGAGGATCCAGGCATCTGGTTAGGATGCCTCCTGGTCGCCTTTCTGGTGAGGTGTTCCGGGCACCAGGAGGAGGCCCCTGGGGAAGACCCAGGTCTGGAGATACTATGTTTCTCAGGTGGCCTAGGAATGCCTTGGGGAGGGAGGGAGGGAAGTAAGGAAGGAAGGAAGGAAGGAAAGAAGGGAGGGAGGGAGGGAGGGAGGGAGGGAGGGAGGAAGGAAGGAAGGAAGGAAGGAAGGAAGGAAGGAAGGAAGGAAGGAAGGAAGGAAGGAAGGAAGGAAGGAAGGAAGGAAGGAAGGAAGGAAGGAAGGAAGGAAGGAAGGAAGGAAGGAAGGAAGGAAGGAAATAGAATACTGACATACCCCTCCCCTTGCCCACACACATAATGGACGCTGTTCCAACATTGCTGTTGTCATTTCGTTTTAAAAATGTTCTACAAATTGTCACAGATGTTCTACAATTTCTTCTGAAAATGCTTAAAAAAGTGAAAAATGAAAATATTGCAAATATGAAATAATTCTTGTGTTAAATAAAACACAGCAGAAAGTATCATACTAAACATTATTTTGAATCAAAATGACAAAAGTAGCATAAAAACACATTGATTTAAAAACGGGTCAAAAAAGACCCACTCATGGAAGACTGTATAGTCAATATGTCATGCATCAGACGGTTAAAGAAACAGCAGTGACCACGACAACAAATTTGTTGTCGTGGTAATCTATTAGTATATAAGCCAAACTATGTCTTCCTTTTCCCCGATGTGCTTAAACATGACAAGCTAATTTCTTTGAGTCACTGGCCACCAGGCTTTAGCAAGGACCAATATTTATTTATTACAACCTCATTTTGAGGGGTCACCAAGAAGACTTTCACTTTGACCTTTATTGTCATTGACATTTAACAGCTGCTAGCATAACCAGCAATAAAGACAACTTTGAGATTATCAAAAAATAAGAGGCTGTGACTGAAGAACTCCTTTTCTGTTCAGCTTGAACATTGTGTTGTTTGGTTTAAGTTGTCTTATATAGTAACCTTACACACAGAAGAATCTTCCATGAAATTAAGACTCTAAGGGTATCATATTTTCTTATGTTCTTTCAGCAATATCTAAAGTAATGCTCTAAAGCAGGCAAAAAGTAAAACAGCAGCAAAGAAAATAGAAATGTTCATACTTGTGGGGCCTGTTTCTCTTCCAAAGGCCCTGGGAACCATGTTGGAGTAAAAGACATCACAAAATCTTAGGAATATCAGGACTTTTCAAAAGATTCTGAAGGGCTCTGCAAGTAATCTGAAGATGGTTTGTTACTCAGTCTATCAGCTGAGTAAACATATAGCTAATAAATTACAAAACATTATACAATAGTTAAAAAATCAACTTTCTGCTTTGGTTTAGAGTTAGAACATCTCAGTCTCTACACCAATTGTACATGCAATGCAAAACCTCTGAGTTGAGCTGAATTGAGCACAAGCAGGAATCCAAGTTTCAGAACAATTTATTGACAGTAGGTGTACCAGGAATTGTGTAACCAACAATATTTGTTGAAATCAGAATTTTCCCAATATTGGAATATACTCCTGAGTAAATGTCCATAAATTAAGGATGATTTATTATAAATATTTCAGTGTGAAAACAGTGTTTGTATCCTAGCATGAAAAAACACTGAACTGTTCTGCATTTACTGTCTATTTCTGCCTGATTTTAGATACACTTCCTCTCTAGTATTTTACCACAGAAGTCTACTGACAATTAAAGCATTAATAATTAAGATAGTGAGGATGGTAAAGAATGATTTTGGCTTATTGCTGCACAGCTTTGATTAAATCCAAGGAGCACAACCAGAAATGTAGGAGTTTGTCATTGTGAAATAAGTGCCCTGTACAGTGGTTTATGGATGACAAAAATATCAAACCTCCAGATAAATGTTTAAGTAGTTTTGTTTTATTTATTAAATTATTTTCTTGAGGGAAGAATTGTGAGTTTTAATTACTGGATCTTTGTATGTAGGAGGTTCTTCAGATGGAGACTCAAATGGGAGGGAAGCTACTGGATGAACCAAAGACTCTGAACTTCAAAGACAGCACACACAATCTGAGACTGTCAATCCATGATGTGCCACACACACACTGGAAGAGTAAACTTATTGCAAAATATCAGGTGAGGAAAATGCAGGGGCCAATATAGAAATAATCATACTCAGTAGTACTGTATATCTTTGTTTTTATATGCAAAACTGATTTATGTAATGCTACAAAATGCTATGCTACCCGTGTATGCTTTGCAGGAGATACCATTTTACCAGGTGTGGAGTGGATGTCAGAGAACTCTTCACTCCACCTTCACGCTGGAGAGGCTGAGCTCAGCCACCACAGAGATCAGCTGCAAGCTCTGTGTTCGGCAGGTAGAAGGAGAAGGCCAAATCTTTCAGATCAGCAGCACATTAGAAGAGGTATGTTTCTAGATTTTCTTTTGCAAATTTAAATATTTATGTCCTCCACAGATTAGAACCCAATGTGCATCAAAAGAAGCAAACTCAGATACTCAGCGGTATCAGCATATCAGTGTTATGCTGATACCGCTTGTTCAAGTTAACTGCAGAAGATAATTACAATAAGCAGAACAGCTCAACAAATTAAAGTAACACTGGTGGTAACTTACCTGCAAGTTCTTTGTCCTACGATAGAGATTTTAAAGTCATACAGTTTTTTTTTCTTCTCTCCATGACAGCGAGTCAAGGTACCTGTTGTGGTTCTGTGACTCTGCTTAATAATTCATACAACCGCTACAGGTCCCGTCATGTGACATGAATAACTCTTCTTTGATTTTGTATTGGAGTGTAACCACAAAGTCACAGAAAGTATGTGTGTGTCTGTCAGTATTGCTGCAGCCAGTCGTAACAACGTATTAATGTGGACATGTTTTTTTATTATTGTTAATCTTGACATTTTTAAACCATGAATATACAGTTAAATTGATGTTTTTCTTTTTCCACATTGAAAGAAGTAAGAAAATTGTCCTTTTTCCTCGCTTCTTTACTGGTTAATTGGCTAAATGAGCATAACAGCCAACATGTTTTCTTAAAGAACTGAATGTATAATAAAAGCCAGCACTCTAATATGCCTGTTTACTTTCTTGTACACATTTTCAAATTTTCAGCAGTAATTAAATACAGGCAAACATTTACATGTGGCTTAAGGCCACATGTGAATGTATATACGTATATATATAGTATTCTCCACCAGCTGACAATGTGGCAGCCAGTCTCAAAAGCCATACTTATCAGAACCATCAGAGGGCAAATCACAGTATTGAAATTTAATTTTTATTACATTTATAGTATATGACATGACTGCACAAAAAGAAGTAAAGGATTTGTGTGATTGAGTGAGGCTTTGACATATAAGAGTTCAACCCTGCTTTTTTACTTCAACAGCATTAATACCAAAGAGATGGTCTATAATGTCTCTTTACTGACTCTGTTCCTTTGTTGGTGGTTGAAAAGTCTTGGCTTGGAGTGGACGGTTTTATGCCTGATCCACAGTAGTTTTTTGGGATTATTTAGAGCAGTAGTGGTTGAGACTGAACTGTAAGTTGCAAATCAATGCAGAAACTTTAGTAAAACATTACTGGTATTGGAAGTGCCGTAACTACATTATGGGAGGCAGTAGTTGTATGCTCCCTTGTGAGGATAGTTTTTAACTTACAGAAACACTTCTGTGAATTTGCAGAGCAAAAGAAAAAATAATAATTTGTCAAAGACAGTTTTCTATTCAGTGACAATCTTTGGCATGCTTCATGGTAGCTTTTGACATTAAGTGCCCTGCCATTTCTAAAACTGCTAAAGCTGCAAATCAAAGTGCCTTGAATGTTTATTCCTGAAGTCCAGTTCTCAATTTATCTTACTACAGTACTTTTAAATGGAAAAAAACCCAAACTGATTTCAGAGTTTGTTACTGTTGCAGCAGTGAATATTTTAACTCTATTTTAGCATGTTGTGGATAAACCACACATTGTGTTAATTTCAACAGACCTCTTGCATTAATCGTCCTAGATATTTGATCACTCTTCCGTCCATGAATAATACAGCCCTCATTTAAAAGGTCTGGAGTACTGGCACGAACCTGGCTCTTAAGCTCAGCCTGATAACGTTTATTCCAGAAGCTTAATGTTAACTGGCTTTATAGATTCTCTATAAACAGAGATGCGCGTTTGGCATCTGTGTTCCTTTGAAACACCTAAAACCCACGTTTCAACCAACTGTTGATTTGTAGTGAAGTAGACAATTTAGGGGGCAGTTCCTCCTAGGTCATTATCCAACCTATTTTCTGTAGTGAAACACACCCTCAGCATAATACTACCACCACCATGTTTGTTTCTAAATGGAAATTTACTCTACGTGCAAATTTAAAGTTGTAGAGGGTTTTGGATGTTGCTTCCTAGATCTTGACAGTATTTGCAACTGCGATACCAGTGAAAATTGCAGGCCTCTTTATCAATTTGAAATAGGCCACCGACCAAAAATATGCATTAGTCTCACTGGATGTTTGACTGGTGTAAAGATAAGCATCAAAACATGGAAAAATACATTAGTAAGTTTTGTGCATGTCATAGACTAAATACAATTCTGGAAATCCTCAATCATTCTGTGGTGCTGAACAATGGAGAGCAAAGCAGATCTAAAGCATGTATCACTTCGGCAGATAGTCAGCGATGTCCCTTTGCATTAATCCTTTCATCTCTATCCACAGAGAAATTCTGGTGGTAAATTGAGGGTAAATAGAGACAGCAAATAGTAATCGCTTGCATCAACAATGACAGTTGTCGTGTCCCTCTGCCAAACCACGTTCATTAGTCTGTATCCTCCTTTCAGCTCAGGAGCGGCAGAATAATGTGAAGGCTTAGAAACAGATGGAGATTGACAGGAAAGAGGGAGAGAAAGGAAGTGGCTGCAGGTTTCTGTGTTTTTTCTCCTCGTGTATTGATGAAGACTCTCCTGTGTAATTTTATCCTCACAAAAGACAAGCTTAAGAGAGATGAGCAGAATCTTTGCCTCAAAGGAAATGGATGTACTTGAATTTGAAATACAGTTAGCTGAACTGCATTGTGGATAGCTATTGACAGGTATATATAAATAACAAAGATGTTTAAGTATTGTAGAGCCCTTTAGAAACATGTTCTGAGTATGAAACTATGTGCATAATATAAATGTTTACAACAGTTGTTGTTTAAATCAATTACTTGGTCTCATGACCCCCTTTTGTCATCTTTCCAGGAAGTCCAGTGCATAGACACATCCCTGATGGACCCTGCCAGTAATATCACAACCTTAATGGGGCCTAATGCCTTCCGTATTCCTTTATCCATCAGACACAAGTTGTGTGGCAGTTTGGATGCACCACAGACCAGAGGCAACGACTGGAGGATGTTGGCTCACAAACTCAACCTGGACAGGTAACACTCACATTTACTATTATTTGTTTTCTTTTTCTGTGTTTTGCTTGGCTCCCTCGGGTGTTTCACTTGATTTTACTTATTTAGTCAGAAAACTTTCTACAGAGACTAGAACTTAGCTTCGCCTTGGCTGATGAAATCACAGAGTGCAAGTCATCTGAAAAGAACTGTTGAAGTAGTAGATTTTATTTTCTCTTATTTTATTTTCAATGGCTGCAAATTTTGTTCATGAATGATACCCTGAGGTTCTGGAGTCTTTCTGAGGCGAGTTTGCATGTTCTCCATATGTATGTATAGCGTACCAGTACAGCATCCTCAACAATCATCGAATCCTTGCAAAAATGTGGACAAAGCCTTTACATAAGCTGTTAAAGAGCCTTAATTAATGCATAATCTCATTTTTGCTGGCTTTCTCTTATAGTGAGTGAAATTTTTTTACCTAATTTTTCATATCCCTCATTATGTGCAGTGGCAAGATTAAGTCATTAGTTGTTGATATTTGTCTGACCTTTTTTTTCAGGTTCAAATTGTTTTAAACTCTGAATTTGTTGCTGTTACTTTAGATATGAGTCTGTCAGGACAAAGCTGAGCTTTTAATAATTTGCATTAACTTTCAAATAGAGTAATGTACAATTTTTAAAAAATCCGTAGACTATGGGAATGAACACTATTGATCAAATTAAAGATCTTGGTGTTACATTTCAGTCTTGTTTACATTTTTTTCTTCAAGAAGCACATTTTATCACCTTGATCGTTTTTCTCTCTAATAAATGCAAACAATCTAATATAGGCTTTTATACCTTGCAGAAGATAAAACTTCAGTGCTCTTCTTTCTGGTCTTCATAAAATATTTAGCCCCTCTATAGTTACTCCAGAAATCATCTCCTTAAAAGCTGGCAAACAAAAGCAAAAGAGTTCACGTCACTTTAATTTTACGCTCTCTGCTCATGTACATTTTAGAATTGAGTTTAAGGTTGGAAGTCATCAGTGCTTGTAGTATCACATCTCATTTTATCACATGATCATTCAGATCCTTTTGGGGCCTGTAAAAAGTTTATTTGTATAGCTTAAAGTAAGAAGAAAAAAGTAACAATGCATTTTTCGCTTTTTATGGCTCTCATCTGAGGGCTGGCCTCAAAAACTATTCTTTTTTTAATCTAAAGTTTTATCTTTTATCTGACTTTTACAATAGTTTTTATATTTTAATTTATTTATACGTTATACTTTTATATCTAGTTTTACTGCACATTTAGGTTCCAATAAAACTATAAATTTGAAATAATTTTATTACTTGAACTTTTTTCTGTTCTTAATAACATTTTATAATAGTTGTTTGAATTAAATGTGAACTTTAGAATAATCATATTTTATGTATTAATTTGCTTAATTTGTATTTTGACTTTTTTTTGTCTTGTTCATTTATATTTCCTCTTTTATTACTCAATATTTTTTTTCTTGCTTCTTCCAGCGTCTGCTCGTCTTCATAAAATCAATTTCCTTGGTATCTTTTCCTCCTCTCTCTTTGCTTCGCTCAACGCATTTGGTTTTTTTGTTGTTGTTTTTTTTTGCTTTTTTTTCTGTTTTGTTATATATGAAACACATTCTGCTGGCCTCATGGCATTTTAAAAGTGCACTAAAAAGTTTACATATTTATCTTCTGATTAAAGTTTAAGGGAAAAACTATTTTCATTTCTGCTTTTATGAAAGTCAAAACAAATCTACCTTAATTGAATAGCCTGTTTTCTGTGTTTCTTCCCTATTTTGATTGGTGGAAGATTGATATTTAAGCAGGTGACAACGTTTTACCAACATTATGATCAATGTTAGATAGTAATGTATAAATCGAAGATGGTTAAGTTGTATTTTTAAATAAGAAACGTGACCAGTGTCTGTAAGTGTGACACCAGGTTTTTTAAAAGTAATTATCCATGAATGTGAGAGTTTCCACCTCTGAACAGATGTACCCTGAATGTACTCAGACGTATTCTAAATTATTCAGTGTGAGACTATGCCTCTGTAGTAAAATATACAGTACGTTTAAATTTAAGCTCTTTACACATTTTTACAAGGGTTGCCACAAAGTGTGAAAAGGAGCTGAATATGCTAAATATTTACTTGTTTTTTTTTTTTATCTAAGTATCTTTGTGCTAGCTCTGTGATGTGACTAGCAACCTATGATTTTTAGAAAATATTTCACCCTGCACACAAAGCCTCTTTCTAGTATCCCTCTATGAAATGCAAAGGACAACACTTTATTGTTGATGAAAAAGAAAAAGTGAGTCTCTGCAGAACTAAATAGGTAATTTGACTTTGTTTCCTCCAGTTGACTTCAGGTAGCAATCTCAGAGTTTTATCATTACCCAGTCAGCTATACACAGATGCTTGGCTTGATGATTCAGACTCATTTGCTAGCTGCTACAAAGCCAGAGCCAGATATTGAGAGGATAATTAGGCACAAGTGCAAATCATTGTCCCCACGGCCTTCCTGCTCATGACGCAGCTGGTGAATGTGGGCACCGTGATTTCTGGTCAGCAGGTGAACTGGTAGAAAATGTGTTGTTTACTTTCCCATTTCCTGTAAAAAACAAGTTTTCATAAGAGTCTCAGAAAGTTGTTTTGTCACCGATCTGTCAAAGCGTTCATCAAAATAAGGCTTGCTGTTACAGCTTTCTCCTTGCCTAAACACGCAGAGTGACCACATTTATGACTGGAAAGTTCTTCCGTACTCAGCTTAAACTGAGCCCCTGAGGTCACTTAAGAGCTGTTCCTTATTGGAAACAGATAAAGTCCAAATAAGGAAGAAACAATGTAAGGAAGATTTTGTTAATTGTTGAATGAAAATGTGCTGTTAGGCATATATAATAAATTAGAAACCATAAGAATTTACCATAAGAAATTATGGTACATCCTTTGCTTTTATTAAAATGGCACCAGAGTGTGTCAACAGTACAATCACAAGATTTACAGAACAGAAAGTCTCCTTTTATCCCCATGAGACAGAAATATGATGGTTTTTAACTTCAAAGCTGCAACGAGACCTTTGTGTGAGATGGCTTAGTGTCAGACTCTTCCTCTGCAGTCACTGACGTCCTGACTCGTGACACATGTTGCATCTCCCTATTGAATTGTCACCGCATTTATGAGGAGAAAAAACATTTTTAGATTTTTTTTGTCTAATTTGTTCATAATCGTTTGTGTCAAAAGATCAAAATACAGTACATACTTCAGGTTTCAATGACAGATTGACTATATATTCATAATTTTCAAGCCGCATTATGAACTTTTTAACCTTTTCTTGACTCCCTCCTTATTTTTTAGATACCTGAACTACTTTGCCACCAAGTCCAGTCCTACAGGTGTCATCCTGGATCTCTGGGAAGCCCAACATTTTCCCGATGGAGATCTAAATGAACTGGCCGCTGTACTGGAAGAAATGGGCCGTCACGACAGCAGCCTTGCCTCCATGACATCAGAACACTAACAAAGGAACATTTTTATTATGACGGCAAAACTCCAGAGAATTACATGTGGATTGTCCGTGGTTGGTGCTGCGGATAACCCGATCGGATGCAAAATCAAAGAAAAGTTGTCACCACAGTGATTGAGCAGCACTGTTTAAATACAGTGGCAATTAAGCGGTCGCAGTGAAAGAAATAGGTGCTCAAGCAGGTGCTGATGTGTATCAGTGTGTGAGTTTTTGGGAGTCATGAATACAAGAGAGAATATATACTCGTCTACACGTATATACAAGAGGGAAAAAAATCACATATTCTCCAAGCACTTACTTTCTTGCTCGTATGATGAACAGGGACAAGAAAAAAAAGGTAAGCAGAAATGGAGATACTGACCTTGAAATCGTGTATAGGAAGGAAACAGAATCATAAAGGAAGCAAAGGTAAACCAATTACAGAGGAGTAGGGAATGCTAGATTGAGGATAAACAAAGATGCAGGTAGACTCTTCACAAAGATGAAAGCAAACACAGAGAGCAGCTAAACTGATTACAGAACAGAGGGAGGACATCAACATAAAGTGATGGAAGCAGCGGGCAGGTGACCATCTGGATGGAAAGCAGATAATCAGAGCAGCGATGAAGAAGACTCTTATCTTATAAGCCTTGGCTGTACGTGTTTGTTGGTACAGTTTTTCGTCTTTATATCGTCTCTTAGGGAACGTTCCTTGTATCACGCTGTCTGTATGCGTGGCTCATTTTCTGCTACAGATTTTCTGACACAGTGCTTGTTAATCAGGAATCCTGACTGGAAACAAGTCTGAGGAAACAGTTTTTTTTACCCCATAGAATGATTTCTAATAGACTCAATAATTTTAAATCATTTGGGTCAGGAGAGCAGGAAAGGCAAGATCATTTGTCAGACAAGCCAATCCAAAGATTGTTTTTGAAACTGGCGCCGGCGGAAAATATTTTTGTCGTATTTTGCTGTGGAAGTATCTCAAAAGAAAGAGCACCTCATCTCCTCTTATGTTTTGTATATTTTTATTTATTTTTTTTTGCTTTCATATTTCAATTAAGAAAATCATTTTCCTGACAACTCATGCTTTGTGCAACAGAGATGCCAACTTTTTTTTAATTTTTTTTACATCCTGGACGGTTCCTGGCTGGCAGTTCAGGCTTGTTTCTGGAGAGGGTTTAACTCTGGGAAACAAGTCACCGAAGATTATTTTTTAAATCCAGTTGTGAACCAAATTCAGTATTACGTGACAGTGTTTTTTCTCCTCATTTTCACAGGATGTCAGATAAATTGTCCAACTGTGACTTTGTTGGTCACTGGCACCATCTAGTGGCCTTGGAAGAATTACAGCATTTAAAATGAAACTTTTCTCCTCTTTCATCTTCACAGTGTAAATACATGGGTATAAAATTGTTTGCATAATATTATTTTGATTATTAATAGTTTAATAGCATAAACATTTTTGTTTTAATTTTATTATGTATTGTTTTAACTACATTAATGAATATCTTTCACTGTTTTTCCCTGTTATTTGTTGACATCTAAAAATCCAGAGCAAAGCATTTTGTTTGGAAAAGTTAAAATCCACAGAACTGAAGGGGCCTTTGTTAAATAAAGTATGACTGTTTCAAAAGTTCAGTTTGACTCATGTCAACAGTTTTATGTAAATGAAAAACTCCAGCTCTGTGTTTTATGAATAATTGTCAGATGCCCCTGGAGATGTGTATGATGTTTATCATTTAATTAGACTACATGAACATCCAGCTCAAGGGAAATGCATATAAAATATTCACAAAGGTGTATGGAGACATGCCATATATAACTGAACATCTAGTTTGCAGAGGAGCTTCTGTAAAGGATCTGTAAAGGAAAGAAAAAAAAAACAAATTTAAAGGGTAAAAAATACTATGTGGAAATCCTGTGGTCGTCCTCCAAACATTTTCTTTTTTACAATTTTTTGTTCAATAAGAAACTTCAGATCTAGACCTCCTGCACAGATGTAAATCCAGTTGTTCATTATGAAAAGGTCTCTGAATAGTTATGTTTTAAGTATCAGAATTAGAACATTTACAGTGCCTTGTAAAGGATTTGTACCCTTTGAACTATTCACTCTTTGTCACGTACCATCTGCCACCTTCAGAATATTTTATTGGGATTTTTGTGACTTTCCAACCCTAAGTAATTAAATTTTGCCTCCTCCCCCCCAACAGCAAGTCAAAAGTTTCACTGCAGTCACAGCAGCCAGTAGTATGGAGTATGTTTACACCAGCTTTGCACATCTAGAGACCAGAATATTTGCTGAGAAACAAAACTGCCATGTCAGCAAATGATTCCACCTACACCTTTAAACAACTTTATCTATTGTGTTCCTTGGTTTTCATGATGTTGTTTGCTAATTTTCTCTAACAAATATCTGAGGCCTTCACAGAACCGAGGGATTTATAGTGAAAATTAACTCCACATATGTAAAATCTGTGTACTAATCATATGACTTCTGATGGGAATTAATTTCACTGGATTCTATTTGGGGTAAAAGTAACCTTGACAATCTAGACAGTTTAGATTTTTATTTATAAGACATTTTGTGAACTGTTTCATTTTGCTTCTACTTCACAATTATGCATTATTTGACATTTGCAAATCACAAAAAAATAAAAATAATTATAATCCAATAAAATAAAATAAACTGTGTGGCTCTTATCTGACAAAATGTGAAAAAGCTCAAGACATGCGGCAACTTTTATAAGGTATTGTACAAATTGGTGGTTATGGAACCTCTAATTTCAGGAAATCAAAGGGAAGGGCTGAGACACTTTAATGTGAAGACAAGCCTAGACCATCAGCTCTTTGGATCTGTTTGTTTGAGATCACATATAAAACATGGAAACACCTTTCACACCGTCACTCCCAAAAAGCTTACATGTTGGGTCCAAAAGGACACCGCTGTCCTCGTGACAGTTAAGGGTCAAAGATGTATTGTGACACATTAAAGCTAAGTCATAGTAGATCTATTTTTCAACTGAGTAAACATGTTGGAGAAAATTGTTTTTCTTTTAAAGAACGTGTTTGTTTCTGCGTTTACAGCTACCAGCAGAATGAGCATTTTTTTGTGTTTTTGTGTTGTAAAAAAATGTTTTTTTCTTTCAAAAGAGGATTCATCCATATCTCCTTTGAATTGTCCTTCATGTTGTGAAAACAAAGAAAGTAGTGTAAAGATATAAAAATATGTAAAAAATATTTTTTATCTACAATCTGTACAGTTGTGTACTGTTGACTATATTTGGCATATTTCAGAATTTAAAAAGCAGTACAATTAGATACTAGTTTGTATGTTTTAAAGGTTCTTTTGAGTTTTTCCTTTTTTGTAAAAGCAGTGTCTACTATGCAAATATTGGTTATCATGATAGAAGTCTATAGCTAGAATTGTCCTTGTAATTTTGCATTTTATTTTATTATGAGTGGTTTGATTTGATTTGATTTGATTAGTGTGGGATAGTATTGGTCCATTTTAGCTAACTCTGGCACGCTTCAAGAGTCTTGCTTAATATTGCTGACTGCTTGCCTCTCTATCTCCTCTAATTATTTTCTGTACAAAGTGTAAGAAAGAATTTTTAAGACAATTAATAAATTATATTTATAAGCAATGCTGAAACGTTGTCCTACATTGTGTGTTTTTGTGGAAAAAACCGCTGGAAAAAGTTAGCTATTGGAGCTTGTGCTGCAATGTTATGAGACATTTTCTGAATCACAAACTGTAGAGGTAGTCAGATAAAATAAGCCAGAAGGAAGGAATCAAACAACTAAAAAGTCCTTATGGTGTCACTGTTCTACATGCTGCGTACTCAGCAGCACTGATGGGTAATAATGAGGCATGCTGGGGTTTTCTTTCTTTTTTTTCCAACAAAGGAAGGCACACATCTGAGTGACTCATTAATATGTGGCCGCCACAAACTGTGAATCAAGCATGTGGATAAGTGAATCATTTTATTGAGGGGATGTTGAAATTTCATTAAACTTCTTAAATAGTCACAGCAGGTAAATATTAAGTATGGCATAATTCCTAAAAGAAAACAAATAGAGAAAGAAAAGTAAATTTACTCAAAAAAAAACAACAACCACAGGCTTCTTTTTCAGCAATATAAATATGAAAATATGAAACCGACTGATCTGAATAAGAGCTATTGCTGTGTTTGAATCTCAGCCTGAGGTTCTTCTGCATAGAGTTTCCATGTTCTCCCTCAGCATGCTGGGACGTTTTCCTGGTAGTCCAGTTGCCTCCCGCAGTCCAAAAACTTTAAGGAGTGGTATTAAGCATTTTCTAGGCATACAGTGCCATTTAATAGCATGATCAAGAAACTATGTTACCCTCAGTTGTTTTAAAAATGAAATGCATGTGTATATGTATATCAAATATGACTTAAAAAACTAACTTTGTAATTTAATCCCTTGAAACTGGACCAGTGTCTCTTTAAAAACTCCTGCTCTCCCTGAAACTCCACCTTCATAAAGTTATCACAGCAGCGCTCCTCCATTAATCTTTTAACAAAGTTTTCATCAATGTTGCATTGAGAAGTAGCTCGTATAATGAGCTCGGCAGATGTGCAATTCCACCAGGTGTTTGCTAATTGCTGCTGGCTAGTCTGAAGGACTTGGTGGGGGAAGACAGGGCAGAAGTTTGTAAGCTTGGAAACTGCAGCTCCAAGAAGGAACTGTGCCTCAAAAGTGATGCTCGATTCACCCTGGTGTCATGCACTTTCTTAAAGGTGCATGAAAAAAATTAAGGCGACACCCCAGTTTTGTTTAGTTTTTTTTTTTTTGATAACATTATAACATGATGTAAAACTCAAAAAGTTGATTTTACATATTAGCTCATTGACGTCCCCGTCCTAAGGTATAAGGGTGTGAATGTTTGATTGTTAGTCCAGCAGTTATCAAGCTTCCTGTGCGATGCTTGATAACTGCTAGAGATAAGCACAGGCCACCAAGTGGCACTGCAAGGACTAGGCACAGATGATGGATGAAGGAAATAAAGTAAAATGTTTGTGGATCTGCATAAATAAGAAAACGGCTACAAGAAGGAGCAACTGACCTAAAGTTGTCTATATATGAAATCAATCTCTGAGATGTTTATGACCTATAAAAGAAAAAAAACAGGTGGGATGAGTTTATCTCATCACCACATAGCGAGAGGAATGTAAATAAATAATAAAGGGCAGTAAATAAATCTTAACCTACTGTGAAGAACTGCAGCATAAAGTGGAATATTAGTCCCCAATTCTCCATAATCTTTATTTTAGGTTTTTATGCAAATATCTTTACACACAATCAAATGTAGGGGGAATGTTGCAGAGTGTAGCATAACTACCAAATTAGAAGGGTTTCATTATTGATTGCTGTAAGAGTCAGTAATTCATGTAAGCATATCCACAATAGATAAATACAAAAATAAAAATCTGACTTGGACTTATGTTCAATCTTCATTCCATGTTGGGAATAACTCTTTTAAGACAAGTTTTGAATTGTTGCAAATATGGTGAAACACAAAATACAAAAAGGCCCTCAGAAGCACAATCCAAAGTTAATGTCAACATAGAAACTTTATTTTCCCACAGACAAGTCTTCTATTTGAGTTTTACATGAAAAAAAAGCATTTTTACAACTTCAATTAGCCTATTGCAGCTCACATACAAATATTGAATTTTCAGTGTCTAGAAACGTTATCACCATGAACAAAATCTTACAGTAACGCCTCATAATACTTGTGTCACATGGTGTCAGGTCTTGCAACCAAAAGCAGTCCATTAATGAGTGACAAAAATGTGTTTATTCCATAACAATAATAATATTAATAATAATATAAAGCCAGTAGTGAGGTGGCAAGGGTTTAAAAAGGATGTGTTCTCCTGCAGTGATGTATTGCGTTGATCCACACCTTTTTAGTTCTATCAATCAGACCTCCATCTAACAGGTAGGATAGCTTTCACAGAAAGCACAGATATTATGTTCCACTTACTGGTCAGTAGACAGTTGTAGTTTCTCTGCAGCTACAGCCTCAAGTTAAATCTATCCAGGACATTTGCATGATTCACACTAGTCTGAATCTAATTTGATAAACCAACTTGGCCACATACGACATAGCTGTTTTCAAAGAGCCTTGAGTTGCAAAGTTCTGGGCGTATATATAATTGTGTGATCTTCTAATCTCCTTTTCTCCAAGAGATGAAGGCTTTGCAATGGGCTGGACCAAAGCCAGTGTGGTTGTTGTCAGTGTCCATTCTTTGCACAGCTGGCAGTGGCTTCTCACAGCTTGATATCCTGTGATTCTGACATTTTGGCAAGTGTCTTTTTGACCCGCAGGGCTGTCAGGCGGCAGGCCGGGTTGTTGGCCCAGCATTCTGTCATCAGCTTCCCCATCTGTCTCAAACACTGCAAAGATACAGATTTGTGTTCGGGAGGTAATTTATTTGTTTGTGCATGTATAATATTGCATGTTTTACCATATATTACCTCATCGCTGCTCCATCGATTTGGAAAGGATGGCCGTAGTTTCTTGATGCAGACCACCTCTCGCATGTCTTCATATGAAGGGTCTGTGGGAACTAACTCATGATACGGTAACTGGTACTCCTCTAGGATTCCTGTATAATGTAAGTCAGAGATGATAGTAAACTTTAGGGGTGGTTTCAAACTTACATTTCATACACAGTTTACCAAATGCCATGCAGTAAACAGAGGAGTTGTGCTGAAGTAGAAGAAAGAACTCAGATGAACTGAGAGGTTGGTAGTAATAAACTATTTTTTACTTGGTTACGTTTACTTGAATAGCTTTTTTAGGTGTTGCATTGCACTTTTAATTTTTACTAGAGTAATACAATGAATTAGTTCAACTCTTTCTTGTTTCATTAAAAACTATTTATCTCCACTGAGACACCATCATCAAAGTGAAACGTGGTTGCCATCATGTTGTGAGAATCCTTTACTTAAGCAGGGACAGGAAAAGTGGTTGGTGAGAAAATGTAGGCAAGACCTGAAGAAAAACCTGATAGAGGATGTACAAATCTTGAGACCGGGGCTGTTTGTTCAACAATCCTAAACAAACAGCAAGAGCCACAGAATCTGGTCCAACTCCAAGCCTAAATCCAACTCAGAATCTACGACGAGACTTTAAAAATGCTGCTTGTAGGTACCTTCCATCCATTTTGATTAACTTTACAATGAGGAAATGTTTCAGTTTATATGTGTAAAACAGATGAGACATACTTCAAACAATTTACAGTTTTAACTGTTTTCAAAGGTGTTTCTATTGGACTGAAGACAATTTTCCTTCCTATTTACAATTATGAATGGGCTCAGATAAAATCCTACTGACCTACAGTGAAGTGAATAAGAGGGGAAAAGGTCAAGGGGTCGGAAATTGTTTGCAATGCACTATATTTACCTCCTGAGACACAACGGCGAGCGATTTCCCAGAGGATGAGCCCAAAGCTGTACATGTCGGCCATGATGTATGACTGAAAATGACTCCTGTTCAAAGTCTCATCCAGAACCTCTGGAGGCATGTAGCGCTTTGTACCAACTCGAGTGTTGGGGGGGATGTCCACTTCATTGGTGTCACTAGAGTCAGTAATTTCAACAAGTAAGAACTAATGTATAAAAATATACATTTAAATGGAAAGATGCTAAAATGTTCATGTTTCTAAAGCACACCTGATAAACTTTACTGCCAGTCCAAGATCAGCAATGCAGCAAGTCCCATTTCTTTTCACCAGTATGTTCTTACTCTTAAGGTCTCTGTGAGCAATGGCGGGTTTGCCCTGAGTGCCAAAGATCTCTGTATGAAGGTGACAGAGTCCCGAAACAGATGAATAGGCCAAACGCAGCATGGCTTTATTGTCCAGGGTGGTTGATTTCAGGTAGTCATACAAGGATCCGTTTTCATGGTAGTCAGTGATGAGATAGAGCTGGGTCCAGGAGCCGGTTCCTTTGATATCTGCAGCTATGAAACCTGTGAAGGAGGGAATGGAGAATAAAGAGAGGCAGGGAGTTATAATTTCCATATTGCTGGTTGAATTTGAAAGAATCCAGCTGTTCACACATCACACACCTTTCATATTCGCTAATAGCACCAATAATTATGATGGGCAATTCAAATAGGTAATTCTCCTGACAGTGTGCTCATATAAAGGAACAGCATCAATTAGGCTTTGTCATAACGGCACAGACCACTTTCACAGTAAACGACTTTCTTCTTATTCTTCTTCAAGATTTAAGACTGTAAGCTCAGTAGGATTTCTTTGAGAACTTTTTTTAAAAATAATTAACTTGTTTAAAGTAAACAAAAATACTGATTATTTCATGCTGTGCCATGGGACCTGAAATATGTTATATATGAATAATGAAGTGTTTAATAATCTAAATGAAAAAAACATTTTATCACTGTTCTGGGAATGCAGAGCAGAACCTTATGCTGTATTGTTACAATCAAGAGTAGAATGGAGAAAAACCTTTTAATGCCATATGGCTTTCTTGTTTCAACTAATGCATTGAAATGTATTACATTATATCAGAGTAACAGAAAACTGTGTTTGCATGAATGATAAAGTCTCTGAAATAGTTCATATAGTTCAAATAGTTTAATGTTGGTGTATCTCTGGGTTTCGCATTTGGTTCACTGCTTATTAGATTGTATTCTAATGAAATACAATATGCTTATTTTTACTCATTGTCTGTCAGTTTCACAAATCATGCTATTTTATGTTTCAATTATGTTTTACCATTGATATGGTAAAAACATAATTTTTAAAGGTAGATACAGTTAGATTCTAGATATTTGTGTACATTTAAAAAGGCAACCATTTTCATTTGATAATGAAAATTAGATTTCATGGCTAAATCTGGCACGTATACATTATTGACCCAAGTATTCCTGTTGATTTGTGTACATCATATCTTTTGCTTTATTTTCACGTTGTTTTGCTATCTCTTGGGAGACACTTGTCTCATCATCTATGACAAATATAAGCAATTTTTCGTAAAAAAAATAGTTATTATTCTAAATCTGTAATAAACACATTCATGACAACTGTAAAGTTATAAAACTGAATTTAAAACAGTAATTTACAGATGCATGAAAACCCTAGGCTTCAAAATAAAAAAATAACAAAAAACAAACGCTACATGCCAGGTCATCCAGCGAGACTCACCCAGTATGTTCTCATGTCTCATTAGGACAGTCTGGTAAATTTCGGTCTCTCTGAACCAACTGGCCTCCTCAGTGGTAAAGAAAACCTTAACAGCCACCTTTTCTCCTCTCCACCTTCCCATCCACACCTCGCCATACCTCCCCTTTCCAATCTGCTTCACCATCTGAATCTGCTTGGCTATGGTTCTCTGGACCTGGGGAAAAAGCAGGGCACAGATAAATAATGTACCATCTCTGTGCCTTGCTTCTTGTCCCATCATTTCTGTAATTTTGGGATACAAAAGCCTTAAAACAAAATCTATCTATGTGTTATTTGATCCAGTTTGGGGGGAAAAAATCTAAAGATTTAAGGGTTAAAGACTGACAATGATTGCAAACAGGGTATTTTTAAAAGTGTTTTGTGGGCATCTCACCAACAGAGGGAGACCTGAGCCTGAGCCAGAGGTCTGCGACTGCTCTATCAGGTCCTTCAGAGACTCTCCAGGAGGAATGTATGTTTCATCTTGTTCCAAACCGATGCTGTACCGAGGACGAGACTCTTGCCGCTTGTACCTGTAGAATCATGTTATTCAGCAAGCAATCATCAATACTCCTCTAATAAAAAGTATGAACTGCACGGCACTTTTGCAAATTAAGGAAGGAAGCAGTGAGGTATCATCACTGTTCCATGTGATTACCTGAAGTAGCAGAAGATAATAATGGCAGCCAGTATAATGATGCACACAGTGACTGAGATCAATAGTGCCATGTGGTGGATCTTCCAATCGACATACACTAGACAGGAAAAGATTAAATAATTTTCAAAAGTGACATCTAAAACATTTCATAATTTTATTTGTTTCCCAGTTTGTCCCTATTAGTCACACTCCACTTGAGTAATTTGTGTTCAAATCAAATTCCCCTCATAATTTTTCTATTTTCTTCTGGCACACTGTTTCTTCCCTCTAGACCTGGGAACAGCGGCAGGAAGCCCTCATCCTGACGTCGATGAATTCTCCTCCTGTTCCCTGATGATAAGGTTACAGATTGATGACTGCCTTCAGCATCTGCAGAAGCCAGTGATTTCCCTGGGAATCTTTACTTACTGTTTCTCAAATATAGTCATGTACAGACCTTGGTTTAAACTAGACGGCTTGCATTAACTCCCCCACTCTCCAAAATTACATATGTCAGAAAATTTTAATATTACATAAGAGTATCAAAATAGGATACTTTTTAAAAAAATTATATATTTATTGGAAATGTCAATGTTCAAACATATGATGTTTTTATATACTCAATATTTGTAAATTAATTACTGCATCAATGCGGCTTGGAATGGAGGCAATAAGTCTGTGGATATGTTAAGTTGTAAAGGAAACATGTTGCTTTGATAGCTGCCTTCAGGGCAAGGTCATCTGCCTTGTTGGCTCTGATGTCTCTCATCTCCATCTTGACAACACTCTATGGATTCTCAATGGGATTCAGGTCAGGCCAGTTTGCTGACCAATCCAGCATGCCAACACCACGGTCACTAAGCTTGAGGCCCAACACCAGCAGACGACATGGAACCCCAAACCATCACTGTAGAAACTTCACACAGGCTTTCAAGCAGCATGGATTCTACACCTTTGCACTCTTCCTCCAGACTCTGGGACTTTTATTTCCAAATGAAGTGCAAACTTTGTTTTCATCTGAAAAGAACACCACTGTTCAAAAATCCAGCTTTTTTTTCCACTTAGCCCAGCTAAGACACTTGTAACCTAAGTTCAGATTTGTCTGAACATGGCTCTTGTCTGAGTCCAGCTTCAGTCCATTCCATGTAAAGCTCCTCCAACTCATTTTAAGGATATTGCTCAACAGTTGCCTTAAGGTTGCAGTTATTTCTGTCACTGGAGTACCTATTCCTACTTTTTCCTTTCACTCAACCTTCTTTGTTTAGATACAGCACTTTGTGAACAACAGCTTCTTCAGCAGTGACCTTTTGCAGCTACCTTGTAAAAGGTGTTAATGACAGCCTTTAGGGCATTTGTCCAAGCGACGGTCTTCTTTATGACTGTGTTGTCTACTGACCTAAACTGAGTGATCAGGAGACCTTTGAAGGTATTTGAGTTAATTAGCATATTGTGGTTTAACACTGTGAGTTTCAAACATTTAACTTTACCAATATTCAAATTTTCTGAGACATTTCAGAGTTGTAAGACATTACCAACAAAATTACAATGAATAAAAGCCTGAAATATTTCACTACTTTTGTAAAGACTCTATAAAATGAATAAATTTCAAGTTCTGCAATGTTGACATTTTTCATAATAATTAATTTCTTTGTATTTGTATATCATTGTATTATCAGTTTATTATTACATTATGACTGTATACTACAATATGAACTGGATGAGAAAAAGAGAGAGACAACGATGACAGTGTAGAGAAAAACTTACGAGGCGGTTTGAGTGGGGGCAGTGTCGGATGAAGGTTTCTGTTACAAAAATCTTCATCCGTGCAGCACTGTAACGATTTCCTCTCATGGGGGAACACCGTGTCCTGAGGACACAAAAGTCATAAAAAGTTGAGCCTGGTATTAGTACTTAGTACGTACAGCACCTTTCACAATTATCGACAGTGGGGGTAAAAAAAAAAAAAAAGTTGAAATAAATGTGTCTCTTGTTGCATCTTGGCAATATCACACTGCAAACTACTATGATTATCTCAACTGAACTTTGAGATCTTTGATATTGTTTTTCATCTTTCACGCTGTGCTGGATGTGATTCATAGATGTTGCCACAAAATACATTTAGTTTAAAGGTAGTTCTACCAAAAACTAAGGAAATGTATGAAAATCTTTTATTCAATCCCTCATTATTCTACCACTTTGTAAACATAAACCTTTTGTCAAATACTTCCAGGCAAGAAAAGTTTAATCTATCTTAATGTGTGAGAGAAAATAGTTGCCTTTTTAAATGTATACAAATATCTATAATCTAACTGTATCTACCTTTAATTAAGCAAAAACAAACATAATAACCAGATTTATAGCTAACAGAGTAATTTGGTTTTTGTTTTCTAACACAATCATTGGAAATCTTGCTATATAAAATTATTTAACCAATATCAATCACAGAAGATTAAAAAGTGTGAGGGGAAAAAAGGATATAGAATTGAATTGTGATGTTCAAACTCACCCTGCACTGAAACTCAGATCCGACCAGCCCCAGGCAACCTGCAGTGAGGACCGGTACTCCGCCCTCCTCCTCCACCATTTTAAAGCAGTACCCATCCGTCCTTCAAAAACAAGGAACATTCAGACACAGAAAAGCAAACAAAACAGATGGATCTTTTATTAAAACATGGACTTATGTTGGTTCTGTTGCTGCATTACCTGCATGTGTTGTTAATTGAATCATCAGGGCAGTGGTGGTAACAGTGACACCACAGAAATCTTTGAGAAGACAAAGCAGGAACCGTGCTGCCTAATGCCTTCTTCCCATTCTCCACTGTTTCCTTACTGGACGCCTTTAGCAGCATACTGTCCAAAATGTTGCCTATGAGCAAATTAAAAGCAAAAAAACAGGCAGATTTAAACCTTAGAAATTACAGATCTGTTTTATTCTCTACAAGTCAAACAATAACAGGGAAAATGAACACTAAACACCAAAAATACATAAAATAAAACAGAAGTTGATTTTTTAGAAAACAGACAAAGAAAAAAAGTATAGCTCAATTAACATTTTTATTGAACATCAAAAATGTTGACAGTTTCTGATTTCCTCCTTCTTTATGTTGTGTGATCTAATCAGATACTTCTGTTTTTTGTTTTTTGTATATAATTTATTGCTTGGTTTTAAAATTAGTAGGGATGTAGTTGACTAATTATGATATCATTCACTTACAAGGCAAATATAGAACAATCATTAGCTCATAAGCACCAAACAGCCAAAAACAAAATGTGAAATGAATATTTAAATCAGAAAGAAATGCAGTGCCGTAGATTTGAGAAGTTCCAGTACAAATTTAATTGGACTGCAGTGAACCAGAAGCAAGAGCTGATAGCTGCTCCTGCTTTTACCCCATTTACCTCTGAAGACTTTGATTTGGAAATGACATCAAACCCATTTTAACAATCATCCACTTCCAAAACCAGTGGGGTCTGCTAAATAACATCCTTACTGACAAGGTTAACTAATAATCCCAATAGAAGCTAAAATTATGCTATTTCTTTGCATGTTGTACTTTACCACACAGTGGCAACATACTGTACTAAATAGTAAGATTTTGTAATACTCTGTGTGTAAAAGATTTGATCAGATTGTCTAGTTGCAATATGTTAAAAAGCTGCTATCCGCTTTTTGACATATTATCAAAAAGCGGCAACCATATTGAATTTTGAGTTGGAAAACGTCAACTCTCCTGTGGAAAGTATAATGAAATAACTTTTTTTAATCAGTCACAAGACCAAGTGGATAAAATCATTGTTTATATGTAAGAACAAGTCCAAGTCCTGTTGTACTTCTTAAAAATGTCTGTCAGTACAATGGTACTGACAAAACATGACCGTGTGAACACATAGTGAGTTCAATCTGGAGAGACTCAGACGGAGAAAAGAAGACAATTAGAACAGTTTATTGACAAACAGAATTTAAAGTCTTTGGCACTCGGGCCCCGGCTGAGGATAACGGTTATCGCAGCGTTAGCGATAGGCTTCAGATGAGCATCCCCGATGCTGTTAGGAACGTCATCCCCCAGGGCCCGGCACTGGTGGTGGAGGTTGAAGGAGGGTGCGGGCCTCAGGACCGGGCGAATGGAGGAGAAGGGGTGGTGGTGGGTTGAGCTCGGCTGGAGAATGAAGGACGCCATGAATGAAGGTCCTTATCAGCTGGGACTTGGTCGATGATTGGACGTGACGTGGTCCAGCGTTGATAGGTCGACGATTGTGGGCAGGTCTCTTCAATTAACGGTCCCGGTGGGGATAAAAGAGTCTTCCAGTTTGAATTTGCGCCTAGGCTTCATTTCATCAGCCTTACAGTGGGGATCATCTTTAGCCTGATGAGCTGCATTTGCTATTGTTGTTCTCCTTACATGCTTTGTTATATTTACTGTATGTAAATACTTATGCATAATTCATGCCTGGTGATGTTTAATAGCAATAATGAAGATGTGGACCTGCCCTTCTTGCTCTTCGATCTATCATGCAGTTTAGGTTTCTCATTTGTTGGGTTCCTATATGCCCATCAAGGCAGTTTAATGCTATAGATTGCGTAGCTCTCTGCTGCTCTGATTAAACTCCTCATAATGCATTTCCTGAGCCCTGCCTCTCTCTCATTATTTGTTGGTGGGTTTGTAAGTTCCCCAGAGGGCAGAAAGTTTAATATCTGCTCTCCCAGAGTTGGCATGCAGCGAGTGATGAGGTCTCAGCCAAGATGACAAATATCAGTGGAGCAAACTCTGGATTCACGTCTGAGCTTCATGAGCTGGCTGACTGAATTGAAATATAATCCAGCACACAGTGGTGAAGCACATTGAATCCACTAAAACAACAAAATACGAAATGGACAAGAAAAACCTGATGAAAACATTCTCCCTGCATGAGAAATAAAATAAATGAGCGCAAACACCTGATACCATGGCACTCTCTCACATCACATTATTTGACTTATCCAACCCTTACAGCTGTTAAGAACTAGAACAAAGCTCCAGTTTTCCCTGGTTATCTTATTTCAAAAGGCACCTGTTTGTCACTTGAGGGGAAAAGGGGGATCGCAGATGTGTCTTTCTTCCACGGCTTTCAAAGTTTTTATTCATACCAAATGAACAGTGAGGCCAGATGTACAACAGCTGCAAGCATCTGTGGTCCTAAGCAAGCTCAGTCTCCTAAAATTAAGCATTATTTTGGAAGCAGATTCTGGTATTTTATTTAAAAATGTTCACATCACGGAAAAGCTGTAAGAAAAACTGTACATACAGGAACAAACAGTGACATGTAAAGATTGGGTCAATACTTTTCACATGTCTACCTTGTTTGTCTAGAACTGTAGAGTAAGTGTAAAATAGAGAACATATATTTTAAGAAAAGAAAATCTTGCCTGAAAACTTAACGGCCAGCAGGAAGAGAGTTTGTTTAATGATCTGTTTTATTTGAGCTAAGTTGTAAAATGGTACAAATGTTTAAGCTTAGACTCCATGATAGGTTGAGGATGACCTAACAAATACACCAAAAAAAATGCAACACTGTGTGTGCAAAATGTTAAACTTTACCTAACAACTAGAGTAGTAACTAGGATTACAAAGGCAAGTCTCAAGTTTGTCACTTAGTACATATTTTGTCTTTCTAGGCTAATGTTTTTGTTTATGGTACAAATATTTGCACATACACAGGAACTATTTCAAATAGTGTCTTTATGCACCAACTTTGCTGATAGACAGCTGGCAGTTAGTTGGAGACTGCAAAATTGTCCAAAGACTGATAATGGCCCCAACTTTAGACACTTCTGAATAAAATCTGAAAAGATAAAAGTTGCAATAAAACCTAAAGTTTTGTTGCAACCTGTGGTCATGACTTTGGAGGAGCAGCTCTTGTCTTTTGTACTTTTGTCTTTTTCGGGGGAAATTTCATACATAGTTACAATCTGACTAATAAAATCTTAGTGTGTGCATGTGCACAGGAAGTTGTCCACATTATGGTGTTAATAAAAATGTGTCTGAGTTTTCAGGAGTTTTGTTGTCTATTTCTATTGAACAACACTTTTTTTTTATTTTGCTAGTCAAAAGAAACCTGACGATGGGCCGGGCCCCTGTGATGTCAGGCTGCAGTGGTTATAGTTCTGCAAGAATGTTTTGTGTTTGATCATCTCATTTATGCTGTCTCACAAATCTGCAGCCACATTTAAGAGCCTGAGAAAACTTTTTTTTTTCAAGAAAGATCACAGGTGCAGATGTCCTGTTTGTCTCATCCAAAAGTAAGAAACAGCAATTTGAAAATAAAACTGTGCTACAGTATTTTTAATTTAGTTAACGCGAATTAAAAATAAATCTAAAAAGACAACTTGTTCTCCACTCAAACATTGCTTTTGGGATTTCTTTCAATGAATTGCTGAACATTAATTTCCAGCACTTCCCCTTCCTAAATGTCCCTCCTGTACACATGGGTAATTTGTTGACAAAACTGAAAGAGAGGGACGGTGGGGTTTAAAGAGGTCACATTAACAATTGACCGATTTGAGCGAAAGGGAACGAGGAAGAGTAGGAGGGGGAGAAGAACAGGGGATTAACAAACGAGAAGTGACAGAGCTGCAGGGAACTGGTGGGCAGTTTAGCAGCACACAGAGGGGACAGAGCAGAGGCCACTGGCCTTTTCCACCCTTTCTCTCACTCTGCCCTCTTCCCTCTCATTTCTCGAGCACACTCACTAATGCTAAGTCACTTTGTGTTTCATTTATTGCCAAGCACCCCTATGTTTTCCTCACTTAATATATTTCGCTGTTTGACAGCTTCTCTCCTCCTCACTTGGTTTAGTAAACCAATACTTAGGCGTTTCCATTTTTCCCAACTAAACTGCCAATCATTTTTTCCTTTGTTTGCTCATTGTTGCTGTTATCTTACAAATCCCTCTGATCTCATTCTGTGAAATTCCTTTTCTCTTCGTCTTATAATTTGTTCTCTGCCTTCCCAGTGTGAGTCCAGTGGATTGTCATGTGAGGTGCTGCTGTTCTGTTGACATAACACAAAGCCTTTCACATCCAAGTCTGCACCTGGGATACTTGGCTGCTGCTCTCCACATGCCGGGGTGACTATATGTGTGTGAATTTCACTTGGAGAGACACAAACAGGCAGAGCACCAACATTGCTATATGCAAGAGAACCTCTTACAGAACAATTACCACTTAGAGAAACCACAGTATAAGAATATACAAGAGAAGGGAAAAAACAAACGTCCATTACGGCATCTGTGTGAAGGAAATAAGTTAATGCAACTTTTTCTATATTTTAGTGATCAGGGGCTCCTTTACGTATGCCTTTTTTTGGCTGTAGTGGGGAGGTGAAGTGTATGTAAGAATATTGTTTATCAGAAAATAGCCACATATTAAAACTAGGAATATAAAATTTCAAGTAGGCTTGGCTCCTGATCAATACAGTTTTAAATTATCTGTATTAAAGCTCATGAATTAACTCATCTCCCACCTGTTGATGTCCCGTCTGCAATTCTACCTCCAGAGTAATTGCAGTTTGCATGGCCAATATTTTTTAAAATAACCAGTTTTTGTGTGCATGCAAAATGGTATTACAGGCAATATGCATTATTCTGTTGTTTGATCAAGTTTTTAATTAATAATCTAAGGGTTTTTCAGTCGCCACAATGATGTTAACAAATAAAGTTGTACTATACTGACTGAATCTTACTCTCTGTCTGTGTAATGTGACCTGGTCTAAATAAAACATTAGTCATTCAGGTTCAGTATTTAAAGCAAGACACAAAGATTATTAAGTAGGAAAACAACTTTGTGTGTAAGTTTTGTTCACACAACAATTAACAGCAACCGCAAGTTGTGACTCAGTCTACAATTTAAAAAATCAATTTCATGTTTCACCATCAGCAGGAGCAAGATGTAAGTTTATTGAAGACTGTGTCTTTGTGTGTGAAGTCTGGTACTTTTAAAACTATGTGTATGTACAATATGTTTAAGTGTAAGGTAACTTTTTAATTAAACCAACATCAGCATGTGATTATGATTACTGTAATGCTAAAAAAAAGTTAGTTTATCTTTAATTATTAAGAAGTGTATAAACAAATTTTAACATTTTAGTTTTGATGCAAATAAAAACAGAACAATATTTTTTTCTAACATTGACCATCATTTTAACTTGATTTATTATCTTTTGAGAAGAGTCCGTGTTATTTTCTTTACAAAACAAGATTGATGAATGAATAAAAAAAAAAAAGAAGTTTAAATCAAAAACTGCCAGTGGTATGAATAATGGTAGGATTACTTTTATATCTTTGAAAATAAGACTTTCTTGAAGAAACTTCTGTTCGTACAAAATATTGCAGAATCTATAGTGGTTTTGGTATATCGGTTAAATGGGGTACAATAATAAAACTATCGTTTAACTGGTTCTTAAAGTTTACAGAGAAAAACAATCAGCAGGTAAAAATTAAAGTTGGAAGTGGCTGCAGAAAAAACAATCAGTTCTTCTCCAACACTAACATCTTATTTGTAGAGACCATTAAAAGCATTTCCAATCTCCTATGAATGTGCTTGGTTTGGACTATAGAGATTACCTTTAAAAATGGTGACGCATGTTTTCTAGAAGCCTTTCCAACCTGTCCGCAGGAGACCGGTTAAAGATACACTGAAAACTTTGACCAGACAGTTTCATCTTAAGCTGGAAAACACAGTTTAGCAACACATAAAAATAAAACATAAACCGACCCTTCTGTGGTGGTCTGATTTTGGTCTCAAAGACTTGTATCAATGTCTATAATTGCTTTAAGTTGGCTAAGTTTCCCAGCACCTCAATAATTGTTTCAAGCCCTTTGACTGAAATGGCCTTTCATATGCCAGTGTGAGTTCTCAGGTCTACCCTAAAGACTATTTTTCCTGGCTAGATGGCAGGATTTGGAGGCCACTGTCAACACGCAATTAAAAAGCATCCCCCTCAAACCTACAAACCCTTTAGCCTTTTCTTTCCCACAGATGTATCTTTGTGCTAAAGAGAAATGAAAAAAAGACACTTAAATAGACAGAGGAGGTGGAAGTGAGGGGAGAGGTATTGTGTGTGAGGGAGCATGATGAAGAGACAAGATCTGAAGTAAGATAGACAGACAGAGGAGAGCTGAAACAGAGGGAACATATTCATTAGTTATCATGGCCATGTCAAACAAGACCAACCAGAAAAACCCTTTCACCGAGCCCCGTGTAAACACCGCCTGCCCCAAGATTCCACTTAAGACTTACTCATTTGACCACACTGACATTCACCTCCCTCCCTCACCCTGCTGAAGTAGCAGTTAATCTTCCAGGTGTTTGACAGGATGCTCTGCACAGCAAAAGAAACATGAAAGGTGAAAAGCGCTATTTATTTTCTCTCCGCCTTTTACTCCCTCTCTTAAATTTTGTGTTTCTGTCCACAGCTAAGTACGTTCAGTTCCTGCTCTTAACTCCACGTCCTTCTTCCTGTCAGTGCAGAGATGAGCCAAGCCATCCCACATACAGAGGAATGCGATAATGAACCCTGATTTCTGCATGCAGGATGCTGGGAAGCCAAGGTCGCCAGTGTAGATGTTTTGGCTGTGCGCAAGTGTTTGGCCTTCAAGTTTGTGACAAAGGAATTCCTCACACAGTTTGCTCATTTTAATTGCTTAGTTTGACTATTGCACATTATCACCCAAATAGAATAATTGTTAAATTGCGTCCCTGCTCTGGTTTTGTTAGCTCACCTCAAGTGGCAAAAAGTAAAGCCAGGAAGAAAAGGACATAAATTAACTTACTGTATTGTTTCCAGTGATTTTTTATTTTTTAAATTAAAAAAAATGTAATAGTACATTATAATTTTTTCTAGAACACTGAATATAATTTTTAATAAAGAATTAAGATTTAAAAAGTAAATATTAAGATGAGATTTTGTATCATAGATTTTGTAGAGCTCTGCAGGACTGTAACCGGTTTCAGAGTCAATTTCTGTAAATCTTTTCAACCATTCAATAATAGTCAACTTGAAAGACATTATATTCCGTTACTCCTACTGAAAATCCTATGAAAATAAGAATTTACTATATTTGAAAGTAGCGTTACACCACCTGTATTAACTACGTAGTTCCATAACCTGTTAGGATAAACTGTCCATAAAAGAAGACAGAAATAGTTTTCATGCTCAGACAGAAGTGAGGTTAATTTTGCAGAAACAGAATAAAAAAAGATGGATGTTGTTTCATTCAGCTCGTCTATAGTCCACCGCAGGAACATTATCAACAGCTTTTCAAGCATTCCTTCATTATATCACACTGATGAATGATGCGGTAATGATCCTGCACACTTTTTGGGCTTTACAGCTGTCATGTAGCTGCTTTATGCTTCAACCAGAGGGGCGTGTGTCTGAGTTTATGTGTGAGACCTCCTTTTCATGGGCCTGAATGACAGATACACAAGGATGCCGGAACTCTGAGTGAATTCCAGAGGGCCATCAGTGTTCCCTTTGAAATAACAGGAACGATGAAGCGGTCCTTGAAGGAGGTGTGAGAGCAAAGCAAGAGAGAGAAAGAGGACCAGCTGGTCTCCTCCTGAAAAGCTCCTTTTCTCCCATTCGCTGCCATCTGTGAGCTCCTACTCATCACAAAACAGCCCACATCAATTCACAGACAGCGGGGATCCGGCTGGATCTGTGGGTTGTGGGTGTGTACTGTTACTAAGTGTGATGCTTGTGGTTTAAATCCATCTCCTAAACTCTGCCCTAATTTTACCAAGCAGTATAGTCTAAAACTGAAAGCTTTAGTGAAACATGTGACTATAAATGTCAATAAAATATATTTTAACCACCTAATAAAAGGTCAATAATAAAAGTGTTGTTTGATCAAAAAATTCGTATTAATTCAACTGAAAAACAAGTAAATGTGTGAGAGAATGTACATAAAAAGATGGACAAGCCTGATTGCAGTGTGCACACCTTTAACCACGCAAACCATATAGTGAATAACCCGTTAATTCAATTTCAGCCCCCAGTCTGAATGATGGCTCAGAAGCAGTTTCTAGACTTTTCGCTTCTTAGGTGTAAAACTCGCTGTGTTTAAAGCATAACTAACTCAATGTAGTTAATGGGTACTTTTTTTAGTAACGTAATTCCACTTAGTGAATTAAGTTACTAAAAAAAAGTTTCAATAATATTTTAATTTCTTGAATAAGTCAGAAATTTAAGAGTTTATGTGAGGTAAACTGGACAAATACAACAAAGTTGAGATGTAAGAAACTCATACACCTCTAACAAAGACCTGAACTACCTGAGTTGAAAGGTGGTTTAGCCAAGTGTTACTTTATGTTGTTCACATTGCTATTATTTTTATTTTTGTTATATTTTTTCATATGAATTATTTGAGATGTATATCCCATTAACAGTTACAAATGTTTTTAAAAAATGGATCTTTATGTCAGACCTTATGTCTCAAAAACCTGGTATTTCTGCAGTGCTGGGGAGACGTTTTATATCCAATATACTGTTAGAGCTGAGAATGGCTGTATTAAGAACACATTTACTTTGAAGTTTGAAAGCTATTGTTTATTCAGTGCCGTTATTTCAAACTGCTGCTACAAAGCCATAAGAATCTCTAAAGATCCACTTTAGGACTCTACAGCATCTGTTCTTGTGTTCTGTCAGACAAATGTGTGTGTCACATAAGAATGCTTTATATAAAAAACATACACAGAAACACAGCAGACACAGGGTCTGTGCAGCATCAGTGTTTTACACAGACACTATTCTTCTCTGCCAGCTATGATCTACAGCTTCTACACTATGCACCTTTTGCTAAAATTGAATATATACTGTACTTATACATACATATATATAGTGCTGAGTCAAGGTTGTATGCAGGGTTACATATAATCTGATTTGGGACCCTCCTTCCTAGTAAGAACTTCACCACCACTAACAGCATTCAAGACAGATTTGGTGATATCTAAGGTGACCGATTATAATTGGCTGACCTTAAATGTAATCACTAATACTAATGATTTGCTACGATGTATTTGTGACCAAACCAAGCACAAATTCAAGGAAAAAAGTTAACTTATAGCTATGCTAATATGCTTAACAATGGTGAACATTCTTTGTACTTTTATAAGATAAATCACTTTATTTTTATCTGAAAAAGTGGCAAATAAACAGATTAAATAAGGCCTCAAGGAAACAAAGAAAAAGCTGCCGATGGGAAATATATCTTCAAGTGTAGGATTTTACACAAAAAACAGGCACTATTTAGCATTCAGAAATATTCGCAGACAAACTGATGAATTAGTTACACCAATTTGAAAATAAGTTTTTATGATAACTGACAAGCCTAAAGAAAAAAAAAGATAAGTGAGTGTAGCATTTCTCAGTAAGAAATATTTAGAAGCTCAATAATCTGCACACAAGTTTAACTTTGTTCAACAGGAATGCACATGCAAAGCTTCATTACAGTGACAGGGATAGATTAGATTATTCACATGGGTCACACTAACCTAACTAACAAAGTTAGGCTACAAATGTTGGTTGTTGGTTCTGGTTTTACACTGAAACAAAAATGGCTACTTTGGCAATAGTGGAATGAAGAATCAAAGATTCATAAAATAACAGAAGATATACTTGCATATTAAGGGACATAACTTTAGATAATTAGTGACAGGAGAAATACAAAAAAAAAAACTAATATAATGAAGTGTTTCACACAAAAAGTTAAAACTGTATTCACAATAGGAAAATTGAAAAAATAAGGCAGGACTTAGGAACAGTCAGTCAATTGTCAATACAGATATCACTGACATCTTTGAAAATCTCCCCAGGCAGGTTACCTGACGTGGATGAATTTGCCATTAGATGGTGACTGTGGGACGGTTGAGAGTGAAACACTTCTTTATTGTCACACAGAGGACTTTAACAACACCTTTAACAAGACAGACAATGGCTGACAGACAATCTTCAGGAAAACAACAAAACTTTGCTCCAATTACAAGTTGATCCCACTCCTCAGCCACCGTGAGGGAAGCTGCTCAGGGTACTCTAGGGTGTCGGAAAGGAGCTTCTGACTGAATGTTCAACACCAGCTTCAGAAAGAGCAGAGTGGCTCTTCCTTGTTACTGATTAGGTGGATATGGGGTCTCATTTTAAACAGGATTGGACAGAATCCATGCTAAAAGTGCACATATGCTCTAAAAGCAAAAATAATATACATCCCCCTAAAAAAATTCTACTTTATAAAACCATGCGCAACATGGTTTCATTGGAAGAGACTTAAAAGAAATATCTGCTAATGACAGTAAATGTCTAAGCAAAATTCAGGTGTGTATTAAACACAAAAGGGAAAATGTCCCTAACAATCGACAAAGGCTATAAAACATTTTTGAACAATTTGGAATTTTTTGTTTTACAGTGAAAAAATATGTACAGCTGGAAAACAATGAAGACAGTTGCCAATCTGTCTTGAATGGCATCCCAGCAAGTTCACCCCAAGTTCAAACCTTGGAATGCTCAAAGATATTCCAAAAATTTCATCGACTAAACTAAGATTCTATACAGACCTTAGCTGGCATGCTACATGTTAGGCTTCACATTTGTCTAGTTAGTAAAAGACTAAATTAAGGGTCAAGACAGAACAGTTTAGGGATTAGTAAGAAAGCATCTGTAGCAATATCTTTTGAGCACATGAGAAAATATTTAGATGCTTAGCCACCATCTTCTACACCTTTGGTGAAAAACAAATTTAGCAGATAGTCACATTTTCCTTCTGGCCTCAACACTTGTGTTGTTTAGTCAATCATAAAGTCCTATTTATAACAATGTAGGGTGATCTGAGAGGCAGTTAAAGTTCCAACCTGGTCAAATAATACAAATCATCCTGCAAATCTGAAATTAAAATATTACTGGCATGTTCTTAAAGTATGCACAAGTGAATGACAGTAAAGTTCAATAATCTATTGAATTGTAATGTTGTAAAAATGATGAACAAAATATCCTGCCACAACATTAGGAAACCAAAAATATGTTACTAGTTTAGTTTGACAACATCTAGTTAAGAAACAATGCAAAATCACAAAGCAAAAATACCATTGATTTTTTAAACTGTTTAAACTTTGACAACACATAACAGCAACGTCACTCAGCAATCTTGGCAACATATCTTACAAGTGCTGTAACAAGAAACCCCATGATAAATTAAGAAAGTCTAAGATCTACTGTCTCCCGCTGAGGACAAAACATAAAAAATAAAGTCTCTGTGTTGGTTAGTGTCTTGCTGTGTACCACAGGAACAGAGAGAGAATGTGTGTAGAGAAGGAACGCTGATGGTGTTAACATTACAGCTGCTATGTGTTTATTTCTAAAAGTTCTGGTCTGTGGTGTCTCAGTCATCTGCAATGACTCAAGCAATTACTTTCCATTCAGTGTGCATGGTTGCACGAGTTCAGATGTGTTCGAGTGTAGGTGGTTATTAAAGGGATATCGCCATATTTCCAGCATTAGCGTTGATAATGTGAAGAATGTGGATATTATAGTGTATTCATGTGTTGGAGAGTGACTATGTTAGTTCATGTGTGTTTAAAGCTGAATGCGTTTCACTGTCTCCTATGCCTGATTAGCCTCCCATTAACTTAGTCACATATCACCCATCAGTGGCTCCAGGCCTTCTCTTAACTATCTCACTGGCCAAACATGCTGCCAGCTGAAACCCTGCACACAGTAAGCAGGCACACTCAACATCCATTCCCATCTGGACACCCATTAGGTACCTATCATAGCGTATGATGATTGTCTCTATTGCAAAGCCATTTGGTTAAAAGAGTAACTCTTGATATGCACAAATGACCCTGAATAACAGGGTGAATCTATTTATTTTTCTGACGTGACAGTTCAGGACAGAATTAGAAAAAAGTGTAACAGAAATGTATGGCCAAATGCCTCACATATAATGACAAACTGTTGAAGCATTCTGCATGTTAAGACTTGTACAATGAAATTATTTTTAAATGTTGTGGAAGTTGAGACAATTCAACAGAGACACATACAGTACATTTTGCTCTACAAGACAAAATAAATTGAAAATGTAGAAAAAAGCAGACAATTACATGATCACTTACATGATGTAAAGAAAAAAGCATTTGCAACTTGCTCAGAGGAACAGGAAACTGCTTCTTTTTTTTTTAAGGGCATAAGTGACTAAATGGTTTAAAGATTGAACAAGCAGTTTTGAGAATTTCAATTTTGTTCTAAGAAATGCAAAAAGCTAAAACTGCAATGAGCAGGCGAGAGACAGCTGAACGTTGAGTTAAAAATGTGCGTTTTTTGTTTTTTATTTTACAAGAGGCCTTGTCAATTTTGATAGATCTTTTTCTGTATAAAAGACAGACAGACGGACAGACATCTATTCAGATGCCAAGAGAAGAAGGAGGGGTAAAGCGAGGGAGCATGACTGCATGGAAAACTCTAAGCCCTTTAGTCCCTCTGTGCTACAGTTGTGACAGCCAGCTATGCTGTGCTCCTCCTCACCTGTTATCTGTCCATCACTTAATTGTGTTTACCATGATGTGCAGCCTGCACTATCAGGACTTGAGCTCACAATTATCAAGACATCTATATGATTAATGTGAAAAATGTTTCAGAATACTAATATAAATATAAACTAAAATTCCCTCAACTAAAAAAAAATAAAATAAACTACTACTATTAATATTTACCTGCAAAATTAACAATAAATAGTCAAACTTCATAACTACATCACCCTGCATTGATTTAAGGTCATCTATTAAATACTTGTCAGTGTGCCTTTATGAATGTTTTGTGTGGTGTAATTTAATATTATTTTTTCATGATTATGGAAGTTATATCAGGTGAATAGGAGGTGTGGGACATTGAAAAAAGGTTAATATGTTGGTAAACGGCACATAAAAATAATTATTACTCAATATATTTATAAATATCACTCTATCTTTCTAGCTCAAACAGCACTCAAATTAGCTTTGAATTATTATTATTATTATTTTTAAATAGACAAGAACTGATCAACTGGGCAGAATGTTTCCAATTTTTCCTTGCTCAGATTTTATCTAATTTTCTTTTGGGATTAACAAAGTATTTTGGAACTGAACTGATCTGTGATTGCCAGACAAAGATGGTGGAAACCATTTTTTCTCACTCTTTGTTAAATGTAGCAAAACAGATTCAAATCCACTACTTCTATCAAATAACCTGTGGGACATTTTTAAATTTCAACATATTTTGGGATACTAAGCAGTCAGAAAGTTCACTTATACTTCAGGCTGGTACACATAAAGAAAAAAATCTTCTCACTCTCTACCCCTCTCCATCTCGCATACACACACTCCACACACACACAGTATGTCTTTCTATGCACGCACACACACACAATTTCCTCTCCAGCTGCGTCTTAAGAAGTCAGTGCCAGACTGGTAATCTGACTGGGCTAGAAGTTACCCGATCTGGATCCATTACAGCATACAATACCCCTCAGTCTCAAACTCTCCACACTTCCACTAACTGAACATTTTAGAGGTCATCTGAATAGAACCATCTCTTCAATGTTTATACAGCCATTCTATGGGAAACATGCTGCATTAGGCCCATGTAAACAAGTTAATGCTTTCTCCTTTGGATGTCATACTCAACTTCTACCGAATTGCCCTCTAGACCCTGTTTTGGTAATTTCATCCAGCGGCTGACTACTGAATGTGATAAGGAAAGGGCTAAGGTGTGAGTTTACTGTAGTGTACTTTATACACATTTCCTATAACTGACATAATCACTTTACCTCTCAGCCCTAAAGCCTGTACATTAGTGGTTCTAATATATATCAGTTTCCATCAAGTGAATGAATGCATCCTGGCAAAAAAAAACCTTTTAGACTGCCGAATACCGAGGAACCAGCAAAAGTTGCAGCTCTAGGGCACAGTGCCTCTTAAAAAATGTATAAAAATAAAATTCTTGATCAAAAATATTGCAGTTTACTTTCTACAAGGACAATTCTTTTTTTCCCTGCATGCTGCAAAAGACGAAGATGAAAATCTTTGAATCATGAACACAATTACAGCAAATTGATCTTTCTGAAAATTCTCAGAAAAGAATTAAACACCTTTACAGAAATTACAAGTTCAGCAACATAATTAGAATTGCACAAAACAAAAGAAGCTAATGAGAGTTTTATTCCTTTAGAACTGAGTATTTTCCCTGCGATGTGCAACAGCCTTATTAGAGAGCAGTGACAAAAGCAAAGCAACTGGCAGGGGCTTTGACTGTGAAAACTGATACAGTAGTGCTTATTCCCACCAAGGACAATGAAATGTAAGCTATCGCACTCCCTCGTCACTTCCCAGAACTCACATTGAGGACTACAGCCGGGTGTAGGTGGAAGGTCAAAAAATATGTGCATGTGTGATTCCGAAAGTGAATGAAGTCAGTGTGCTTCCAGTCTCCTTGCAAACTAATAGCTACAAGGTCTTTTATTTGTTTGGTCCAGAGACAATGACAAAAATGCCAAAGAGCAAACTGTGCTCATCTGAAAGGCACAACGGAGGAGCTGTCAGCAGCTTGTCTTCAACTGCAAAACAACCAGCTGACTCTATAATTCAGTTCATAAGGAATCTGTGAGTTGTTTTACAGTGGGAGTGTGGGCAGACAGTTAAAACAAACAAGTGAAAATAAAACACCTGCTTTAGCTATGTCAGCTTTTTCTTTCTTACTGTCCCTCTTTCTTTTTCTCTCTTTCTTACAAATATTGGCCTGTTCAGTCGGAGCAGAGCGTGTTGTCAGAACAATCCATCATCTGTGTGTCAACCACTGAATGATCCCGTTTCCAGACCAGTCAATCATCTACTGAACGTGTCAACAAATGCACAGGGCTGTTGCAAGTGTAAACAAAATGGTTTTAAATCAAATTGAGACGAGTGACCTGATTCAGCTTTCATAACAAAGCAACCTCTCGGGTCACAAATATGATAATGTTTTAATGTCAAGTCAGAACCTTTTAATGTTCCAATCTAAATCTAGAGAGGACTAAATTTGGTTCTTGTGGGTAAAATTCAACAAGCCACTGTTATGCCTCTGAGATGCCAAGCAAGGATGTCACAGCCTCTTGGTAGTTGACTTAAATATTCTTGGCTTGAGGGTGTGATGTGGCGGCAGCACATGGGCGTAGCTGGCTGGTGAGTTTAAGCCAAAACACACCTGATCTGCAGTGTTTCAGAGAGTACTACACGCTATTTAGCCTTTAAGACACATTGAACAGAAGAGTGTTCTTGTAGATTTCACATCCTAATTTTTTTGCTGAGAAGATAACTGTACATTTTAAAGACTTCAAGAAAACACTGTCATCTTTCATAGCACCTCACTACACTTCATTAATAACCAAATAGGAACCTTAATCAGCACCTGAAATGGCAAAGATGTGCCAGTAACAGGGAAAAAAGGAGAGTGCAATTTCCATGTTTGGGACAGGTAACAGTCCTGCACAGTGCGCAGTTGGTAGAGCTGTTGCCTTGCAGCAAGAAGGTCCTGGGTTTGATTCCCAGCCCGGGGTCTTTCTGCATGGAGTTTGCATGTTCTCCCTGTGCATGCATGGGTTCTCTCTCGGTACTCCTGCTTCCTAACACAGTCCAAAAACATAACTGTTATGTAAATTATCTCCAAATTATCCCTAGGTGTGTGGGGGGGTGTGCGGGCGTGTGCATGGTTGTGTGTCTCTGGCGACCTGTCCAGGGTATACCCCGCTTCTCGCCCGGAACGTTAGCTAAATAGACACCACCTCCTGACCCCACTAAGGACAATGGTGTTAGAAGATGGGAAGATGGATGGATGGGACAGGTAAGACAAATTAAGACCAATGACGAGCCTAACTTTACAAACGCTGTATCCAAACCAAGTGGACACACCTCATCTTACACTGATAGTGTAGAAGATTGCTATGACTCTTAAAGGATCTTAAGGATTATCAATAATGACCTTAATAAGTGGCACATATTAAGGTAAAGTATTATTAACACACAAAAGTGAAATGCACAAGTTTTGCTTGAAAAACATCATGAAGTAATTCTGTGGCTGTGTTGGTGGTCTGATAATACAGAGTTATTGCTATTTTTATCTAAAGCTTTTTAAGACAAAAGCACTGGCGTATTCATCATCCACAAAGTATTGTAAGGCTTTCTAACTGGTATAAACTAGATTTGGGTAAAAACCCTGAGAAAGCAGGAAATATTGTGGTGTTAGCAGAATTCAGAAGAAACAGAACCAAAGTCCGATGAAATTTTGAATAGTATTTTTAAACATCCGGAGTGTTCTGCTCAAATCTGCACAAATCAAGGACCAATCCTTTTCACTCCTTAAAAGGCTCTGGAGTAAGATTATACATGGAAAATTCAAAACCGTGTCAAGTATTTTTTATTGAATAAGAACTGGGAAATAGAAATGCAATAATTAATTTAATGTATGTATTTTTTCCCACTAAATATAAATTTTAATGTGAAATTTAGCATATGCTTTATTCCCTGGCAGCTATTCAGAGACAGAATGACCACTGGTCACATTCAAACCCTCTTTACGTTTGTGTGCTAGTTTTGAAATGGCCATTGAGTTCTTAATAACTGCTGTAGCATCTCAAAAAGCTCTGGGCAAAAGGTTTTGACTACAGATGAAAACCCAGAAGTGACATTTGCAGAAAAGACAGACATGCGAGAGGGATGGCAGAAGCACACAACAATCTCAGCACCTATGAGTAAAGGTTATGAGCCTTTGCTGACTTAAAATAATTGCTAGTGTTCAAAATAAATCTCTTTAAATAGAATAGCAGTGAATAAACATAATCAAAGAGACAAAGAAATCTTTGATTTTTTTTTACAGTAAAAGCTAAAATTATTCATAACCTGACAGATTTAAATTTAACTTGTTGTCATGTAAGAAGTTCATTTCTGAAATGAAACAGGCATTTATAAAAACAAATAATAAAAAGTATAATAAAATTATGTAAAAAATATTAAATTTTGTTCCAGAAAAATATTTTCTTTTCACATTGTAATTGTGATCTTTCAAAGTGTTTGATATCCTGAAATGTTTCTGGCAATTAAACCAATCAAAACATCCTAAGAATTGCAGTCCAGCTTTTTACATGTTTCCACTGTTATTTACTGATTACTTTTGGGCATGAGCGGCCCCTCTTCGGGGCGGGGAGGTCTCACAATAATCTATAAAAATTCTCAGTCACATCTAGGCTATTACTTTCTTTCACAAGAAAAATGTTAGTGGAATTAAAAAGCAATTTAAAACTAATTAAGGCTTATTCTTAAGTTTTTATTAAACAAGCATAACGTATTTGACAAGCTTATAAAATTGTATAACAAGCTTAAAAGGTTGTAAAAGCAAAAGTACAACTTTTCCTAAATGTGTAATAATACAATAAATCAAAGATAAAACTGACACATTCGTTTTACAACACCTCAAATATCGCACTGTTGATACCAAACATGGAAGTAACCAATGCAGCTGATGCTAGTAAACATAACAACTGTTGATGTGTGGTGGGACATTTGTCTGCCTGTTTTGAAGATTGTTTTCTTTTTTTTTTTGTTCTTTATTCTGGAATTAAAGAACAGGTGCACCAAAAGCCTGAAATAAGTTTTTTAATTTATTTTCTTAAAACTGTCACAAATATATGTTTACTGTATATACATTTGCTATTGGGTATCTATTTGTGAAAAAGATACCCAGCCTACTTTTATTTAAAAAGACAAAAATGCATAGCTATAACATTTGGTACGAAATGCTGAAAAACGAATTCTGCCAAGACATTTTCTGAAGAACTGGCACTGATAAGTTGATCCACTGGATGCAGACATGAATGAAAAAACTATCAAATATTTTGTGTCTCAGATAACCTCTACAAAAACTACTGCAACTTTAAGATGTTTGATAAAACTCACTATGATCCCAGATTATTTGCAGAAAACAGACACTGCATTACCAAAGTGTGCTTATCAAAGTCACAACTCAAAGAAAAATCTTAGTTCACACATTCAAGAAAAAACACATAACAGCTTCAAAGAGCCCATCTAATGAGCTGCAGCAGACTGACATCACTGCAAAGCCAAGGTAGAAACAGCCGAAGTGTTGAGGGCAGCAGTGACCGGAGAAAGTTCACTGTAACTTACCATTGGCCTGTTGTTGGAGGGAAAACAGTCCAAGCAATAACAGAGGACTCCGGCTCCAGAGACAGAGAGACAGGCAGCCCCTCGGCTTTTCTCCCTGCTCTGGCATGGTACAAGTCTCCCTCCTGTGCTCCTCACTTTTCCTCTGCGCTCCGTTGTTCAGCTCTTTCCACACGCCAGGCTCTGACGCTCACAACCACTGGCTCCCCCTCTGAGTGAGTGTGTGTAGTATGTGTCAGAGAGGGAGGGAGAGCAGGACATAGGGGGAGTATCAGGCATGCAAGCCACTGTGTGAGTGTGTGGGTCCGTCACAACGTGAAAAAGAGCACACCAGCACACCACACAAAACACACCAGCATCGGCAGCAGCCGTTGGTGCCAATTGTCCTCCAACCAGGTCTGACAGTAGCAGTGAGGCCAGCTGAGAGACAGGGAGAGAGAGGGAAAAAGGAGGGGGAGTTAACTTTACTCTGCTTGTGGGGAGGGCTGACCAACTCACAAACACACACACGCACACGCCTGCAGATATTCACTCACACAGAGATGGAAAGAAAACGGGGGAGGGAGAAGACATAAGCAAGAAGGGGTTTAGAAAAAGTTAGGAGTATGGAGGATACTCAAGACACAAACTAGTATCTGAAAGATTCTGAGTCTAACTGCAGATTTTGCTCGAAATAACTTCTGCCTGTACTGTGTGAGTTAAAAAATGATACAACAATTGATTACACAAAGCATTTGAGCAGTGGCAAGCTGAATACTGACTTTGTCAGGAGGCTTGTAACCTACACTACTGGTCATGTTATACTTTTGTTGTTTCAGTCTTTGTATATCCAACTTGATTATTTAGATATACAGTATATATACTGTATATATTTAAACTAATCCGAATCTTTGGAAAAGAAACATAGTTATGCATGTCTCCTAGATGTAAGGACACATGCAGAATGTTGCTACTTTTGGTTTATCTACAATATTTCATAAGTGTCAAGCACAAGTAGGTATCAGAACAACTGTCAATGGAAACATGTTGAGACAGAAAGTCAAATGCGATTCAATTAATTAAAAAAAAAACTTTATTATTCTCAGAGGGAAATTTAATGTTGCAGTAACTCTTAGTATCTATTTTTCTGCACACTCATTATAAACGTCCATCGCTGTGGTTGGATCTCACGTAGAAGTTTGTACTACATCAGATCTGAAAAACCTCTGAATGAAGATACTGTTGTGTCACAATCTTGTGAAGGACCTGCTCTTTTATTAAATGAAGGACTAAATGGAGCATTCACTTCACAAGACAATCCAGTTCCCAGACCAAGGTAAGCCTTCTTTATCACTTTGTTGAGCTTTTTCAAGTCACTGACTCTAATGCTGCTGCTCTAGGAGACAGAAAGGCTTGCACTCTCTGCAACAGACTTATAGAAGATCTGCAACATCTTCTGCTAACCTTGAACGGCCTAAGCTTCCTCAAGAAGTACAGTTCGCCCAGCCACTTCTTGTATACAACTTCACTGTTGTGTCTTCACTCCAGTCTGTTGTCCAGGTCAGTGTTTCTCAACTTTGGCCCTCAAGGCATACTGCCCTGCATGTATTAGGCGTTTCTTTGCTTTACCCGGGCTAATTTCAGTTGATAGCTGATTAACAAGCATTTGCTGAACTACAATAATCTGAATCAGGAGTGAAATATCTAAAACATGCAGGGCAGTGAATGCACCTTGAGGGTCAGGGTTGGGAAACACTAATCTAGGTGACCACCAAGATACGTCTATTCCTCCACAGCATCCACATATTCTCCAATGGTAGAACTCGTGTTTCACATATTTCTGTTTCTCATGAAATCCACAACTGATTCCTTTGTTTTGTTCTCTTTAAGATGAGATGATTGTTCCAATACAGTTCCACAAAGCAGTCTACCAACTCTCCGGACTTGGCTTCTGTTCCACCTCTGATACATAGGATAGCTGCAGCATTTCTAGTATTAGTTCTAGTATTGTCTAGAACTGCAGACTAATAATTTAACTGAATATAGAATTGAAGGGGTACTGAGAGTAGCATCCCATGTGGTGCTGACCACCAGCCACATAATCAATCTCACAAACCACAATCTTTTTATCGAGTAGTCATTAAGGATAAAAGCTGCCATAAAATTGTGAAGGCCTCTACCTGTGTCTTCTGAAATAAGAACATATAACAGAAACAAATTTGTGATTTCTTTCCATCACTACTGCCATAATTCATCATAATAGTAATATATAATGTCACATCTGTGCTGAACATGCTCTAAAAAAGAGCAGGTAGGTTTTTCCGACTGGAAAAACCAGTCGGAAAAACCTACTGGAGTTGCTTGTTGTGTCTGCAACACCTCACTAGGAAGGCGTCCACAGGCAGTGAAGGAACTTGTCCACAAAAACAGATACTACAATGGGTTGTAGATTCAAAAAATTTGAATTCTTTGTTTATTCTTCAGTCCTATATTTTACACGCAGTGCTTGAAAAACAAATTCCAACTTCATTGAATATGTACATAAAGAGAATACAGCAGAACAATTTTTGGCTATAATCTCTACATTCTCGTCTATGTGTTGACTTTAAGATGATGACCTTTAGCTGTAATTAGAGAACAGGTAATTTCAGACATATGCAAAATGATATTTAAATCAAACTGCACTAAAGGTTGTTTGACTGATAACTCTCCAGGCTCTCCTCCCATAATCAGGCAGAATCATGTCTCATTCTTTTTTACAGGGAGCAAAGTTTTATTTTTGGAAATATAACATTTTGTATCTAGAAATAGATACTTTATAAAACCATGTTGAGAACATCTCTTCGTACAGTGGTGAGCTGTTCAGGTGGCTGGCAGAGACACTTTAAAGGCGCTGTTAGAGATTACATCATACAGGCCTGAGGCTTTTATACTAATAAATAAATGGGCTGAGACACTCTAATAGACCATTTCCTTTCCAGAGCTATCCTCTTGCCTTTAAGGCATTTACTGCTGACAAAACTCCATGTGTATGTGTGTGTATGTTTCTGCTTTGAACAATTTCCTTTGAGCATGAAAAAAATGCATCACAGATTTGAACCATCACTATATAAGAAACTGATTCAATATTTTTAAAGTTTTGGTAAATGAAACAGATATGTGCTTACAGTTTATTTTCTTTGTTCGTTTTCATTAGCAAAGAAAAAGAATAGGGATAAGACTAATTATCTCTCCTTGGAGAAAGAAATTAAAATTACTTTATCAATAGAGAGCAGTTCCCAACCTTTCGCATACAAGATTAAAAGTTTAAGCAAAACAGATCAGATTCCTGTTCCAATTTTCAATGAAATTCTAGTCATAATTTGCACATAGAGTAAGAAGTACAAAATGAGTTTCACCAATCAGTTAAGAGATTCTTCAAACTACCCAATATTTCTTCTATTGACTTTCATTTTGGGCAGACAGGCAAAATAAAGGAAAATCTGAGTATTTAACTGAGAAAAAAAAGACAATTTTCAGTCCATTTAGGCAGTTTTAAAATAAAATTGATAGAGACAATTTAAAAAAAATGAGTTATGATTTGATTTGAAAATACAAATGATATTTTAAATCCATAAATTTTCTGTTGGATTCAAAACTATTCCTATCGAGGACATGCAATATGTTTGCCTTTTATTTAATGTACTAGATCCCTTAAAAAGAAAACAACAACACAATCTGAATTGGTTAAAATCATTAACAACAGGTCAGACCTCAAAGAAACATGATTGCTGAATTTCTATTGTTGACATAACTTTCAAACTACAAAGACAGTGAGTATGTCATCGGATAATTTTTATCTATTTTGGAGCAGATAAATCTCATAGATTATTAGATGTCAGGTCTATATACAGTAGGCAGAGCCCACACAATATTTCTTAGAATAAAAGGTCCAAATCAGAATTGGCATGTCAGAAAGACAGGAAAAAAATATTTACTGGCTAATATGCTGATAGTAATATTACCACATCAAAATACCAGATTGGGAATTTTGATAGAGATTTTATTTCACATCAACATAAAAATAAAAATTCCCTCTACTCTTCTTAATAATCTATTTCACTCATTATTGCATATTTTTCAGTTTTTGTAAAGCAAAAAATTTGCCTGCCCTCTCTCCCCCTTGCTTCTGTCTTTCTTTGCTACACTCCTCCCCTCACTCCCCTTCTCTGGTGAACCAGAATGTCATTTCAAGCATGTCTAACTGCGGGAAGCCTTTTAAAAACTGTGACAGCATTTGCCCCCAATAGCTGCGAAACTGTGTATGTGAGTGTGGATGTTTGTGTGTGTCATGGGGCATCAGTCTTCAATACCTTTAAGTAACAGTTTTTGAAGGGGTCACTTCTTGATCTACATATGATATCTTGTCTTCAAGCAAATCAGCACAGACATGCATCACACACACAAACACACCCCCAGCGCGCGCACGCACACACGCCTGCTTCTCTTCACAGGAGTCACCCTCATGCTGGGTGCATGATAAATGGCTCACACTGGCACAAGCAAAAGATGAGCAGTAAAACTAAAGAAAAAAAAACAGAGGCAAACAAAAGGACAGTGACAAGAAAACTATAAAGAAAGGTGGATGTATACGCTCATTTAATACAATGATTTCTGATGAACAAGTGATAAAATGATGCATGGCAACCTTTAGGGCAGATGTGAGAGTTCAGAGAATAGAAGAGAAGAGGATGAAAAGCAGTAACATTATTTGAAAAACTTCCACTTTAAGCCACAAATGAAGTTGCCTACATCTGAGTCTTCAGCAGGAATGTTTCTCTGTCTCATAGGTTAGCAGCATTCAAACTGCTTTTGCTCATTTGGATGAAAAACAACAGCTAATGCCTGAGGTCAGTACTTTACCTGATGTGCAATTCTGAATTATTTTTGACATGCTGACACAACACAACAAAATAATAATATCTTTCACTGGGGCTAAAATTTATACTTCAGTATCTTGTCTTTTTAGAAGATGAATCTTTAGGACATTTGTCTTTATTCTCTTGAGTTTAGATATTATATTATAAAAAGCATGACACATTGCTAGTTAGCAGTTTGTCAATGGGGACAACCTTTGTGGTGAGAGAGACAAATCTTTTCTGGTGATGCTGGAAAACCCAACACCTTTGTTACATCAGAAAAGGTTGCTAAATGCATTGAAGCCTCCTTCAGATTAATGATATGTTTTATGCTTGTGGCACAAAAGAAAATGTGGGAAATTAATGTTCCAACAAAAATATCTATTCCTTCTGTCTTTATAAAGAAACATGCAACATTCCACCTCTTTGTGAAGAACGACAAGCATCCTATGTGATTTAAAATGAATGAAAGCCCAATCTATAATCTTCAATTAAACTGCTTAAGTCACATTAAACCATGTAAAATGCATAGTCAGCTAATTTATACCATCTCAACTTACTTTTCACTGTTCCCTTAAAGAAACCATTATCCTTTTATTTGATGTGAGCTGACAAGGAGACAGAGGATTAGGTCAGCCTTTGAGAAACACCTCTGTGGCACAGCAGCACATCTGCTAATCCCCATCTATTCACTTCAGTTTATCTTTAAACTAACAAGCAGTTTAACATAATCTACTTTAAACCTGTCTGTTCACTCCCATTCAATTCTGCATTTACATAGCAATCCTTTCTGCCTGAATGCTTTGTTGAACAAGAAAGAGAGACACTGTGTGTGGGAGTTGAGCTGGTTTCCTCCTTTTCTATGGACCATTTCTGCTCTGAAATTCTCCACCTGGAGAAAATCCACACTGCAATGAGGAAAATTGTTTTTGTTTGGTTGCTCAGTACTTCACGTTAGTAGATAAAGACATTTAGCCTACAGATGTTTAAAGTAATAATTATAAAATAGTCTTAGAGCATGATTATTCCACAAAGTAAATAATTGTGAGGAGGGGAAGAAAAATAAAGAGTAAGAAAGGGTCAGAGGTGTTTAACATTGTCGTCAGTATTTGGTCTGGTGCCTGGGGTCCACTAAAGCATTTTGTAACCTATCACAACACCTAAAACGGCTTAGTTCCCAGAGTGGGAAGAAAGGCGTGATGATGGAGCAGTGACAGTTTCACCTCTGACCTCCTGTGGTATGGTTTCTTTATGTCTGCATTGCTCAAAGAGAATTTCTGCTATTTGTGCTAAAGTAGGGGGAGAAGGGAGTTAGCTTCACAGCAGAATCAGTTTGGGAACATTGGTCCTGGATGCTGACTGCTTAGTTAGAAACTCAAAAGTCCAATCTTTTTAAAATCAGGGAAAGTGCCTTACTAAAAGCAACCATCTCAAAACACTTAGGAAATGCACAGACCTCCATAATAATGAGTCCGAGTGACCAATGGTGGCATATGTTTCCAAACTGGTCCTTGAGACGTTTCATTCAGTGATAATGCAACACAAATCTGGCACAAACTTCCAGAAAATGCAAAACAGCCAAGCCAGTGAGTTACTTAAGAAAAAGGCTAAAAACTCACTTGTTTATAGTTGCCTTTGATTTAGAAACAGTTGGAACAATGTTTTTAATCAATGATTGATATATTTGGTGTGTATTTGATTATGATTGATGATTTTGATGATGATATTTAACAAATGAGATGTTTGTTGATTGTTTCATGGTTGCTTGCTGTATTGTGTTTTGGTCAATCATGTAAAACACTTTGAACTGCCTTAAGGCAACAATTATTTCTGAAATATGAAATACAACTAAACTTGACTCAGCAAGAAGCATCCAACAAATACCTTTCAAAAAGGGGGATTATGCCCTCTCCCTCATAATGCCACCAGGGGCAGCTGCCCATTATGGCCCATATCAAAAATCGCCATTACTGTTGGAATTGATTATTTTCTTAATTCACAAGGTGTTTAAAAATAAAGCCAAACATCCTAGAGAAATGCAAAAAAAACTGTTTAAAACATAATTTGACACGCTGAAAAATAATAAAGATGAAAATTCCCCCAAATGCCACTGTCATTTAATTCGCTTCTACAAAAGCATGCCATAATAGAACTTTTTTTGTTGTTTTACTGCACTTCGTTTTGTAAAATATATATATATTTATACCCTGCATTGTGTAATAGTGGTAATTAAGTTGAATTTCCTAATCATTTAGCCAAATGATTCCTTAATCATTTGGCCTCAAATGCCTGTCAGGATCACACAGAATGAATATTTTGATTGGCTGAGATGCTAAAGCAGACAAAAAATGGTGGGGAAATTGCAATGGTGGAAAAGAAAGAAACCAGTCAGCAAAATGTGGGTTAAACATGATCCACATTGCAATGTTGAGCAACATATCACATTTACATGTTTCCTGATATTTTGCACCCTTACTTCTCAGCTCAGTACAGTCAAAACTGGTTACTGGCAAGTCAAAAAGTGAGGAAGTTTTTTTTTCCTGTGTTGAGCAAAATGCAGATTTTACTCAATTCACAATTAACTCTAGCAACTTTAGAAAGACTTCACTATTCCTTTTAGCTTGCTCTTCCTTTCTGACTCTTGCATGTTGATACTGACAAAATGGCTTTACCTTTCACATCTGCCAACTTGCATTCATTCTTATCAAAGTTGTTCTACCCATTTACTGCTTTTTCTTGAACTCTACTGCAAGATAAAGAGGGATGTTCATTTCTAGGTGAACTCAAGAGGTAGTGGTCCTCTAACCTTCGAAATGAACCTTTCCTGCTCTGTTTGGAAGATTAGGTGACCACTAAACCAAAAGAAATGAGACACCTTAGTCTGCCAGGCAGCACAGAAACAGTGGCAGCTGGCCTTAGGAGGAGGCATGATTATTATCTCAATCCGAAACTACATTCTTCCATTTCTGGATTTCAAAAAAGTAAATTCTGCATTTACTTTAATCTTCAAATTACTGAAGTATGAACTAAAATTTTCCCTTTAAAATAAACTGAAATCTTTCAGCAAAACAGCTTAGGCATGTTTAAAACATTAACACTAAAGACAAATTCACATGCAAGCAGACACAGAAGCTCTCCAAGGCAGATGTTGAAATATTTAAACTTAATGAAAGTCTATTGATTGATTGGGAATTACTTTTACAGTGTGCTGCAGTAATTTGAAATAGTCACATTATCATCTTACAACTAGCATATAATTATTGGCAGGGATGACGAGAAAGACCAGAAATCAAAACTTTTGTTTCAGACGATCGACCCTTCTAATCCCAATGCGGTAATGAATGTGTGGTTTATTGCTGTAGTAAATTTCTTGCAAAGATAGCTAGTTTTGCTTTTAAATAAAGTGCTATGTAGAGTAATATATCTAAATGATAAATATCCTGATAGTTGACTAAAAGGCACATAATTTTTAAAGTCAATTTTCCCATTGTATCAAAGTAAAACAAATTGAATTAATACATTTGAGATTTTTGTAAAAACAAACACAAAAGCATGTGAATTGATTGTGAGTGTAGAAGTAGGACAGCAGGAATCAGGGTTGCTAAAGAAGAGTCCAGCTGGTCAAATGGGTGGAATGTCAACAATGGCATGGCGAGGTAGAAAAACCTCCCAGAAAAGATCCTGAGTGGGAGCTGAAAGAGTAAGAGCTGTCCCACCTACTCTGTGGGATCCGTCTCTGCCTACTATAGTGATTCATAAATCCACTTTTCAAACAATGAGGATCAGATGCTGCAGCCACCCACCCACGTGGATTTTGACTGCCATCTGTAACTAAATAAAGGTTGCAAATCAAAAATGCAATTTATTTTTACTTTAACAAACTTTATTTATGGACGACATGACTGAATAGATAATAAATGTTTTTGAGATCTTATCTAAGAGGTGTCAAAAAAAACAAAAATATCAGTAAGTATTCTAGTAAAATAACAGATGGATTGGTTGTAGTTAGAAAAACAATTCACTTAAAATTTCAAAAATCCATCTAAAGTCTACTTTGGTTCTTATACTTATTTTTCCCTTACTAAACTAATCCATTAAATTAAAGTCAGTATCTAACATCATGACAACATTCCAATTGTCCCCTATGTCAGACACCCAGGATTTAATATTTTTGTTTTGCTATGTGTGGTGTCATGAGATTAAGGTTTAAACAGTTCTTAATGCCTGCAAAGGAGATCAACTAGATCTAAAAACATCTGAAATTGATTGTTTTACACTATATACAAGATTTCAAGTGACATCCAGTTTTTGTATAACTATATATTCATTCTTATAGCAGGTAATTTGATACATTAATAAGACAAGACATATGAGCTTTATGTTAACATGTCAAAATGAAAAGAAAAACACAAATCAATATAGAAAGCAAAGTTTAGAATAAAGCTACACTTTGTGAGTAGACGTAGCAGCAAAAAACAGGACTAATTGCTCTTATCATAGGTGAGACAATTATTTTCATTAATGCTGAAAAAATATCTTGAATATTACAAATATAATCAGGGTTTTAGAGAGCAAATGTGACCTAACTTCTCAATGGTTTCAATAACAAAACCCCGGGAAGTATTTTCATACAATCAGTTTAATTCACATAAAATATGAGAAGCACAATTTGAAATTTGTATTCAAACAGTGTGACTTGCTGTCATGCAAAGGAAATATTGACCAAAGATTTTTCTGAACTGAAGAAGTTACTAAAATCCTGCTGGAAACAGTTCAAAAAGCTGCAAAGGAGGCACATGCCTGTCATGAGGCAAAATAATTGAAAGAGTTGCGGTTTTGTTGCTGACCTAGAGCAACAATTTGAAGAAGCAGTTTTAAAACCTCAAACTGACAGTGGAAAACTAGTTATGAAATTAGCAAACAAAACTAATTTACAATATCTAAATATCTATACTTGTCAAGGAACATTTGTTACAGTTAGATCATTGGTAACTCTTTTTGACAGGTCATGAGGACTGACATACAAACATGGGCTTCTGGTAATTCCAATTAACCATTTTACACTAACCTAGTTTCACCCGTAGTCTTTGGGGCCTTCCGCTAATAACAGAGCAACACGTGTTTCTGAGGCAAATGGCTATTTTTTGAAGCCAAGAATCCTTCAGTTTAATATAACGACTCACTCTTGGATGCAGGGTGACAGATCTGAAGCACCAACAAATTATCTGAAAAATTAACAGAAGAGAAAAGGAAAAACTGTTCCCTGTTCTAGGACTTGTTTAGGGCCAAACAGCTTGGTGACACCAGGGGCTTTAACCTGACCTACAAACCGTCTGTGAACCCCACACCTGCATTAACACGAGAACTCACACTGATACAAAGACAGATATCCATCCACACACAGATGCAGTAACCACACATTCCATAACACTTGATTACCCATAATACGAGTTCATTTAGAGCAGCCGAAGGCCCACAATTTGAAGGACTGATAACACCACCTGGTTGGAAAAACAGTGCTTCTTTGTAAGTGTTCTCCTTTCTAGACTTTACCAAACAATTACAAACATCATGTAAAAGATTTAAGAGATCTTCCTTAACAGAAAGGAGAGAGGTTCAAGGTGAGGGTAAAGATGACAGGAAAACTAGAGTCAGGTAGTTGGATTAAAATAGGCAAATCAGAATAACAAAAAGAGGTTATGATAAAGCAAGGCATGTTTATTTTTATAGTACATTTCAACATCGAGGGAACTCAAAGTATTTTCCACAATGAAAACACAAATCAGCAAACATTAGATTTTCTCCAAACTCTAAACAGTTGGGGGTTTAGCCTTGATTTAAGAAACTTAGTATTTCAGCAGTTTTGTTGTTTTCTGTAAGTTTGTTCCAGATAAGTGGAGCATAAAAACTGAATGCTGCTTCTCCACTGAAACTAACATCAAAGCTGTTTAGCTGTTGAAAAACAGCTTTTCCAATAACTTTGCAGATTAATGGAAGATTGCAAACTGGCCTGTAATTTCCCCATAGCGACTTTTCCACATTGTTCTTTTTCAGTGGTGGTTTGATAACTGCTGTTTTTAAGCCTGGGGGAAACACCTGATAAGGGGGAAACATTTAGAAATTGAATCAGATTAGACACAATGACAGGCAAACCTTTCTTAAAGAAAAATATACCTTAATCTCCATACTATAGACACTGCTATAAACAATGCGATGCAACTAATATACAACTTTTTCCCAACTGGTCTTGCAAAGCTTGCAAGATGCACAGTGAAGAGAACAACACAAGATCAAGTAGAAAGAGTAGCAATGAATGAGTGATTGAGGAAGTGTGTGTAAGTCCAGGGATACCTGCAGGATGTTATCGGATGGCACGCACAAAAACCATCATCATTTTATCTAATAACTGTTAGCTAAAAACCAAGATGGTTTGCAGCTCTCTACTTCCTGAGCTTTTACAACCATTGCATCCATCTGAATCATTATTGTTGCAAATCACTGACAATATGTATTATTTTAAGATTGGATTGTTATTGAAAAAGAAGAGAGTCAGACAAAAGAAGCACTGCATTGTTAAAATGAGGTGGGGGAAGTGATGGGAGCAATGCCAATGTCAGGCTAGTGGTGGTGAAGCATGATGGTCCACTTGGGGTGAGTGGCGCAGTGGGATAAGAGCGTGGGGAGTTCATGCCCCCGTCAGGCCCTTTTCACACTGCATAAACAAAGAGATTACAGTGAGAAGGGGCTCTGTGCAGCTAACAAGCAAGGGTACCCACACACACCCATTTCAACACAGGCACACAGTCACATACAGAACTCATACTTTCACATGCACACATGTATGTACACCCAAATCTATGTTAATATATTGGAACATAAAATTAGAAGGGCAAATTCATGCATACAAAGATGCTCCCCAAAACACAAGGTCAACATAATGAAAACACCCATACAACTAACAAGAAACATCACAACACAGTGGCGCCACCTGTCTCCTCTTCACCAATTAATGAGCCCCCGGCTCCTGGGATGCTACAACAGGGTGGCAATTAGCAGGGGGAAAAGAAGAGGGGGTTATGAAACGAGGGAGAAAAACAGACAGTGGGGGAAGGGGGCGAGTAGGAGGCACAGAGAAGGGAGAGACATACACATTTTTTAAAATAAATCTGAGCAGGGAAACAGCTAGTTTAACACATTGGTGTAGCTAGAGGAGCCAGACAAAGAAAGCAGAAATAAGTGTAAAATTGTAAGCTAATGTTTTGATCTATTTCATTGTGAGAACAATCAAACAGATGGGATATGCCCGTCTTAATCACACGTTAATGTTCGTTTAACGTATGCAAAAAAATTAAATAGATAAATAAAAAAAATAAATCATATGGCAGATTAGTAAACTGAAAGAAATTGGACACTGTTAAGATATCTTAAAGTACAAAAGCACCCAACTGTGTATTTTTAATATCTTATTGGTAAGCATTAAGGGATAAGGGATTAAAAAGAACAAAGTATGACCTTACAACAACTGAAGAAAACCTGGATTTGTGGCTGAGCCTGCCTGTTAGTTCCGTTTGTATTTCCATCCATCATAATTTCTCTAATTCTGTCTCCTTCCTTCTGCCATCCAGTAAATCTTTGCTTCCTGTTTTTCACTTAAATACATGCACACACACATTCTTTTGTTTGCCACCTGATAACAGACAGTTATTCATACTGTCTCCCGACCCCCTCTGACCCTTGAACTTTGAGACCTAAATGCGGAACAAGAACTGAGAGACTGGTCACGCATTTGCTGGCAGTCATTGCGTACAGACAAACACACACACTGAAAAGCCAGAGATGTCTAAGTTTGGATTGCAATTAAACTATACTTTTGAACATAGCTAAATAAAAAACTATACTGGAGAATCACTTCAAGTCTAATGTGTTCTTCCAATATCTAAAGAAGCTTAGAATAAACTTAAATAAACTAAAGAATGTCTGCAAATGTACAGAACTACCATTTACCCTATAGATCCACATATTTATAACAACACTATTGTATCCTTATTGGAAGTTTAGGTCAACTCCACTTTTAGCTCCACAACAATAAAGGTTTATAGAACACAATTTGATTTTATGTTAAGTGTAAATTCAGATTTTAATATCCTATGGTTTAAACTCTTCAAAATTACTAAGTAAATAAAGCCAAAGTCCTCAAGAACTAATATTCCACACATTTTATATGCCTTTTCATGCCTTTTTCCATTCTTGATAAGTAAACAATTTTATTGTCAGTCCAAAAGAATGGGCTTTTAGTGTTGCTCTACAACTGTCTGTGTGACCTACACAAAAAAGTAAACAAATAATATTGCACAGAACACGTGAAAAAGTAACATTAGCTATGTGCTACCATTGTATCCCAGAGTGTATTTACTTAAAGATTAAATATGACTGTAAAACATATACAAGCCAAAGTAGTTTGGCTTGCCACACACAGAAGGCAGGTGTGGGGTCAGAGTTTCGGTCAGCGGCCTTGGTCCAACTCCCAAATATAGAGAATCCACTATTCAGGGATCCTTAGGTTCACTGCAGGTTCTCAGATAACCACCACAGACCTTTTATGTCTGGAGAAAAACATGAATGCCGAACACACAAAACATACATTCAGTCCTCCATACATTCTTTTTCTTTTATCAGAAGTGTTGAATAAATCCGTGGAGATTTATGTTTAAATTCCACAACATATTCACACAAATTTAGTAAGACAAATAATATGGAACACACTCAGTTCACACACTCAGTTCAATGAGATCACTAAGATATCCATGACCTTGTTACCAGAAAACATGAATGCCTATTCCTCTCTTACCTCACAATCTAACCAGTCACCCACATCAACTTCTTTGCTTCTTTACAAAATCTCTCTCTATCTCTGGGTCTCAGAGAGAACACTATGCACAGTGTCCATTCAGCGAATAACAGAGGATTTGTTCTAAACAGTGAAACACTGCACTCACACTTTGACCTCCGAAGACGAACTCTGAACTCCAAAATAAGTTGTGACACATAAACCAATGTATTTACAAGCATGTGTCAGAGGATTGTGTGCATGAGGAAGATGCAGACTGATCCATGCAGATCAGTTGATATGCAGAATTATTGATATGCCTGAGAAATACAGTATGTGTAAAACTCTTGATACACAACCTTGAATGTCAGGACATTTGTGTTGCTTAAGTAGGGGGGGTTAGGGACCACCTTATCGTGGTGGAGGGGTTTGAGTGCCCCAATGATCCTAGGAGCTATGCTGTCTGGGGCTTCATGCCCCTGGTAGGGTCACCCAAGGCAGACAGGTCCTAGGTGAGGGACCAGACAAAGTGCAGCCCGAAGACCCCAATGATGAAGGAAAACCTTGGACTTGGTGTTCCCTTGCCCGGACGCGGGTCACCGGGGCCCCACTCTGGAGCCAGGCCTGGAGGGGGGGCACGATGGCGAGCGTCTGGTGGCCGGGCTTTTACCCATGGAGCCTGGCCGGGCTCAGCCCGAAGAGGAAACATGGGCCCCCCCTCCCATGGGCCCACCACCCGTGGGAGGGGCCAAAGGGGTCGGGTGCACTGTGTGATGGGTGGCGGCCAAGGGAGGGGACCCTGGCGGTCCGATCCTCGGTTGCAGAAACTGGCTCTTGGGACGTGGAATGTCACCTCTCTGGTGGGGAAGGAGCCGGAGCTAGTGCGTGAGGTCGAGAGGTTCCGGCTAGAAATAGTCGGTCTCACCTCGACGCATGGCTCTGGTTCTGGAACCAGTCTCCTTGAGAGGGGCTGGACATACTTCCACTCTGGAGTTGCCCAGGGAGAGAGACGTCGGGCAGGAGTGGGCATACTTGTTGCTCCCCATCTCGGCGCCTGTACGTTGGGGTTTACCCCGGTGAACGAGAGGGTAGCATCCCTCCGCCTACGGGTGGGGGGACGGGTTCTGACTGTCGTTTGTGCTTACGGGCCGAACGACAGTTCAGATTACCCACCCTTTTTGGAGTCCTTAGAGGGGGTACTGGAGAGTGCTCCTCCTGGGGACTCCCTTGTTCTGCTGGGGGACTTCAACGCTCACGTGGGCAACGACAGTGAGACCTGGAGGGGCGTGGTTGGGAGGAACGGCCCACCCGACCTGAACTCGAGCGGTGTTCTGTTGCTGGACTTCTGTGCTCGCCATGGATTGTCCATAACGAACACCATGTTCAAGCATAAGGGTGTCCATATGTGCACTTGGCACCAGGACACCCTAGGCCGCAGTTCGATGATCGACTTTGTCATCGTTTCATCGGATCTGCGGCCGTATGTCTTGGACACTCGGGTGAAGAGAGGTGCGGAGCTGTCCACTGACCACTACCTGGTGGTGAGTTGGCTCCGGTGGTGGGGGCGAAAGCCGGTCAGACCTGGCAGGCCCAAACGTGTTGTGAGGGTCTGCTGGGAACGTCTGGCGGAATCCCCTGTGAGACGGAGCTTTAACTCCCATCTCCGTACTCTGCCCACCGGCCCACAACTCGGGACGTTGTGGGCCGGTGGGCAGAGTACTTCGAAGACCTCCTCAATCCCACCAACATGCCTTCCACTGAGGAAGCGGAGCCTGGGGACTCTGGGTTGGGCTCTCCAATCTCTGGGGGCGAGGTCGCCGAGGTGGTTAAAAAGCTCCTTGGTGGCAGGGCCCCGGGGGTGGATGAGATCCGCCCGGAGTTCCTTAAGGCTCTGGATGTTGTAGGGTTGTGTTGGTTGACGTGACTCTGCAATATCGCATGGACATCGGGGGCAGTTCCCCTGGATTGGCAGACTGGGGTGGTGGTCCCCCTGTTCAAGAAGGGGGACCGGAGGGTGTGCTCCAATTATAGAGGGGTCACACTCTTAAGCCTCCCTGGCAAGGTCTATTCAGGGGTCCTGGAGAGGAGGGTCCGTCGGATAGTCGAACCTCGGATTCAGGAAGAGCAGTGTGGTTTTCGTCCTGGTCGTGGAACACTGGACCAGCTCTACACCCTCAGCAGGGTCCTGGAGGGTGCATGGGAGTTCGCCCAACCAGTCTACATGTGTTTTGTGGACTTGGAGAAGGCGTTCGACCGCGTCCCTCGGGGAGCCCTGTGGGGGGTTCTCCGGGAGTATGGGGTACCGGGCCCTTTGATACGGGCTGTCAGGTCCCTGTATGACCGGTGTCAGAGTCTGGTCCGCATTGCCGGCAGTAAGTCGGGCTCGTTTCCGGTGAGAGTTGGACTCCGCCAGGGCTGCCCTTTGTCACCGATTCTGTTCATCACTTTCATGGACAGAATTTCTAGGCGCAGCCAAGGTGTTGAGGGGATCCGATTTGGTGGCCTTAGGATCTCATCTCTGCTTTTCGCAGACGATGTGGTCCTTTTGGCTTCATCAGATCGTGATCTGCAGCTCTCGCTGGATCGGTTCGCAGCCGAGTGTGAAGCGGCCGGGATGGGGATCAGTGCCTCCAAATCCGAGGCCATGGTCTTGAGCCGGAAAAGGGTAGAGTGCCTTCTCCGGGTCAGGGGGGGTGTCCTGCCCCAAGTGGAGGAGTTTAAGTATCTCGGGATCTTGTTCACGAATGGGGGAAGAAGGGAGCGGGAGATCGACAGGCGGATTGGCGCAGCGTCTGCTGTCAAGCGGGCGCTGTACCGGTCCGTCGTGGTGAAGAGAGAGCTGAGCCAAAAAGCGAAGCTCTCGATTTACCGGTCGATCTACGTTCCCACCCTCATCTATGGTCATGAGCTTTGGGTCATGACCGAAAGAACGAGATCGCGGATACAAGCGGCCGAAATGGGTTTTCTCCGTAGGGTGGCTGGGCTCTCCCTTAGAGATAGGGTGAGAAGCTCAGTCATCCGGGAGGGACTCAGAGTAGAGCCGCTGCTCCTTCACATCGAGAGGAGCCAGTTGAGGTGGCTTGGGCATCTGGTCAGGATGCCTCCTGGACGCCTCCCTGGTGAGGTGTTCCGGGCACGTCCCACCGGGAGGAGGCCCCGGGGAAGACCCAGGACACGCTGGAGGGACTATGTCTCTCGGCTGGCCTGGGAACGCCTCGGGATTCCCCCGGAGGAGCTGGAAGAAGTGGCTGGGGAGAGGGAAGTCTGGGCCTCCCTTCTGAAGCTGCTACCCCCGCGACCCGACCTCGGATAAGCGGAAGAAGATGGATGGATGGATGGATGAAGTAGGGGGGGAAAATCCCACTTGGATTTAATCTGAGAATATAAGAACTTTTATTTAAGTAATTTAAGACTTCTGCTTCTATTGACTATAAATACAACATGACAGAAAATTGTACTTTTCAATCATTCTTCAAAAAACCTAAGTCTTACCATCACAAACATAAATATAAAGGATTTGCTGAAGTTTAGGGGACTTTAATAAGTGCATGGACAGAGGACATCAATCTTTTTTAGAGTATATGGTGAAGTATTTGAAATACCAGAATATTTAATATAAACCAACTAAATTGACATATATGTTTAAAATATTGACTTAGATCAGTAAAAATAAAAGTTCACTTAAAGTACATGGATCCTCTCATAAGGTTCAAGTAAGGGAGTATGCTCCTGTAATTAAAAATTTAATTCATTTTCATCTATTTTTTTGTACATTTTCACTGGTGCTGCCAATCATTAAGAATGGTACTTCTTTGTGACAAAAAGGCAACCAAAGATCAGATTGCGATACAAAAATGTATCTTGATAAATTTATGCTGATAATATGGTATTAGCTAACACTTGGCATAAGGAAACTAAGTGGGAATAAATATAAAAGATGAAGTTGTAGAAAGGAACCCTAAAAAGAAACAAATGAGCATCAGATCTGAAAAACAGTTTGATGTGTCTACCAATCCAAAAAGATTTTAGATCATTTTAGCACAAAATAATATTGTACAACTTCATCAGGCTTTCTTTTTAACTTAAAAATAAAATGCATTATAATAATGCACAAGGCATTTTGTTTTGCTTTCTTAAGTAGTAGATTGTATTGTATTGTAGGCATAGAGTATATTGATCCCAAAAACCTACCCGCCTACTACTCAGAATGCAAGAATCCATCAAAAAGAAAAACCTAATTGTTCCAGGCATAAATTTATGTTAGTGAATACAAGTTCCTGCAGGTCATTATAGAGCAGAGAAACTCCCATTCTCCTAAAGTGAAATAGCTTCAATTTGATTGTTACAAAGCCATCTAACAGCAGGAGTTTTAGCCATGAGTCATTCTCGCTCTGCTCTGACAAAGAGAAATCCATCAGTATAATGAAGACAGCAACTTATTTGATGCTTTAAAATTTTGCTATGTTCTAGTTATTGTGGTACAAAAGTTAAAAGAAGGTCAAACAAACCAAATAAAACACCTGGATCGGCAAATAAGCAGAACTTTGCCAGTACTAATAGCAGAAAACTACTCAGGGTCCAGAATTATTTTCTATAAAAGTAGGGATGAAAGAAAGCTGCACAATTTTCATTTAGTGTATTCTAAAAAACAGAATGGCCTCTTAGTAATGGCAACTTTATTGCTCCCCAGTACTTGGCTGAATTCCTCTATTCACATGCATACATTCACATATGTGCACTATATATGTGTGAACAATTCTATCTTTGAAACAGTAATTGCTTTTAATACCACAGGGAACACCACACAGATCGTGACAGAGTTTCACCCACAACTAATGATTATGTAAATACGATAACCATCTGTGGACATAATCGTGCGTGTGTGTGGGTGTTCTGCCTAATATTCTTTTATCCCTTATCATATGGAGATCAGCTGTTGGACAAATGTGCTATTGTTGAAGGCTGAGTTACAGGCAAATGTGCGCCGGCTTGTGTGTCTGTGTAAGTGAAGTTGTGCTTTACTGGTTCAGGGCCTCATCTGTTTCCCTGATACTGCGGAGGATCACATGTTGCTTCAGACGAGCTTGTTATTAAATGTCATAGGCCGATCTTCTAGAATAACCAATAAAGTTCTCACGGCTTCCTCATCTGTGAATATGTGGAAGTCCACGGCTAACACACAGTGAATGCTATGCAGACCCTGCAAAATTCACCAATAAGAGAAACAATAATCCATTTATCTGGGTGTCTGTCTTTCTGACTGACCAACAAATGGTAAGTGCATGCACACACAGGCACAAAATGCCACTGCACTGCTCCTCCCCAACGGCTTAGAGAAATTACTGCCACCTGAAGCGGAACCACGTCCATCATGAGGAGGCCCCACAAAGCCCCACAGGTGTCCTTTAACATGTCCAATGGTCTCCTCCTCCCCCAGCTCTCCATGTGTCCATTCATCTAGCTGCAGTGGAGAACAGCAAAACAAAACACATCCCTGGGGGAGTGGAGGGACCTCGCAACTATCCAAGTACATGAATTCCTCAGTTCTGCAGGCACAACTTGGAGCATCCTACCTAATGACAGGGCAGTCAAACTATTACTAAATTAATCATGTTGTAAGTTTAAAGAAATGTCATTTTATACATTGTGTGAACAGGATTTTTTCAGTACTGTAACTTAGTTCACATGACCTCATATTGTGTTTCTGCTCTCCACCTGTGTGGTGTTAAACAGCCTGTTTTGCGGCCAGAAATGAAAAGCACAAATCACTTCATCCTGACCAGACTTGTTGTGTTAAAATGAACACAATGAATTATGAGAGACAGGTGCAAAACACTCCAAACCACAAAGACCAACTTTGCATGTTTTGCAAAGATTTTGAGCTGGCTGTGGTTTAAAGAGGTGTTCCTAAGCCAAACAAATAGAGAGAAATTGAGCAATCAGCAGTTCCTGCAAACTTGCCTTCAATTGAAAATCACACAAGATTTTCCAGATGCTGTCAGTCCATATTAATCTACACAGGGCTGACAGTGTAATATAAAAATAAATGTTCACAGTCTACCTCTAAAATAAAAACCTCCAATTCTTTTTCTTTGTCTTCCTAAAGCTAAGCTACACAACTTCAGGTCACCTCAGAGAGGTAAAAAATAAAACATTAACTGGAATTCAAATGTTAGGCACGAGTCACAAAAAGACAGCTGTGCAGACAACAGCACACATACTGTAGCAAGGAAGGGAGTCAAAACCAAAGATAGACAGAAACACTAACATTGAGACAGTCAGTTTTAGAATAAACACAAAGCTCTCTCAGCGTCACCCAGGAAGAAATTCTTTCTTTTGATCTCAACCCATGCAACCTGGCAGCAATCTGAAGAACTGAATCGCCTTCCAAACAAACGTCAACACTGCTAACACCCTCAAGGTCAGAGCAGACATGTTTTAGTCAAACATTTTAGTGTGCACATATGAAGAGTGAGAAGACTCAGAGGGAGGATCAGTAATGTGAAAATGTAAATGAGACATAATACCATTTATAAAAGCCATTACCTGCAGCTAAGCTTCGCCTTTAACCACATTACTGCAGTTTTAGAAGTGAACACAACACTTCCAACCAATCGTGCATTCTGCTTTCACTCGAGTCCTGACTGTACAGCTGTGAATACAGTTCCTTTCTGGTAAAACTTGGGAGCTGCAGCAATTTATTTAGAAGTCTGCTCAATCCCAAACAGGGATAATCACAAAGACTCCTGCTTAGAGTGTTGGGACACAAACTACTTTGCACTGCTGCTGAAGGGCAAAGGTTTGCTGAAGCAGCAGTATGAACAAATGTACTTCAACTAACATACAAACACAATTTGGATAATTTTGTCAATTTTGGGGTCAACTTTTAAATAAAATAAAGTTAGTTCAAATTGATAAGAACTCTGTAATCAGAAATTTGCCTTTCATTTCTCAATGTAGGAATCTGAAGTCCATCAATGACTGTCAAAGTAAAAAAAAAAAAGCATTTAATGGCTGCTTTCTTAAAAATTGAAATTACACATCCATAAAGTGTTAATTCTGTTGACCTGTCTGAATAGGCCCCTTTCATTTTGGCAAGCAGGTTTTTATTTTCAATAGCTTGCCATTCTATGAGGATCTTTGTAGCAATGAATGAAATTAAGAAATTGCATCTCATTTTACAAATAACAAATGTAAAGTTGTAAATACTTGGAAAAGTTGTGTTAGTTCAATGGTCCAGCCCTGGACAACAATCACGGTGGATTATGTGGCCCTAAGAGAAAAATATCTTCCCAAATCATCCTTTTATTTTCATTTAGTTAAAAGATTTTTTATTTTCTGTTAAAAAAAAAAAAAAAGAAAAAGAAAAAAAAGCTTCAAGCACTTATCTACTGCATATAATTTTATCATCTCAACCAATTCAATGTTTTTGATGAGTACAATCATAAACAGCCAAACTTTTTTTAAGTTTCAGAATATTATTTTATTATATCATTTATCCATTGATTATGGTTGTGATTCCTGTTTTGACCAGTTGTCTTTTTCATCTTTTGAGACAGAACAGACAAAACCTATAATATTTTTTTTAATCATATAACTGTTTTAATTAACTTCAGGCTACAAAATTTTGTGCTTGTTTAACTAGAAAAATAATAGTTTATAGCTGCTGGAGCAATAAACAGTAGAAACATACAGTACATATCAGTTAAACAGAAGGTTTGTGTCCAGATTGGCTCATAGCAACATCTACACAGCAGGAGTCCTTGGAGTCAGATGCAATGGAAACAACTGGAAAGGTTTTTTTCAAGTCTTTTCATGAGCTCGCTAGCAGCACCTTCCCTCATCTCTCTTATTTACATTTACACATCATTACACTGGCCCTGCTCCTCACCCTCCAGTTGTTTTCAGGTTAGAGCCTCGTCATGCTGAAAGATGCTGTTCTCAGCACACCTGAGACTACACATGCAAGTTCACATGCACATTTCTTTCACCACTTGTGTGTTTGTGAATGCGTCAGGTGGTATTTTACATCATGGAAATAAACTTCTCCAGTTACCTCAGTAATGAACTGTGACTAAAGCTCAAAATCTTCCATGATAGTAATGCATTACAAAATGGAACGTGCAAAGAGCATTTACACAGAGCAACAATTTAATAGAAAAGTACAGCAGTCAGTAAATCTGTAAAATCTATTTATTCTTCTGCTTTCAGAGAGATTTTGTTTTTCATGCTACATTGATTTTATATTGGAAAGATATTACATGCACATTTTAAGACATTATCAAATAAGCAGCATAAAAGGATTATGTTCATTAATTACGTTTTCATTTCAAAGAACTTAAAATATTTTTTTCTATTCACCTCCATTCCAAAAAATATGTAACTTTGGTCAATATTTTATGTTTTACTGACCAATACAATTTATCCTCTGCCTTCTGAAAGTAAAAATGTGCAGAGAAAGCAGAGCTTTCGATGTTGTCTTGTTCCTTTCCTGAATTGTCTTTTCTGTTCATAGTGCTAGTAAAAGTGATGCCTTGGTACTGGGACTCTTATTCTCCCAAATTGTTTATTTGTTGCACAACTGTTTCTTGGTGTGTGATATTCGCTTTAGTTTAATTTTCCTATTTATTTTTTAACGTTTTTATAAATTATGTTCAGCATTCTTGGTATTATGAATTCTACTTAAATGTGCTGATCAAATAAAATTTCCTTGCATACAATACATTTTCTTCTTACCTGGAAGTGATGGGTTGACGTTGGCTAGGTTCAACTTACACAGAAGAGTTTGGTCACGCAGCTGAACAATACCTGCACACAATGTCACAACAATTGGGAGAAATTACACAAGGCTTTTGTGAACAAACTGCAGCTTTCATGCAGCCATTACTTCTGAAAAAAAAAGAAACTGAAAAGAACATAAACATGATTCCTACTGTAACAAATAACACAGCTGGTCTCTTTCAAATCAGTCTAAACTCCCTCACTCATTTACTGTAGCCACGTAATCCTGTTCAAGGTCACAGAGGAGCTGTAGTCTATACTGGCATTCAACAGATGACGCAGTGCACACCCGGAACATCTCAAGGCCAACAACCATCCATGCTAACACCAAGTGCAATGTAGAATCAACAATTAACCTAACGGGTATATTTTGCGTGCTTTTGGTGTAAATCACAATATCCAAAGAAAAAATTATTGCAGTTTTTGGACTCCAAATTCATTAGAAAGGATAAAGTGAGTGAAGGGTCAGGCCTAACAGATTCCCACTTGTGGAATTGGAAAAATAAGCTCAACTCTAAATTCCTTCAATAACCATAACTCTCTGGGCGGGTCCATTTCTTCATCTCTAAGAAAACACAGCTTTAGAAAAACTGTAATTCACATTGGATTCATTTCGCACAGCGTTGCTTTTTATTGGCACCCTATAAACCAGTCCACTGTGTGCGTGTGCGTGTGTGAGTTGTGTCCCTGTCTGTGGTATGTTGCTAATGTAATAGCCTGTAGTCAGAACCACAATTTGACAAAGGGGTTAATTCACGCTAGGTGTTAAAATAAGCAGATCTTACATAAATCAAAGCCTCTACAGATTTTAATACATCGTTGAAACCACAACTAGTTAAGGGGGAAAAAAGAAAAGCCATACATTTACCCTTGTAAAAGTGTCATCCATTTAACGATGAAGAAAATGACACTAGTAATTGCTGTGGGTCAAAAACGTCCAGGATAATGATTCTTTTAGCTCACATAGTTGCAATGAAATCTAATCCTGGGAGTCGTAAAACCTGCCATGCTTTAATAATCACCACACAGAACATGAACCTTGAGTAAATTAAGACAAAAATACTGATTAATTTTAAAATGTTACACTTATATAAAAAAAAACATAAGTTTGATGGCAAACTTAGAAAAGATAACAACTGACACATCAAACTTGACTTCAAGAAGAAAGGGAGATTTACTGGATAAAATTAAATACACAGATTCATCTTGGCAGCAGTTCTGCTCCAAGGACAGAGAACATTTGTTTAAAAGAGGGTGAACTCAGACTGTATATCAACTTAGATTAATCTAAAACTTGAAGATATCAGTATCAAGGAAAATTGTTGCACAGCTTAGACTGAAGGTATCTACCAGGTCCTGCATTACACAAAAATGAACAAGTCAATCTTTGTTTATACTAGAAGATCTTAAACAAAGTAATTCTATCTGTTTACTGCTTAACCCAGGGGTCGACAACCCAACATGTTGAAAGAGCCATTTTGGATCAAAAAAACAAAAATCAAATCTGTCTGGAGCCGCAAAAACTTAAAAGCCTTATATAAGATTTATAATGAAGGCAAAATAAGCTTTAAATGTTTATATTATCTATATTAGCCTATTATCAAAATGACTAATACATAATTAGCATTCATGATTAAATGTTTATTTTCCCTGCTGTGCGTCTATTCATTATCTTACTTGTATTTCTATTACTTTTCAGTGTAGCCTTTTGGCAAGACATTTTTCTGTGTTTGTTACTTTTCTCTGCAGGTCAGGTCAAGTTAAGCCAGGAAAATGACGCACCACGTGACTGTTATACAATGGTGCTTTACGTTTACCTTCTGTTACAATATTAATGTATTGTGTTTCGTTGCATTGATAAAATCAAAGAAATGCAATAAAGGAATCTGATTTTTGATGTCATTTTTATTATGAAGATCGACAGGGAAAGGGTAATTTTTTTTCTTTTTGGAACTCGGAAAATCTGCTTCAAAATGCAGTTTGCATAACGACAATCGCTCCTTGTAAATAATCACCGTAAAGTGTGTGACCGAAAAAACAACTAAATGGAACGTGCATAACGTGCCCCTTGTCTGGGCAAACAGAGTGCAATAAAATGCAACCTGTAGTTATAAAATAAAACAGCAGCCTTTTGAAAATGTAAGGTATATAAAATTAAATTAATACAGTTTAAGTTTGATTTCTGTGCAAATGCCAAGCAAGTCAGTGCAATGGTAAGACATAGCAGCATCTTCTTCTCTTTTGACACGCAGCCATCCTCGGACTTGTGCAACAAAACACAATAATATCGCTAAGTGTATCTTGACGCGGCAGCGTTTCATTTCCCTGAAAATGTCTTTGCACATTAACGTATTTTTCAGACTATAAGCCGCTACTTTGTCCCCACGCTTTGAACCATGTGGCTTATAGCCCGGTGCGACTTATGAGTTATTTTCAAAACAATTTGTAAGGTACTTACAAATATAGTAAGGTATGCTCTATAGTCCGGAAAGTACGGTACTCTTTTCGTTATTTGACAACTTCTCGCTACAGAGCAAACATTCATGTAATCCTTCCCGCATTGGCAATGAATGCAAATGATTCGGTCCAAGAATTGTAAAATCTCTTCTCGGCTATTTTTCTCTTTTCCCCTTTGCTATCCATGGCCCACCACACACCCGTTGGTTTGTTTACAACAGCCACCTGCCTCGCACCCCGCCCATCTGAAAGAAACGCATCACAGGCTATGATGCAAATCTTGACAGAAAAGTTGAAATTTAATATTTATTCTACACATTTTTATAGCATTGGAAAACGTTAAGAATGATTGTGTCATGTTTGTCCTCCTACAGAAACCATATTAAATCAAAAAAAAAAAAAATTCAAAATCTTCTTCCATTTTCAAACATTTTTTAAAAAGCTCCAGAGAGCCACTAGGGCAGCTCTAAAAAGCCGCAAGCGGCTCTGGAGCCGCGGGTTGCTGACCCCTGGCTTAACCTGACCTGACCAGCAGAGAAAAGTAACACATAGACAGAAAATGTCTTGCCAAAAGGCTACACTGAAAAGTAATAGAAATACAAGTAAGATAATGAATAATTTTTTTTTAAACAGCTGATTTAAACAACCTTTAGAACCAGCTATGGTACCAAATGTGTTGGATAGCTTTGTCTGATCCGAGTTGCGGCGGCGATGGCAGAAAATGCCACTAGAGGTATCAGCTTACAGGTCAGCCTTCAGGAGCAGACATGTCATGGCTGTATCCCAAACAGTTGGTTCTTTCAAAAAGGATCAGTGAGACAGATTACTACCCCAATCCTTTCTTTCACTTAGTTACTACAATCTGTCAACTCGCTTTCAGCTTTACAATAGGCAACAAAAACATGGACGGATCGGGTGACTGGAGAAATCCAACAGCTTGCAATGAAAAGTCTTGTGCAGATATTCTAAAGCCACATATGTCCTTCAAAGTGTTTCATGATCTATTGTGATACAAGATGATGCATCAGTAATGTAATTTGGGTAATATAAGAGAATATTAGATACACTCATGTTAGATGCAGACTGAAGCTTGTGGATACAGACAAATTTAAAAAAAAAAAACAACTGCAAGGTGTATGTTAATCGTCAACACACGGAGCTAATGATTAGGATAAACACTAAACCCAGTTATGCTTATGGTGGACACATCATGTTTAAATCCCCATTTCAGCCTGGTAATAAATGCAAAATTATTACCCCTGATCAAACCAAATTGACAGTTACTTTGTACTTCTGGTACAAAATAACTTCTGCAGCGGGTACATTATTATGCAAAGTTAACTTTGTTGAGCTGTAAATCATGTTAGAATGTCATTCCCTCATCAAACACATACCCAGAGTGTGGCTTTGATTCATTGACACATGTGTGAGGAATCTTTGAATCTCCCATGGCAGCAATGCCTTAATGCCCACTAATAAAATGCGCCACCTATTTAGCCAAAGCTCCTCCTTGGAGCTGCAGTCGTCAGCCAAGCTCCAGCCACACAGAGCACCTCTCCCCCACATCCCTCCCACACAACCCCTCCAGACTAGTGGCAGCAGCAATTCCCAAACACCTTTTGAATTTGTGTGACTGTTGAGTTCATCAGATAAACTACAACACTCCAAACAAAGGCTGTAAACTACATAATTGGAAAGCATGTAGAAGCATGGTTGTGATGACGTGCTGAAGAGAGAGTGTTGGAAAGAGTAGGGGTTTTTTAAAGAGACAGAGGCTAGTTTCAAGGCGTCAGATACAGCTATGTTTCAAAGTCAAATTTACCTCCCTCCTGCAACCCTTTAAATCAATATGGTAGTAAACTTTTTTCACTATGCAGCAATAGTACTTTGAGATTTGGCTGTAAATTACCAAAATGTTCTCAGCTATATACAATTACACATTATGATTTCCCATAAACCTTTGCCAGTGTGTGTATTTTTCCTCTCTTGCAGGATGGGCAGCTCCTAAATTCTTGTTTGGTTTGTGAGCAATGCATTGAGGTCTAGATTTGCTTATAAGTCTCACTGAAGGTTTATGAGAATGTTTCTTTTTTGTTTTTTTTTTTAAAAAAAAGCTTAAAAATTATAATGCAGTGAAATATTTATTATCACCAGGACAATAGAAGCATTGCGTTCAGAGCAGTTTTATGCTAAAAATTACTTTCTTAAGCAAACACTGCTGATATCATTATTGTCTAGCAATATCCACAAGGATTTTTAAAACGGGTTTCTTGTCTCAGTGGCATAACAGGAGGGAGATATTTTTCATATATGTTTTTTTTCCACAAGCTGAAATAATGTTTAGTTTTTAACACTGCATCCTGGACCTGTTCCAGCGTTCAACAACTCAGGGTTTCCATGGTGACCGTATCAAGCTCCACAACATATTACAGCACCTGGCTATAACTCTGACATCGCTGCTACAATCAGTCTCAAAGTAGTGTGTGAAAAGTTTATTTGTTCTATATTTTTTGGGTAAAGTGATTCTGACCTTGTGTCAAATCATCTACATAACTTGTCTAATGAATGGTGATGTGTTGCTTTTTGATACCACTTAGATGCTGTTGTCAAACAATTAACAGAGATGGATAGAAGGATGGAGAGAGCAGTACAAGTGATAAGCGGACAATTTTCTGATAAAGTTACAGTGAATGTAAGAAATAAGCATAAACATGATTTTGCTTTTTTAAGCAACATTTTTACTTCTATCTTTTAAGACCTACCTTTACCCAGGATATATAATGAATGTAGATACAACTAAGATACAACTTGACCAATTTTCTCCTCTAAGATTCCTGCCACAGTCTTAGGGATATCCTTTTAGTAATACAGTTTTCTAATTCATTACTTGTTTTAACTATTTGAGCTTTGGACACAAGAAATCTCATTGAGATATGAGGTCTCAATTTCCAAACTGACCCATTTCAGACAAACAAATATAAAGTAATAATAGTAATGCAGAAGAGATTATGTGCAATTTAAGACATTCAAAAATGTGTGAAGCAATCCGTCATCTTAGTGCAAATATATGTTTTGGCCTTTCCATGCTATGAAAGAGTTGACCTTATTTTGATGTCAATAAAGACTACCTTACTGTAGCTTTAATGCAGCCTTTAGTAAAAACACCAAAGCTCAGTCCTACGATCTGTCATTCCTGTAAAAAGTCTCATGCAGCTCATCTTTATTCACACACCGTGTGACTCTCATTCACAGATCTTGTTTGACACACACAACACATTAGCCACAATGCAGTAGGAAATGTGACATTAGATTCAGTTGCAATTGTTGTCCATGCCGCAAATGTTAGAGTTTTTGTGGTTCTGTCGATCACTAGGTCTATGGAACATCCTCAAGCCTTTTGTGGCAAAACATATATGCCTAATTCAGTCTAATTTATTGAGGCTATAATTATTATAAGTCAATGTAAAGGGAAAAACACATAACATGGATTACAAAAGCAAAATTACTGCATTTATAATATTGTAAAATTCAGAATGATTATTGGTCCTCCATTCTTAATTTTTGTATTTTTTTCCTCATTCTCAGCTGCAGACACTAACCAGTCTTGTCCAGTGAAACAGTGCTGCCTCAGAAGCTTTAGGAAATTCTAGAAAACCATTACAAGAAAACACATGATCAAATTCATGTGAGCCTGTAAATAACTAAATGTCTGAACAGAAGATTGATTCATGCTTATGGGTAATGTGGCAGTCACTCAGCATACCTGGCCTTTTACCCTGCACTCACACATAACATCACTGAGGAACTTCTGTTAACTGGTTTCTTGCTCTTGCTCGCTCTCTCACGCACACCCACATTCACTAGAACACACACATAGACCCCACCCACATTGTAAAAAACACACACAAGCAATCATACAAGTTGAATTTATATAGCATGTCACCTAGCAGTGCAGCCAGTGCAGAATGTCCAGACTGTGGAACCCCAACACGCGGCAGCTCTCACAAATACTAAATCAACATTGTACCAAAACTGAAGAAAGCCCAATTTAGAGTGAGATGGGGGAATAGCATATAGATTATTTCAATTTTATGAACTGAAGTTCAATCATTGCAGGATGAGTGGCTTATTTGTATCTAAGTACAGACATTAAACTGGGTCTGTTCTCTTTGAATCTATATTGTGTCTAGTTCTGACAGACAATGTCAATGTAAACATACAAGTTTTGTATTTAAACCAGACAATATTTACTCTGTGAGAGTAAATACTGCCCTTGGATCTTTTAACATGTACTAAAAGATCCTGAAAAGTCAAAATGTTAACATTTATAAAGCAAGAGAAGACACCATTTAGGTTTCTAAGCTTAAGTTGTTTTCACATAAAAATGGACCTGCTCATTAAAATTCACCCATAAAACTAAAACATTAGAGGATTCTGTGGTGTAGAGACAGAGCGAGTGCCCAATAACAGAGGCTAGTCCTCATTGCATCTGTCCAGGGCTTGATTCCTGACCCTGAAACCTTTCCTGCATGTCTGACCCCTACTTCTCTACTTGACTATTTTCTGTCTGGTGACTGTCAACAAAGGCCTCTAATGTTGAAAAATTATGTTTAAAAATATAATAAATAATAAATACTACACCAATGCTGGGTAATTTCAAACTTAGAACATTTGCCTTGACTTTATAACAACAACTGTAATATGTCTCTACATTGCTGAAAAGTATTTATAAAACAACTTTTATCAATGACAATATAAAGAAAATCTTTAAACATAAACCCCTAAATAATTTTTATATGCTTTATATGCTTATGCAGTGCTTCTCCCACCTTAGTAACTTTACATTCCATAATAAAACCACAAAGCCTACATAAATAATTTTGCCTATCATTTACTCTCTGGGTTATGTTTGGTTATAAGTGAGATCCCTGTCACATATCTAATAAATAAGCAACTCAATATGCCATAACCTAATATTGCCATTTATTTTCGACCCTTTGCCTCTGTCAGTCAGCGTCAAAGCATCTGCAGACCACCCCTGCTGGCGTTGAAGGCCAGATAAGGTTGACTGTTTTAGACTAATTTTGTCTGACATGCACTTGTCAAGGACTGCTATGATTTGTTTGACCACCCACCACGCCTTGAGGTGTAAAAAAAGTACAGTATGGAGTCATGAAGCAGTGCTAGGTGTTTGTCTCTATTGCATGCATGCTTTGAAACTTAAAACAAAGAAACAAATTATTATACCTACTAGTTTAACAAACCTTACCCACTTGTTTACTCTTTAACATTTTTGCATTTCAATGCGACCAACTTGTAAGATGTAAAGTGCAAAACTTAAACTTTTTTTTTTTAATTTAATGTTATGTACATAGGACTCCCAGCAAGATACATTTTCATTTTGTTTTGGACAGTAATGTATTTTGTACTCTAATTGCCTTTATATTAATTAAGATAAGCATTTATTTACCTATTTAAAATGTGTGGGGTTTTTTCAAAATTTTCAGTGGACTTTTTAAAAGAATTAAAAACATTTTGGAATTAATATTAAAAACAAACAAACAGTGGTATGTAAAAGTGCTATATTTTTTACATTTTAGTTTTAACTATCACACAGTGCCTTAAAGACCTTGATCACTCAGTGAATCAAAAAAGACTCAAAAATGTCTAAGCTTCACTAAGAACGTGAGACTTCACAGTCCGTCCGTCCGTCCGTCCACACCCTTGTCCCTAGTGGGGTCAGGAGGTGCTGGTGCCTATCTCCAGCTAACGTTCTGGGTGAAAGGCGGGGTCACCCTGGACAGGTCGCCAGTCTGTCGCAGGGCAACACAGAGACAGACAGGACAGACAACCATGCACACACACGATTTCACAGTCCATCTGTGGTAAATTTTTCTATACATATGGGACAGCCATTATTTTGCTTTTAATCTATTTGTTTTGCCATCTTAATTATTAATTTTATTCATTTATCAGTTTTACTGTTCAAAAGTCTCAAAAGTGTTCTGTAAAGATTTTAATATTCCACAATAGTGGATCATAAAACAGATTTAAATTAATGACAGTAGGGAAAAAAACATTTAAAATAAAAATCTCAAGGTTTGTATTGAAAGGTTAAATTGTTGACATTTTATCCTCACTGACAGAATGCTATTTAGTGTGTTTAATAGTACGTAGACACTCAGACAATATCATTCCAAAATTATTTGAACTATAAAATGAAAAATAGGTGTTTGTTCCTCAGAAGAACTGTGATTTTATGGGCGTTTCATTGTGTAGTTCTTGACATCTTCAACCAAATGAGTGTGTTCTGCTCAATGAACTGTGATGTGGGAGTGTTTCTACTTGCAAAGGAACAGGCTGACTGATGGAGTTGGATGTCTCAAAGATCAAAACATCATCTGCTCATGAAACCTGAGTCACTTTGCTAGAAGATACTTTTCTCTCTTTGTCTTTTGTTCTTTTTTTGGTAATGGCTCAAAAACAACAAACACGTTGATACATAGTACCACATCAAAGCATACTAAGTGTGACATCACATGCTCCTTTTTAGGGAATCACTGACGTTTTTTTTCCAAGGTAAAATTTATGTCTATTGTTTGAAACTGTCTCTATTAACATCTTAACACAATATAAACTCAACTTTATATTAATAAACTTTTACACTGACAGTTTTAAAACAGAACATCTAATAATTTAAGGTTGATTTCTATGAAAAATGCCTGTTTAGTAAATATCTAAACCAGTGGTTAAAAAATAATGCTAGTGTTTTGCCACAGAACAATGTGGTAGCTTATCTTTAAGGCTCCATTTACATGAGATCGCTGTCTGGAAACTGCCAGCATTTTCTGATGTTGATTGGGGAAAAGTTGCACACTTAGACTGTGTAGATGACCAGGCCGGGACACTTTATGGCCCTGTGATTTTAGCATGACATTTAAAAGTGCATGCACGTCTGTGCTTTAGCTTCCTCCTCACTAGCTTCCAACTCATTTAGAAAACAGTAACAACACACAGCAACCAGAAAAAACTATGGCCTAACATTATATAAAAACAATGCAGAGACTTCAGAGGAGAGAAACCATTAAAAAGGGAAGCAGCAGATCCCTGCACACATACCAAACCTATTCAGATTAAATTCAGTCAGTTCACCTTGAGAATGCCTTTTAGCCACAGACTGTCCACAGTCCTCCAGATTAGCCTTAATTTCCTGCAGTACAAGTCATGCTATATATTGAGAGCAAGTTCTCGTCGCTTAATTACATGTACTAGCGCTGGGTCAGAAAAAAGATTTGACCTAAGAATTCACAGAGAGCATGTCGTTTTTGATGTGCTCTATAAAGTGGCCGACAGGTGCAAACACTCAGCAAATGGCAAAAAGCGCTGCAAACACATGAATGATGTAATTTTCAAAATACAAAAGTAAGAGAAAATACTGCAAACAAGAACCTTTGCAATCACAGAATATTGATGCAAGACCTAAACTCAACAAAACAGATGCAAACAAAAACACTACAATCACAGAAAATACAAGCAAAAGGGGAAAAGCCTCAAGTAGCAAAAACTGCAAATATGAAAAGATTGGTCCAGACCACTAGGGGGAGTCTGGTGCAGGTACTACCACACATATCGTAAAACACTGCGTTTGAAAAAGTCGAGCATATCTTCCTCCAACTTCTTTAGGGCGTCCCATTAAATTATGACATCCCATCTTTACCACTTTACCCATCTTTATTGACATCTACGGTCTTTACTGAAAGTCTAATTCCATAAAATGTTTTGGTTGACTCCCTCCAGTGGATTGTAGCACTTCTGTGGAGTATTTGTCTGTTTTTGGAGACTGCACCATTCATGTGTGCATCAGCTCATTTTATTGTTTGCTGTGTGTTTACACCTCTCTGCCGCTGTAGCTCAACAAATTTCACAATGAAATGTAAAGAGTGTACATGTATTTTTATTTTTGGAAAGCATAAATGATCCTAAAACAGAAAGTGAACGAGAAACATTTCTAAGATAAAACTTATTCAAAATTAATAGATATGTTTGACCTTGATACTTTCAGAAAGTACCTCAGCCTTTTATGTACTCAGACAGTTAAGCCCAACACATTGGCCTTTTCTGTATAACTGCATTAATGCGATGGTGTTGTTTTAGCCAACATCAGATGTTTCAAGATTCTTTTCGATATAACTATGATGACATCTCACACTCTACCAACAAAAAAGTAGAAGTTGTCATAGAAACATTTATGAGTTGAACAACTCTTGTGTAACTTCCAACTTACACATTTTCAGACAACAAAGGACAGCCTATTTGGGTGGATTTTGCCCAACTCCCTGCCTTTTCCCCTCCAGGTGGCTAGAGGCCTCGTAAATGGCTCCAGACACGAGGACTCTGCCCACCATCTGACAGTAATTAGAACATAGTCTTGCTTAATGGAGGTAGAGCCTGAGCACTCAATTGCTGCAAAACACCTTGATGTGCAGCAAAAATTAAGCATACCACCCACAAGTTTCTATATTGAGGTCACAATTGCTTATGAACAGTGAACGCTCTGCCATATATTCGTGTGATATACAAAAACGGAGATAAGGATTAAAGAAATATGTGAAGGAAACATAAGCACATGTATTAGACATATTTATTCAGACATAAATCCTAAATAAAAGCCATGCGCTAGTGTCACATAAGCAAATGATATATTTATTAGCAGAGTCTATATTAACATACTTTGGAAGCCATATTAGTTTTCATTGTCTATGTGCCTTCTTCTGTCTTTGTCTTGTCATTCAGACACACACACACCACCTCTTTCTCTCCCTGCTCTCTCTCCTCTGCTCTGACATCTGATAGTGATTATAACGCAACCTCAAAAAACACAACTCACTTAACTCTGCTTTATTAACTGACTCGGTACTTCTGGTAAAATTTGTCCATGTACATGTAGAATCAAATAAAACACTCTTTGACCCCTGGAGGGTATCTCCTGGCAAAAAAAAAAGACACAGAAGCACATGTCAGAGACACATGCACTCTTTACCTCATTCCACCCTTATGTGGCCATTTCAAATCAGACCCTCATCCTGTCTACCCCCTCCCTGACTCCGTCTCCAGTCCCCTGGAACAGAACAGTCACGGCTGTGTGCACTGCTGATTAGCTAGAACCTGAACCGAGGGGAAACACTAGAAAGCCCAGTGTTCTTTATTGTGTTTCCCCTTTGGACAAAGGGAGTCTCTGACAACTTGGCTTTTGTCGTACCATTACCTTATCTTTTACTAATGTAACCCCAACATTAGGGCAGCTTTTGTTGCTACAAAGATACCTCTTTCCTGAAACCGACCAAAATAAAATAGAGAAAAGTAGATTTGAACACAATTATAGAAAGGAGAGGAATTTAAATGAAGTTTGAAAGAATTAGAGGAACATGTGAGGTTGTGTACTCTCTAGAATTGCAATTTGGGAAGTGTAATGTGGTAATGGGAGGGAATGCAATCAAAGGTGTATGTAACTTATTTGCTGTACTCAAGTCCTTAATCCAATCTGATAAAATATTTTAATATAAGCCAATCCAAATAAATTTTAACCAAATGTGCAGACATAAAAGTCAACATGCAGCTTTTAAAGTTTAAGGACTGATCTGGTGCCTTAAAACACAGTGTATTTTCAATATAGGCATGTTGTCTGTTAATTAAGCTGTTACGACAGTGAGCTTGACAACAGCTGAAGGTCCACCATTTTACATGCTTTCAGTTTTTAGTTGTTTTCAGAGGATTTTCTGGGGACTTTATTTCAGGGACTTTAGTCTCTATGTCCTCTAATCTCCTCATCTTCACACAGGATGTCAGCTGTCACACCAGAGATAATGAAGCGCTGAATTTATTGTATCAACAACAAGGAGGCATATAGATCATCACCTATCCTTTCTCCGAGGTCCTCAGATCACAACTTTGTTCAATCCCAGACTGTTTGTAAACCTTTTGTGCACAGAGAACCAGCTGTTACATGAACAGTGAAGAGATGGTCAGTGGAGACAGGCTCTTTCAGCTCCTATATGTGGGAAGGGCCGTGTTCCCCATAGGAAGGACATCGACAGCACCACTAACTGCATCACAGACTAAATTAACTTCCGTGTGGACAACACCATGCCCATCAGGAAGGTATGGTGTTTCTCCAACAATAAGCCCTGGATAAACCCTGACATAAAGGATCCCCTTAAGGAAAAGAAGAGAGCCTTTTGATCAGGAAACAAGGAGGAATTCAAAGTTGTACAGAAGGAACTGAGAAAGAAAATTAGGGATGGAAAAAACATCTGCAGAAAGAAAGTGGATGGAAAAAAGATGGGCTAGCTGCAGCAGAGTAACATCTGTGGGATTGGGAAGAGCCTGGAAACTATCTCTGACCACAAACCAAGCCCCCACGCCCTAGGAGACTTAATAACTTCAATCAGTTCTTTAATAGGTTGGAGAAGTCACCAACCCCTGCTTCAACTCAGTCTTCCCTGCTGTTACCTCTGTGACTGCTTCTCTTTTCACGACTTCACACCTCTCAGCAAAAACATCTAATTTTGAAAGACTCCATCCCATAGCTTCTCTCTTCCACCTCCACATTGTCCCTTTCTACAATTCAGCTGAGGAGACACCAGCAAAAGATCATGGTGTGAAAGACTACAGGTCCAGATAGCATTAGCTCCAGGCTCCTGAGGTGCTGCACAGGTAAGCAATGTGAAGATTATGGGCTGTAATTTAACACCATCCAGAAACAAGCTGGAGCTGAAGCTGTCAACTCATAACAGAGCAAGTGACAGAGCAAGACAAGCTCATCAGGAAAGCCAGCGTTGTGAAGGATGCTCCCTCTCCCTCCAGGTAGAAGGCAACAGAACAACTGTAGCATTATCACTGTTGGACAACGTCTTCCACTCCATCCAGGAAGCCATTGCTGAAACGGAGAGCTTCTTTAGTAACAGACTGCTGCATCCTGGTGCACATAAGAGCTTTATCATAGATCCTTCCTCCCAGCAGCTGTCAGACTACAACCTCTGCTCCCAGCAAACTCAAAATGTATTTACACAGGCTGGTACTTGCAGTTTTACTTGTTCTGAATGAGTTTTCTGCTGGTATCTACACATCTCTACAGTTGCATAGTTTTTGCGGTTACAAAATCATCTATCTGTTAATGCTCAAATACACAAGTAAATTTTGTACATTTTTATTTAACCTGTTCAGTTGCACATTACATTGGATTGGGGTACATTATTTTTCATATTTGTGTTGAATTTTGGCCCTTATACTACTGTATGTTGTTCTTTATAATGTTTTTATATTTTGCATATATAAAATATAAAAACATTTTTATATGTTTAGGGATGGAACAAACATCTGCAGAAAGAAAGTGGTGTGAATCTACTTCCTTTGATTGCTTGTCACATTGCTGCTTTGCCCAGGAATTTTCCCTTTGAAAGACAATAAAGCATTTTTCAGATCTATTCTTCTGATCTGCTAAATGTGAAATATTAGTGACTTTTTGAAAATCTGAAAATTTGAAAAAAAGAGTACATTTTTCAGGGAACAAACAGTGTTCCCAGAAAAATGTGGTATACAGCTAGCAATGATTATTGTTTCTAATTGTGTTACTCAGCAATAAAATGCTAAGGACAGATAAATCACTCAACTCAAAAATTATTTTCTTTGTTTTAAAGAAGTAAAATCCTCTTTTACAGACGTTGCTCTCCCATAGATGCTGTTTGTGTAGCTATTGACTATTCACTAAACATATCCTGAATACAGTTAAGCATTAAATTAGTATTGCCTAGAGAGAGCTTTAATAAAAATAGAAAAAAAATAGACTCACCCACAAAGCTTGTGAACGTGCATCTCTACCCAAAAGACAAATTTAATCAAGATGGGATCTCTGATTTTTCCCCTCAGGTAGCTGAGCCGACATGGTTCATGGGGGCTCCGCTTGTAAAAACACTGCTCCTCCTGTATCACTTTTAAAATGGAAGCAGGTGATACTTATGTATAGGCAACACATTTTTTTTAATGAAAAGCGTACATAAAAAATAGTTTTAAAAATCACTGAAAACCAAAGAGAAATAATCAGTTTCCATGAATAAAAATATGAACTGCTTAGGCAAACAAATTCCCAAGCCAGTTGAAATTTAGAGGTTCATGTGTTTTTGTGATAATTGTTGTCTGTGTGAATTAATGCATAGTCATCTGCTTGACGGCTTTTTGGCCTCAAACCTATAAGGGTCTGTTAGGGACATCTGGGCTCTCTTGGACTCTCCACCTCTATATTTTGCAGTTGCTTTCCCCCGATCTGATGGAGCTGATTAGGTGCTGGCCATCTGTTCAGCTCTGCTTTTATAGATCACCCAATTGAATCTATAAAACCGCAGCCCTATATCTACAGTATGTGGAGTATCAAAGACCATTCCTTGGACTTATTCCTTACATTTACCTTAATCTATCTGAAGTTGCAGATTTTTGAATTTAACGGAAAGAATGCAATAAAAACAAATCATACATGCTTAAGCGTCATCTTACCAACAGATGTTCTTCAACAACACATTCTCTGCTGGCTGGCAATATCAATAAAGTAATACCATAATGTACACTGTGACATGGGACACAGTTTAAAGACTCCCAGAGGCCTGCTTCACATTCTAATTGCCTTTTTAGATGGATATGTAGAAATCCACAGGACACATAAGTGAAGAAACAGGCCCACTCGAGATTGGATTTCATCTGCATCAGATTCAATATCTTAGAGGGTAAATTCAATTTGGTACCAATCAAGTTTAATTTATATGGAATTACGTCTTCAGAAAACATATTGATGAGCCCATCATGAATTTACGTCTCATGGGAAGGTGGTGTGTGCCTGAGCAACGTGGATGCAATTTCACCCAGGAGGGTATTGATGACGCGATACAAAACAGTACATCTGCAGCAGCACATTTGCTGCTTATCTGTGCAGAAGTCAGATCCAGAGAGGGAAGGTGAATAAGGAGAGAGAGAAAAAAGGCAAAGAGAAGCCTTTTTTTTAAGAGAGTCCCCTTCAGTATTATTTTGCAGGTCACAGAATATAGCAAAAAGCAGAAAGGCATTTGCCATACAAGACCGGAGAGTCTCTGGGTCAATACACCCTTTGCCATTTTGTACACCTTTTTTTGCACCCAAACATTGACATTTCATTCCCACCGACAAGAATTACATGAACAGTCTAAAATTAATTGAAATAATTGTTAAATTTCAACATAGTCTACGAAGAACAATTGAAATTACATTTTATAAACCAATTGTTTAACTATTACTTGTACATTCTGTTTTCCAAGACTGTTTGAAATGTTTTTATGTTTAACAACTGATTGTGTCCTTCTCGGTCTTTTTTAGGCTGAACCCAGGTGGTCGTGTTTTGAAAAGTCAATGCGTCAACAGCGTCGCACTGGCAGATAGGAACTGACTAATGGTTGGCATGAATCATCCTGGCGAACACTGGCCCATTCCACACCTGGAAATGGCTGCAGCAGAAGATTCAAGGTTGACCACGGAAAATACCAAAACTTAAACAATAAGAAACGCAATGACCAAAATTACCGACAAACGCAACGAAAATAAAGCAAAGATTGTTTCGCAGTCAAAAAATTTTACCATTTGTGTGGGAATTTAATTTAAAGACACAGCAATCAACAACAATATATCATGTGCAAGGTCAGCTAGAAAATTCATTATTTTAGTTGTGTTCATTTTTATACAATAATCTACATTTGAATACATATTTTCTCAACTATTTCAAAGGAAGAAGTTGTAGAAACTAAATAAAATTATATCATAGGTTTTCCATCATTTGGCTTGACCTTGATCATTAAGAACTTCTTGTAAAATTAATGCTGTAGGCAACAGCTTGAAACAATTTATATCTATTGCTGCATGCATAGCAACCCCCTAGCCCACAAAAATCTGACACTTGATTCCTATGTCTATCAAGAATGAGTCAGTGTGGCTTATCCAGATGTTGTTTGCGTTTCAAAAACTCTAGAAAACCTAGGAATCTAGCCACTCTTGACGGAAGAATTTGTTTTAATAAAGACTTTAGCAATCAAGGGATGTCTAGACCTCATAGTAAAGGCACTTCCTGAAGCTCAACAATGACACTTGCTCTTAGGCAAATGTTTCTGCCATCACCAATGGAATGGCACCTCAAAAGAACCACCATGGAAATTGGAGGTCTCTGCTTTGGGGGGCATAAGGGATGAATTTGTCACAAAGTGAATCCAGATGGTTATCATTCCTTCTCCTCAGACCTATTTTTTCTCTTGGTATCCCAGTCATCACTCCATCATTTCTCTCCTTAACCCACTTCCCTTTGAGGTACCAAAAGGCCTTTCCTTGTTAAAAATTCAGCCAAGCCAAACACAAAAAAGACCTGAGGTTCAAAAAAATAAAGAGCAGAATCAAAGTTCAAAGCAAAACTGTATGAGCTGAAACCTCCTTAGGGCTTAACCTGCTGGTGTTTAGGATAAGGACTCTTGTTGCTAACAGTCATTTAAAAAAAACATTAGTGAAAATAAAAGTGACCAAAACGTGGTGCACAATTAAAAAGCCTGACGAGGGACAGCTCTACAAGAACAAGGCTAAAAAAAAACTGTAAATATGAAGCAAGAGAGAAACGGAGTGTCTGAGCACTGAGACCAGCTTAAACTTATTAACGCATTAAATGAGATCAGACGCTGGCTGGTAAGATGTTTTCACATCCACCCTGTGGGACACAAAGTTAAACTGATCATGTGGCCTATTAATCCACCTAATAAATCATAATTTAAATCTGCTCTATGCCATCAACCAAGCTGCTCTCAAGGCAGTTCTGTGTTCTACAATGATTTACTTATTACTATGATTATCCATGGCTGTACAGCTGGAAGATTTCAAGTATTTCATCAAAGTCAGCTCCTGGTCACATCTCTCAAAGGAAGCAAAAACAGAATAACGTCCTGAGTCCTGCATCAGGAACTCAGAATACGTTTCTTTGTTTAAATGTCCACACATTGAAAGGGGATAGGTCAAGGAACTGAAGATTAAGACTGTGCAACTGAATTATGTTTAATGTTGAATGAAAACTAGAAGAAAGTGTCACAGGTGTTCTGATAAATTGTTAATGATCTGCATTTTTATAGCACGTTATCAAGTCTGAGGACTCCAAAACCACCAACAGGCGAGGCAGGTGTTTTACCCAAGGAGAAAAACTGTTGAAAAGGACAGAGCAGGGATTCAAACCAGCAACCCATGGGTTAAAAAACAAATCCCTACCTCCTGATTATGTTTATCATAGTTATTTTTGCATTTTCTTATAGCAACCAGAGTTCATCAGATTCATTTCAACTACTGCCTCTCATTCCTCACAACATCTTGTAGCCTAGTTCATTTTTCCAGAATTATTAGTGGTAGGAAAACCAACTTAAATGTATGTTAATCAGCATTAACTATATATGAATGTATTTCTTTGAAAAGCAAAAACTTTCTCTCTACAATTGCAACTTGTCTTACAGTGTAGTACAGTAATCTACACACCAAAACTGATTTAATGTGCAGCAGATTCAACGGTAATTTATTGTTATTTATTTGTAGCAGTACAGTTTAGCCTTGTGTTTGCACATCAATTAGCCAACTGGACAATATTTTGAGACTTATTTGTTTTAAAATAGTTGATTTACAGCAGAACTGCATCAAAAAACCACATAGCTAACTTTAGACGATGTTTTTTTGGTTGCTCTTTTAACAGAGACATTATGAGTATATTTGTTTTACAAACAGTTTGAAGAGTGCAGTCTGCTCATGGTCTGCTGTGTGTGCTGTTGTGAACAGTCAGTCTAAATACTTAAGGCTCTCTTCAAGCAATGGAATAATTACTGTATACAACCTTCTCAAAAAACAGGCCCTGCAGAGCAGAGTTGAGTGGAGTCAAGTGTCTCATATTACCCTAGAAAACTAGAGAAAGTAGTAAAAAAAAAGAAAAAAAGATTAACGAACATTTCAGGACTTTCATAAAAAAGTTGATGTGACTGTATCCAGACTGAGGTGTATAGGTGCTTTTTATATATGAATGAGTCTATCAATCCTAAAGTAAATACCGATCATTTTATGAGCTGCTTGTGTTACTGATTGGACCCATGTAGGAACCCTTTTCGCGACATCTTTGAACCTCACTCCTTAATCATATTTATAGGTTTCACATTAATCAAGATGTGGTGAGGTGTGCATAGATTTGTTTCCTCCAGAGATCAGTAACAAAACCGAGCTTCAAACCTCTCACAAACCCACAATAAAGATCAACAAAAACTTTCCTGTGGTTGTTTTTACATTTGTTCAGGAAGATAGTGCCTGGAATCTGCTGACAAATTGGATCCATGTCAATGACATGTCATTTTGCTTTGATTTATTGTTTCAGAATATTAAATTTTAAGGATTTTTTTTAAAGTTCATAAAAAATGCAGAATGTGGAGGATTAATCTGGGAACTCAGGTAAAGAAGAATCTTGAAGCATCTCAATAAATCACCCTGACACAGTAATTAAAAATGAGTCAGATCTTCAAGAGGACAGCCTCTGGCTGAAGGGGCTTATCTGGGTTTATTTTTGATCCTTATCGCCTCCTATTCTAAGTAGAGGAAATTGATCTAAGGAAGGCTTAGCACCAGCAAACTGTCCTCAAGTTCACCTGAAGAGATTTTAAATCTCTCCTTACCCTGCAGTCTTAATTTTTGTTTTACGTTACCAATTATTTTTCCACCTATGTGTAGCCCTCAAAACCATATGGCAGTTAATCGGATTCAAAGACTGTATTAAGCAAAGTTTTAAAATACAAGTGCAGCAGTCATGCAGGGATATGTTTTGCTAATGTTTCCTATTCTTTAGAGACTGAATTAACCTCAGCAAGCATTGATTTTCCCTGACTGGGCCAATTAAATGTATTGAAAATATCTTGCGTCAGTTTTTTTCTTTTGGTGTTTCATTCAGCTTCTTTCCACATAAGTACAAATTAAGTTTGTTTCTGACTTATTTGCTATTCTTAGGGAGTCAGTTAAGGACCTGCATTAGGTCTAATGTGATGTGAATTTCCACCAGTCTGTGTCATACTGCATGTATTCATGTAGTGTAGTGGATGTATATGTATATTTTCTTTTGTGCACAGAAGAAAATTGTTTTCCTTGCAGTTGCTAAGTGAGACACAGCTGAGGTTGTGGCCGGTTTTTTAGATTTGCGTGATACATTCCTGACCTGAATAAGACTTAACTTCCCACTGACACCACAACAACAAACACTTTCTGACTGACAAATGAGAAAAACACACCCACACACACACTCTCCTGCACACGCCTACTTGTCTGGACCTCTCTCTCTCTCATAGTTGCTAAGTGTTTTCCTGCGGGGTTCCCCTGTCTTCTAACCCCTGCACCTCCACAGATGAGGTGAGATAAGATCTGGAACTATGGTATTGTGCCATCTGGATGGATACTCTCACATGATTGCTTATACACACATATGCAGATATACGTCTGTCACAAGCACACTGGGAAACACCTGGACTCGGAGGGAGAGTTGAATACTGTGTGCATGCCTGTGAATATAAGTGCGGTGCGTGGGGAATACGGGGCTGCGGGTTGTTCATTGCTACAGGCTGTTGTTCTGTTTCCCCCCTCTACTATGTGTCCTCTTGACAAGGGGAACTCTACGTATCTTGCATGCAGTTTTTTGTTGTTTTGAAGTTGCAAAAAGGAATTGATGCCCACATCTTCAGATAGACCAAGAAGATAGAAATTACGAAAAATTTACTACAGAAAGAATGACGCATTCCAGTGTCCTGGCAGAGGACAGCACTGGTCGCTGTGGTAAGAGGTGATGGCGTATGACCGCAAACTAAGTTCTAAGTTATTTATTGAATTTCTTTTGTTAAAAAATATATATATACGTCACACAACGGCGAGCGCAGAATACTAAGATTACCGCTGTTACAAACGAGTGAAGCTAAAGCTCTTCTCTAAATCGCTGTATAGTGTTGCGGCTATAAAGCAGAGAAGTGAATCTCAAACTTCAGTGAATAAATCAGCCTCACGCGTGGACTGTCAATACCCTGAAGACAAAAAAGCGTTGAGTCTGCCAAACTTCATCATCGCGCATAAGACGAAACAACTTAATCCAAGTCAAACCCGCTGCGTTTAAGAGTAATTTGCATTGCTTAAATAATTTGCTCACCTTCATATGAGTCTTTGCTCTCTTATTCCATGCCAGAATAAAAGTTTCTGTTCGCGTCGCTGTGGTTTCAGACCTAAGTTGAAGCACTTTTCTCCTACTCAGTTTTCCCCACGATCAGAGGCGGAGAAGCAAGCAACCAACTCGTGGGCTTTTCAATCAGCCCCCCACTTTCCACATCAGGTCACCCAACAAACAGAAAGAACAAATCATTCATATTTTTGTGTTTTGTATTATAAACTGGAACTGGTTATGTTGTTTTTTTTGTCTTTTTTTTTTAAACCAGTTTCAAAACTGATATTTTCTCTACCTTTTGAATCCTAAAATTTCAGACATAGGAATATGAGTGATCTTTTTTTTTGGCCTCATCTGAGGGTTAGATGGCTGAAAGGGTGTTCCTAAAAAAACATACACAAAATGTCTAAACATGGGTCTAAACATTAGAAAGTTAAGAATGTAAAAAAAAAAATAGTTGTGTAAGATCTACAATGTTTAATCTAATTAAGAGATAATTAATCTTTGGAATAAAATATGTCTTTAGTCATAATTTAGACATTTGGGTATTTTAATTTTAGTTTACAAAAACTTGCATAATTTATGTCAAAGAATTTACTGTCGTTTTGCATTGTATGAAGACAAACAGGAATTACATTTTTAGGGCTTCTTACATCTTTGTACAAAATCATCCTTTTACTCAGCCATAAAACATTTATTCTTGGACTGAATAGAATTAGATCTACATTTTACATTATAATAACAGTTTTATGTTTATCAGGAAAAACAAAACAAAAAACATAATTACATGGCCTTGGCTAGTTTTCTAAATAATCTTATAATAGCACTAAAAGTAGATATGATTAAAAATTATTTTCTTCTTCTGACTACTTTCATCATAGTTCTGAACATTTTGCATATATTTTTATCTAGCTTTCCTTTGATAAGGGAAGAAAAAGAAGAAAAAAAAGACTGACAAAAATTCTCATCAACAAAATAACATCTTTTGAATATTTTGTGTAGCTAGTGGCCTTTGTTGACAATATTCAAGTGAGCATGCAGTGCAGGCATACAATCCCATGTTCTTGAATCAAGTCTTGGAGAGGTGCATTGACAGCAAACTCTGATTTAATGTGATAAGGCAGTTTCTCATATACACAAAGTAGAAATGGGAGCAAAAGAACGCACCCACTAGGAGGGTTAAACATCACAATTTATTCAACAAAACAGGTACATTTAACTTATTTTCAAACATATTTTGAGAGATAATAAAAATGACATGTAAATACTTTTGTTTACTATGCTGGTACTTTTGCAATATATATGCTACCTTTCTGCACACAATCTAGTCTCCTCTTGGTCTGACAATGTAAAATCTTGTCCTTTTTACCTAGTTGCATTATAATTTAGTACAAATCTAAAAGAAATATCCAGACAATTACATATTCAAAGTAAATTAAAGTGTCCCCTCTTTTCAACAAAAGAACAATTAAACACACACACACACACAGTACCTCCCAGGATAAAAAGATGCACAGACTGTGATGAATTGTATCTCAAAAAAAATATTGGACCATCTGTCTTTTTGAGGTGAAGTTGAAATATAAAATAATGAATAAAAACACAAAACCTTTTCATTAATAATAAAATACAATTCAAAAGAATGTATGTCCATCACTAACGTGTTGAGTGTGAGGAACAAAATTAATACTTTCCATATTATTTACTTATGTCAGATGTTAATATTTATTTATTTATTTAAGTTTTTTGTCAATCAACCAGAATAAATAATGTTAAAAACTTATTCTGTTATATATTTGTCTGTTTGGAAACTTCAAGTCAGTTTTGGCAAACATCATGAAAATACAATAAAACAGAAAGATACAATGATTATCTTAGATGCTTAGTTAAAATCTTTTATTAAAGTAACACATCCACATTTAGTTAATCTTAATACAAATACTAAGATTTTGAATACTATTTTGAAATAGTTTTGAATATAGGGACATAAAAGAATACACATTTTAATGTAAGCTACTGATAATCTATTAAAATTTGCACAACTGTAACATTAAAAATAGCATACGTTAGTGCTTTTGTGAAAACTAATTGCTAATATTTTGTTGCAACAAATTCTCAAGGCTTGGGTAAGAACATATATTTTACTCTGTTTTTTTGACAATTAAAATGAGTGATTTCTAATTATTGGGGAAGATTCTATTCTGTATCTACAGACAAACCAAGGATGCCTTTTAGCTTCAAGGTTAAAATCAGGATTATGTAATGAATCAAGTTAGAATATTTTTGTGTAAGATACTATGACTAACTGTGGTCTTACAAAAATTATTAATTATCAGTACAACGTCTTGTGTGCATAAGTATAATAAACTTCTTTCATGGGGCGGTATAATGTACTTGCAGGCAAATAGTGCCATTTTAGAGCATGATCAAGAAACTATGTTACCTTCAGTTGTTATAAAAATGCTGCATATGTCAAACATGACTTGAAAGAATTCTGACTTCGCAATTTGACGCCTTGAAATTGGGCTTCTGTCTCTTTAAGAAGCTCCGGCTCTATCCGACACTCTGCCATAAGCACATCATCACAACAAAGCTCATCCATTTTGCTGTTTACAGCTGTTCTTAGGGAATTAAAATTAAGGCAATTTTAAATTATATAAACTGGATTGTGTTTACAATCCTCCAAAATCAATAGCAAAAGCCTTCGACTGAGAGGTGGTTCATATAAGTGCAGCCGACACGCTCAAAACGTGGTATGCTAAATGGTGCTGATGCTAGTCTGATTGAGCAGTGTGAGGGAGAGATGCTCTGAGGGACAAGTGCTTGACTGGAGACTGCAACTCCAAGGCTGAACTTTGTGTATGAAAGAATCAAAGCAAATCCCCAGGTTTGATATAAAGCTCAAAAAAGATTTTGTATTACCCCCCCACCCCTCTGTTAAAGAGTTAAAATAAAAGTAATCTGCTTAGTTATATCCTCAATTAACTTAGTCAAAGAATAATCTACTGGTAAATATCAGCCCTCAGTATTTCTGCATCCTTTGACAAGAGAGAATGGAGGCGGAGAGCCATTTGAAGGTTCATATCTTCACTGTGTGAGCATGTTTCTTGCAAAGAGGTTTGTCCTTTTTGGAGAAAAAGGTCTGACCTTCCAGAGAGGCACAACATACCTGTGAAGAAACAGGTATGTTGAGACTTACACACAATTTGAAGCTGAACTTTAATCAGTTAACTGTTGCTTAAATAGAATAGCAAAAAACATACAATAGCAGGAACCTAAAACATTTTTAATTGATTTGAAATCTCTAAATTGCCTAAAAATGGATACATGATTATGCTTCATTACACAATACAGTATGTCTGTCAGGTCTAAGACACTAAGAGTGTGTGTATGATTTTCACTTACAACACAAACAAAGCAGGTGTCGTGCCAGTTGTAACCGAGCGCCTCCAGAAATTTGTCTCCAGCCTCAATAGGGAACTCACAGCCATGGCAACCAGTCCCAAACAAACTGTAAAAGTCTGTTTTGCAAATAAGAAAAATATTTTTTAAAGCAATCAGGTTTTATCTTCACACTAAACTATTCAGTAACATCATTCTCCCAGAGATTTTCAAAGGAAAAATGCCTAAACAATATGTAACAGACAGCAAGAATAATAAACTAAATAACTTTACTCTTCATTAACACAGCTTTGAATACAAATCCAACTATTCCATTTCAAATGAGGTAAACTTGTGCTATTCAAACTTGTGCTTTCTTCATATGACTGTTGGGTGTTTCTACTGTAGGACGACAAAATATCTCCAAGTCTAATCAGTCTAGTCAATGTGTCCAATCAGTAGATTGTACAGTCATCCAGTACCCACACAGTACCCTTCAGAAGCCTACAGGTAGTGAGCAACTGTGTCTCACATCAGAAAACCACTGAAACATGGACCACATGTAACCCACACTTGTTCTAATTCGGCTTCCAAGTGGAATCCAGAGCTAATCATAACCAACAACCCACAGCAATGAGAATGTTAGCACCTACAGACTGAATTTAGGACTTTAGTTATTTTTAATTTGATTTTATCAGCTTCCTTCTTTAAAAAGAGATGTATCAAAATAACTGAACAAAGGGACTGATTTTGACTTTATTAAATTGTTATGGACTTGACTAATATGTCTTTGGTGTAATTTGATTTAAGTGTGGCCTTATTATTTTGTCTGTATAGCTCTCTGCAATTAATTAGCTATAAATAAACAAGCTAAGAAACAGTGCATGCCCTGCAAAACTTAGTCAGTTTTCTCATGCAGAGTCATGTACACCTACAGACAGTTTCATGTGACTGAACAGTGTCAACATCTTTGCTGACAAAATTATTAATATTTCATGAATGAATAATCAGTGGTGTTAATTTCAACACCACTTATCAAGAAGCCTACATTTTAAACACACCCGTCTTTGTATAATTAACCTATTACTGTTACTGAAATGAAGGGACTTTTCAAAAAGATTGCATTGAATGGGTCTCTATGTTTCAATAAATGCACTGGATTTATTTTTTTGCCGAGTCCCTTATTGATTACATTTGATGTGAATCCACACTACATAAAAGGAACTGAATTGAGCATTACACTTACTGAAAATATTACTTGTATGAACTTACATAAATATTAGCACAAACATTAACACCTTTTCTACTGACCTTGCTCACAATAAGGTTCTCCATCCTCCAGGTGAAAGGTGTTGTTCCTGATTGGCTGCTGACAGGCAGCACACATGAAGCAATAGACATGCCATGTTTGTTTCAGGGCATTAATTACCTCCTAAACATAAAATGTAAAACACAGGTTATAGTTTAAGACGTAGTACCAAAACTGTATCCAGATTTGTATATTTGCAAATGCTAGATAAGCTGTGTTACTTTCTCAGTAAAGTGTTAGAGAAAAGAATCAATTCCATAAATTAATCTCAGCAAGATAATAATTGACAGATCTCTTCAAACACAATATATATATATATATATATATATATATATATATATATATATATATATATATATACACACAGGTATATATATATTTTTTTTTTTTAAGCAGTCGCATGACCAGACTTAAGAAATACTTCTTGAGTTTTTTTCCCACCCTTAAATTGCTAGAACAAAAAGGTTGGTGGGCCAGCGTAAAATGAAGGATTAGAAGAACAGGAGTGAGAAAAACAGGTTAATAGGAAGCCATAAGCCGGTTGAAGATGTGTGAGAAATGGAGGGTTGGAAGGTTTGAGGCTAAAGAGGTTAGAACATGTGAGGGATAAATGTCAGACCTGCTCAGAGAAATGCGATTTCAGCTTCTTGGCACTTTGGGTTCAAACCACACCTGCAGTCTTAAAGGCATCTAAGACTAATTCTGCTAACTTCAGAGCATACACTGCATTCCTGAGTTTCAGTCATGGTCACCATAGATATTTCAACTCAGCATAGAATGCAAGAACCTTTTCATTTGTGAACTTTTGATGGGGGACCAATTTTACATTTTAGAAGCTCTTTAAGTGTTTATTTTAAATTATGTAATAATGTTTGCCTACATAATAAATCAACCCAACAGAGTGGAACAGAACCTCTGTGGCAAAAACAGCAAAGAACAGACCTGGTTAAAAGTGGAAATTAAGAGGAACGTTACGTCCATTTGAGATTTTCTTTGTTACAGTGTTCATTTGCTATTAATTACATTGAGGTATCAGGCATTTCTTTTCTTTTTCAAAGAACCAATTATCTCCTTTTTATTTGTTCATACATCAACTCACCCCCAATATCTTGGCCTGGCAGCGGCTGCAGGTTGGTGCAAAGAACTCTTCATAGCAGTGTTCACAATACACGGAGCCTTTTTCTTCCACAAAGCCTATGTCTGCCAGAGATGTTCGGCAGTGGGCACAGTTAAATTCCTCCTTGTGCCATGATTTTCCCATTGCAACCAAAAATGGTCCTCTGAAAAAAAAAAACAATGAGATTAACTACAAAATGTTAAATTCAACTGCATAATCCTCTCAATTTCCTACTGCCCATGGTAAGAAAGTAAAAACCTTTCAAATGAAATAATCTTATGTGCAGTGGCATAGTCACACACTGACATTTTGCTGTTATTCTTCAATAGCAAGCTTCAGGGATTTTCATGTTCTCTCACCATCCTTATCGCTGCAGGTGGTAACATGGTAAACTTGGGTCCCAGTGTTGTTCATGAAAGTGTTCATGAGCTGCACTCATATTTTTGAGAACGTTGAACTAAACAACATGAAGTGAGCAAATGCTCAAAAATAAATAACAGCAGGAGCTGGTACAGTTTTCTTTTTTTAGTATACAGAAAATAGTCGCTTCCAAAGGATGTGTGCGTGTCTATGTGTGAGTGTGTGCACGTGACAGACTCGATACAGCTGGCATGCTCATACAGACAGTGTTTGTGAGGACCCATTTTGATATTGATCGCTTCTCTTCTTACATTAAAGTTGATTATAATTCATTCCTTTTTTACTTTAAGCATAGTGATACAAACTGAAAGCTTATGCCATAACCATCAAAACGAAGATGGACTCAGATTGCTGTTTTGTACAGCACTCTCCAGGTGAGTTTTAAATTGCAGCAGAGACAAGCTGAGGAAGCTGTCACTTCTAATTTTCCCCTCAGGTATATTAGATATACTACAACGGATACCCAGACACATGCTTTGTTTTACATAAGTGATGATTTTCTCAGATGACACAAACAAAATCAAGATTTTCTTAAAGACAAACAACCTCACTGCTTTGAAAATGGCTACACAAATGTTTGTAATGGACCACCTTTCAGTCATTTTGTTTTATAAAAAGCATTAAAACACAAATGAGGTGATGGGGAATTTGGCCATATAACAAAATAAAATTATATATGATCAAAGAGAAGACAAAATATAAACTGACATGGGCCATGTCGTAACTATCATCATGTTAATTTGTGAATGATTAATAACCTTTATAATATCTGACACAAAATATGATCAATTAACAAGAAGGAGTTCGTGTTGGAACTGTAAACATAATTCAAAAAGTTAAGGCTGACATGTTAAAGAATTAATGACAAAAATTGCTTTCCTTACATTTATTTTACACAGATTGTTAATGGTAACATTAACTCCATGAACGATGGGCAAAGAAAAATACATAATTTACTTATTTAAAATATTTTCACCACTGAATAAATGTGATTACATTAAAATCTGGATCTTTCTAAATGTATCCACCCATGAATATGGGTGCAACAATAGAGTTCATTTGTTGTCTTTTTACACAATTTAGCAAGGGTTGCCACTAAATATGGAGGATGCTTTATGCAGTGCGGTATATCACAGCTGTACAGTTTCACTTAAGGCTCAGATTATTAACTAATAAACTGTTTCAGTTGTTTTCTATAACACCCTTTCAGCACACAGTTTAGAGAACTGAAGCAGAGTAACCTCTACTCTGCTTCAGCTTACAAAGCACATCAGCCCTGTCCACTCTGATGATTAAATAAAGTGAGGAAACATTGTAGCCCAATTCACTGAGAACAACAGGTGTGCTTATCTGAGCCTCGTCTGACAGCAGCCCAAGCTGACAGCTATTAGCATGTGGGCAACCTGATCCTGGGTACAACAGAGTATCAAATGACACCGTCACAGATAACATTCAGTTCAGGCAGGGCAGCCATCGGAAAAGAGAGAATGTATGCAGAAGAGACAAAGAGGAAGAGAGTTTATCATGATGTGCTGTAGGACAAACTTGACTTAAAGGTTGCATCTTCCTTTCAGCTGAATTAAGAGAATGTTCTGTGGTCCCATTTATGAAGCTGGTGTACGCACATAATGGGGACTTACCTTGTTGTGATCTATGAAAAATAAACTTGATGGGAAAATGTGCAGTCCCTTACGCTCACTCTGACCCAGGTGGACAGCATAAGCTCATTTTGGAGACAGGGGAAATGGCGACACTGATGGTGAGGTGGGGAATTGAAGCCACATTGCATCATGATGCCCTCAGACCTTTAGTTACATACCTGACTTTATCAAAACCATTTAAAAATGCAGTGTGATATAGACTTGCAGTGATGAGCCATAACTATTCACAAGAACATTTCAAATAAACAAAAAAGGTCTGTAAGGCAGCCTCAACCCTAAACCAAAGTCTGCACAATATATAAACATTCTTTCATCATCTGGGACCTCTGCTTTGCATCAGGATAAAGGAGTCATGTGTTGAGCCACGCCTAAATTTGTCAGATGCATGTTGCACTCACATATAATTTGCAAATTAATGGAACAAATTTGTTTTCTATTTACATACACAACTCTGTTGTCATATGGTCCCCTTATAGCAATATGGGTGTAGAAAATTGTGCTGAACACACAGAATTATGTTGTTAATTAAAGTGGGTTCAGGCAAAGAGTTAATTTATTTAACACTGGACCTTGTTCAGTACATAAATCTTAGAGAAATACTCTAGGGAGTTCAAAACGGCTTACAAGCCAGTCATCATCATGGGGCAGAAGATCTTGGTGATCTCTGAAAACATGTTCCCTCCTGATTCTCCCATTCACGTCTTCCAGCAGGGCAGATGCATCGATCACACAGTATTGCACAGGTGTCACAATGGTATTTAGATGATTACAGCAATCACTGTGATTGCCTCACACCTTCTCACAATGTATGCATGCGTGCTAAGTCAAATGTGATGATGAGAAATCACTTGAGAAGTTTATAATTGAGGTTGCCTCGAAGTTCATTTTGTTTTTTATGAAACGTCCTCATGTATAGTTATGGCTCGCCATCATAAGCATTTATTGCACTGCGTTTTTGGATGATTATGATAAAGTTGATCTATGGTTTAAGTTAAATGTCTGAGGAAATTATGATGCAGTGTGGCTTCAATTTCCCACCTCACCATCTGTGTCGGCCATGTCTCCAAAACAAGCATATACAATGCGCATGTGTCAGGCCTTTCTTTTATGGCATGAGAGGAAACACATTCTCAGATCAAGTTTGTATTTCATAGATCACAATTTTTGAAATTTCTATGAAATTTCTGACCTGCTTGGTGGCCCTTCTTTTAAGTTCTGAAACTGATCTCACCACCAGTTGGTGATTTTTTGTTAGTATTTTGCATTTAAGTTACCAATTATGCCTCTATATTGATCTTTAAACACAGGGAATACAGAATTACTACTAAATGTCTGAGCAGCAATTTTTTTGTTGTTGAAAATTATAAACAATTCTAGAAATTAGAAGTGTAAATGAGTATGGATGGGCATCTCTGCTCAGCGATGGCCTAGGGGTCGTAATAGCAGCATTTTAGGGAATATAAAGATTTCTCAGAATTTCTGTTTTAACAAGTTGGAAAATTGGCATGGAAAAATTTGTGTCTACATATGGACAGGGGTAATAAAGTAGAAACAAACATATGGGATTCCCCAAGCACTCGTAACTAATTTTGGAATAGCAGCAGTAATATCTTTGGCTATACGAAATAAGAAAACTAAACTGAAAAATAAATAGTTTTAGCCTTATATTAAAATTTACTGGATTTATATGCTTTTGCTTTGAGAAGAGTAGGGCCCTTGAAGTTTTATTCAATAAGCACCCATAGCATTGTTTATTGATTTCATGTATTACTCCCAGTGTTTGAGTGTTATTGGTGCAGTTGATGTCTAGACGTAATTCTTGTGAAATCATTCTTTATAAATAAAGAGCAATCAATGCCAAAAACTCAAATCTTACTACATTTTCTTCCACTTATGAATACAAATAGAAACCAGTCTTTAACCTTCTCTTCAACCTGTGAGTAAATGTTTTGATATTAGTTCCTACAGTAGCTTCTAACCTGATCACCATGTTGCAGTGGGCACACATGGGGGTTCGCATCCCAGCAGGAATGTGTTCTGCCATCTGGACCAGAGTGTCCTCATCTTTGGGGTGGGGTTGAGGCACTGGTCGGACTGGAACAGGACCCCTGAGGACACTGGATGGAGTGATCAAACCACTCTGTACTCCTTGGCCTACAGGAGTTGCAGGAAAGGAAAATAAAATGTTGCTTTGCTAAATATAGAATATATAGATATCTAGAATCGCCTGCAAAACTACTCTAACACCTTAAAACCTTTTCACATTTTGTCAGATTAAAGCCTTCATTTTCAATATATTTATTTTGGAATTTATGTGACAGACGCAAAGTGCAAAACAAGTGAAAAGGAAAATGACAATTAAAAAAAGAAAAGAAGAAGAGAATAGATGGAGGATTCTGCTCCAGCATGACCAAAATCCTAAATATACACCACTAACTGGACTGTAATGGTTCAGATCAAAGAAATTTCATATGCGGTGGCTTACTGAGGGACTGACCCAGCTTTAACTGCCGGGATGACATTTTAATGACAAATACATCCCTGTTTGTAGAGATGTATTATGTTTGTGTATTTATTTTACACAAACATTGCTAAAATGGTAATGTGACCATTTTTATTCTCAGATGGTCAATGTAGTTTACAACAAAATATATGTATGCCATATTTTCCAGACTATAAGTTAAAATCATTTTCATAGCTTGGCTGGTCCTATGACTTAGGTGCGACTTATATTTGTTTTTTTTCCTCTTCATGACACATTTTTTGACTGGTGCGTTAAATGTTAATTAATACTGATTGACATAAACCGCCTGGCCAGGCTTGTCAATGGTGCAGATATGCATAAAAGACCTCTTAGTTACCAAAAGATTAATTTTGCAGGTGGGTCTTCTTGGTTGTGTTAATGCAACAACCACCTCCCTATCACCCTGGACTGCACGCAGTGCACTGCACACTTATTTTCGAGCAGACATAGGTTAGTCAGAAAGGGCCAGCAGATGTCCAAGCCAAACCAGAGTGGACAGTTACTTAAAAAGCAGGTTGCACAGAATGCGTCACAGGCTCATATCAACATGGATGAGGTCTCCCTCATGTTTGACAATTGCTAAATAAATGTGACTTATAGTCCAATCCGACTTATATATCTTTTTTCTTTCCTCTTCGTGTCACATTTTTGGACTAATGTGACTTATACTCAAGAGTGTAAGTGCCGAGAAAATACAATACATATATAGCCTATTGTTTGTCACGATTATATTAATTGTGATTGAGCTAATTGAGCTAACTGATTCAGCTCAATTAGTATAAAACTAACTGAGCTAAATCTGAGGTTTGGGGCCTCCAACTGTCTCTTGCCTCACCTGGGTTACTCAGCCACAGTTTATGCAAGAAATTAGTACTGTTAATGTCTAAAGGGCTGTGTAAATAATCTGCTACTGCAATAACAACAAAAACATTTGAAGTTACAAAAATACAACAATGCTAACTGGTGGAGATATCAAACCCAGAACAAAGAATAAGAAGGACCACCAAACAGGTCAGAAATTTCACATTTGTAATTACACTTTCCTGGGAGAATATCTCCTTTTGTATCTCTCTAGTTTTCAGTGCCACCTTTACACCTTGTTGTTCACCTTTGCTGCTCTATCTTTACGGCTATTACAGATTTATTTAATGTTACTTATGTTGTCATTAGTGAAAGACAGAGATAAAATGACAGTCTTTTTATCTTCTTGCACTGCAAAAAGATAAAAAGAAAGGCCTCAAGGTGTCAAAAGCTTTGACAGAATGTTTTTGTGATTTGTAAGACATTTGACCTCTAACCTTTCTGACTACACAATCAACAGGTGTTATGAAGATGCACGCTGCTCGCTGACCACTGTTGCCGCAACCATGAATTAATCACATCCATCGTTAGAAGCACACAGAATATTTTTTACTTTTAACACATTCCTAAAGTTTATGTGCATGCACACATACAGCCAGAAGCACACAAAGTCACACATGGACCACCTAGACAGCCGCTACACTAAAACTCGGGCACCTGGCAAAACAGAAAGTTTAGCTTTTCATCTCCACAGTACAGATGTTCAAATGTTTTTGTATGTGTGGTTTAAGGAAAGGTAACTTTTATCTTCCCACCATGCATATTGTGCGTTATAGCAAGGGTTGGCAGACAAAAATAAATATTACTATAAAACTACTGCTGCATAGAGTGGCATCTTGGGTTCATCAAATCTTTATAAGAACCATTAGACCACTAGGTACTTGAAGTACAGCCACAAAAAATGCCTTTTTGTCCAACCATTATAGACATAAAATGTGGGGTTATGAAACATGTGACACTCAAGGTGATTTTGCTAGGAACAAAGACTCTACCATAATTATACTGCTAATTGTGGTAGATGATCTATGATGCTGTCGGTTAGTTTGTCTGGGAAAAGACTAAATTGTATCATAAAGTTTTTGAATTACCTTATTCAATAAAAATATGGACTCCACTAAACTAAATCTTTACCAGTGGGTCTTTTTTAAAATCCAGTCAAATACTTTTTCCACATATGCCTTAATAAATGCATATAATTCAAAAACTATGTTGTGCTTTAACTGAGGTTGCCTTTATCTGATGTTTAGATTCATTTGATAATAAAGAAAGACAAAAAACAAGACTAATGTAAGGGTGCAAACACTTTCTCACATTTAGAAATAAATTATGTATACTCTATCAAATAACAACATAACAGACAGAACATCAACTCTGACTACACTCGTTGAAGACTCGAAAAAGATTCTTCAGCTTTACGCAGCTTGCCTCCAAAACATTTTTTTCATTACTCCCAACAGGTTCTCTCTATAAATATTATCTTTCTGACAAAACAGAGCCACTACATGTGGTATTGAGTAGGGTGCCGGAGGCCAATGTGGACTTTTTAATGGCTTTCCACTGAGGAAAAACAAGAGAAAAACTGCAATGACCTATTTCATAACATATGTTGAGCCTCAGCCACGGAAAGTAAGGTCATTTTCCCCGTCGCAAATTGACTGTAACAACATTTGGTTTCACAACTGTAAAGCAGTTTCCCATTAGGCTAGAAGTGAGAGCCAAGAGGTTTTTTTGTGTGTATATTTGCAAAGATGAAAACACTTTTTTTGTTCTCATATATATATATATATATATATATATATATATATATATATATATATATATATATATATATATATATATATATATATATATATATATGAGAATTGAACAATATATATATATAATAAAGATGATACATAATTGTAGAAGTTATATGAATGATCCATATCACATTTGTGTTAGGGATTTTATGTTGTTTAAATATGGTGCCTACGTTTCCTTCTGTAAAAGCAACATAACTTACCTGGAATAGCTGTAACAGATTTGTCACAATAATTTATGCACCATTTAACAAATTTTATGTAGCCCTGACAGTAGGAGCAAAATAATGTATTAGCAGCTAAAAGGAACATATTGTTTAAAATTCTATTTGGTAACTGGGCAACACACCTCTGCACTCTAATATCAGGGCCATAAATCTGATTTTTGACAAGATGCAATAATGGCAGCTGGCAATATTTGCAACTGCTACTTACTGGCTTTGTGACAGAGTGAAAAAGTGAATAACCATAAATTATAAGTCCATCTTATCAACATAAAAATGGTGTTTACCATGGTTGGAAGCAGTCCCTTTCATCATAGTTTTGACGACAGCAGATTCATGGGAGTTAAGCTGTGCCTCCTCATCACCCTCACTGTGCAGAAACACAAAGAGAGAACACAATTTTTTAAAACCACATTCTATATTTTGTGATCAAATTTAGATTCCCACAATAATATGATTCCATCAACTCAAAATCCAAAATCTTTAAGTAATACCAAGTTGTCAAATAGTTTTCAGGATTTGTTTCATTGTTTACATATAACAGGAAGGCATGAAAATTAAAGGTTCATGTAGAATCTCAGACCTTGTACTCTCTGACAAAATACATTATAAAGCTGATAGCTAAAAAAGAGAGCTGTGTTCAAAACACTGCCGTTCCTAACTACCTGGTGACTATTGTATCAACCAATGTAACCTATGTGGCTAATTTTAAGCAAAGGTTAATTCTGCTGGTATGTTAATAAACATGTTAGGAAAGAGTTTATGTACTTTTGATAATACATTAAACCATTTAAAAAATGGACCCAAAACATTTATTTATATTATTCAGGTAAGAACAGGAAACTAAATACATTACAATGCCTCATCATTAGAGACAAACTTTGTTCAAATGTCAGATGTTAAGAAGGAGAGAAAACAATGTTCCTATGATGGACTCCAGATACAAACAAAATCTGTTTTGATTTGAAAGAATGAAAAACCTCAATTTGCAGTTTAATAGATGGCAGACAACTAAAAACTGACTGACGACACACAGCTTTGTTCTAAGTTGATATGAAAACACATTTGGTATGTTCTGTTGGTAAAATATTGCTTTTACGAGTTCTATAATTAACAAATATTCAAATATTCCCTCTTACGATAGATAAAGAAAAATATAGTCTGACCTTGATGATCTTATGCTTCAAAAGCCATCCTTATTGGATGGGTAATTTTGTTAGACCTACATGTGAGGAATTAGCTGTTTTCGCCCACAAAAGGTGTTTCTCTGACGCTTTGTCTTTGTGGTTAATTAAATTAGTTCTTAGTAAAGTGCTGGTCACACGTATTGGCAATAAATGTATCTTTTATTTTAGTAGCATAAACACAAAATGGAAAATAACAGCAAAATAAAACTTTGAATTTTTCAAAAGGAAAAAAAAAATCTAATTTTAAGAAATAATTTCAAACAAAATAATAATCAGCAATTATTGATTTCCCAAATACTTCTTTTCAAATATAAATGACTGAAGCGTTTTTAAAAAATTTATTGTATCTATTGTTTTAAGTTCATTGGAGTATCTGTAAACGTCATATATAAAACACACAGCTTCTGTTTCCATGGGGTATAAATATAACACGACACAAAGGCCCATTTGTTTTAGCTACTGGCTTTTAGGTTGGACAAGGCCCCACTTTTATCTTTCCACCATCCAGAATGTGCAGAATAGCAAAGGGTGGGAGACATAATAAAACCTCCAAAGATCCCTATAAAACTGTTGCTGCAAAGGGTGGCATCTTGGGTTCATCAAATCTTTTTAAGAACCATTAGACTCTAGGTTCTTGAAGTACAGCCACAAAAAATGCCTTTTTGTCCAACCATCATAAATATAAAAATGTGGCGTTATGAAGATGTGGGAGTCCAGGTGATTTTGCTAGAAACAAAGAATTAAAATGTGCATGGCAAATAAATATCCACAGCTCATCATACTGTAGTAGGTGATCTGTGATGTTGTTGCTTAGTTCGTCTTGGAAAAACACTGAATTGTATCAAAGTTTTTGAATTGTCCTATTTGCATAAAAATCTGGCGGTAAACTGTAAATGAGTCATCACTGGATCTTTTTTCAATCTAGTCAGCTGCAATCTGTTTGCCACAGTGTAAGTAAACATTAAAAGCCTTGAGAAAACATTCCTTTTGTGATCACACAAATTATACCACCTCAAATGTTTCTTTTTCTTTTATGCATATTCCTCCATTTATTTTTGTTTGCAACTTAACATTTCATGCATGTAAAAGATTGCAGTTTAACTATTGCCACACCAAAGTGCCATTTTATGACACGGTTTTTATTCTAGTTCTGTTCTGCTTTAGTTTAATCATTCTGTGAGCTTTCTCGCACTCTGCCAGTGAGATAATTTGATCAACAACAACAGATAAAGAGGAGGGCCTTATAGACTGAATATACTTTTACAACATGTGTCACACAGAAGATGAGAAGAGTTCAAACACAAAGCAGGGTAACATATGCTCTTTCATTTATGAGTATATATGTAAGCCTTATATTACAAAACAATGTCTAAATCCCTTTGACACAATTTGAAATATGTGCATGTCTATCTACATGCGTATATTTTCGAATGCCAGCACACTAGCTTGGGTGGGCTAACAGACTCTCTCCAGACACATTGCAGCCATAACACATAACTGTGGTCGATGCCAACAGTTGGATCACCACAACCTTTTCCCCTCGTGTCTGATTATTAGGGAACTCATGGCAGACAAATGTTATGGCAACTGCAGTCATAGTTACACTCAGTTGTGTCTGAATGTTTGTGTGAGTGAGACAGAAATAGTAAAGAGTAAATAGTAAAAGTACTAAGAAAAAAAGTACTTTATTATATAATTTCATTGTGAGCACTCTGCTTTATTTCGCATACCCATCAAACAAAAGAGTCAAAATAACCAAGATTATACTACCTGAATTAAGAGCAAAGTGGAATAAAGAAACAAACTGTTTCAAAGACACTTTGACGTCCAACTCATTAATGTATTTTTTGTTTCTGTGTATTGTGATCCAAACTTGGATAAAGCAGAAGATAATGAAAGAATGGATGAATTTTCAAATTCTCATCTTTAAAAGAGCAAGAATTTTATTCTGAAGGTCACTAGTGACTTCTATGTAAAAGGTCAAACCATTATTTTCTTTTTAATCATTAGCTCAAATCTATTAGGAATTTAGAACACAGTGCTGCAATGATCTAACCTATGAGACATTGATCATTTATTTAGAAGCGCAGCTGTAAACTTTATTTTGGAGGTACAAATTATTCCCCTGAAATCTGGTTTAGTTTAATTAGGAATTTGCAACCTACTCTTGCATAATTTAAATATAATTTGTCAGTTATATTTTGAAAATCCTCCTTAATGCATTTATTTAAAGCATAAATATATATATATATATTTTTTTTTTATTTCAGGCCTGCAAAGCAGATTAGTTGATAGCTCTGTTGCCTTGCAACAAGAATGTCCTAGGTTCAAATCCAGGCCAAGGATCTTTCTGCATGAAGTTTGATGTTCTCATGCATGCATTTGTTCTGGTTCCTCCCACAGTCCAAAAGTATTTTTGTTAGATTAACTGGTTGCTCTAAATATTTCTTAGGTGTTAATGTGTGTGTGCATGGTTGTTTGTTTTCTTTGTTTCCCTGCCTACCACTAAATGCTTGCTGAATTTACGAAACAGCCCAGTTTATCAAAGTTTGTTGAATATTTACATGAATGTGAATATGCATAAGAATTGAATGTAAATATAGCCAAATTTAACCATCCTAAAAGCAGGAGTTAAAATTTATATTTAAAACAATATCAAGCTTTTAGATATAATCAAATACTTTTGTTACATAAAAGTAGAATCTAATCTTTGAACATGTGAGCCCTAACTAATAAAATATTTCAGTTATCTGATCAAAATATGCTGTGGTGGGTAAATGAGTTACAGTGCAATGACATGAATTATGACAAATGCACCAAAATGGCTGTTGTGTTAGCATTGATTTCCGCTAATCAGTCTATAGGCTGCACAATCCTAATCTAAGTAGTCAGCCATTGGAAGGAGACAATCAGACTGCACAACATCTCTCTCCATTTACATTATGAGCCCAATTATTGTGTGTTTTATGTGTCTGGGAACAGAGACCAATGAATCTACGTCACACTAAATTCTACTGTATGCACCATATGCAGCTAATTTTCTTTTACTGTACGGAGCCAACAAATTTCTTTTCCTCTGTATTTTGATACGAAAGAAACTTAAAATCACCACCAACAGCCACATTTTTAAGCTACAGTTAGCAGCAGTTAATGGTCTGTAATATTGTATTTGGAAATCCTTTGACATATCTCCTTTGCCCTTGTGATCTCTCAGGAGTGAAACAAAGGGTATGAGATGCTGTTGACCTCATTTTCTTTGAAAAGCCTTGAGAATCTTCTTAGAAGTCACGGTATCATTTACCCTTTTAATTACTAGGACGTTTTAAATAAAACTCTAAAGGAGATGAATGTGTAGAAAAGCACCTCATTCCCACATTAAATACAATGAAGGATAAAGTAAATTTGCAACAGAAGGAACCAAATATTGTAAACTTCAACATTTCAAAGAGTTTTCTTGGGACGATTGATAGATTTCCATTCAAACTTTGGTAGAAGCAGCAACAAAAATATCAACCAACCAACCAAACTAATCTGTTTACATCTGTTTTGAACTTATATCACAGCTCTATCTGAATGAAAATACAGTATTTACTGGGCATCAACTCATCAAGTAAAATGTTCTTGTGGGAAAAAAAACCATCCAGCCATCCATTTTCTGTTCACCCTTTGTCCCTAATGGGGTCGGGAGGGTTGCCGGTGCCTATCTCCAGCTACGTTCCGGGCGGGAGGCGGGGTACACCCTGTACAGGTCGCCAGTCTGTCGCAGGGCAACACAGAGACAGACAGGACAAACAACCATGCACACACACACTCACACCTAGGGAGAATTTAGAGAGACCAATTAACCTGACAGTCATGTTTTTGGACTGTGGGAGGAAGCCGGAGAACCCACACATACAGGGAGAACATGCAAACTCCATGCAAAAAGACCCCGGCCGGGAATCGAACTTGCTGCAAGGCAACAGTGCTACCAACTGCGCCACTGTGCAGCCCCCATAAAGCCATAATAACTAAAATATTGTTAAAGGATCTATTTATTCAGTCCTTCCCAACATTTTAACAACCTCGATTCCCTTTAGTCACATTGTATGGCTAATGACATGTGACAAATAGAACAGGAAATAAGATGTTACTCAGTTCATCATTCATTAGAACTCATTACATGACAGTGCATTAATATTCTCCTCCAATCAGGCAAATTATATCTGAAATTGAATGCAAGGGATGTTTATTTCGGGTTTGATTGTACTCAATTAATGCTGACCATCTGGATTCACTGGGCCCCATATGAATCCCGTCAACAACAAGGGATAATTAAAGAAGAAGTCGAGGAAAGCGAGCCAAGCAGATTTGTTTACTATTGTCATTTTGTTTTGTGACCCACTGCATTCAAACCAGCATACAACAACTCCACTATTCCAAAAGCTGCCAAATTGTGACCTTTGTTGGAAATTTTGATGAGGAAAAACAGAGCAGATCTCATATTATGTTATTGACATAATGTATAATAAAAATGTGTATTCTAGGTATAAGAAAAACTTGTTTTATGCAACTGATAAAAGTGTGGGTTTCATTTGAGCATTGGACAAATGTTTCATTAACACAGCTGACTGCTGTCCAGCAGATCTCCCTGCCACACAACAGATGGTCTATAATTTAGCAGCGTGATATACTCTGGATGAAACTCAGTCCTCACATGCGCACTATACTATCCATGTGTGGAGATTCACACTCATACTATGACAAAGTCATCCATTTATTTATACAGACACCCATTCCAACAGACACATGCAGACCTTTTATTGCTTCATGGCCCGGGTGTCCAGTTGTTTCCACTGACTGATGACTGATCTCTCTGAGATGCTGCCAAGTTGTTTTACAGCGACCACAGAATGTTATAGTAGCAATGAACTGTCGCCACACAGACACATGTCCAGTGTCTTGTGGTGCTGGCATGGTTTGAATAAACATGGACTTTTCACTGTCATGGATGGCATGTTCAGTGCTATTATTTATGCTGTTGGATAAATATAGGTGCTCAACTTAACAGCTTTCCGGATATGTATGAAAGTATTTCAAGTATTTTATGTAAAGGAAAAAAATAGCTCTGCATTTAAACTTAATGAAATATCTTATAAAAACAACAAAAAGCTAATAACAAAAGGCTAATGCCATGAAAAAGATCAACACTTTATAGCTCATGCAAAACTATTCATTTAATTCCTTTCATTTACTCTAACTAAAGAAAAAGTATACGAAAACACTATAGGACAAGACAGAAAATAATAAGTGTTGAGAAAATAACTAGTTTATACAAAAATGAAAACCTCAATAAAAACAAGGAAGTAAACATGACTAGCTAACTGATTTATTAAATCAATCAAAAAAGTATGAATTGATAAACAAATAAATAAATAAAACCAGACCACCATGCTCAGATTAAAACCAGGGCTGCAAAAACCCACAATTGCAATATTATTGCAATTATCTCACATATTTCCTCAATCTTCTCTTTGTTTTCTATCTTCACAATTTCCCAAACATTTTTGCAAGTTTGGTCATGTATCCACAGTTAATGTCAGGTTTGGGCATCAGTGGCAGTGAAAGCCCTTCCATCTGGAACAATATATTGTAGGAATGCCTAGCTATATTTGAGTTTTCCCCAAAAATGTAACGACCTGAAAAAAAGCTGCGTCGAAGAACACCCTTGCGACTGCAAAATCTTGCACATTGATAGTAAGAGTCTGATTTGTTATCTTGCACTGCTCTTCATGAAACTGTTCTCATTTTCTTGCTACTTAAATATGAATGCATAAAATATGTCAAACGTAGACTTCAAAGAATAAATAAGTGAATTTTCACATTTCATTTATGTTTCACATACATAAAACAATTTAAGGAATATCAATTGTAAATGTAGAGGAAGGATATTTTTCTTATTTTTAATTTAGAAATTTGGTGAAACATTCTAGTGAACCAGTTAGCTAGTTAGATTTTTATACACCCTGTAACAATGTAAAAAAAAAAAAAGCAGGAAAAAGGAGAAAACCTTAAGTGACTTAGGAATTGGTCTTTATTAATCTCAAAGGGATTTATAATGTATTAACTAATACAGTGAAGGAAAGGATAAGCTGTTGACAGGGAACACTCTGAAAAACTGATGATTGTTTCAAAGTGAAAGCCACATTAACACTGCAGTGAATTGGCACACTTCATTTACTATGAACAGAGCTCGTGTGTTGGACAGGTCATGTGGGGCTACTGGAGGCTTATTGGAGGGGGCAGAAGGCAGGCCTGGGTGGAAAGTACTTTGATCTAAAAGCACCATAATGAACATTACTGTTTTCACAGCATGCAATAAAAATAAATCATCAGTATGACTTAGTCAGGTCAGAATTTAAAAAATAAATAAATAAATCAATAAACCAAGTTACAGAATGACTATAGCTGAGAAAATATTTTAAGCAATGTAAAACTTTTATTATTTTGTAAATGGTGTGTTTTTGTGCAGGATCCATGTCAGTGTAAAACAATTATCTTTATGTGTGCCAGTTTCTCACTGCGCATTAAAATTTATGGTTGCCACCATCATAGCCATTACAAACTCAAACATTTTAAAATGTATGCCTCCATCTAGTGGTGAACAATGAAAACTGCTGTTTTGAGAAAAAAGAAATGAAGGTGGAAAATTATTTTATTATCAAACTACTCCAGGCGAGAATTAGGCTTTACAACATCCTTGCTCAAATATTTCTGCAATAAACAGATTACAAGTTGGTGAAGCACCTAGTCAAATGAAAATGATTTCATTATTATCAATCACTAACTGATTTTGAGCTTGAAGAAAGAGCTGCATTTGTAAAATACTTCAACATTTTGTCAGATGAAAAACAGACCAAAAGTTCTCAAAAACTAGGGGCCCTTAAGGCGCAGCCCATGCAAAATATTCTGCAAGTTTATTGGTTGTATGTATTATACTGCTGTCTTGGCCAGATCACTTCTGATCTGTGATCTGGCTTTTCATTTCAACTTACTGAAATGAAAAGCTTTGGGAAAAAAGGCTTTTCATCTCATTAAGTTATTTTCCTGGTTAAAATAAAGTATACACCTATCCCTTCTGTTTCACTTATTTAATGAAACAATTAAAAATGTCTTTGATGTTTTAGATTTTTCTGTGCTTCTACAGCAAACATTTGATCATAATAACAAATGAGAGTAAGCTCACCGCTTTGGTGGTTTAGAGTGGTTTATCCAAATAAATTAATGGAAAGTTGAGTGAAAGAAAAACTGTAGTCAAAAAAGCAACAGTTACAATTGCAGCCTTGAGGGGATTGTGAAACAAAGCACATTCCAGAGTTTTCTTGGTTATTAACAGGACAAGAACTGGAGCCTGTGTTTCAAAACTTACCACACTGAGGCTTATCCAGGGCTAAAATGATTGCATTCCTTGTGCTAAGTCCCTTCTCACCCCTGACCCTCACTTCTTTGAAAATGTATGGAGGAAGAGGAAGATGCCAAGCACTGGACCCAGCAATGCAGACAAACATAAGGCTTCTATCAAAACCACCTGTGCTTTATTGACACCTCAAAAGAGCCACAGTACATGAATACTTAGTACAATTAGTAAATAAATATACTTTTCTGAAGGCCATCCTTTGTATTTTAAACTGTTTTATGGTGGCCACCATCACACAGTTTACACATAAACTGTATGATGGTATATAATCCATCATACAGTATATAATCTTCTGAGACACTCAATTTTAGGTTTCAATTAGCTTTAAACCATAATTATGAAAATTAACAGAAATAAACACATCAAATGTATCATTCTGTGTGATAAATGTGGAATTGAATTACCTAAATAAAAGTATTTTTTTAATGACATTCTGATTCACTGAGATGGTCTAAAAAACTTCTGTTGTTTAAGGCAGTGGGATGGCAGTAAAGTTATTGTTTTATGTAGACTTGTGTACTGCTCATCCATAAGAGTGAGCAAGGAGTTGAGAGAGTGAAGAGGTGTAGTTCAAAGTTTATAATAAACTTTATTATATAATTTCATTGTGAGCACTCTGCTTTATTTCGCATACCCATCAAACAAAAGAAAAAATAGACAATGAGTGTGCACAAACTATAAAATTGTGCAATATTAATTGCTTCGCTACTACAGGATTTTATTCATCAGGATAAAACTATCAATGTTTTCCCTTGCAACTTTATTTTAGAATTGGTGACACATTTTAGAAAGTCCAGCAATTGAAAGTGTTTAATGACTATGAAAAAATAATACCTTAAAAGGATTTTATTTAATTAAACCAATCAAAGTTAGTGGTTTTGTGTTTATTTACATATTTTCAGATGTACAGAAAACCATAATACAAATGCACTTTCATCCCATAGACATTCCTGAACTATCAGGTGAAATCACAGAGCAAATGTCTTGCATCAGTTACTCTTACAGTTTTAATTCCACTCTAGTAGAAACATCACAAGTGATACAGGTCAAATTTTGAAATTTAAAATTTAAGCAGATATATTGTTTTAATAGATCATGAAAATATTTAATTCCTTTATCAAATGTGTCATTCTCTATTTCACCAAACTGCAAGTACTATAAGATTAAAGACAGAAGAATAGCTATATTAAATGATTGTATTGTTACTGCATAGTTCACTTGTCTTTAAAATGACTTACTTAAATCATTCAGGAAAAGGCGATGTGAAAACACCAAATTCCTTCAAGAGAATTACTTCACCAATTGTTGTCATTTGTTCAGATATGCTGTATACATATTTAATACAAGGATATTGTATCTTACTCTTCAAAGTGTCATTCAATAAAACCTTCTATCAACATTCAAAATAAATACTTTTACATACTGTAACACACTTTCTTTAATGTATTTAATTTCTTTGGCAGAATTGCAGGACCATGGATAGTTAAAGCAGGTTCAAAGACACAGATAAAGTAAGAAGTGGAAAAAGGAAGTGGAAATTAACAATAAAACAGAAGCAAAACCATTTCACTAAAATGACTACTTTTTCTAACAGAGATTTGTTTACCTTTTATTATATGACCAAATGGGTTGCTATGTTCTGGGCTAAGTATGATGATGAATCATCCATTAAAGATGAATCTGATCTGAGTCTATCATAAAAAAGATATTTAGTGCTCAAAGAAAGAAGAAAAAGCTTCAAGACTAGCAAGGCATCTTTTAATAAAAGCTGTGGACACAATGTTTCTTATCCTACAATTTATATTAACGAACGTGTTTTAGTTGGATCTAAGCACAAGAAAATAAATGTTCTTTTGTTGAACTCTATTTTGTATGAATTTCTCTGCCTTACCGTGTCAGGACAGGGTACTTTATTCTGGCCATGATACCACCATCTTGTTTTTCATTTGTTCCATATTTTTCCGATGCTTTTATTGGGTCATTTTATGGCCTAATTTGGATAATGATCAGATTGTATACATAAAGTTTCAAATGCACATGAAACTCATCTTGGAGCATTATTCAACTGAAGCTTGCAAGTGATTCGCAGTAGAATTATGAAGTATTAGAAAAGTCCATCTGCTTTGAAAACTGACTGAAAATAGAAAATCCATAGAGATGCAAAACCATGAGAGATACGTGTACAGCTCTCATTCCAGTATTATTTTCTTTTACTTCCTTAGTATCACTAGACTTTTTTCCAATCTTAGCAATCTTCCTCACATAGAGACCTAACACCCCAGGGATATACAAATACAGCAGCATACAACCACTAACACCCACAGATCCACACACACAGACACACACCGAAACACACATAGTCTACTGGACATTCAGAGTGCGAGCGGACACTCCATGGTGCCAGTTTCTCAGCTCGTTGTACTTGGGTCCAACCACAAGTCGAGTGGTATTCTTGTTCACTCTGCCATCCAGAACACAGCAGAAAAAGGGAGGAAAAAATAAGGAGAGAGAAGAGCAACAGAAGAAACATAAAAGAAGAACTTGAATAAATGGCAATAATCATTCTCAACAAAACTTCGAGGAAATGGATTAAAGCCCATGCCAGAAAGAAAGCGCAATGATGCCAGTTACCAATAGAAGCTGATGATGGTCAAAAAGCATTCAGATGAAAATCTCCACTTTCATTATTGGAATAAAAAAGGCCCAAACACAAATAACAACAAATGTATTATGATTAATGCCAGACACCAGCACAGACAATTTGAAGCAACGGCTTAAGTAACTTGTCACAGCAAACCAACAAGAGCACGAAGGGTCAAGAGGTCACGTCACATAACAACACAACTGTGGCAGAGTCATGATTCTCAACCACACAATCATGAGTTACATAACATGCAGCACAGCAAGGCTGTCACATTCATATTTCAACAGTACTGATATGCACATTCATTACAAATACTGTAGGTGTGAAATCAATATTGAGCAGCATGAAATAAGCGTTCAAAATATCACACGTTGGAATTATTTAAGTTGGAAATCTTCACTGCATGAAGTTTTGACTGAAGATCAGGTTTAATACCTGCTAATTGGCTGTCAACATCTTAGGCTGATTGCACATATTGTGTCACAAAGAGTTGGTATAAGTCTTTTGGTTCACTTCATATATGGAAATTTTATACTAAACATTCAAATAAGCAAGTTGAATGACAACAAAGCAACCACAGAAAACAACTAAATTAAAACTCTCTTTTTTAGATGCACTTACTTTGTCTTCTTTGATGCATCAGCTTCTTCATTTTGAACTAGAAGGAAAAAAAAATTTAATCAAATGAATATCCTCCAAAATGTACTGTACAAGTGATTAATTTTGTTACATTCAGATATGTTTAATAATAGTTAATTAAACAAAAAATGCATAAAATGGTTAATTTCCATTTCTGTCGTACCGTTCTCCGTGCCTGTGATCTGAGCCAGAATCCTGAAAGATCGGGACTGGGTGGTGCCCGTGCGTGGACGCCAGTCCTCTGTGTCCTCCATTATGCGCTTTCTACTGGCATCAGCGTGAGTAGGCACATGGTAAAAATGGATGTCTGTGTCCACAATATGTTTCCTAGGAATACGGAGAAAAGACAGATGAATGAGGGAAAGATCACATCTGAAAGTACTTTTTAAAGCTAATTTATCTTTCCATTCTTCTGGAGTTTATGGTGGTGGTTACTCCATATTTTTAGCAGTACATATTGAGTTTCATGGAATGAAATAAGTTTGTTAGATGACTAGATGAGATGGAACTGCTTCACACAGTAGTGCTAATTAGAATGTGAAAAGGGCCACACCACACTTTATTAAATGGACTTGGTGTACTTTTTAAACCAGCATGATACCTTGGAGGCAGATGCAGAGGTTTTCTTGGAAATCAAGGAGAAAAACAAGGCAATATAAAGTCCAAATAAAGGAAAGAGGCTATAAAACAGCAGCCTTCATATCTTTTACTAAAAAAAGCAACTGAATTGTGCTAAGACTTACTTTAAAGTATTTTGAGGTCCACTAATGGAGCATCAAAGAAAAAGGACAAAGCGATAGAAAGTCATTAACTTCTGGGCAAGTATTTGATGAGAAATGTAAGCATATAAAACAAGACCATAAAGAAAAAGAAAATGACCTTGTGGAATACAAATAGCAACATGAGCACAACCCAACAGCAGAACATTATGTTCTCTAAATCTGCAATATTTAAGTTTTATTTTCAACCACATGGTGGTGCTTTTAAACAGTGTACAAGTCCGTATGTGTAGAATGTCAGTCATCTTTAATCAAATGTTATAAAGATATGCTGTTTTTCACTTTTGGTGGTGCAAAGCAACCTGAAAATATAAATGTGTTCAGTTTGTTTGCATGTGTGTATGTACAGTAAATATATAGTATTGCTTGGTAGCAAGCTGCTGAAATGTCTGTCACAGTCAGTAAATCAACTCCCAGGAGAAACCAACACATTGATACACACTGAGTGTGTCTCAATCAATTATCTATAAATACACCCTCTCTTGCTATCTTTCCCAGCACGCTGAATTGTCTGATTTATGAGTGTCAATAACACATTCTGTTTATAGAAACAGTGATGTGGATACTGAAATGTATTACTGTAGGAAGGTTGGTAATGCTGCATATGTGTGCTATCTGCTAAAGGTTCACACTGTGTTTGATCAAGTGCAGATTCTGCAGTAAGTAGCCCCGAATATTTAATTGAACACACATCCATTTTGAAAAAGAAATATTTATGCGCACAACTATTGGCTAAAATATTTTGTAATTGAAAACTCTGCACTCCTGTGAAATAAAATGTGTATTTGTGATTCAGTTTTGTGCCGTTCTTTAAAATCCGCTCATAATTACAAGTGCAAAATGCAATCTAATGTCAGCTTTTTTTCCCAAAAACTGACTGAATGGTGACTAGTTCAACTGGCTAATAAAACAATAGCTTGCTTCACGAAAATACCAGCTAAACAGCTCATCTATCTTTGAAAACATTTGTGTTATCGTTTAGATGCAAATAATGACGAGACGACTAAAAGTAAAATTAAATTAAAATGTTAACAGTCAGAAGAAAAAGATGTCAATAAGTCAAATAAGTGGGCATAGACGCTGAGATTTACAAGTATCAGCTAAAAAACACCAGAGCAAACACTCAACATGCTTCAGACACTAACTTTGTGACTGGACGAGACGTGTTCTGGAAAGCAGAAAGATAAAGGATGAAATAAAGAGAAAACAGAGATCATAGATGATGTTCTTGTGAACAAGTCTATCAACAGAAATTGAAACTTTTTGCTCATGACTCCCTTCTGAAACATCAAATCACACAACATGCACACAAGCAGGCAAGACGAAAGCATGCTGCCCCTAAACACCAGCTTGTTTACATATTTCCAGCAACAAACTAAAAAAGGTATAATCTGCAAACAAGATAGAGTGAAGTCTCTGTGATTAAACAGGCATAGTATGGAAAATTATCTAATTATTTCATGAATAATGTTCATGTAAGTATGAAGGCTCATATTGATCTCTCTCTCCCCTCTCTCTCTCTCTCTGACTGCCAGAGAAAGAGGAACCACTAACAATTTTCAAAAGTACCTAGAAAACACAAAACTGTGTGGTAATCCTAGAACTTAATGGGAAAGTAAAAATGAAATAAATGATTTTTAATTTTATCCTAGAAATCTAAAATGTGTTTGTTACTATCCCATCGGAGAAATTAAAATGATAGTAACAAACCAAACATACCTAAACTGCAGATTAGGGTAAATGAAGTGTGATGGGAGGAGGTCTACACATTTTTTCTGTCTTTGAGGTCTCTAACATGTCAAGCTGCATGCTGAAGTTGCATCCTTCTCCTCTTAATTATTTAAACAGTATGCTCAAAACATGCTCAATAAAAAGGTGGCAGGATGTAGACCCATTTCTCACTATGCCACTCAAAATTACATTATCACAATTAAAGCTTTATTTATATGCCTAAAGGTTAATATTTTAGTTTGAAGTCATTTAGAGGCAAAGTAGAGAAATTCTGTGATACAGTAAGGGAAGAAACTAAGTGGCAGGTTCTAAGAATCTCAAAGAGAAAGATTAAAAAGAAAACAGGATACCAATAATGAATTAATTAATCTGATTAGTTAATGAGTCTGCCACTCACCCATTAAAATGTGGTAAGGCTCCTCCCTGACTCTCCAACAGGCCCCGCCTTTGCCCCATGGCCACCTCACACGCATTTTCAGTTGAGTAGAGGTTGATCGGTGTGTTATACACTGATGGCTGAGGCGCAACCAGGACAGGGGGGGAGGAGGAAGAGGATGCAGAGGATGGGTAAGAGATCAAAGGAGGAAGAAGAGGGGAAGGGGGAGGACCAATGTGGGATGAAGCAGGAGTGAAGGCAGAGGATGGGGAAGGGATGAAGGTGGTGAAAGGTGACTGTGAAGGAGAGTATACACCATCAGAGCTGCAACCCCCATAAGGTCTGGGGGCCTTTTTGTAAGGGGCAGAGCACTGAGACTGGGGATGTTGTGAAACAGAGGGATGGGTGATGGCTACTGGTTTTATGAGGTCTGTTCGGTTGTCCTATCCATACGACAAAAGAACATGCAAATACACACAAAAATAAATTAAATCAAAGCATAAAACAAGGATGCCTCCCATATGTGTTTGTGTCCAATAAAAACAAATGAATGAAGTACTTTTTAAAATAATGGATTAGTTTTTACAGGCTGTGTTCAGCCAGGGTTATAGGAAAGCATCAGTGTTTTATCAAACAGTTCAATGTAAATAAGTGAGGACATGCAACAAAAATTATGTACGGCATTGTTTCAGAAGGGTGTGATGCTCTTAAAGACAAGTTCAAGACACTGTATTCAGTAGCTTTTTATAGGATAATTATTCTAATCAGTTTTCACCTAAATAACATCTATGCAAATAGGACAATGCCTTTTTGTTATATGTGCAACTTTTTAAAGAATTGTCACATTTGGCAAATGTATTTTTACAGAAAAGGTTTTGACTTATTTCATGAAAATAATTTTACATTACCTTTGGTGCCACTGGAGGGGGCTTAGAAACACTGGATCTATAAAGGAGTGAAAAGAAGGAGAAAAAAGGATGAAATTATTATTATTGTCCACCACATTATTTTTCATATCAAAATACTCCTTAAAAACTTTTTCTACTTGGGTAAAATTACAAAAATGCTTCCAGAGTATTTACTGATATTGATGGAAACTATACTGTCAAAGTTTCAGACGTTATTGAGGGTTTTTAAAAGAAGAAAAAAGAAAGGCACTCACGGTGAATACTACTGAACCTGAGCTGTGAGCATTAAAACCAATGTGAAAAAAATTCTGTCATCGGTTCTGACAGAATCCAAATGGTTCTGGCTACGTCTACATGTCAAAGAGTGAAACATGAGTTGCATGAGTGGGGAAATGTGGCATTGTTCAAAGTTTTTTGAAAACAGCTGTTTTCATTCAACAAAGGTCTGTATAAGTCTGATACTCTTTGTGTTCATACCGTAAATGCCTATTTGTGCCAGGTCATCCATGAAAGACTTTTTTAGGAACATTCTTACCCTCATACACTTCATTTACTTTCAAATTACAAAATGATTGAGTGCTATTCTCTAAATCATTTAAATCATATTCCATCTGTTGAAATGAACCTTTGTTGAATCATACTATATTCTCTAATATGCTGAAACTAATTCAGTCAACAGCAGTTAGGACTAGATTCAAACATCAGTGGTAATGTGTGTACATTTGCAAAATAAATATAGCTTATAAATAACTTTTCACAACTTGCGATAAAGAGTAAAAATTGTTTCCATAAATTCAAAGGCTAAGTAAACCGAACTGTAACTGAAGACACACAAACGTCAGCTGCCTTGCATTTCTTTCAGAGCAACCCACTCTGGACTCGTTCTCAGGGAGCTCCGTGTCCTTCAGCTCTGAAAATGAACCAACACTCCGACTGTGAAGACATTAGTCCACAGATACAGATACTTGTTTGTCCTTTTCTGTTTGACTCTTGTTTCCCGCTGGTTTGCCAACGATGCACTGATACTATGACCATGTTTCTTAAATGGTGTTAAGTAAATGGGGTGAGAATACATTACTTTGACAATGTATTAGTACATGCCATAAAGGCTCGACCAAAAGCAGAATAATGCTAAGCTTAAAATACATTGCTGACTGACAGAGCACACCCTATATTTCACATAGCCTCACTAAGACTGCGTCACCTTTATCCATGCAAGTTTCCATGGACACACGATTCTGTAAATAGTCTACCTAGTACTCAGTTTATCTGTGGAGAGCCTTTTCTTGCACAAGTTGTGGGATGAAAATATATCTGGCACATGAGGTATGAAGGGGAAGACTGGGGTATCAAGTAGGGATTACATATATGACTCGGTCACCCCAGTGAGCTGTTGCCTCAATTACAAAGCATCTATAACAGGAAAACAGCAGCATGGAAATATGTTGCCGTCATATACCAGAGTAGAAGAGGTATTTAAGTCAGAGTCTAATGTTATCACAAAGGCTTTCCCTTGCTTTTGAGAATTTGTATCAAATGTATATTTTTTTAAGTAAAAAACTCAGTTTTCCACAGTGATATTCTCATGACCTTCGGTGTCAATTTAAGTATTGAGTTCCATAAATATTTCCTGATTAAAGGCTACACTACACAAAAGTCAATTGAGTTTGAAATTTTACTACATCAGACACTTTACCCAAGAAATCCGTCCTTTGGAGAGCATTGGGATGTTTTTGGATCATGCTGATTACTGTTTTCATTTTGGTCTGACCTGCCAGTTTTAATTCTGATAACTTTAGGGTTTTTCTCCTCCGTTATTTCTAGAGAAAATATAGAAGCAACCATCTTACTTCAATGCTTTTTTAGAAGCCCAAATGTTTAAGAACATACATTTAATTTATTTAGCTTTTAATCAGATAGTTTATGTTTTTTGTTATATTTGTCGAAGACTCGCCAACTTTGCGTGAAAAATATTAAATCTCATGAATTGTCTGAAAACATAAAACAAATACAGTGTCACCTATTCTCCCTCCTCTCAAGTCATGCCAGTATGACTACACTGCATTTCTTGCTGTCTTTTTCTTTTTAATCTGCCAATTCTCTTCGTACTCAAATCACACCCATAAACATTGTTGCTTGGCCTGTGCCTCAACACACCACCAGCTTTTTAAATGGACAAGGTTAAAAAAAGGTTCAGGATGTCCAGACCCTTTGAACGGAGAGCTGTTTCAAGTACTGTCTCACTGTTAGGTGGGGCAAGAATGTGCATGGTGAGAATGTGCATGTGCAAAGGTTGAGTGCATCAGTATCAGCTGTGAAACAAACATCATGGTTGAAGAAAAATGATAATAAATTATTATTTTTTTAATAACAGGAATAATTTTGGGCTTGATTGCAACTTATGTAGAGTGTTGAGCACAAAACAAAAAAAATATCAAGGTTACAAGCTAAATAGCACGTTGGAGGCATATTTAAATAAAAGTATGCATTTTAAGATGTAAATGCTGCTGGTATGTGGTGAATGATCTCTCAAGGAGCAATTCACTATTTTCCCAAATGACCCAATCAGGTATCCAAATAATTTATTACATGCAAACAAACATTTTCCATGCTGTATATGTTCATGCGAAGTTCTTCCTTTTCATTAAACTTTTTTTTTTAGAAAGCTAAGCACAGGAAATAGTAGGCTACGATAAATTAAGCCTTTAAAGAATCGTCCCGCTGTTTATTTGACATATTCTTTCCTGGGAGTGAATGTACAAAAGCCGGTCAAAGTGCGTTCACACAAAAACACACATACAGTGAGGTGGTGTGCTGGGTGTGGTGACAGTGAATTCAGCTGTGAGAGGTTGGTCCAGGAAATTTTACTGGATGAGTGCAATAACACAGACTACAAGGAACAGTATATTCCCTCCATAGCATCTGGCCTGGAAATATGTTTAACGAATGCAAACTCACACAAAGACCCACAGTATGTCTAACCAAGTTTGTTTGACCATTCCTTTTTCTTGCTCCTATTCTGTAATATTCTATCTGGATAATTTTTCATTTTGGAAGTTTTCTTCATTCGCATTTTTATCTGGTTTAGATCCAGTATTTTTTTTAAATTTATTTTCTTGATTTTAAATCTTGAATAACAACTCATAATATAATGTATCATGTATTGGACTGAATGAAATAGAGCAATCTTTCGTGATGACTGACATATTACTAATTATTGGCATATGAAGTTCAATTGGTGAATTTATACATACTGTAACTTTTAAATGGAAAAAACAAACTTTAGGACACTAAAGCAATTAAATATAAACAATGGCAATATGTTTTATGTTAAGACTTACTTTCATGTGTCAAATTGGTTTTTAAATCAACCCTCAAGCTCATCAAAAATGGTTTTCAGATCTCATACTAATGGATTATGGGTACAAGGTTTTTGTTTTCAAGCTGTTAATAATTTGTCAGAGTACAAGTGGGTTTTTGTGATGTGCACATTTCTTATCTGTCTACCTTCCACTATTATCTTGGCAGAAGCCATTGCAGGCGTGTCACTGAGAATGACATCACATGGACGTCTAACAGAATCCCTGACACTGACCAGACAGAGGAAAAAATCTATGTTTAAACTGCACCAGCTTCCCTCCAATAACATTACTCATTTAAATAGGCGTGAGAAAAAGCAGCGGTTCAGTATTGAACTATCACAGCTACAATGCTTTGGTTTCTAAATTCAAAGGATCATCAAACCCTTGTTTTTAATTTTTATCAGTTGTTAGGGTGTAAGACTACATAGAGCTCACAAGATGAAAAGATAGATGATGGAGAGTTCAGGAATGTTTAGTAATATTTTAGGGAAAACCAAAAATCCAGTTTTCTGTTTTCACAAAAAGCATGAAGGTTTCATATATTCACTGGCCATCTTATCACTTAACCCTTTTTAGGAATGGGTTGAAGTCCACCCTATCTCTAGAACTGCCCTAAGTAATTGAAGCATGTAAATTTAACAAGGTGATAGTAATATTGCTTTAATAATTTTCTCCACATTGACATTATAGAATCAAACAGTTGCATCCGATTTGTCTGCTGCACATTGTAGTGTGAATCTCCACAACCCCCATTAGAGAACAGTGAACTCATTGTGTTGTTCAAGGAAACCAGTTTGTGATTACATAAACTCAGTGACATCGTGCATTAGCCTGCTGGAAGTAGAATGCTGCGGTTTAAATCAATAACTACCAGACCAAACAACATTTCCCCAATCCTCCACTGTCCAGTTTTGTTGAGATTGCTTTAATTGTGGCTTCAACTTCAGAATCTTAGTTGACTGTAGTGGTTCACATTTTTGTTAAAATGGACCAAACCATTTTTTGATTTTCATCATACCTAGTTTAGCATGAGGATATCATGTGAGAAAAATAACCTTTCCTATGAGACATTTGAATACAGCACTGAATTTAAAAATTTGACTCAGGGATGTTTTTGTAACTCAAGTTACTCAGTCATTGACTTGATTTGATTGATTTTATTTAACACACTCATTGTCCACATGGTATTATTTGATAAATTACACAGATATGTACCCTACATGCCCTGACCTGAGCTGTTGTTTACATGTGTCTGCACATGTCTGATAACCTCAGTTGTAGATAAACCACTGACGTTATAACATGGCTTGTAGAATTTATAGGTTAATTACACGAAGTTAATGAGGTGACAGAAAATGCCACAACTTTGCTTTGTACGGTAACATAGCAACAAATTGGCACATTTCACTGTCTAACAAAAACACTCAGCAGTGAACTGGTACCCAGAGGAGTCTTAAACACAAATCATGACAGGAAGCAGACACATTAAGCTAAAACCTGCCAAGGCAGGAGAAAGAAGGTAATGTTTCCAGCAGCTTGCTAGTCAGCACTAGAACACAAAACTCCAACACAGCAGGAGTCAGGAGAAGGGCGGAAAGGGAACTAACAACATTTCAGCCGGAAAAGGCAATATGTATGTGTATGAATGTGCAAACTTGGAGGTGTAAAATAGACTAAACTTCTGCTTATCCACAGTTCACTGGGTTTCTGCTGTGGAGGTCAAAAATCTGTTAAACTGTAAATGTAGACAAAAAGGGTCTTTTTGCTATATACACTACTGTGCAGGGTTTTAAGCTTCTATTGCTATAATTAATCCTTGATCTAACCTCTTTTAAGAAACCCACATTTTTCCAGCTCTGTAGGATTTAAATTATAACCGAATAAACTAATGAATCCATTTCTGGCCGTTAAGGCAGTCAGTCTAAACAAAATATGTCTGTACTCTGCATTAAAACAATCAGAATGCTACCTGACAAGCACTATGAATGTCTCAGTAAAAATTATCCACTTTAAGGAGCAGAGAGATTTCTTGAATGCGGGATCATCCAAGTCAAACTGTCAGCCGTACTTAACATGTCTCCTAAATTACATTGCTTGAATTACACAAAACAGATGACACCTTAAATTTAAGGCTACAGATGAAGGATTGTTACCAGAAATTTGGATTCTGCACAGAACAAGCACTCTTTGCGTCTTTGGCAAATCAAGTACCGTACATAATGAGATGGCACGAGAAAAACAGAAGAGTTCAGGGGACCAAATCAAATCACCCACATATTTTGAAATGAAAGTCAGCCAAACAGATGAATAATAAGATGTCCAAAGCCTGTTTATTATGAATCTAAGAGGAAGAAACATTATGTTATTTACTACTTTACTTTTCCTTCTATGTCTGGCAACTTGCTGTAATTTTTAAAACAGCAAAAACAGAAATTACAAACTGCATAAATCAAAGGAAAGAAAGACAGGCGAAATGGACTGGACTCCAGCTGGGGTTACTTCTCAGTACAAAGACAGTGCACATCAAGATGATAAACAACTGGGAAAGAAGTGTGATCCATAGTAAGCATCTGGTCTGAGGTCTCCTGAAGAAGTTGCATATCAAGAAGAGTTAGCAACTCTTAGACATGCTCCCACATACATGCAAAATTTTGTGACATTATTTTTACCATGAATATTTAGGAGTCGTAGCAGTATTGCTTTTGATTCTGAATCAATCGCTGTCTGACACATCATTGCTTTGTCTGCATTTGACTCCAACTCATTTGAAATGTTCTCTGATGCTTCCAGGCTTTACATGTCAGTAAAATTGTGAGTACTGAAACAACGATTTTAAAATAAAAAATTATACAGTTTTGGGGGAAAATGACAGTTCATATTACAGTAACAATGCTGTAATGTGAACAGCATTGTTCAACCCTAACACTGAGGCTGCCTTTGGGAATAAAATCACTTTTACAAGACTGGGTAGGGTATTAGTAAACAATATTTCTCTCGACTCCCTCCTACTGACTAATCCGAATGTAAATCTTTAGTCTGAATTTGAAGTCAAGCTTTAACCTTTGCCATCACTACTTTTGCCTTATGTGGCTATTTTGTAATAATTTCCAAACATTCCTAACATTCTCACTCTTCGGTAAGTTTTTCGGTAAGTCCTGCACTGTCCGAGTAGATAAATGAAATTCCTGAAGTTAAACGTTAGGCCCATGAGCAAAGTTGGCAAATCATATCTGGGAAAACAATTATGCACTGTGTCTCCAAATGTTTTAATGGAAATTTATTATAGAGTCATTATGTTGATTTGAAACAAGTCTGCAGAAAATGCGATGTATAGTTTCAATGTGTGCTGTCCTCCTAAACTAACTTAATGCACATACTCATCATTTATGATAAGAAGTATAGCTTCTTATTTTTCTGTTAAATCAGAGCAGATGGGGCGTGCTGTGGTGGCGCAGGGGATAGCACGACCCATGTTTGGAGGCCTTGAGTTCTCGATGCGGCCATCGCGGGTTCGATTCCCGGACCCGGTGACATTTGCCGCATGTCTTCCCCCTTTCCTGTCAACCTACTTTCATATATGGGACACTAGAGCCCACAAAAGACTCCCTGGAGGGGTAAAAAAAAATATATATATATCAGAGCAGATGACTCTAGAAACTGCTGGGGATCATTCAACAATCCTTGCAAGGATGAAGATGAGTGTTTTTGGCCGAGTGTAAGATGTACTTGGCAAAGAAAGGAAAGAAAAAAAAATCCAAAGACTGATGATATTAACACAATGTTCTTGGCTTCATAATACCTATGGACTACCTTCTCTGACTATAGTGTTACTGGGATTTGTATTTTATTTGGCAAGAAGTGACTGACCTGAAAAGGATATGCAGAAACAGGTGTATGAAGCTGCGCTTTCTATTCTCCTGGCATTAAGATATCAGTGGTGGATTCAGTGGGCCCCGACAAAGACGACAGCAACCGGGTTTAGATGGTCTTTGGCAACTTCCAAACACCGGTGACAGACAGAGACAGGTGGGCCCAGTGTAGCACTCTTGGCTTTGGAGCATCTTTGGCAACTATCACAACCAAATAACTGACAATGGCAGCTGCACAGAGGGGTCCTATAAGTACAGAAGATTTGCATAGAGCTGCAGATTTTAGCAGCTATAGATGTTATACAACTTAACAGTGAGTGGAACATAAATATGCTTAACTATATTTTTACAGAGATTAATGTATCTTTTTTACCCTACAAACAGCAATACTAAAACATAGTATATATACATAAAGGCATACTATGTTAGTTTTTTTTTCAATAATGTTTGCCAACAGGTACAATATAAATGCAAATGTGCAAATATTTATTTTTCTGAGACTTATTTCAATCTGCTGCTTGTGTACTTGCAGCTCATTTTGAAGTAAGCAAAGTGGGTCCAGTTTCAATGAGGGTTTAAAAATAGGCTATATGTCATTTTATTAAAGTATCAGTGGTAACCAGGTAACCAAATTACTCCTTCCATAAATCAAACAACCAGTTATGTAACTTATGCTTTCTCATGTTTCTTATGAGAAACTACATTTTAGATGCACAAAAAGTCTCTATAAAAAAATCTGAAAAATAGTGGTACTGAGACTGTTGCAAATATCTCTAGTGGCGTACTGAGGCTGCCTTTGGGAATAAAATTTTGACCAAAATGTTGGTCTTTACTTCAAACCGATGCTCCTCAACCAAGAAGTGTAATGCCTAAACTGTTTGGTTCTGTATTCTGTATTTAGACAGTTAAACTTTGAAATACTGTTATACATCATTATATAATGCACAAGCCAGAAACATAAACTCCCACATAAACAAACTGAAATCATATACCTCAACTCTGTAAACCTCCCTCGCCCTACCCCTCGTCTGTCGTTACTTCCACTGCAGAACTTAAAATAACTCTGCAGCTGCTTTGGTTTGAGCAGTTTATCAGTCAGTACCAAATGTTCAGTTTCTCTATTACCCTTTTCTATGACTGATAAGTATTTGTAATACAGAACTTATGAAGCTGAGGTGAGCTTGGCAGCAGATGACACGTCCTGTGAAACACTTCCATACATTTAAGCAAGATATCTACAGTATTTCATGCTTTTGTTATTTTAGTAATGATGAATAAAAAAAATTTCTGGTACCAGTAAGGAACCAGCTGCCATAGGATGGTTCATGTGTCAATACATACTTGACTTTAGGACAATTTGTAGCTCTTTTCAACCAGATCTAATCTACTTATATTTCAAAGCTATGAAGTGGCATTATGCCACTTCAGATTATTTATCTGGAAGAGACTGCTCAGAGTTGTTTTGGTTCAAACAGGCATCATGATCATTCATATTTCATAACTATGGACTTCCCCAAATGAGAATCAGAGCCATAATCAATTGGGCTGTAACATATTCTGATCAGAAATACAAATACAATAAAATAAAATTATACATGAAAGTCAATAATTTGTACTATCACAAGAATGAACTGATTCGTACTGGATGTACATTGAATAAATGTATTACTTACCAGTACAAAATGGATGAATATTGGGATTAAATGATAAAGGTTGGCAACAAAATGTGAGTGAATTGGCAATCAGCATAACTTGATTGTGGTAATTGAAAACCCCTTCCGCAAAACACTCCATAATGGGATTGAGAGAACTTTTTGCCATTTCTGTGTGTTGTGAGAAAAAGTCGATGCAATGAGGGTGGTCAGAGTCCAAATCTCTCCCCACCCTCCACTGGTACAGCCTAGTCTCACCAAGTAAGGTGGTCACACCCCAGAATCAGCTGTGTTGCAAAGGTACAAGCAAATCTTATCACAGCTGCCCTGGGGCATTTCAAACCCTGACCTCCTTGGCCACCGTTGCCCCCAAATACAATTACAATTTTGAAAAGAATGGCTGAGATACTTCCAGACTTAGTTTTTATATGTAGTGTTAATGTCAGTGCCAAATACACCTCCTGCCTTGCTGCACTGCAGACCTAACTTCTAGAAACTCACGGCTGTTTGGGATATTGCCAATTCTACTGATGGATGACTGGAGATGGGCAGATCAGGGACAGGTCCTCTTTACAGGTTTTGAATGAACATGTTGTGTGCATGTAAACTTAGACTTCACAACTTCGAACCTAATGCCAAAGAAAAGGCTTGCCAAAAACAGCAATTACACTGTGTGGTTCCTTTGCAATAGTCACAACACTCCAAAATTATAAAAGAGAAATGGACCCAGAAGAATAAAACAAAAGGTTTCACCCTTTTGTGTGTGTGTAGTTTCCTGTTCAATAATCACACATATCATCCATACCAATGAGACTAATCTTACTCCATGCTATGGTTCTCTATCATACAAAAAATCTTGGTATTCACTTTTTGTACAAGCTATCACCCTGAACCTCATGGCTGTGCCATTGCTATCAAACAAGAATCAAAACACCTACACAGAGAGACTTGTTAAAACGTCACAGGCTTCAGAAAAACTTCACCACAGGGAATAAAGCATTCAGCCAGGCACTAATGGCTGAAACACATTACAGCAAAATACAAAGGTGGTTTTGTTGAGGAATAGAATAATTGGAAGTGAACAGTTTAATGCTTTGGTGTACATCTAAATGGAATAATTGTAACGGTAATGAGGGCTATTTAGATAGTGAACGTTTGTGATTCCCCAAAGGAGACCAACTCAGAATAAACCCATCAGCAGTGAGGAAAAGTTTTTTTCTGTTTTTGCAATTCCTGACATTTTCCAAGGAAAGAGGTTTTTCAAACTCAGGAATTTTCCAAGCACCAACTTCATTCCTTTCAGCAAATGCTTCCTACCTCCTTTAATGGTAACATGATTTTTCCCGGTGCTCCTTGAGTTTATATATAATCTGATTCATACATAATGTATCAGTGATGTGCGGTGTGACTGGTGAGGCACAGACTCCACCAGGGTCAAATGTCCAAATCCAATATAAAAACAAGATTTTAATTTTAGCTATAACTAATTAAGCCTTCTAACATAACATCTAATGCAACAGCAAGAAAGACCTCTGTTTTCTGTTAAACTTTAAAATCGTGTATGATCTTACCTTTATTCTATATGACGTCCATACACCTATCCTTCTTCACATATCTGTCATTCTGTTTAAAAAGAAACAACCTTGTTTCTCATTTTCAAAGATCTGGTAGCCAGAGAGTGGTCTTGAACATTTTCTGTATTTTTTTCCCCCGACTGTTTTCATTCATTTTAATTCGTAGAAGAAGAGAACCTGGCGCTCGTTGTGTTTATGGAGCTCAGTACTGCCCCCTATCACGATGCTTTATCTCTCAGCCCGAGCATTTTCTACTTCCCAAATTCAATCTACCTGTCCGGCTGCAACACATCATAGCTTTCATTTTTCTTGCCCCTCTGCACAACATTGTTTTGTTATTGATTTAAGGTTCAATAATTGCTTGGATGGAAGTCTGAAACAATTTTAGTTTCAGCAATAATTTAATCCAAATAAATGTAACTCTTTTTACTTGAGGAATAATATAGTAAATATTTTGATTTTAGATAAATTGTATCTAAAAGTAGATACAATAGATACATATTAGAAATAATAGAAAATAATTTCTAATAGCTAAATACTATAAGAATGAATAAAATACTTTTTTTAGATAATTTCTTTCTAACTTTCTTTGCCAAACAAGTTGGAAGTCTGAAGGGAAAGAACTGTATGGCTTGGGTCAGACATTCTGGATATTGTACACATCTCTAATAATCACAGCAAATTTAATATTATGATACATTTCATATTTCTTTAGAAATAAAGCCTCTGAGATGGTTCAATAAAAATTGGACTGTGAGTAAATCTACTGCCACACACTGCAGTGTCTTGAACTAATATATTTAATCTCTTTTCCAGTTTTTTACTTGATGGAGGTAGTCAGTTTCAAAGATTACTTTCCCCACTTTACATTGTTTTTCATTAGTAAGTACACGTTATACTCATTAACGTATACAGTTAAATTGTTCCTTGAAAAGGTCATTTTACTTTGGTGCTTTTTTATGTCTTGTCCTGGTATCCATCAGTTCTCTAATTAACCCTTTATATAGAAAAGAAATAAACTATCTATTTTAAAGACATTCAGGAGACACATTCATCTCCTTTTCTCTCTGTCTGTTCACTGTTATCATTCCATTTGCTATGTGACCCACTGACAAACCCAATCAAAATGTGCTGGTGGAAAGGAGAAGGAAAAAGAGAATAGAGTAACTCCCATAAAAACTAAAAGAGACAATGGGATGAGGAGGTTTGTTCCACTGTTTAAACTCAATAAAACCCAGATGTTGACCCCGGTGTGACACTGTCTGAATACACAAAATGTCCATCAAAGTACAAATGAGAGCCAAACAACAAACTAAATAAAAACCCACAAACTGATACACTTGTAAATTAAGTGTAAATCAGATCTTTAAAAATATATTAGTCACTTTGACGTTATAGAGTTAAAATAATGAATAAAAAAATCTTTATGATCATGGTTCTAATACCTCTAATTGTAAGTTTAGCCAGTAAACTGTTTCATCTATATCTCTAGAATAAGAAATTCTATATGCTTATGTAAAATTGTCAAACATGATTTTACTGTAAAACAAGGTCACGGAACATATTTTGTTTAACCCGTCTTACATTGGGTTAGACTTATTTGGGAGTCTGGCTAAAAAATTATTTTTAGAGTGAAACACGACACAAGCTATTTAAGTTTTGAACTCATGCAACCACTCTATCTGAAATATTGTTTCCTACGTGCAAGAATAAATGGTGCCTCACTGTGAAAACATTTTAGGTTTTATTTGAGTAACGTCCAAATGGTTTACAAATATAGTTTTATTAAGCAATCTCCCAGGCCTTCACGGCCCATCTGTTGTTATACTGAGATTAAACTACTCAAAAGTACATTTTATTTTCTAATACGTTACTTTGGAAGACAATGGTCACTGGATTTACTTTTCAGAAATTTTGGGAGCAAAAAAATCATATCATTTTATATTGCTTTCACAATAATGCACTACTTTTGTGCAATAACAATAAAATTAATTTAAACTTGTGGTAGTAATGTGAAAAAATAATGTAAATTTTCACTGTACATTCCCCATGTTCCTCATAAGACAATATATCCATTATCATGAGTTTAAAAACAGCTAGCCATCAAAACCGAAAATCTCACATCGAAAAGTAATTTATTGGTCATTTTGAATTTCATCTAAGTTTTCTTTCATTGAACAAAGAAATTCAATGAGTTTCATTGAATTTCATGAAAAATCTTTCATACACAACTCCAAAAGAAATCCCCATACTGACACTGGTTTATAAAAGGCAAAGCTATGTTTACTGCAGCAGACATTTTTGCCATTAGGCCGAATGTAAACATCTTCATTTTGTCATAGTTTGGATGCAGATTAGAAGACATGCTCAGCCAGGCTGAAATGTGGAGGAGGTGAATGAAATAGGAAACTCAGAGGAGGGACACCAAAATGAGAATTTCAGACAAGAAAAGACACAAAAAAGGAAACTGAGTAGTTCATAAGATTTTTCTATTCTACAATGATTTATGTTATGCAGTTAATGGAGTTACTTTAATGCTCTTCATTCTTTTATGAAGGGAATGTGTTGCAGCCTTGAACATCTCACATCTACATTTGCTGCCAGAGAACGAGACAATTGAAACCACATGAGATCCTAGATGAAGCCACATACACACACGCTCTTTAGAAGAAATGCTTGTGATAAATCATAGACACAGTGGAGGATTCCAGTTTAGAATTAGACCTTCAGGAAAAGTTGGTCATCCACGTGTTAGATTCTATTCTTGTTGTTTTAGTTATTTTTCTTTCCATCAGGGAATGAATAGTTTGGACAGAACTAATGGTGTCAATGTGTGTGAAAACTAACAATAACTCACTACTGCAACAACAGTGATTTACTGCCTGGATGGGGATGCTTGGAGTTTAACAGGAAGGTATTTAAATTTGTTACAGAAATCTTTGGCAAGTGTTCTTGTTCAACCTGTGTATTTCGTGGGGACAAAGACAATCTGTCATTTTTGTGCATAACTGCAGTAATATAAATTGGTTTTTATCAGAAAAACTAACAAGCATGAGGTCATTGCTTACTTCTGCAGAGTGAGACTAAGGTTCCCGGTGCAGTTCTTGATTTTGTTTTGGGCCTCAAGGTGGTTCATGCCCTCTGTGGAAACACCATCGATGGAGAGAACCGTGTCTCCAACTGCAACACCACCTTTAGCTGCTTTCCCACCATCCGTCAGCTGTGGAAACACAGAATCCTCAAGTTACATTTTACACATCTTTTTCATCATTTTCAAGTAATGTGGCTATTGCTGTTGTCACCGGTAAATCTGATCAATTTGTTTTTGACATTAAGGGGAATCTAAAATCCATGATGCATATTTATAATCAGCATTAAAGTAAACAATGGAAATAATAATTAAGGTTGGGTTTTTCAACAAAAAACGTACTGTTTGTGTTTCACAATGAGGGTGTGTGAGTGTAGATGCGTGTGTTTGTGGCCTGATAGATGATACATTGCAAGGACCTTTTTCCTTTCCTAACATACACTGTGGGGACCAACTGCTCCTTGTGGGGCCCAAAACCTGGGTCTGGTAAGAAGTGCTGTTCTGGGGTCAGGGATTAGGTTTAGGACTTTGTGAATTGAGTTTAGGTTAGGTTTATGTTAGGATCTTGGGTTGTTGTGAGGTTTGTTTATTGTTCTGTATTCTTAGTATTCTGTAGTTTCTTATTTCGATGAGACTAGCCTTGTTTCTGTTTTGCTTTAGTTCAGTCCTTATTTAGTGATTCTAGTTGTGTTTAGTTATTCTTTTTTACTCTTACTACCCCTGTTGTGTACTCTCCCTCACCCCTGTGGCATTTTTTCTCTCTCTATCCCCTCACACCTGCAACCTGTTTCTAATTAACCATTTGTTTCTTGTTCAAGTAATTAAGCTCTCAAGTATATATACAACTCTTTCTCAGACTCTTCTTGCTGGTTCCTCCTGTTAATTCTTGTTAGATTCTATTTTCCTTTTCATGTGCCTAGTGCTTTTGTTGGTTCTTTATGTTTAGTTGGTTCTTTATGTTTTGTTTTGCACCTGTGTGCCCATGTTTTTTTTTTTTCCCATAAGTCTGTGTTCATATTTTTTGATTAAATCTTCAAAGCTACTCACTGTCTCAGCCTCTCTGCATCTGGGTTCTCATTATGGCTGTGCATGTACTGGTAATGGATAGGTTTAGGGTAAAGGCCAGCATTAGGCTGTAGAAGTGAGTGAAAAATTAATGGAACTTGTGGAGGTTCCTCCCTTGTTTCCCCAGTGTTAGTATTTATTTCAATGTTTTCATACAATACATTTATAATTTCACTATTTTTGTGTTTATTGCATTAGATTGTTTACCATTATGGGTGCACAACGCCTTTTGTTTTTTTTGAATTATTAACTACTTTGCTTTGCTGAGTTTGAAGGACTGGCTGAGGGAGAGGACTGGTTGAAAGGCAAACCAGGAAGTGGAACAAACCATCAGGCTGCTGGAAACAGAGGACTTGATGTTAAAGGACCTGCCTCTCTCTCTATTAATATCATAAGTCCTTAAACAATTTTGGTGTTAGGTTGTTTTGTTTTTATAGTTGTTTTGTAGTCAAAATTTGTTGGTTTGAATTACTTATTTATGTTTATGCATTGTCTGTCTTTGTCTCATTTCCCACCCCTCCCCGTTTGTGTAGGCTAGGCTTTGTGTATAAATTCCCCTGTGTGTTCATTGTGTGAGGTCAGTTTTTGGTTTGTTATCCTGAGTTAGGTATGCCTTAGTTGATTTCTTTTGGGCCCATTTTGTTATATTTTTTAGATTTGCTGTTGAAAGGCTTTGGTTAAGTCTTTTTTGAAAAATAAATAGAAAATATTTTTTCTTATATATGCCTTTGTCCTTGTGCCTTACTGGTCGGACCGTAACAGAACTCAATGCAAAGTCTTTGTGAAGATAGAAAAACATTCTGTGTGGGAAGTGAGACGGAAGTGTTTCACGCTAATTCAGGATGTCTGTAACTGCAACTGAAGCACCAGCAATTAAACATCTGTGTTTTATAATGTGCCTGCTTGTATAAGAAAATGCCTGAGGCAACAGAGAGCCTGAACTTTTACTTTACTCTACAGATGAAGCTAAGTAATTAATCACTCATAAAAAGCAATTATGTCAACATTTTTGGAAGAAACAATGTGGGGAAACAAAAGTTGATGGCTGTCAGGTTTACAGGCTTAATAAAGTATAAATAAACCTCTCCTATGTCGCAGTCGATGCTTTCATTACATTCAAAATATTTAGACAGACTTTAATTAGTACAATGATACCTTGGAGCTAATTTAAAACTATTCAAATGGAAGTACCACTGTTGTCATTTAATAATTTATTTTCTTCTGAGCATTGGTCGGGTTAGATCCATACTTACAGATGAGTTAAAAAAAAATTATAGCTGTGTTGAAAAACCATACCATCATCAAGAAAATCGATTGTTCTTGTTAGTGATGATGGACTGCAATCAAAAAGGCAAAATTTAAGTGCATCTATAGAGTTAAATACAGTGGTTGCTCCGATTTTGGGTCTCCATCCATCCATCCATCCATTTTCTGTTCACCCTTGTCCCTAATGGGGTCGGGAGGGTTGCTGGTGCCCATCTCCAGCTACGTTCCGGGCGAGAGGCGGGGTACACCCTGGACAGGTCGCCAGTCTGTCGCAGCGATTTTGGGTCTTTTGTATTAATTAATCATGTTAGAGAAACAGTTTAAGTCACTTCCCAAGAGACAGAATTTGAAGTTGCAGTCCTAACCCTTCTTGGTCACACTGTTTCCTTATATGTGTCCAAATGTGAGTGAATGAATGTTTTTCTTTCAACTCCACAACAAAGGACCACATGTGCTGCTATTGTGAACACACTTGTAAAAATCAACTTTGGTCTAATGGTGCCTATGAAGTATTAATATTTAACTTTGTGTTCCTAAAAGAAAACATTTTTATCTGTGGTAATGCACTCAAGGGACGAAGAGTGCATTAACCTGTATCATTGTCTGTACTATACACAGAAACATTCTTACACACAAACACATAAATCCACACTCACACACATAAAGAAGTAAAGACAGACAGGCATGACCAATAAAACAAGCTGGATTAGTGTAAAGGCTCTGCAGCCCCCAAGCCTTTTATAGTCACATTAGCCCAACACACGCAACATCACTCACCACCACTCTTAGATTAATAGAGCTGAAAGAACCAAGTAACGAGGGTGCAGACATAACATTGATTAAATTTGTTTGTATTAAGAACAGTGAGAGAGAAAGGAATAAAAAAGAATGCCACTGGGTACATGTGTGGGCTTTTAATTCAGGACATTTGACCTGTTTCCAGGGGTGTGTTTTGACTAACCACCTCAGGATTATTATGAACCAAGTCACAAAAGGTCCAGTTCAAAGTTTTCCCCTCATAGTGCTCTACCCATGACTAGCACACACAAATGCTCGTTCTATTTTAAGCATTAGTGCTTCACTTTTTTTTATTAAAATAAGCTAAAAAAGAGAATTCCAGTTACCGATGGTGGAGAGGAGGCCAGAGAAAGGAATGAGACATAAGAGGTACTTTGGCTTAAGGAAGCAATATCATGAAATAAAAGTGGTTAGTTTGTAATGCACAGACTTGATATTTAAGTTATAAGTTTAATGGTACCAGCAGTCAGTTTTGTTGATTGAATGATTGTTTCCAAATTGAAACATTTGATTTTAATTAGGTTGATAGAAAGGTTTCAGAGATAAAAGTAGTTTAAATTTTAATGTCAAACACAGTTCCACAAACTATTATAAAAATCAAAAGCAGAAATTTGTATAATCTCAGTCTGTTTGTATAGGTTTGGAGTCTCAGCTTTCCCACTGTGTTTGATTTAAGCCTCTTGGCTGAGACAAAGAATAGCAGTATGCACACATATACAGTGGAATCAATAAAAAGAAAGAGCAACTTTCTTTCACTCTGGTGAAAGAAAGTTTTTAATGAGGCAAAATTTCTACCAACTGTTCCTAATGAATGGATGGATGGATTCCACCATTATGTTGATCCTGAAAACTTCATTACTGTTGTTGTCATTTATTGTTCAGGTAAATATGAATACTCAACCATCTTAAAGGTGAAGTTCTGATCAATAAAATACATTTTTATGCTATCCAGGAATTCATAAGTCAAAGAAATTATCCTCTTTGACAATGCTGTTTTTATCATAATTACATCTAGGGACATTTTCTTAAAATAAAAAAAAAACACACACAAGCCTCTTACTAGCTTCCTGTACTCATCTTGGAGAGATCTGTGGTACAATTAGTCTCTCTGGGTTAAGAGGTTTATGTTTATAATTCTGCTGTTTCTTGGCTAAATCCCAGCAAGCTGTGCTTTTAAGTGATGAATGGTTTGGCCTCTTTCTGAGGGCTGATTAATATAGTGATGCACTCCAAAAAATGTTTTCCTGTCAACAAAAGAACACAAAATTTAATTTATGGTCATAATCAATTTATTGGTCAGCTTTCTGAGCCATGGCTACTTTTTAGGCTGACCTATACAGTTTGTAGATAAGTCAAAAACATCTCCTATTTTAAACATCAGGATATTCTAATTTTGGGCAAAAGACAATATTTGGTCTGAAAAATATTTAATTTATTCCAGTCAGTTAAAATATTTAGACTCCAAATAGCCTATTTGGAGTCTGGTTTGAAAGATAAACTTGCTAAAATGCTTACAGCAACATTAGATTTTTAAGATGTATGATTTTTTTTTTTAGCACAAACTTTTCCAAAAGGCTCCAATGTTGTTTAGTTTATAGGCAGAGTGATGGGTGTTAGTGCCATGAGCAATCCCTGGTTTCAAAATACACTAAGAAACAAAGAAGACAAGCAGACTTTCTGTCTCACAACTGTTATAGCTACACTATTTTATTTCCTAGCAAAAGAAAAAAGCTAAATATTTATAGATGGAGAGGCCCAGAGAGATTAAAAAGACAAAGTAGGGGAAATACAGAGGTGAGTGAGATGGATGCAAGAGGAAAAGAGACGCGGCAGAAAAAAATTAAGTAAAAGATTAAAGAGGTGCAGGACACTGAAGCAGAGCAGACAAAATGTCCTCCCACATGAATGTATCCATCAATAACATGTTAACAGCTAGGCAATATTTCCCTCACAATTTATCATCCCAAGTAACAAAATGTTCATTTTCAGCTTTCATTGTTTAGTTGAACCCTCAAGCTGGCAAAAAAAAAAAAAATCGCATTTCAGTTTCATGTTCTGGAAAAGAATAATTGTAAAATGAGGTCTAATTAACTTCTTTACCAAATAAATGTTTTGATGTTAAAGATGTTTATTCAGTCTCTGCTACACTATGGCTGTGATTAATGAGCAAACGCAAAGTTCTCAAATGAAATAACTAGAGGATATGGAATAAAGCAGTACAAATCAAGCAATTTACTAGGGAGTAAAAAACACTCTGCAGATGTGCGATTGTGTAAAAGAAGGTACATTCTGGTCAGAATCAGTTTGACACTGAACAGCAGCTTAGAGAGAAATATATGCAACTGTAAATATTATAGGCACACAGTGTGTGTTCATATGTGCACACATATTAATGAAATGTTTGAAAAGACAGAATGTTTGAAACTCTAATCAAATTTGGTTAGACAATGTTTTTCTAACATTCTTGGAAATACATATAAATATATTTCAGATCAATTACAGAAATTCAAGTAGCATAAATAAATAACATAAAACAACAAGACATTTTAAATATTTGTATATAATGTCATTTCAAAGAATCAAACGTATAATGAGGAATAAATTAGGGCACTACCATAATTATATCCATTTATAATGACTACAGTCACACACAGGGATATTACATCACTTACCATAGTGACAACATTGTTACTCTGTGATTGTTGGTGTGTAAAGTTGGTTTAAAAATCAGATGTTTAGTTTGGTGTGGTCCTTACTGTTGAAGTGAGAGTGAATACCATTGTTTCTCAAGTGTCGTGGGAACTCAATGCAGCCAATGGCTAAAATATGCTCAGTCCTACATTGAAGGAAATGAGGTGATGTGGTCTGCAGTTTTTTTTTGTTTGTTTCTTTTTTGTGGCAAAAGCATTTATAGTTTTGCATGGATGATAATGTAAGAACAGCAGCTGGAGCAATAAATCTCATTTTGATGATCACTTGGTTTCACTTTTATGGCAGCAATTAAAAGGCATGAAATTGCATTTAGTTGACATAAAATAAGGAGAAAAGTTACTAATATAAAACTAAACCATTTTCTTTTGCTTCCATTCTTGTGAGTCCTTGGAATCCACTGTTAGGAACAAACATGATGAGGCCAGGCAGCCATCCTGGGAGGAAGGCTGAGAAGACATAACGGGATTAACAGCTTCTATGGAAAATCCATTATAGCACCATTTAACAATAGGTTATACTGTCCTCTACACTGTGAATTTACTAGCGAGTGTTATAACTCCGTTGCATTGTTCTTGCCAGGGTTGTAAAGGTTCTCTGGCCTGAGAGGATTCTATTCATTAAATTGAAATTGCAGACTTTAAAAACATGTGTCACTAGAGTTAAAAATGGCTACTTGTAATATGATATTCAGTGTTGTCTTTCATTTGTTGGTGACTTGAAAATGAATGCTGTGAGACATTCAAAAAAGACAAAAATATGTGTCATTAAAAAAACATAAAAGGTGACCATAATGACACCAACTTAATAAAAAAATATTATCTTAAAATTTTTTCATTGCTATAAGATAGACTTAGACTTTGTGTTTTTTTAAAAACCAAGTGTATAAATCTGAATAACTTTGGCCAGGATTCCTGTAGCCAAGAATTTGCTGCAGGACTTTCTGGGATTGCAAGGAAAAATTTCTAGATGGTCAATAAAAAAAAAAATGCAGAATTGAAATTGGAGGTTGACTATTGTCAGGGACTTCAATACCCATCATCAGAAAATGCCAGACTGGGATGCTGATCCAATTCAACAATACCATTGAGGATCATAAGGATGGCTAAAAAATGAACCCTAGATTTGATTGTCCATGATTTATGTAGTGTCACTTTAACACACATATGAAAATGTTGACAGGTCGATTTGCAAGAAAAAAAAGATTAATGAAGTTATTGTTTGTATAAAGTTCAAAATTAAAAGAAGGAAGACTGATATTAGAAGAAGGACTATGGAAGAACAGTCTGATATGAACCAATTACATCTCTGGGAAAGCAGGAAGCGTCTGTCTCTGGTTCAGGAACTCCTTTCTTCCATGGAAGTGTTTTTTATAGATAAAACTTTGCCATCCTCACCACACAAAGGTCCAATATACTTTGGTTTTGTTTAAATTAAACATTCTTCATTTATAGATATTCAAACATAGACCACCAAATGACCAAACTTCACATTTACAGATATTCAAAGAAAATAGCAGGAAAACTATGTATTTTATTTCAAATGACATTTATAATATTTTGCCTTATACAAATTTTGATTAGTTTCAATATACCAGAAAATATACCTAAGCAAATATATAGTCTCAGCTGAAGATACTGGTGCAGTTGAACAGCCAGTCTTGTTAGACAGAGTGATCATAAAAAACGTACTATTCTTAGAAGTCTAATGCATCTTTTCCCATGGGTTATTTTCCTTTAAAACTATTTTTGCAGAGGAAAGTGTAAATGGGCTTCCATTAGAGAGATTTATATATTGATTCACTTTTTCATCCATTTAACTTTAAGTAATGCTACACTCACTCTTCTGCATGGGAAACGATCCCTTTAAAAAGAAATTGTGGCGCGATACCCTTTGTTCTTTCTGAAATTCTCTTTAAATATGAGGACAGGCATTACTATTGTCTTTAATGTTACTGCTTGGGGAACACACTGGAACCTATCATATAACTATGCTTCTTCTCTTCTCTGTTTCTGGAGAACTTCAACAGGGGAAACTCTTAACATGTTTTACTGTAATCTAACCATGAAGCACAAGTAATTTTACCAAATTAAGTTGTTAAAAATAAAAAGATGAATAGGAAAGTGAGGTCAATTTACTTCAAAACTAGAGTCACTTATGGTTGCAGCCATTGGACCCACTGATGCAATGTGTTTATACTACATGCACATCTTGCACTAGGAACAAAATGCATACTTTGCTCATATATTATGTGTGGGCATTAGTAACAGCAGCTGTTGGTGTAAATGTGGTTTGGCAGTAGTTCTGCATACACTAATAACCCCTACTCTGTGGTCTTTGCTTAGAACCAACACTATGGTTAGACTGGCAGAGATCTAATGTGCATTTTAAATTGAGTGTGCACGTTTGCATGGCTGTATGTGGCCATGGACACTGGGTTTTCACCATCATTAGCTGGATTTAATAAGATGCAGTTGATTAGAGTTGATTTGACTCTTGGTATTTGACTGAAAATGTTGTTTGTGAGGAATGAGTCATGTGCAGCATGAAGTTTGAATTATAAAGTTAAAGTGAAAAGATACCTAAAATACAGACACAAGCAGAGACAAAACAGGACATTATGGTAAAGAAAGAAAAAGAGATTATTATATATGATCTTTAGAGAGACATTTTAATTTTGAGTCAAACTGTCATCAGCTTCTGAGGCTAAGAGTCTACAGCCATAAGCAAAAGAAGAAGGATAAAAAACACTTCCAGCTGTAGGCACTTAAATTGAACACATCACTATAAACCAAAGTTCTTCAAAGAAATGAGTAATGGCGTTAATGAGAATGTTAGTTTGACTCGTACTGGATAAAGTATACACTGTTTGGCAGGTGCTTTAGGGTCATGGATGATTAATATTACAACCAATAAGTGATTTAATTGCTTAAACTGCACATTTTTCATGCCTTTACAGACACAAATGTGACCTTTCTCTTCACATTCTTAAGCACATAGAAAAAGACATACAAAACGTTAATCTTTTTGTTTTATTATAGCAGCATTTTCTCAGTGAACAAAGCTGTTTAGTGGGCTTTGGAGAACTTTTATTTATTCCTCTCTTTTTAGTTGCTGTGAATAGTTAATTACTACTCTGACTGTAAATATTAACAATGTTAGATGAGTACCTATTCTTGTAAATTTTCAGTTTTTAAGGAAAGTGGCTTCTTTACAGTCTCTATTTTATCATAATTTAATAATTTTTACAAATTGTATCTGTATCTGTATGCTTTGCATGTCTGTCACTTTGTCGCTGATATATTTATTACAAACAAATCATAAAGTCTTCTGACATGTACCTCTCAGTCTCCTGGTTTTGCAATTAATAAGAGAATTTCTGATTAAAACAAGCCAGTTCTTGATAAATAATGTAAATTGCATTGACATTACACTTTCTAAAAGCAATGGCAGTTTTTTTTTTCAAAGAAATAATAGATTGCTCCACAGATAAAACCATCAATATATTTGTGATAAGCCAAATCATACATTCTATGAACCTTGAAATACACATTAAAGCTGAGGCAGTGCGTCATTCAAACTACATTAATAAACTGTTACAATGTAGTCTCAGTTCGACTAAGAGCAGACTGCTGATAGGTACTTACTGTCAACTTGCATGGGAGTGAGAATTCTCTTGAGCCCATATACAGATAAAAAAAAAAAGATTTTATATGAAAAGAACATATTTTTAAATACTATTTATATAACAGTTATAGACTCAAATGATTCTTGTTTTTAGGAAGTATATTTAGTGGTTTTTTTCATGGGGTGATTTTTTGTTTTCTTTCTATTTATTCTGTTTTGGTAGTTTGCTCTGTGTTTTCCAGAAAGTGTCTTTCATAATCTTGTCTCCATGTTTGGACTCCAGCCTTCAGGCACACACTTACAGTCACAAAGAAACACACAACTTGGATAGAAATTCACATGGCTTTGGTTAGAGGGAAAAGTATCCCATCCAAACTAATAAGACAAACATGGCAAACCAAAATGGCCCCGAAGGAGATTGGCACAGGATCTGGCAAACCATTCATTCTCAGATTTGTGGAACCAGAAATGTGTGCACTATAGTGTAGGCAACTTTCTTAGTGACTGTGTGTATTTGTGTCAGAATTGCTGTGGCTGTTGGGAAGTTCCAAGCATAACAAAACAGAAGCTTTGCTAATATCAAAAAAGGGATTATCTTCTTCCTGGATCTCATTGCAGCTAAAGTGACGAGGGAAGCAGATCTGGGAGTGTGGTGTGTGAAAGATCATCAGTCAGAGAAAGGCTACACTACTAGGACATAAAACCAAGGGACCATCAAGTTACTTCTTCAAGCACCAGGAGTCAAGCCAAGAGTTTTGTGCCAAAACTTTGATTGCTACACTTTCGATAGACACTTGAAGTGAAGGGGAACGAAAAGAAAACTAAAATGAGTTTCCTGTGAGGTCAATAGATGACAGATGGCAGATGGTTCAGCTAAGCCATCACCGGTGTGGTTTGGATAAATTGGGCAATAAGCCTCAAGACTAAGGTAAAGGTAAGGGAAAGGTGCAGAAGTTGAAGGACAGAAATCAGTTTCCACCAACTCCACAAGATTGCTGGCAGGTCACTTCACTACTACCCTGAGGTGAATGGTTTCACATGCATGTGCGGGACTCAACTTTAAGAATGCAATGCTTTTTACCTTTGCATTTTGATAGCATTGCATATTAACACAGTCTTAAAGCATGACATAAGATTGCAGTGCAGACTGTTTTGTCACCTGCTCACGTCTTTTTGAGCGTCTTCCCTTTTGAGTTCAATTGTGTTTGTGTTTGTTACTTACCCTGGAGATGGTGAGGGGCATGTTAAAGTCCTTCCCTCCTTGTAGCCTGAAACCCCAAGGGGCCGGCCCCAACAGAGTGACGCTGTAGTTCCCGCTCATGGTCTCTTTAATTAGTATTGATCACAAGAAAAGATGCTGGTAGCAGGAAAAACAATACACAAAAGATCAAATAATTACCCCTTGATTTTTAAAGGTCTGCTAAGTTGCTTCAAGACTGCATTTGAGATATGACAGAAAAAAATTGTTTTTGGTACAGTACAGAAACAAAAGAAGTGAGATGAAAAATTCAATGGATAAAAATGTCAAGGGAAGAATGTAATATTGAGATTTAATTTCACATCTTTTTATCTAAAATAGATTAAAGTTTACTTTCTAACATTTTTATGTTTTTATTGAACTAGTCACTTTTTCTGCAGAAGGTTGCTAAGTTGTTTATGTAAGACATGTCTAGTTGTCCTAAAAAAGATCTTTATATGGTAAACATTTATACATCTGTATTTTATTACTATTTGGTGTCATTATAGTGCAAACTTAAGGAACTAACCTCTTCAATGGGAATTCCAGAGAGGACAACAACTCCAGTCAGGCACTAAAGATGGTGTAATTTCCAGTTTCCCCTGCACTCCTCCCTTTTTTAGCAATCCCACCGTGTGTGAGAAAGCCACAGAGGGATGCAATGCTCTTTTATACTATAGTTAATGACAGTGGGAGGGGAAAGGTGGAGGAGGGGAGAGAAAGGAGGTAGGGTGGGGAGATGAAGAATGGGCAGAGATTGGGAGGGGAGAAAAGAGGAGGAGATTCAGTAAGGGGAGGAGAAATGAAGGAGATAATAATGAAGGGTGAGATTAAGGTATAAAAAGCAACGCACTGAGGGGGCAACACAGGGGGGGAAACATGGATTATAGAAAAGAGTGTGGGAGCGTGATATGCAGAGAAAATGACAAGAGGAGGGAGGGGAGACACAGGAGGGGGAAGTTGGGAGCAAAGAGGGGACGGTTTATCTTTCATCTGGATATTTTGGGAACATGGAGTCATTGCTACGGGCCGCTTCCTTTAAGGTGAAACGAGCCGTAATGAGATCAAGACCAAAGAACACACCCCAGAGGCTTCAATGAAAAGGTTTCCCTGAGCTTGATGAAGTCATATAAACAAAAGATTTTCTCATTCCTGTTAGAAATTTGTTTCACTGCTCCAGCGCAGTCGTTCCAACAATAACGCAAAGGGTAGCAAGTTGTTAATCGGAGCTCTTTATTTAAGCAGGTCTGTTTTAATTCTAGTATACATCCTTCATGGGAATATAGAGTATTTTCTCAGCTTTCCTGTCTTTAAAGGCTAAAGAAACACAATTATACAATCAAGAAATTAAATTACATAAACCCCAGCATGTTCCCTTGTGCATTTTGGCTTATACACAATCTGGAGTCAATTGCAAATTTTCCCTTTATTTGTTTTTCTGTTCCTCATTATTTTTCTCCTGACAATTAGCAGTTCTTCTCCCTTTGTGCTGGATTTTCTTCACTTTATCTTTTTAGGCCAGACAGATCAATATTGACTTTGTAGTTATACCCTCATAACACTGGCTTAATTAGATACTTATGTCATTCCTGACTTGATCCTGTCTACAGTACACGTTCACACTGAGCCTACGTCCTGGCTCTGGATGGTGTTCACTGCATGCCTTAGAACAGCCAAATGAACACTCTGAAGGGAGAAGCCAACATAAAGACTGAAATGAAAAGGTAGTTTTGTATTGCATTTTTAAAATGGTGCATATGGTTTAGTTCACACGTGTACCTACTCCATTTCAGTGACTTACCTAAAAGAGATCCCACTGAACAAGGAGGCAGGAGAGTCATTTTCTCCTCAAGAAAAGAAAAATGAAGCAACTAAAAATGAGGAAAAAATGAGTCAGAGAGAAAGAAATTTCTAATTACTTTCACAAAAGCTTAAAATTGATCAAATAAAGACCATAACCACTAATGAGAAGGGCTGATTCTAGTTATTATATAACCATTTAATTTTCAAAGGAGCTGAGTTAATGAGCTGAATTACGTATCATTTAATTCAACTCATTAACTAGAGAATATTTTCAGGGAGTACCATGCACCAGAAAGACACATGATAACGTTACATAATACAAAGTGCAGGATTCATCAGTGTTGAACAGAGAAATGACACCAGTGAAATACTCTCTGTTTTTCATACATTAAGGAACCCCTTTGATGAGGAGCTCTTTATTTTATATGGATATATGATCGTATTATGGACATAATTGTATATTTGTACGAACAATATTATTACATAAAGCCCTGAAAAGACATATCTGGCAGTACTTGACATCCACTTTCAGTTCAAGATGGGAAGTGGGGCCACTCATTATAATCTGTTGCATTTTAATTTTAATTTTTGAAACAATAAACCTGCATATGGTATGCCATGGGCCTTGTCTTATCTTATAAATAACCACGTTGGGCCACCATGGGCAAAATGCAAGGACTGGTCCCAGTCCAACATTTGCTACATAATTTTGAGGATAATGATGCACACAGAAGCATTGCACAGACCTTTGACTGGTTTCAAAGTGAGCACCTCTACTATTGGTGGCTTTGCAAGGCAGGAGAAGCAAAAGAATAGTAACACAGGAGAAAGTCTGCACATACATCACAGTGAGGAATCTACTGGAATAACAACAAATCCCATCGTAAATTTATAACATGTTGTTGGTAGATATGATATCACTGTAAGTTTGTAAAGTGAAGAAATCCTTAGAACAGGTAAATTTTTGGCTGTTTACAGTAAATCATGTTCAAAGTAACAAAGATTTTATTTGTAAAATACAACAATGTAAAAGCAAATATTAATCAGCCACATTTTTACAAAAGACCATTGCTAAGTATGTTAACTTAATCCCATTAAATCAACATCCTTGTCACCATGATAAGGTTAAGTTAGCAAAATAAGAAGTCACTTGAATCTGAATTTTGGAGTACATATGAATGAATGAATGAATGAATGAATGAATGAATGAATGAATGTTTAGCATTATTTTTAATGAATGCACTGGTTTTGGTTCTGCTTCTTTGTTTCCCTTGATGGTCTTTTTCAGAAAAGGGTTTTGATCATCGCCTTGTACTGTCAAATATGGCCAGAGGCTAAAATCTGTTGCAAAGAGAACAAAAGGGACGTGTGGGACATGGGATAATTATACCAAACCTTAACAATAGAGAGAGAGCAGAAGCACAAAAACTCAGACACCCTACAGTCTTTTGTCCTGTCCAATGGTCTATTCCAGTCCCCATATGCTCACTTCTCTGCTTGCTTATAGATCACAGCTCATCAGCCCGCTGCCAGACACACACGCCAGACACACACATGGTCACACTGATACTAATAGGATGATAATCTACCCCTCTGAATGATGTGTAATACATCAGTCACATAAGGAAAGAGGTACCCTCAATCACCATTCTCACAGCTGTACCTTTAAGCCTAACCCATCCGGACACATTATATACACACATGTTCACAACTTGATGGTGAATGCAATATCTGTTGTATATAAATCCTTCTTTCCAGGTTAAACCAGGGACAACAACAGAGGTCTAAATAGTTTTTATGTAAATTAGTCTGAGATCTTTTCTAAAGAATGCTGTGCGGCGCATTGAGCTCAGCAACATTCCTTTCTACTCTTGCATGTTATGGTTTTAAAAAAAGTTTGACTCGCAAAAATAAAATAAAATAATGTTAAGTTCATGGGAGGAAATATTTTCTGTAAAATAAATGAAATATTTTGTAATATATAAAATAATTATATTTTCCAGACATGTCTGTATTTACAGTATCTACAAATAGCAAGACAAACACCAGTGTAGATGTTTATTTTGGGGAGTGTACTTTGTCTGCCCCCAGTCTAATCAGTCTGACCCTTTCAGACTAATATAAGCCTACAGCTAATCCCTTCACCCGTCTTTGTACAGTGAATCACCCACAGTTTGTTTAGTCTCTGGGGTTTTTGTAACATATAGCACTTTATTTGTTGTTGTTGCAAATTTGTAAAACAATTGAGACATTTTACTTCAATAACATACAGTATGTGCAAAATTTTTGCACATATGTTGCAGGATCCCAAGTTATTAGTGTCTATAACTATGTGCAAAAATTCAGAAACAATCCTGTTATAAGTTTTTTTTCCTCCTTTTTAAACACAATCACTCCTCAGAAGTGTTTTCTCTCACAGGGGAAAACATTTTCCCTTTCTTATCTGTCAAGCTGTCAAGAATGAACAGACAAGCACACCAGAAGACATATATCTCAGTGCTAAATGACAGTTTAGCTCAAAACACGGGAAAGAGAGAAAGAAATCTGCTTTTAGGACCTTAACCAGCAGGTGATGCAGACACAGACACAAGCAGCACTAGGACCTCATGTAGATGCATCTGCTCAAAGCATGGGTCAGAGGTAGGCCATTATAAGAGAGACATTTAAAGCCAAGTGTAATGTTTCCTTTGGGATTTAAGGAGCACACATGTCAAATAGACCATCCAGCACTTCAGACTGTAGGCATCAGCTGCTCAAAATCAGTCTGTCAGTCTTTAATTTGGAAGCTAACTAACTAAAAGATTCAGATTTATTCTTATCCCAAATGGGCAATTGATGTTACAGCAAGTATAAAACCTAAAAGACAAGGTGTCAAAGATTCCAAAAGGGCATGAAATACACATCAATACACAATGGAAAGACTACAGCAGTGTATTTAATTATTGACTGACAATGGCTACACTAAATCAGGTGCAAGTCCCCCTACCTTGTCCTGCATTAAACAGAGATATTGCTGTAGGAACAAGAGTGCTTGTACCTGTTACCTTTTATACTAAGAAGTCTGAGCCTGATGCCAGAAGGCAGAAACTGGAACTCAGCATGTAAAGGATGAGACGTATCAGCAATAATGGCTTTACTTTTCCTAATGCTTTGTTTTTTACACAGTTCTGCAAGGGAGCATTGTTCAACTCCTAAGATCTTATTGCTACTATGTATTACTCTGCTAAGGGCATTTTTTGACCTAATACTAAGATTTACAAACCAACAGAGGAGAGAAAAAGTCAACACAGATTCAATATACGATCTATAAAATAGGATCATCAATAACTTATCAACTTGAACAGTGGTACGGCTAGAGAGTGATGCTTGCCCATGTATCATCACATAAACAAAACAAACAAAATAATAGATTTCATATGAACGCTTTTAAAAGTATCTAATTAAAACTGCCACAATTTGTTGTTAAATACTTCTGCTTTTCTTTTGTGAAAAGCAGTATGTAGCAGTGGTTTAAAATCTCTACAACGTGATCTGTGTTTGGAGTGTTATTCCTCGAAAGATTACAATTTTTGGTTCTCAATTGAGGTACTATATCAGAAAGAGCCCAATGTTTAAAATAATTCATAAATTGCCACTTAAATATATGTGTAAAAATATTTTTTTAAATTAATTTATAAATTGTATTCAAATAAAATCATTAATTATTTTTATTTGATTATATTATATATTTTATTATATATTTGATTATTTATAAATTATAATTATTTTACTATGGATTTAATAAATGCTTAAAATGATCCATATTTATTTATTTGCTCATTTTTTTAATTTATTTTATGTAATTTCAGTTTTATTCATAAGATGGCATATATAAAGATTTATCTGAATTGTAGTACTTTGGGCACTGAATGGTTCCTCATCATTTACCTGCAGAGAGAGAATACGTTGTTCCTCATCAATATTCAGAATCAGCAGACGTCCTTTCCCTCATTCTTCTTCCTCTGTTATTAAACTAGTGAACTCACATTGTTGTGTCATGGCCTTTGGTAGTAACTGACTCTTTAGTGTTTAACACATTAACTTCAAAACTGCAAAAGAGACAACCGTATGTTTAGCAGTGCAAAAATTGAAAAAGCATTGGGTCTAACTGTGAGAAAATCTTAGCTTTCCTTAAAGTCATTAGAGGTTAGATAATTTTGACTATGGGAACTTGACCACAGTCAATTTTCCCAGTATTACAGCTTAGAATTGACTGCAGTTAATACTGTAATATGTGCTGATTATATTAAATACACATGTTTTCATACAAAGCCTTAAGCGCTTTGATTTTATTGTAGCTACAAACTGACACTTTGTTATTCTTTACCTAAAGTACATTCACTCAATGTCATGACCCAGGCTTCGATGGAAAAGGAATTATGCATGGTCAGAGCTCTCCACCAATTTCAGGAGAATGTGTTTTCATAAAACAGGAATAGTCAACAGGCTTATCAGCTGCTATTCTGAGCTGTATAAAGCAAACAGAAGAGGGTAAAAATTAATACAAGAGACAAGGAAAGAGGAGAGATAAGGCTTGGAAAAATGAAGAAATTTATGTTATGAAAATTATGAACTGATCAAACCTACTATCAAAGTAAAGGTAACAACATTTTTGACAGAAAATTGTTTGACAAAACATTGTTTGTTAAAATGTTAGCTTTAGGGGCATTGATAAATGGTACTACTGAGTAAATTTCACTTCAAAATCCATGGTTTTGAAACAGAGATCTTGCTGAATCCAGCCAAATGTTTGCATTCATGGAAATTATATTTTTGTTTTTGTTAAAACATGTAGAGCAGTCGCCACACATTATCTGCTCAATGCCTATTTTTAACAAACCTCTTTGTTAAGCATGTATCTTTGGATCTGAAGAAACTTAGTTTGGTTAGTATCTTAAAGTTAGTATTTAAGAGACTGAGTTTTTTGTATGAGTCACATCATTTTAAACCAGGGGTGTCAAACTCAATTTCACCAAGGGCCACTTCAGCATATTGGCCACCCTCAATGGGCCACATTGACGGTATAAATCAGGAATGCCCAAGTGCAGTCCTCCAGACTGCAACTTTTAGATGCGTCCCTGCTAAAACATACCCCGGACAAAAAGTTGACTTCCCTCATTAACAGCAACTCAGTTCTGTAGAGGCCTATGAATGAGTCAATGATCCAGGTGTGTTAGAGAAGGAACGCATCTAAAGTTGCAGTGATAGGTCTGGAAAACTAGACTTGGGCAACCCTAGCATAAATGTATGAAAATACAATGTTAAAATAAATTAAACAACATCTCATATTGTTAAATAACTGATTTTATGTATTCAAGTTTTAAATATTACATTTGCATGGATGTAAAATTACTGCTCAGTTTAAAAATTACAGTATTTTTAAACTGAGCAGTTTAAAAATATGCTCAGTATTTTTAAACTGCTCAGCTAAACTTCGCTCTTTAGCTTGTTAGCTTGTCGATGTTTCAGTTTTATTCGCTGGGAAAATTAATCTTTGTCTGCTTTAAAGATAAGCAGACAAAGAATAAAAACAAGTTTTGATATTAACCCTCAACTTCATTCACAAAACTCTTTCGTTATTTATTACACAATGAACATGTATTTCACATAAGAACAAAACAATTAGGTGATGTTGCCTGTCCTTGAACACAAAGCTGATCCTCTTCACCCTGCCACCAACTCACACACATCCTCATTGTGTTGTGTTGTGTAAATAAACACAAAACAAAACACAAGCAAAATCAATAAACTATATGCATATTCCAGTATACTGAGTTTTGGTTTTACATTAATTCTATTTAAATTTAGTTTGTTTGTGCTTACTAATGTTTTCTGGCCGGATGTCTGGCACCGTTTCCCCCTGGTCAGTTCGTCCATGTCTGGTTTTAGTTCTATTCTGTGGCAATCCACAAAATGGCGTGTAGGTTCGCGATCTGGTCTTGGTCTCGTTTAAATTCATTATTGAAAACATCTGTTCGCACAGATAGGTGCTTCCAAACGTGGACAAAACACGAGCTGCATGGAGTCGAAGCTGTGGCATCAAATCAGGGGGCAGGAGATGGTAAAAATTAGTGATGGTGAGATGAAGCCTCATGAGGCATTGAACCACTTGAGCCAATTGGTTCGAGAAAGGGTTCATTTCTTGAGGCTTCATGTGCACACGAAACCACCTACTGGCCAGGTGTATAATCACAGCCAGCTGTATCTTAACACGTGTGATGCATTGAATTTTTGTCTATTATGGCTCTTGGGAAGGACTTCACAAAAGGTGTAGGACGAAATCATTTGTCTACATAAATTATGTATACACATATGTGTATAATAAAATATTGTTTGAATGCATTCTCTGTGTGTAATTATTCCCAAAATAGTAGTGTCATGTGATATGGCATGTTGTGTAATAATGTTTTTCTATAACTCTAGAAAAATGGCCTGGGCTTAATCAGGCAGAGGACAGTGAAAGTGCTTGTGGAACTAGGGAGGGGGTGGTGAATAGGCTAATGCTTGTGTAACTTGGATGATTTCATGCATTTTTATTAAGAAACAACAATTTCTCCACAGTTTTTGGTTTCAAACGATTTCTCTTTTTTGACACTACATGGATGAGGTGTTATTATTGTACCCCAACTCCTTGGAGCACAATAAACACCTCACCTTTACAGAAAATAAGAAACAGTGAAAAATACAGTTCCTCATAAGCAAACCTAATGCATCTGCAAATGTTCAGTTCACCTTACCTTACCTTGTGAGGGCTTATCAAATCGAAAGATGAGGGAAAATCCTCCTCTTTCTCGCCGGCTCCATCCTTCTCCTATCCTGTCCTCGCGCTCCTCTCTCTCTCTCTCTCTCCTAAACTCTCCAAACACCAAACTAACTGTCTCAAACTAAATAACCACTATCCAAACTCTGCTATCAAACTATCTAAACTCTATCCACTCTCTCAACTGACCGCAACTCGTCTACAACAACCCACATTTTGAATGGAGCCTGTGGGGTTTTTAAAGCTGTCAAACCCCGCGCCAACATCTGAGCCACTTCCCGAAGCAGTCACGTGGTACAGCCAGGCAGCGAGGCTTCGGACGTCATCGTTTTCGGCTCCTCCCCTAAATGAAGCAAGCCTCGATACGCGCTTTACGGAAACGCCCCCTCCATTACTCGACACACGCCTCGAAGCCTCGGCACATCACGTAACATCACTAGTAAAAATCCTCGACTGAAACATCACGGAACTTCGCTCTTTAGCTTGTTAGCTTGTCGATGTTTCAGTTTTATTTGCTGGGAAAATTAATAATCAGCTTGAGGTGACTCTGCTGCACTCTAGTGGCGAGAAGCCGTAATGTTGGCTGGTAGCAATCGGAAGGCATTATGGGAGATGTAGTTTGTAGTCAATTCGTGCTCAAAACCTATTTTAAGTCATTCAATGGGGCTGTAAAACTGTGGTGGGGAGAGGGCCACATAAAATGACGTAACGGGCCACATGTGGCCCGCGGGCCTTGAGTTTGACACGTGTTTTAAACCTTATATGGTTTTGTAAACCAGATGATTCCCGAAGCAATAAGTCTGGTAATTTATATTTTCTATTACCTTAGAAATCATGTTTGTGAGTGGGGTCAGTAATATCTTAAAAAGGCTTTATACTAATCAACAAGGAATCCCACAGTAGCCTTATTATGACTGAGCTGTGTAATTATTTTGTAGAGTAAGCATTTAGTGATGCCTCCATTTCTGATATATCTGCATCAGTGAGTTCTCTGTTCTTGTCTAATTGCTTTTATTTATGTGTAAAAATGCTTCTCATTTTAGTTGCAATGTCATTTCTGTTCCTGCTTACAAAAATCAAAACTTGTCAGAAGTATCTTGATTCATTAGTACAGTGAGTCTACCACCAACAATTTAGGCAAGGTCAGTAGACATAATAGAAAAAAAGATATCACACTTCAGTTTTTGTAGCATCCACTTAACGTATTATGTCAAGAAATGTAATATCCTGTATTCACTGATGTTGCTTTTGTGACAATACATACTTGATTGTGGGTATTCATTTAACTAATTAAAATTTTTTTGTTTCAACATTTGGTTTGGTTTGTTGTTTTTCTGAATGATAAGGAGGGAAAATAGAAAAAGCTCAGAAAAAAACGCTCCATTCTGAATGTTGTTCTCTACCTCCCTCTGCTGGCCTTTCGCTGTCATTATTTTCAACCAGGTTTGCTTTGACAATATAATCAAGTAGTACACTATTTAAAGAAATGTTTTATGAGAATAATATATTTAGGATAAGACTTTGTCTGTGTCTGATCAATTATAATTGTATCACGTCTCAGAAAATATTCACACTAAAGCCCTCCCAAGGCATATATGTAATGCAACCAGTTATTTTTTAATAGAGATTCTTCTTCATTTTTCAATTAATGTATCCTGCTGTTCATTGCTTTATGTTCATTATGTAAAGCACTTTAAATTTCCCTTGTTGCTAAAATGTGATATTCAAATAAATTTACCTTGACTTTACAGGAGAGGCTTTTCTCTCTGGCTGAAAGGTGCTACAAAAAATAAAGTTGCGTTGCCTTGCCTCTGAAAATGTTTAGTTGATAGGCTTTTGTAGTCCTACTGACCACTCAATTGTTCAGTCACTTTCACTCATTTGCACTTACAACCGCTCCCACACACAGTCCAAAAATATCCATAAGAAGTCAAGTCCCTTTAATGGAAGTGAATTTGACACATTTGGTTATCTCATCTGTTTTTGTCTGTTTTGTCTGTTCATCTGTTTTTGGCCGTGAAATGGACTGCTGACCTGTTAGACAAGTATCACCCCTCCCACTCAGGAATGGCGTTAGCCCCCGTTGACCCAGAAAAGAGCACAGTGGATTTGGTAGATAAGTGCACATTTGGATGGAGGCAAAATTTTCCAATATTTCTGTCTCTGCAAGCCTCAAATCATAACAAAGTTTATATTAGTTATCCTTGAATAGCAAAACATTTTCAGTTAGCAAAAATGCAAAATTTGTGTTTCATTTCTGCTTTAGAAAACTGTGATTATATCAAATATGCAAAAAAAATACATCTTTTGGTTTGCACATGGCTTCAGAGACAATTTTACTGCTGACTAATTGGAACATTCTTTTGTAGTCATATTCTGTTCAGCCTGGAAATCATTGGTTGTGACAAGTCTTTCATTGTTCGCTGACCTCCTACTGTGTTTTGTGCTAATATTATATTTTCAGCAACAAACATTGCTTGACATTGCACACGTAAAAGTCAACGAGAATATTTCCCCATCACCTTTAGGCAATAATTAAAGACGAGGATGGAATTCAAAACAGGTTTATTAAACACATAATTTTTGTTTGAAAATAGTTTTCATTAGGTCCATGGAGCATTCTTTGGTTGGCAATATAAATATTGTCTGTATATCGATATTGACATCTTTTTACATTTTTAAAAATGAGAAAACGTTTATTAAAATGAAGAAACAAATCAGAACATACAGTAGCAACAGTATGACATTTGAATCTTTAAACAACTTATCTACAGGAAATTACAGAATAAAATGTAGGAAACATTGATTTCAAGAACAGATGGTAAACAGGTGGAATTTAAGACTACATGGAAAGAGTAACAGTGACATTGATATGAAGAAAATGTGCAAACTATGCAAGGTAAGATGTAGTATTTCTCATGAACGGATGTACTTTTTACACAATTTACAATAATTTCATCTTTTGACTTTTAATCTACAGAGATTGGAAAGAAAATAAGCTGTGGTATACATAGAAACAGGCCTCAACAAGATGTAATAATGGCTAAAACAGTTTGCTAAAAGTAATTGATTCATAAACATACACATTATCCTTATCCAAACCAAAGCTTTTGTGAAGTTTTTTAGGTTTTGTGTTTACTCACTTTATTGTTCAGTTGTTGCAAAAAGGTTCTGGTGTTTCCGTGTTCCACTCAAGTCTGTTGGATATTTTTATTCACTAAATGTTGGCTTGTGAGTCCTCCGTGGTGTCAGTTGTCAGAATGATGTGAAAATGGTGGCAGATGGACATGCAGTAAGAAATAAATCAATTTGAACAGTAGAAAACCTCTTGAACGGTGGAGAGTGTAAGACTAGCAGCCTTGATCTTTTGGTGAAAAACAATTAAAAATATTTCAGACGTGCTGATGAGAAAGGAAGCCAATAATTTGCTGTGTATTTTATAAAAACAGTAAATCCCACCCTAGGCAGCTTATTAATATCATTACCAACTGGGTCTTGCATTTTTTAAATATTTTTGTCTTCCACGCAAGTTCCTATCAATATATTTGGATCCACAAATCTATAAACGACCAAGTTCTTTAACAAGGACATTTTGATATTTACCTTTCTTGTAGGATGTTACCAGTCTTGTACTGGCCAATATAAAAAATCCAGGTCATATACAGAAATATGTATGTATTGAATTCATTCCAGCTCAGACAGGTTAATATTCTATTACCTACATTACAATTCAATCCCAGTTATGAAATAATGACGTTTTGATGTGCTTCTGAATTGCTGAGATGAACTTACATCTCAACAAATTACACCTCAAATGATTTACATTGTTGCCACTGTTTTGGAATGACCAACTACAACAGAGCAGCATCAGAAGAGTGAGCATGGAGAGAAATATCATGGTGTTATGGGAGATAACCTACCTTTCCTGAGGGTTTGAACTGCTTCACTTTTCATTACACTGCTGAATTGTTGCCAGTATAAATCTGGTCCATGTGGCCTAAAGAAGCTAGCACAAGATAAAAAATTAATATCTGAGCTTCAAAGACACAGTTAGAACATGATATTGTTTTGCTTTCCTTCAATTTCTTATTGATTTTAAGGAGTAAAGGGAAACAAAAATATTGTATCTCTATATCTCCACTCTTGTCTGATTTTCAGCATTTCTGCTCCATTGTCTGATTTCATTAAAAAATAGTAGAAGGAGAATATATTGAGGATTTTTTCAGTCCAGATAAGCTTTTTGTGTGGCACATCAAGCTTTGAAAAAAAATACAGTTGTTGTTTTTCTGTGTGTGAGAACTCAAAAAAACGCCTTGTATGCAAAGGCGAAACGTCTTTTACATCAATCTTTCCAAGCCAGAGAACTTTTTCTTGCTTAATCTCACAGATTTTCTTCTGCTCTGCCGTTTCTGTGGTAAAAGTCACAAGCAGGACAATTCAACATGCTGCTTGGTATGGGATGTTGACCTCTGTCCATTTGATAGTCCAAAGCATGCATATTTCCATCTGGTCAAGAGAGTAGTTTCACTGCCTCAAATACTTCTGTTGAAAAGTTCAGACTGACAAAGACATTGTTTTCCATTGCTTCAATATTATCTTCGAATCGAACACTATTGGAACTGATGATGCTGCTTTCAGAGGTGGGACTGATGACAATTATGCGAGGAACACCCTGAGGAGACTTTGGTTCAGGGTAGGGTTTTTTCCCAAGATTCAGGGAATCAAAAGAGCTGCTCTTCTGGCTGTGCAGTCGATCCCTGATGTTGCTTTTATCATTGCATGTGTTTGAAATCTCATCGCTTGCACTTTCACTGCGCCTCCTGGTAAGAACGAGTAAAGGTAGAGTAGCAATAGTCAGAGAGCTGGAAACCAGGTCAGGGTCGCAGGTGCTAAGTGGATCACTCATAGTAGGTGGTTGCTGTACATATGGACATAATAAAGAAAAATTATGTGTTAGATTTGAGTTTTGCTAGAGCAATAATATCCAAAACAAAGTAATAACTGAATGAATTGCATTATCTCACCTTCTCTGATGTGTATTTATTTATTTTCTGCTCTGATGGCCTCTTATAGGACCTGCCTCTGTCCGACTGCCTGTATGATGACATGTTTCTGAAGGAACCTCCTGATTTCCTCCCCAGATGTTCCATCTCCATATCCTTCAACATCTGTTAAAAATTGTCAAAAGGTTTGCTTCTACTTAAGCTTTGGAAAAATAGTGCATGTGCTTAGTAAAAACAGCTGTAAAAAGATACCAAAAGTATCTTTTAGTACAAAATAGAAAAAAAATTAAGTACAGTCATGAAAGTCTTGCAATCAAGTGGCAAAGACAATGGAAATTGCTTTAAAAAAAGCATGCTAAATGATATTTGTCATAGTTCTTTCAGATTAAAGGCAATAAAACTCATAACTGTGGGCAAATGTAGAAATGTGTGCATCATTACCGTATCAAAGCGTTTGGGCATAGCATTAATAAAATGAGTGCGTGAAGCGTTGGACTGTCTGCTGATGATGGAGTCCCTCATAGAGGATTCACTGATGGAGTAGGACAGGCATTCCTTTCTGGGAGCCGGAAACAAAAACCACAGACAGGGCACCTTTTCTGCCAGAGTCATCCTGTTGAGTTTGAGAATACACATATATACATACATTAGGTACATGGTGTCGAAACTAGATATTGTGTGCAGTATATACAATTAAAGTTAGCCTTTTTCTCTCTCACTCACTTATGCAAGTGAAAAAAATCTATTTTTAGTCATTTGTGATTATCAAAATGATGAGAGAATTTCTAAACTATTCTTTATTTTCTTTTAAGTCAGAAATGTACATACATTTAGATAAAACTACTATATCTTTGAGCAATTTTGGAAAGCTTGGCTGCTGATGTAATGATTTTGTAGGAATCTAATTCACACCATGTATATGTTAAAAATGTGCATTCTGTGGATTTATTTAGGACATTACCACAGACACAGCTTCCCTCTGTGACTTCATGGGAAACTCTCAAGAAATCAATTAAGATATTGTGGACCTTAACAAGTTTGGTTCATTGTAGGGTATATTTTCCAGATTCCTAAGGACTCAAAGTTCATCTGTTCAAAAGATTACACAAACATCAACACTACAAAAAGGTTAAGACCTCATGCTGCTGAAGAAGGAGATGCAATGCATCAACAATTGGTCCTGGGTTCAAATCCTGGCTGAGGGTCTTTCTACCTGGAGTTTGCATATTCTACCTGTGTGGGTATTTTTCCCATCTACTCTGGCTTCCTCCCACTGTCCAAAAACATGACGGTTAGGTCACTTATCTCTAATAATTATCATTAGTCAATTAATGAAATTTTGTGGGAGCCACAACAAAATTCAGTCCCCACAAGAATTTTAAAAACCTGACTCGTTTACACCAGTTCTGCAGGAGGAAGGGGCCAGAATTTCAGTAAACTATTGTGAGAAGCTTGTGGAAAGGTACCAAAATATTTCATTCTTTTCAGATACAAAAAATGATCTCATCTATTTAAGTAACATTTACCACATAAAAATTATTTTGGTAATCCTAACTGACCTAAAACTGGAGGCTGATTTAATGTGGGTGTCTTTTCACACTTGTGTCTAGCCATTCTAGAGTGAGAAAATGACAATTTTAGCAATCCTGTAACAATAAGTATATAAAAGGGCAGGCAATAACAAAGCCTCTTTACTGGTTACCTGTATTTGTTGTGTATAATGGCATAGATAATTGGGTTATAGATCGTTGATGCCTTTGCAATGACTGCAGGGACGGCCTTGGAGTATGGTGATAAAATGTTGGCATAGCTGAATGAGACAAAAGAAAACACATTTAAACCTTCTCTCTGTGCAATACAAGCATAATTCTAGTTCATTTAGCTATATGCAGCTCTTTGTTTTGCTTTATAATATAATATCACATCAAAACTCAGAGATCCCTCTGATTTTTCAGTTTTGTGACACAATGAGAGGTCATATCTGGGTAGAGATTAACTACTGCCATCTGCTAGGGACGGTTGCTTAAATCCATCTGATCAGGTTTGCTCAAGTGCTTAGATGTGTTTGTGTGTTTGCATGCATTGGCCACCGTCCCCAGAGAATAACCGAGAAAAAAAAGATGTGATTTCAGACTAAAACAACTTCATTTTAATCCAGCCTTTAACCAAAGATACAAGAGGCTTACTGAAGGCTGAGATGAGAATAAGAGGACAAATGTGCAGATTCAAAATCTTCAACTTGTCTCATGTTTCATCAAGATGTACTTTGCTTCCTGGTGACACGGTAGCATGTACTGACTCATCAAAAACCTGCTTCAGAAATCGCCTTCAGTCCCAGTAAAATAATTCTTAGCAAAATGCCTGTGACAATTGTAATCTCTGTAATGGATGTCTTAATATGTTCTTGCACTACAATACATCTTCCTCATTTGCTGTTAAAAATATATTCTCCGCTTTGGTTTCATTGTTGAAGACTGAAAAGTTGTCTCTGTGAATTCAACATGTTGTTATTCCAATATTAAGAATATGTAATATTGTCTTCTATAATTATAGAATGCTCTCTCATAAGTGTTACCAGCTAGATTAATGTATATTCTTTTAAAAACTGGCTTTGCATGCAATGCAGCTGTTCATTACAAGTGACTCAAAAACAGTCTTATGATGTTGTGGATTATATATATATTACATTGCAGCTCTGTTCCTCTAATATAAACAGGAATTATTAGAAAATCTCTTGCACTGTACTTTAATATCTTAGATAAAAAATAAATAAAAAATGTTGACTGTTTTTTCTCTGTTTTTCTTTCGTTCGTGTGTGGAGTATATGTAATCCCAGACATTGCAATGCAACATTAATTTCTACTTTCACTTTTGATAAAAGATTTGCATCCATGGCAACTGCCTTTGTTTTTAAATCTACTGAACATTTTCCTTACTAGTCTCCTAAATAACATATATGTGAAATTGGTTGACTATTGTGAAAAATTCATTCCCTACAGCTCCAAAACCTTTTTAAAAAATCCATAAATTGATCTTACCCAGCCCAAGAAATCAATGTGACACAGGCGTACGGTGACCAGGAGAGGACATACACCACAACGACAACAAAGGCAATCTTTGCCAATTTCCACTCACTCCTGATGGACCTTTGTTGGATAAGAGTGGTTTTTCTGACCTGAGTGCCCAAACGTTCAACCTCCCTGTAAGTGAAGGACAAAATAAGCAGTTAAATGAAAATGTAGGTAGTTTTTGTGATGATCTTCTTTTTTTTTTTACAATATATAAACATGTATGTGAACATATTTATGTTACAGTACCTGCCAGTCTTTCGGATAGATAGAAACATTCGAAGATAGCAGAAAAAGATGATTCCCAGTGGTATAAAAAAGACAAAACAGCAGAGCATCATGGTGTAGCTCCTATTAGCTGTTGTATATGTAACATAATCCCATGTGCAAGATGTCATCAGTCCCTCTGGAATATAGGAGCCTACAGGGTTAAAGGAGCACCAGATTAATGTTCAGAGAAAGCAAGATCAAACTGATTGTGTTCCTTTAGGTAGATGAATTACCATCTGTTAGATACAACATTTTTCTAAAGAGTTTTTGTTAACAGGTAAACATGCACATGTACTGATTTCTTTAAGTCTATATGTTATTAGTAGAGCATCTTCATTTCTACTAGAGTCAGTTTTGTCGGTTTAATGCGATTTGAATATTTATTTTTTTCCTAAAGCTGCTATTCATTGAATCCTGTTACTGTATGTATGTTAATTTTGATGCTCTCTTATCTCACACCATGTGTATTGGGATAAAAGGTGTGAAATTCAATGTTTATGTGCATCAGGAAGGTATATTAATTTTGCTGTGATTTCAATGTCTCATTATTATGTTTTCCATATTTCAGGAGTAACTGACTTTCTAGATATTAATATTAAATGTCTTATTAGGTCCACTTAACTGGGAGATTAATTAGAAAATAAGTCGGATGATATCATTTCAAAATTTTAGTAAGTGGAGCAACTTTCATTACAGCAGACAACGTGTCTGCATAGTGTAGCAAGAGAATAAGCAGAATCATGATAGTCTTTTCTTTAAAATTTGTGTGACAGTAATGAAAATTTTATGATTAAATTTGCAATATGTTCAAATAACCTTTGTCAGATTGGCTGAGCCGGTAAACAAACTATGTGTGCTACAGTAAAAAAATGAGTAATAAGGTGATATTTTCTCAAAGCTGTACATTTTCCTACTTACTCCAGCCTACGAGAGGAGCCAGACTCCAAGCCAAAGAATAAAACCAGATGAGAAAGATGGCAAAAATCGTTCTCCGTTTTGAACCCCACTTCATGGTCTGCAGTGGTCTGGTGATGGCCAGATACCGTTCAATCGATATGGCCAGAAGGTTTATCATGGAAGAAATGCCAAAAAGGGCACCACAGAAAGCATAGACTTTACACCCTACAATAAAAGAACACACAACAAAAAACAAAAATAAATTATGACTAAATAAATGCCTCTCTGACACTTTCTTTTCAAAATAAAAATCAAACTCACCAATGTCTCCAAACATCCATTCCTTGTAGAGGCAATTGACAAAGAAGATGGGCGACTGTGTGAAAGCCATCAGGAAGTCGCTCACCGCCAAGTTCATAATGAAGTAGTTTGGGAGTTTACGGAGCTTTTTGTTGCTATTTAAATGCAAAAACAGGGAAAAGCGGAACATTTTGAGAAAAGCAATGTTTTTAAGATGGAACTCACTTTTCTGGAAATTCTGGTTGTAGTGGTAATTTGTTATTTTTATGAGCAGATCAGTTATTGTGTGATGACCATGTCCTAAATTGAACAAATTAAATAAAAATAAAAGAATCCTCAGATTAAAAAGACTCAAAAAAGCCAACTGCTTAAACTTCTGGGTTCTAAATAAAGCTCTACAGATAATTCAGTATGCTTAGAAATGGATGGATGCATGGATGGATGGATGGATGGATGGATGGATGGATGGATGGACGGACGGACGGACGGATGGATAAACCTGAGCTAGTTTTATCTGTTACGTTTAAGCAGGTGATGAATCCCATCTCAGTCGATAGGAATTGTTTGAAGAGTTTACGTAATTTATTTTTTATTAACCAAAATGTAAAAGCCACTACTACTGCGAATATGGCCCAAACGATTGTCTTATTCTTGAGCAACTTAAAATAGAAAGAAAACTTTAAAGGACAATCCAAATGTTCCCCCAAAATAAAACAAAACATGTTGAGTTAGTTAGGTGGAAGTTGTAAAGTGTGTCTTCAACCGTCTGTCACTTTTGACCTTCGAAGATGGACAGTGTGTTTTTTGTAACTGCCTCAGTTGAAGAATTACATCACTTGTCTGACTGAATTTCCACAGGCATTTGTCAGAGTTGGCATTAGTCCTCCTCCTTGAAGAGGAGTTCTTGGATGTGCTGTTGCTTCAGTGTGACCTGCAAACACTGCCCAGAAGAAATGTTCATCCTTTATGTAGTACAATTACACATTTTCCTTAATAACTAATGCATTTTAGTAACCGTAACATGACTATGAAAACTTATAATTGTGTGACAAAATAGTTGTAGCTGCTGGAACTTCTTGTCTTTTAAGGTAGTAAACATCTTTAAATGAGATGCTTAATTTTTTTTAAATTAAATAAAGCAGTTCATTTTACCAAAATATTCATCAAGTTATATCAAAATGAATGTAAGAATGTAAATCAAACTTCTCTGAACCACATATGGACTGCCCACTATATCAGGAACACTCATTACATAATAAAATACATTATCAAATTAGGTCATCCTTCTTAAATTTAAAATTGAGCAGGCTAACACTAATTTTATTGAAATCATACAAACAAGTGGTACTGTTTTCAGTGTTCCTAAAACTGAAAACATACTCAACAAAAACTTGTTGAGTATGAAAAGTACTCTAAGTAATTCTGAGACAGTAGTGTTTTGCATGCTTGTCCTTCAGCCTGTTTACAGTGTCTGCCAAGTGTAGCAACCAAATACATTTTTTTTACCTCCAAAAGATTATACATTTATCCACATCTTTTAACAGGGTTATTATAAATGCAAGTTTCTGTAGATTGCAATCTAGAATTTTATTTTTTAAACATGAAAAGGTCCAGAAAAAGACCAATTCTAACAAGATGCTGTTTTTGGTTTGTTCGTTTTTTAAAATCAGGATCTAAAGTTATGTTTACTTCTGGCTAATCTTTCTCTTTATGTTTAAATATCTGAAACAAATTCTATAGTGTTTTAATGTGTTAAAGAGATGGTGATTGGGAACTAGTTAGAAGGCGCTCATGTTGTGCACAGTACTGTTAGGTTGATAGAAATGATGATAACCTGAAATGTGGCATAAATCTGCGATCATACAAGATGATTCAAAGTGCTAGTTTGCTTTCCCAGCTCTTTACTAATAAAAATCTTAAATAAACGTATGGGTCTCCAGCTAGAACTGTTAGAATTAGTCATCTTACAAATGTTAACATTTGAATTTATATGTTAATTTGTGTGAATTTCAGTCAGTACATACATAGGTATCCGTAAGAAATTTAATTAACTGTATCACCTCTTTTCATGTGTAAAAATATGTGTTTAATGTATAAACATAACAAAATTCCCTCTTTATAAGTTAGAAATTGTTTGTAAGTAAAATACATTTTTCTAAGATGTGATCACATGATGTGCATTTGTGATTGTTAGAACTCAAATTGTCTGCACAACAAAATAGAGAAAGAATCTAATCTTGTCCATTTATAGACAGATGGAATATGAGAGCTCCTGACAATCCCCAGGACACACACACACACACATGCACACGCAAACACCCACACACACGCATGTACACGCCCACACAGAGACACACAAACTGACCCAGTTTCTGTGGAACAGTTAACATCAGTAGCACAAATGACAAGTCAGTTTCTCCAGATCATATGGCATGTAATGCACATTCTCCCTCCAGGACTTCCAACAGAAACTTAACTTTAACTTCAAGAATGACTCATCTCCGAGAATGACGCATCAGATAAAAAAAACAAAAAAACATCACCTAAATCTGACTATACGTATAGCACATCCGCAATTAAAGTAACTAAGTAAAAGTAATGGCCTGTTCCAGATATTTTGTGCCCTTGTGCTATGGGAAAAGCTCATTTTTGAACAGTTTATGCATTAGAGAATACTTCATTGGTAAAATTGCTCATGCTTAACAAATTTAAATGTGTCTGGTAAAAAGACTTATTGCTATTTTAATTTATGTACGGCACAAAATCTTCATTGAGCCTTCACATTTATATCTAAAAACTTCAGGAAAATTAAAGTTTGTAAGTGTAAAAATAAACCTGATGAAAGTGGAATTCAGTGTTACTATAATTATTGTGGACAATAATGTCACATTTAGATAAGAAACGTGTATTTACATTTGAATAACAGGGGTGAAATATTTTTAATCCTTTTTGTTTGTTATTTGTTTGTAGTAAAATGTTATATTAAATTAATGGCTCTTGGTCTGTTGAAAAAAATATGTTGCTACTCCAATTATTTTAGTTGGGTTATGCATTAAAGATTGAAGAATGAAAGGGCTACTTATGAATAACTGCCAGCTTTCTGGAAACCTATACAAAATTGAATAACAATATTCTCTATTTTTCCTGATCTCTTATGATAACCTAGTTGGTCAAAATTCTCTTTTCTTATTGCTTGATACCTATTTTATCCAAATAAAAATGAACTCATCACAAATTCATTAAGCCTTTTTTGAAGACAGTAGTATCCTCATTCTGTATTGTTTTGTGTCATAACAATAGCAGACCCATCTAAGCAGGGAAATGATGTCCCTGCTTAATACGTCTCCAAGACATTCGCTCTCAGACCTCTGTTGGACTTTTTAGAATGATATTTTACATTTTAAAATGTAAAGGGCTATAAAAGTGGAATGTAACATTGATATTTGAATTCTTAAAGTAAAAAAAACCAATAAAGAATCTCTTTTGGACTCACCTGTAGAAAGCAAACATAACCAGGGTATTCCCAGTGATGCCAAGTGTCCCAATTACAAAGACGAAGAAAGCGACGACATAGTGAGCATGGTCGGGCACATCAACCTTGCTATACAAGCTTCTCTTGCTGTGCGCTTCCTCGGGCTCCATACTCTCAATGTTCCAGATGATTCAAACACCTTGGCAGGATTTCCAACTTGAAGGTATATATTAGTTGGTAATCCCATTCTTTCTGCCAGAGTTGAGCCTCCATGGCTTTAGTATTGGTGGTGATACATGACATCCTGAAGTCCCAATTTTTAGAGTTTACTTGAATTATTTTTCAATCACACAGGTTGCTCCCATTCTACTCCATCTGTCCAGAATTTGCTAAATTTAACCAAAGTTTTCTGCACTATATTTGTTGCCAAGCTGATAAAGCCATTTCATTTCTGTAGCCTCCACTTTCTTAATCCTATTTTACTCTGCAGTTCAAAAACTCATCTTCCACGTGTAGTCCTCAAGCATTTCCTGTTGATACTGCATGAACTGAAATTATGATTTCATTCCAGCACAATAAAGCCGACCCTCGCTCCACAATGTCACTGTCAGTCCAGTCAGTGTTTGCCTGCAACCTCTTCAGCCATCACACCCAGCTGTGTTCCCAGCTGTGAGTCAGTGGCTTGACGTTGGTTATCTCTTAAATCAGTGACTTCTAACCTCTCGTCTCTTTCTATCTGTTCATCTCCTCCACTGTCCCGTGTTGCTCTGGGATGCAGTTCGCTCTCTTTCTCACATCACTCAGTCTCCCACCCCCGCTGCCAAGTAATATGGCCCAGCCCTGAGCTCTAACCCTTTAACTACCACATTCTTACATAACATGGTGCTCACAGCACATATTAACAACCAATTAAGCTCAGAAGTATGTCAGATATATTGTTATTGGCATGTTATTTGTAATTCAGTGATACTTACCAGTGAAGTGGACATGTGGACATGAGGATATGTTATTGCGCTTAGAGTGAGACTACTCAGAATCACTTATTTGGCAAAGAATGACGAGACGGAGAGGATTAGCTTTTCACATATGGTAAAGCAGATTGGTTTCATGACGAACCATGTATATCTGAAAAGTTCTAAATAAAGTGATAAATAAACTACATTATCTACATTGTCTTAATGATCTGTGAACATGTTTCAGTTAGTCACAATATATGCTAAAGACAGCAAATACATCTACAGTATATGTTCACATTAATCTCATTTAATTACACAGTGGATTTTTTTAATATCTGGAATTTCTATTGGATCACCTTTTGAACAAACATGAACAAACTCTACAATATTAATTGTACAACTGTTACAAATGTAAAAAAAAAAACGTAAAAGAAAATAAAAAGCAAAAAAAAAAAAAAGTCCATTGGTTGGTCAGTGCCTATCATACTTGACATATTTAACAAAGAGAGATGAAGAAAACAGTGGAGCTCAAACAGAGATGTCAACTAAGCCCCTAAAGCAAGAGGAAGTCTTAATCTGGATAGTGGTCATGCATATGGCTGAATGTTTGATCTGTCTTGGAAAAAACTATCTGGCTGTAAATGTGCGATGTGTTGTTTTTGCAAGTGTGTGATTTTACGCCTCAGCATTTTGTTTCTAGTGTTGTACATGCTTATCAAAAAGTAGACGGACGGATGAACGTTAAGGGATTAATGTCGCCACTTCCACTGAGCCGGTCACAGCTGCTGTGACATTTGCATTTCAGCTGGGAATTATGCATCAATAAATCTTTTGCTGCTGCACAAGAAGACCCGCTATTCAGCTGTGTTTTATTCAAAGTGTAGTGCTGAAATGTTAAAAACATGTAACCTTACGGCACTTAGCATGAAACACAAACAAACATACACAAGCCTAATTCAAACTGAGCTGGATTTGAGTCAAATGTTACTAAAATTATCCAATTCAGTCAAAGTCAAATTCTATTTTAAAAAATCTGATTCCGGTCAGTCAGTAAAACTGTCTGCCTAAAGAAGATAACCAACTGCACGAAATCGTGTCTCATCATCCGTAAGTAAAAGGTGACAGTGGAGAGGGACAACTATCTATAAACAAACAAAAAACCAGCAGAACCAGACTTGAGTGACCATCTAAATCCTCAGCGACAGGTTGGGAGGACACAACCAAACACAGATGCACTTATAAACAATATATTTTACAATTATTATTTAAAATAATGAAAACTGGTCAAACAATGTTTCCCACACTGCTGTTGGAAAAACTAGTTTTGTTTGAGTTTGGTGGTAGGAAATTTGTAGTTCAGACCTTTGAATTTTTAATAGATTTAGCTCATCATGCTTTTTTGATCTGAGCATCATCAGCATAACAGTACACATTTAGCCCATGCTGTCTAACCAGGGGGCAAATGTGAATTCAGACAAAATCCACTTGGGATGAAGCACTGCCTGCATGTATGTTCCTCTGCCTGGTTTGCTGCTACTGATATCCTGCAGTATAAGCAGACACTGCTGGTTCTACTGTGTCCACTAATGCGTAAAGTACAAAGCAGAGAGTAGTTTTGTTCTCAGTGTCACTTGGCCATTTGGGGCAGCTTGTGAGTTGCTGGTGACTGGCACAGAAACGCAACACTAGCCTGGTAAAAATCAGCCCCTTGTTTGCACTTTGTTTTGTACAGACGATGTTATTTTGTCCAACACTGACTGAAAGGCTTTGTTCACTTCCTCCTCTGCCATTGCCAACCTACAACCACAGGGAGACAAACAGCGTAGAAACTCGGCTTTGTCGTTTCCAACGTCTCCTTCTGTTTTATAATTGGCCAGTATGAAATGAATTCTGGTAAATTAGGCTCAATGAGACAAATCCCATATGAAGTATTGCAGGGAAATGAGAATCAAGCCAAATTGTGTTGGAAAGCAATGGTCAGGCTAGGTCCAAGACCCTGTAGACAGATATTACTGTCAGTTGTATCAAATGTAGAAATACAAAAAGACTGTAGGAAAAAATTTTGTTACTTGATTAGATTTAATATAGAAACTATTGGAGAAAAGTATTTTGTGTTAAAATGTGTTACATTTTTTGAGTTTTGGAAATAGGCTGAAAAAACATCAGCAGTTTAGTGTGTACTATTAAAAGTTTGTATTTTATCAATGAAAATCCAACAGATGTAAAACGTGACAAATAAAATAAGGCAACCCACGATCTGTGTTTGTATATTAAATGCAGCACTTCCTATCAACATTTGAAACATGCCTCAGCAAAGAAGAGATTTTGACAGAATCAAAGCAGTGGTGGTGAAAAACATTTAAGAAAAACAACAATTTTCAAAACTGAAGAAATTAGTTTACATGTAAATACCATTACGATGATTTGGAGGCACAATCTTTTTTTTTTACATTCAGAAAATATTCTTTTATGCAATATATTAAAAGAGTCAATGAAAATATGCACTTTTTATTCCATCAGCCACAACATACCCAGTTGTGTTTTTTTTCTTTTGTTTTTTTCTGATTGCACCAAGTAGCTTTTTTTGGTTTCAAAGCACCATAGGCTTTGTCATTATGGGTAAAGCCGTCAGTGGTTTGGGATACAAAGAGCGTGACCTCGACACTGGCTCAGTGTTCCATATGTCAATGAGTCATTTACTATTGAACCAGCTGGTGACACTGGTGCTCTGCCTGGACTGGAGCCCCTGTTAGATAAATAGCGAGCACGCAGAGGAGAGAGACTAATTATAATTGACTGTTGGGTACTTTCTGGCAGGAGCTGCAACTGCAGGCACATGAGACCCTTGAAAAATCGATGTTACACTAGAAAGAGACATAAGCAGCTTTGAATGTCAACAAAGTAAGCATGAAAGTCACTATTAGGTATTTGTTGCCTGGAGACGACTTTTCTTGATATCAGCTTATCAAACTTAAGACAAGGGTTCACAAATGGATGGGTAAAATGCATGCGAGGTTTTCAAAATACTTTAATTTTAATTAAAAATGAATCTAGGTTGAGTTCATTCAAAGTCCTCTTTTACTCAAATTTGAATCTGCTTTTGTAACCTTGAACCTGGGCATAAACTATGCGATTTTTGGCCCATTTTCAGGCAATTTTCCTGTCGTGAAACAATTTTAGTAATTGAGCCGATTCTTGGTCTAATCGTGTTTCACGCATTTTGTTGTATGCTGGGGATAACGAAAAGTAATGAACATCTCACAACCAGCTACTGATCAGCAATTATACAGTCTCATAAAAATCAGGACTGTTTGAAATTCTGGTTGCCTCTTGTGAGAATATGGCTCTGTTGAAGCAGAACCATACAATGAATTCACCTTAAACTCTCACTCACTGGAATGCTCCTCACAAAAGTATATAACTAATCTAGCTTACTGTAATTAGGTATAACAATTAAGATAATACATTAATGTTACAATGTTGCTTGCTTGAAAGTAAAAAAGAGGAAGAAATTCAAATATTTTGAACTTTAGATCTTCAGCCACATAAACAAACATTTCCATTTGCATATTTAATTTTAATGTTTACTCATCACTCTCGAATCAGAATAAATCAGTATCTTTTTAAACACAGATTTCACTGTAGAGAAGTTAAAAGTTAAAGTTTCTCCACACAGACTGGTAGGGATTGCCAGGGAAGTGCATTTGTCTTCTGGTGCGTTCTCTTTTTCTCAGGGCGAGAATCTCCAGGTTTTTCAAGTTGGCAAACTTAAAATGGCAAACGTTAACTTTCCGCATTTCCTGTAGCAGAAGTACCCTCTCCTTTCTCCTAAATTCAGAAAACTGGTCCAAGATATTAATATGTCTAGTAAACTTTCAGCATGGTTGATATGACTGAAACATGCCATTTTGCAATTGTCTGTAGGGTATAAGTGTTAAGCTGTTTCCAACAAAATTGTTTTCAAACAAATAAAAAAGGATCAGATGTTCTCCATGCCACAGGTAAATTTATTAACCTTTTTTCCTCATTAGATTCCAAGTGCGTAGAACAGCAGTAAACAGTGGCATGATACAGAGAACGTGGGATATTCAGCTTCGAAAGACAGATGTGATGCAAGTTATAAGCCTCTTTCGTGTTTGTGTTCACAATCATGCTAGAAATCTAGGTTAGCGATCAAACCATGTGGAAAAATCAGGTCATTACAAGCTCTTCAATACTTGAAATTAAATTAAGTCAATAACAAACCAGCACAGTTAGACTTTGCATGTCACATGTAACCCACTTTTTGCCTGTCAATCCATAACAGTGTCTTTTTCTTAAGCCTGCCCTTTTTTAAGAAAATTATAGCTCTATGTTGGCTATTGATTTTCAACATAATATATTAGCTTGACATAACTATATTGTTGTTTTTTTTTAGCAAAATCTCAAAAAAAGTACATATGTTCAGTCTGTGTGACATCATTTTGGGTTCAAATAATCAACACTGAAAACGTCTTTTTCTTTTATTGTGATCCACAAAAACAGTCACGAAAAGTCATAGGAAGAAATGTTTGCTGTTTACCCAAGAATCTGTATCAGCAAATAATATATCAAGAAGAGAAGAAGAGGGTTTTCTTCAGCAATTCCTGCACTTGCATTTGTCGCCATCTTAAGACCACCCAGGTCCTCTAAAAATCAAAAATATTTGGTGAATATAATGCACAACTATTCTCTGCATTTCTTTTGTTGGCCAATCTGCTGTACTGTACTTACCACTGGGCAGAATGTTGGACCTCACATTTATCCAGTAGACGGTGCGCTGCTGAGCCACTGTGGCCCTGAAGAAGAAAATAACCAACACTTTAACATTATAAAATACAATGTGTACACAACCAAAGATTTTAATGAGAAAAATCTTTATCAAGGTCTGAAAAAATTTAAAATAGAAAAAATGACTTTACATGAAATACACAGGATGCATAATGTCATGTGGTATCCAGGTGTAGACTGTGGTGTTACTCTTCAGGTTGGTGTTGGCATGAGTTATAGCACCTTGTGGATTTCCGGAGCACTGTGAACATAGCATATTTAAAAATTAAAGAAAAATAGATGCCAACCTTAATATTGTCAAGTATTTTCTATGGATAAATTAGAAGATTTGTGAATACAATCAAGAGTCTACTCACACGTAAACTAACCAGTGACGTGCGGTGAGGTTCATGGCTGGTGAGGCACTGACTTAATCAAAATCATAAGATCCCCTGCATGTTATTGTTTACATACGGAAATGCGGACAACATTGAAGGGCAAAAAGACTATACTACTTTCACATGCCATCCATAGCCGCACTACCAAGGTAGAATAATTCCGTTAACTCAATGAAACTTGGAAATATAGATATTATTAATTTAGTGTTATGCTGCACTGCAAAGGGGAAACCCGTTGAAGTACAACTCAAACCACCTTTTTCTCTCTCTGTATCGGCCAAGCTACACGTTGACTCGTTGTGTGTAGCTTCCCTTATTTACTGTATGGCTAGCTCGCTGTTAGTGTCTCTTACTCTGCAGACGTGGAGTCACAATGTCTGGGATCATGAGCGCCCCCTGCCATGAGGCAAGAGAACTGCCTGCCTCACCTCAAGTCTGTTCTCTGCCGTTTATGATCGCTCCTCAGCACACATATCACATTACACACACAGTCGATGACAAAAAGCACTGTACATTATATAGATAAGCTAAATGATGGAAAATCAGTTCATATATTAAATGTTTTTTAATCATTTTGTTGGCGACGTACAGATAGAATGGCAGCCAGTGCAGTTAGCGAGAGGTGGATCAATCCCAGGTGAGGCTCAGCTCGCTGCTGCTTCACCAGCTTCGCTTCAGAGCATGTGAATGGGAAATAGCAAAAATTCAGCGATTTTGAAGAAAAAATAATCAAAATTGGTTAAGCTAAATGAAAAATGAATAATTTATAGTACAAAACACAGGGTGAAAATAGCAATTTATCTTATTATATTATTCTTCCATGATCACCTGCCTCCCCTGACCACACGTCACTGGTCTAAACCCACGTTTAAAGCCACATTTTTTCAGAAGACATTTCTTCTTACTACATTTTTATCTGAATGTTGAGGGCACCTGGAGAAATTTGGTGTCTGGAGGAGGGATTTTCCAGCTTCCATAAGCATCATTGAAATGTTCTCTTCGGGCTTCCAGAAGGACCCCTCTGTATTGCGGTCCGATAATGGTGACTGCAGGGGCGCATAACAAAACAGAAGTTACCCACATCAAACATAGATGGTCTATATTTTCACAACAGTCTCCTTGCATTGAATAGGTGAACAAGAATGATGGATCTAATGGTTTCTGTATTCTTTTCTTATTGGAGTATTGAAGATCTTACCGGTAACAGGCATGCCAGGTAGATATCGCTTCATGTTGGTGAGAATGGTGTACGGAGCTGGTGACGTCTGAGGGACAACTCCTGCATGCTGAGGCATCATGTCCTTACAGGCACCGGTGGGAGCCCCATTGGGGTAGCAGTCCACAATACAAAGAAATTGTAGGGTTAACAAACAGAGCAGCAGCATCGTGTTTGAATGTCTGAGGAGAATTTAGTCACTGGAGGAGCTTTTATAAACTCCATCTGCTGAGTCATGCGACCAAAACATTATCTCTGGCTATGTCATGACCATAGAATATGGTTTTTCACTGCCTTTTGGATTTCTTAAAAAGAGAGATGTGATCTCTCATCACCAAACAAAGATCTCTTTTTTTCCTGTCCTCAGCACACAGAATCGCAGAGATTGATACCACAAAGAAAATATTCATGTAAATATATAAAGTTAAAAAAGCTCATAGACTGAGATACTCAAAACAAGAGAGAGTTTAGGAGATAGCAGATTCCTTCTCTCTTTTTTTGACATTGATAATGTTACTTACATCAAAAAGTGGGATTTTCTCAATATGTAACACTTTATCAAAGCTGGATCTTATCATTGGCCAATAAACATGAGGAAAGTGATATTTTGGGGGAAAATAACTAAATCACAGAGAAACTGACAACAAACAGCAAGAGTTTGGTTGCCTAAGTCAAGACTGCATTATATCTAACTATTTTGCTGCTGCCTTTTTCTACAAACCACTTTAATTTGATTGAGAACACAGTTAATTTACAGTATCTAGTCTTGTAACCGGTTGGATTGGGTTTCTTTAATACCATAAGTAGTATGAACATGGTCAACAAAATATGATGAATAATGCAGAACTGTATATAAATGTATTGTTATAATTTCGGTCAATATTCTAGCTGTTAAGAAAAAAAAATCTTACTAAATATAAACACCATTTGTAAATAAATAAGCTCATCACTATGTTCACAATTATCAGCTCACAACACAGTTTTAGAAAGAGATCATGTAGATGGCTTAAATTCAGATTCAGTCACACACATTAATTTAAATACCCATGCTAGTGTGGGCTATCACATGACACATGACTTAAGGCGATGTTGTACCAAAACCCTTTTATCCATCTTCCAAGAACTATCAAAATTCAAACTCTGACAAATTGGTCAGTGGGTTTTTACAGTTATGGGAAACTTTAATATATTTCTAACACTTCTGTTTCGGTATTTTTGGTCATGCCATGATTCGTGTTTTATAACTTCTAAATAATTGTCTTGGATGGGTTAACGGATGGAGCTCTGCTGTATCAAAATGTATTATAAACGCATTTGTTTTCAAAACTTTAATATCATGTTTTCGTCTATTTTTTGCTGTCTCATTCTTACATTAAGAGAATATGTTTTGTTTCAGTTGATTACAAAATTATTGGTGTGGTGAAGACTAATTTATTTCCATGCACTGTCATGATCCTGTGGTTATGTGTTAGACCATATTCAGAGTTTTTCAGAACTTAAAAAAATGGCTAGCTTTTGAAGCTTAATTTTTCAAAAAAGAAAGAGCCAAGAGCCAAACTTTACTAAGCCTCTTCACTATATCTTCTCTGATTTATTTTCATTGTTACATTACGTCACAGTGTCATGTTCCGTGTTTTTCTGTGTGTTTATTTCGAGTTTTCTGTGTCTCTGTGTCTCCGTGTTGTCCTGTTCTCCCCTCGATTACTCCCAGGTTTCTCGTTCCCTAATTACCTCCTGTGTATTTAGTGTCACCTGTGTGTCTGTGTCTTTGTCGGGTCCTTGTCTAATGTGCGCTCAGTCCTTCATGTTGACCATTCGTAAAATCAGTTGCTACCGGCTTTGGGCCCTGGCTTCCGCTTCCGCTCAGTCGTGCTGCCTGGTTTTTGTGGATTATGTTGGACTATTTTCATCATTAAAATATAATTTTCCTGCTATACTTGGTTCCATCGCGTCTGCCTCACCACCTCACACCACCAACCCTGACACACAGATAGGGGGGCGGGGGGAAACTGTCTGAGATGTTGCCCCTAAAGCAGTGTCTCTATTTAACTCAGATGTGATGAAAAAAAACTATCAAGAATCTACAAAGCAATTATATCATCATCTTGACTTTCCCCAATTGCTTAATAGCATATCATCTTAGTTTAAATAAACATTTTACCTGAAACAAAGTTATTTTCTCTCTGATTTTTCTGGCACAGAGCAAATATAAATATTTTATCTAATCCCAACAGACCAAAAAAAAGCAAAGTTTTGAGAGTTTTAATGAAAGAGAAAGAATCTTACTTTTCTGGTTTCAACTTTAAGTAAAATTCATGAGGGTTTTTATTAGACCAGCATGATCTCATAATATTCCTGATTAAATGAATTGCTTTGGTATTAGAGTCAATACTGATGTCCAGTGTGAACACATGGATTTGGGGTTACGTAACAGTTTTAATAAGAGCATTAATTAAATGGGAACACATTACATGGGTCAATGAAATCAAATCTTAACTTATTACTTTTTTTTATTATTTCTTTTTATTTATTATTATTTATTATTGATTTTGTAGATCCGAACAAATCTGCAATGGTAATCTACAACCTTAAACTGTTATAAGATGAGGATGACCTCAATAGGACTAAATAGCTCAAGCTAAATTAAAGTGCTACATTTGGCTCCCAGTCCAACGGTTTGTGTGAAGTCTTTACAGAGTTTTAGGAGCGATGTGACATGTAAAATGCTACTCTGGAAGCAGGAACACATTGATCAAAAAAGATAAATTGAAAAAGTAATCTAATCAACCAACCTGTTATGAACAGAAGGTAATGAATCATTTGGTTCATTAGTTTCAGCAATCTGAAGTGTAGGCAAAATGTAGGTTAACTATTATCTTACATCACTGTACATCAAGAAATCCTAATTTCAGATCAGAACAAAAAAATGTTTTAGCCAGAGGGTTGTCACAAAATAACTATTTCAATCACTCTGGAAGGTTGAATTGAAATGTCAAATGTTTCTAGCTGTTTTTGTGACTGAAATGACCTGCAGAAAAAAGCAATATTGACATAGTTTGATATAATGATAACCTCTGATGGGAGGTCACCTGTCTGTCAAGAACTGGATTCTGTTTCTGAACGGTTCACAATACAATTTTGGAGCAAAATACCTCTTCTAAACTGTTTCAAAGATTTATGTGTTTCTTTCCACCTCACTGTGAACCTCAAGATTGTTTAAAATCAAATATGAAAGGGAAATTTGAAAATTATTTCTAACATTGCTTGCAAAGAAGTTACTCTTAAATTAAGCTTTAACTTGTAGTCTCTGAAATTCAACAAATTTGGTGTTTTGTATTTGTCATGTGTATCATAGTAGCTGTCTTTGAAGACGCAGTAAGTTTGAAAGGGCCAATTCCTATATTGACAAGAGTCATAAACATGCTTTTTTTTTGTCTGGAGACAAAAATTAGGCCCTGATTTTAGTACGCAGTCATAACCAACACAGTGACTGTAACATGTTTGTGTCTTTCACAAACCTTGCCAATTGTTTCTAGTTTACTCAGGCTCAACAGACATTTGTTTAGGTTAAAGAGCTTAAGAAATACATCCAGTTTATTTAAAGTCTAACTATTTTTAACACTGACCTATCCTCTTTTGCAATTTGCTCTTAGTTCAGCCTCTTGGTGTGACAGATCTAAGAGCAATGATAAATCTTTCTGGATTTATCATCGCTTGCAAATCTTTACAATTTGCTTTTTTTTGTTCACTCTCCCTTTTCTAGATTAACTGCACAATTTAGATTTGCTGGACAATTTATTACTCACAGGTTCTCTGTTGGATTAAGTTCTAGTTCGCTCAAAATGCCTGTTTTGATCACTGGTCTACTTTTTAATTTTGCCTTGTGACATGGTGTTTGAAAAGGTTAACATGGAAATGTGCCTGGATTCTTTAGAAACGCTGTTCTTGGAAGGATGTATGATCTCATCATTCATGGCGATGGTGGTGTGAAGGAAAAATTTAGTAACAAAGTTTAAATAAATTTGAATGTACACTTTATGATGTTTTTATTAAAGGTTTGCACTCAGTTGCAGCTCCACAGGACATATGCTCTTCTGACCCTCCTCAAATAAGTGAAGAACAGGGTGTTCAGCAGTTAGAAATGTGAGACATGCCTAAGGTGATAAGCCTAGTTTGTAGAAGTTCAGTTACTAGAATCTGTTTAGCCATCAGCAGAGAGACCTTTTTGGAGAAACGCCTAAAGTTGAGCTGTGAATGTGTATGCAACCCTGCTCGACTGAAACTTACAGATAAGTAACGTATAGATTTTTACCTGACACTTGAGCCAGGGGGTGTGACTAAGTAATGTGTGATATATCCTATGTAAATGAGGGGATGTTCAGCCCCAAGTCAGAACTCATCCGATTCTCACTGAGATGTGAGCTTTGTATGTTTTCTCCATTTGCAAATGTTAATTAAAGCTGTGTTTGTTCTCTTTTGTAGCTGAAGGTTGGTCTCGAATTTTGTGCAACTTAACAGTGGTTTAGGCAAATTTGTGAGTGTGTCAGCTGACTATGAAGAAAGGTTACACCACATATGGACTGTGTCAGGATGGTTTAGTAACAGGATGACACAAGACCCATTGAAATAGCTTTTTTTCACTTTTGTATAATTCTATTGTATCTCCTAAACACTCTGACGAAACATTTTTGGAGAAAATATCGTTACCCAAGTCCTCTGGAGCCAAGCCTGGTATTTCCTGTATAATGTCTCTCTCTCCAAGAAGTTTTTCTTGGAAAGAAACTGCTTAATTTCTGGCTCTCCTGACGGCAGAGCATGTTGATTTGGGTGAAACTTTAGTAAGAGTAACAACCTTGCCTGAAGCCCTTTTAATTCAAAGCAGTGATGACAATCTGTTTTCTTGTTCTGTTCTCTAATTCACACAGAATGACAGCGTGATATAATGGCAACTACCCAAACCGTTTCCCCTGATTCAACTACAAATTATTTGAAATGAAGCTAAAATAAGTGGTCTGATTGTTGACCTGAGTTTTTTAGAGATTGTGGATTATTCAGGTAAGTTGGCAGTATGGCATTTGGCTGGGGGAATCCAAGGATTTCCCCACCCAAATGCCATATTGCATTTTGCAGCCAAATGCCATATTGCATTTTGCAGCCAAATACCATATTGCATTTGGCTGCATGTTTGCAGCCAAATCCAACATGCAAAGCCACCATGCCACCAGTTGCTTGCAATTTTACTTGGTGATTAGGTTTTGATCTTGGCATATAGCCAACATTTCCATTTCTTTAAAATGTCTGATTTTAAAGAAAACTAAGCAGGTACAGATCATCTGCCATGTAATGGGTGAGCTTACCATGCTCATATATGGGTGCTCCATTCAGTGCTCAGGATCTATGCTGCCACTTTAATACCAACACAATGTTTGGGGCATGCTAAAATTAGTCCATACACGTTTGATGCACTCCTGAGCCTGCACAAGCATCCTTGTTCTGAATAATGTCTTAATGTGATTTTAATCTAGAGTAAAAGGAGACTTAAGACATATTTTTAAAACTTAATGTTATTTTACAGGGTAAAAAAATATTCAGAACCTGTACAGATGACAACAAGAAAACATATTTGTTTACTGGTGAACATGTGATAGACGTGAAAGGAATGTAAATGCTGGCATTTAATGGGGTTTGTGTCAGATGACAGCAATCCTGTCTCTCTTTTAACCAAAATTCACCCCACGTCAAGATCAGGATGTCATGTGACCGAAACTAAAAGATAAAACTGAATGATAAGTAAGTTGGACAAGGACATAAAACTGCTACAGGCAAATGAACCCCTTAGTGTAAAAACTAAACAGTTAGAGTATACTAATATCACAAAATACTTTTCAAAATGTGTCCAACTAATGACAAAACATGTCAAACAAAAAAACAAATATCACACGAAAGACACAAATATCCTGAAGAGCCAAAACCAAGATTATCTGGAACGAAGGTTATCTCCGCTGGCTGCTCAAGTTCATGGTGAATGAAGTTCCTTTGGTGCTTTCAGCAATCAAAGACGGGATTACAGTAAAAAGAAAAAGAGTACAGATATGGTTGGAATTGTCCCATAAAAACAGTTTTTTTGTTCTCTATTTACTTTAGTTTTTGCAAAGAACATAATCCATGATTGTGATGTGGATTCAGATAGAGCACTTGTGCCTCTGCAGTCAGTTCTTCCTGCAACCTCGGATCAAAGCTTGTTAAAACCAAAATATTTTTTTTAAAATTACAGCAAACATTTTTACTCTGCAAGTTAGAGAGATCATAAAAACATTCATGTGACAACACTTCTTGCCAGAATGACTTCAGTACATACCCTATGATGCATTTAAAAATATTAACAATAAAAAAAACACTTTAGTTTTTACTGCTGTGGTTCTGACAAGTGAAATTCACGGTGACAAATCAGGCTGAAAAATTTGTTGAAACTCTCCCCTTATGTGAAAAAATCCTCTAGTTGGAGCAGGTGTTAATGTTCTTGCCATCAGCTGCGTCCTCCACCAAAGCTAAGTGATAGTCAGTGGAAAGTGTAAAATGGGACACGCAGCCCACCAGTCCTCCCAGGTATTGTCTGTTTGTGTGAAGGGCGATCTCTTTCATGCCACCTATGGTTAAAAAAAAAAACAAGATAAAGCAAACAAAAGACAGGGAAGCTATGAAAAATACAGGAATCAAAAACGTAGTGATGCTGACAGAACATAAACCACCTACCAACATACAAGGGTCCATTTATATTGAGTTGTCTCATCTTGCCAGGTGACCTGCCTGTCTTTGCTCCGTAATCATCGACCGTCAGCTTCCCTGATTGGCCATCCCTGAAAGAGAGACAAACTTAGATTCAAGCAAAGCTTCCATCTTTGTGAAAAGCAGCTGCAATCAGTTTCTCTTAGAGCTTACCTGACAGCCTTGACTCTGTGCCACTTTCCATCACTAAACGTCCCGTTGACAACAATGTTAGCCATACCGCTGCCCAAGTTATAACTACAACAGAAATGTGTAGTGATTTAATAGCTGAACAACTTATTCTGACATGTGTTCATAGGTCATTTTCAAAGATCACTCTCCTTGACACTTTTAAGACAGTCAAATTGTTATCAGTTTTGCTTCCTATCATTTCTGTTTGATAGGGATCAAACTTTTCTCTTCTGATGAAATCTGCCTTTCACAAGATACATCCGAAATTTCTCCACATTTGGCTAATTTACGGACAACTTATTTCAGTGGACATTTCAGTACAATAGACCAGCAAAAGTGCATAATTGTGAATTACAAGGAACATGACACATTGATTTAAAAAATTGTTTTTCAGCTTTTTTAACTTTGATACCCCTTCCTTAATAGTTGTGCAGCCAGTTCTAACTTCAGATGTATCTTAATTAGTAAATAAATTCCAAGTGTTTAATCTAATCCCACTGTAAATAAGGATTCTACCATATAAACAAAACACTTAAAATTGTTTCTCAGGTATAGGGTTACCTGAAAATCAGAGCCCCGTCTTGAAGCCCCATGGAGATAAAGTCACTGTTGGGTCTCATTGGACTGTCTCCTCGCCAGAGTAATAAACCATCCTTGGCTGTGCTCTTAAAATGCATGAAAAGGTTTGTCCTGGACCCAGACACCCTGAAATAAGAAAAATAAAACTGAGAAAATGTAGTACTTTCTTTTCTCCCCTCCTGGGGGTCTTTTGTGGGCTCTAGTGTCCCTTATATGAAAATAGGCTGACGGGAAAGGGGGAAGGACATGCGGCAAATGTCGCCTGGTCCGAGAATCGAACCCGCGACGAGGACTCAAGGCCTCTAAACGTGGGTCGTGCTATCCCCTACGCCACCATAGCACGCCTCAAATACGTAATACTTTTTAAACAGATGTTTAAATTTATATTAATACCAACCTTTTCAGGATATCTCTGTTGTCATAGGTCAGATAGCTTCTGCCTATAAACTGGGGTATTTCTATGGCTTCAGTCACAGCTGCGTAGAGAGGGGAATGTAATAATTGCATATGAACACCAGGTGGCAGTATCTGCGTGCAATAAGCTAAACTAGTTGAGAAAATACTGATCTGTCTACAATGGGATTTATTAAAGGGAGCAAATGTCTATATATTAAAAATGTAGTAATACACTGTGTGCTTTTTGAATTAGCAGAAAATGACTTACTGTTCAAACAGTAATTTCCACACTCTGTTCAATGAAAGCATTAAAAACAAAGAAGGCACAGACACATTTAAGAAAATTAGTTTCCAATATTTTTGTCTAATTACTTCTAAGTCTAAATATCATTAATCTTGCAGATAAGAAAACGATAAAAACTTTACCTCATAAAGTATTGTAGTCCTCTTTGTGAATTTGAATACTGACTTTTTCTGCTTTTTGCTTTATTTTGTGCATTACATTTAATATTTAGCAACTTGAGAATGTAATTTCTTTCAGTAATGTGATTAATATTTAAAGTCTGATGTTTTTATCACAACTCAAACAACTATAATCTTCCTCTCCTGTTAACTTTTCAGAAGAGCGGATGTTGTTTGAGAAACTGTGTGCCTCATCTCGCCGGCTTTTAACTATTCATGACTGTTTATGGACTAAAAACATCCAAGCAACCACAGTGGAAAGGAAGCAGCTCGTTCATGGATTATACATTTTTCTTTCCTGTTTCTGACCTTTCTGGCAGTGCCTTCCATCATACCCTAGAGGGCAGTCACACTCATAGTCATCCCACTTTGGCCTGCAGGTCCCTCCATTGGCACAAGGATTTTCCACACATGGATGTGCTGAATTTGCAATATTTACACCGCCAGCAGAGCCAGCTGTGATTGGCATGGTGCGGTCATTGAGAATCAGCTGGGAAAGTAAGAAGAAAAAAAACAGTAAATGGAGAAAAAAAGAAAATATGGACAACATTTTAAGAAAATGAAAGTTTTAGAACATGTGAAAATTAAACCATTTTTTTGCAGAGACCAGGAACATCACATATGTAATTATGTTGTACAGTTGAAACTAGGAACTGAACCTTCGACTGTACACCCAGGCTTCTAACAGTAACTATTGCAAAAATGTAAAACAGATGCAATTACTGATTCCTTTATTATTTGTTATTCAATTCAGTCATCTCATGCTTTATAAAACATACATAGTTTAACTTTACTGCACAGTTTCTTTCACACATTAGTTATAATCCCATATTCTTATTTTTTATCTTGTGGTTTACTATGCATTTATAGTTTCTTCTTCATATTTAGATGTTTGTTATGTAAACAAATGTCCACCCTACCTGTCTGTATCTTCTACCCTGATGTTATGTACCAGATGGTCTCACAGGCGCCTTAACAGTTTGGATCCTATCTGTTGTTATAGATTCCTCCTCTCTCATATATTACTCTTAAAAACACATCTATACACACTTGTTGGATTTTGTTGCCACAAGTTCAGCCTTTTACGTAGTCAGACTCACCTTCTGAATGATCCCAGTAAAGGGCTTCATTACACCTGCTGTCCTCTTGGTTTTTTCATAGTCTGGCACCCCACCGAGATAGAGAGGCGAACTGCAGTTGATCTGAGTGAAAGCTCCCTGAAAAGGAAATATAAGAGATATGAGATTATTCTTGGGATTAAGCTGGATGGATGGATGGATGGATGGATGGATGGATGGATGGATGGTGAACAATCAGAAAATTAGATAATAAAAAGGAACATTATAACTTGCATGTTTTTCAAAAGAACTCTAAAAATCTCTAGTTTTGTGAAACATGTAAATTGTGCAGTTAAATTTAGCTTGAAATTATATAAATTAAATTAAACAAACATGGAATTGAAAATATTTTTTTCCTTTTACTTTAGTTCAACCTGGAAACTAACGATGAATGTCAATAGCGAGTAAAAGTGTCAATAAGAGTCATGCATTTAAAATCGTGTTGTTTTGATTCTCTTACGCATTTAAGTTAGTAAAGCTAGGTTTGAAACTTCCACGATGAGTTTGAGAAATACCTCAGCAATTCCCTCCATCGGTTTTTGGTTGTCCACTTGCAGGATCCCACTTTTAGCAGTTCGAGATACTCTCAACTCATGCCAGGAGTCCAGATTGATCTGCTCTTCACTCCTGCACCACAAATCACACACTTAGTCAGAAATCAGTAGCAGCAAGTGACAGAGGAGGTGATCAGTGTGTTACCTTATAACAGCTTCTCCAGAGCCACAGTCAAATCTGAACTCTAAGTATCTGTCCACCAAGTTTATAGCAAGGAAGTCTCTGCTGCCTGCATCATCACTGTACAGCAGCACCCCGCTGGGCACTGATGGCCAGAATGTCACCTCAAACTCCATGAAAGAGAGGTAACTCTGGGAGGACTGAGGCCACCAGATGACAGCGTACGAAAACACAGTTTCATTGAAGAGGGGAGAGGACAGAGAGAAACCTGAAGGATTGAACAAAGAACTTGAGAAAAGAAGAAGATTAGCGATAAACATAAGTAAGCATTAGCATATGTGAAAAGCGAATGGCAGGAAGAATTTAGGTGAGAAAAGCAAAAATGTGAAAAATTGAATTGTGGCAAAGCTCCTCTAACATGCAATCAATCGCTTTACAATCACGCTAGAAGTAATAATCTTCTAGCGAATTGAAGAGAGGCAATTCTCTTCAATTGCCTCTAAAATGTAGAGTAATCACCACAAAAATAAAAGTGATTAAAAGTTATCAGCGTAAATAAAACCTGCATATTCTTTATGGAAAAGGCAATGTTGTTAACTCACTCTCTTCACAAAGAGCTCCCTTGAAGCCGAGAGGACAGAGGCAAATGTAGTCGTCAGCACGGTTTGCAAAGCAGACTCCACCGTTGGCACAGCTAACCATGTCACACACTCTGTCGCTGCACTCACCTTGCAAATAAGAACAAAAAGTTCATCTGCACATTTAACTTGGAAAAAAAAAATTCTATTTCAATGTGTTCGATAATGAAAATACAAAGATACATTTTTAACTTATATTTTCTGATCTATATATTGTTATATTTTACGTTTCATTTTAATAGAGGTTACTACATACATAAAAACTTGAAAAAAAAACATAACTAAGTAATAAAATCTATGTATTTCAGTGTACAATTTTATTCTCAGCTTTGAGCTGTACAACAATATTTGTTCTCATCTTGAAGCAAAAATTAAGTTTTTTTTGCTCAAAGGAACCTTATTAATATATAATACAGGGTTTTTAGTGATGATGCCATTCATATTTAAACAAAACCTTTGTTTTAGTATTTTTCTATATGAAGTCACTGTTTAATTATTAGATTTCTGCTCAGCTTCTGGAAAAAAGTATATAAATCATGAGCATACAGAGAAAACACATGAAAGCCATCCATCCCTCACCTATATCAGCTCCGCTGAGAGCTTTGCCCTGTGGCCATGGCCTAATGTCGATAGCCTTGTTGTTGATGGTCAGGCTCTGAATGCAGCCCACAAAGCCACAATTTGTGCCTGTCGCCCTGACCAGCCAGTAAGCACTAGGAGATCCACCCACATACAGCGGCGAGCGAAAAGTAATCTTAGTGTATTGACCCTGAAGGAACAAGATTGAAAAGAGCAAAGTGTGCCTTGTCCTCTGTAACAGTAAAGACACATTAATTTTGAAGGCAAATCATCTAATATTTTTCTAGCAATAAATGACTTATATGTTGCTTTTACATTTGATGGCAAAAATATGCTTCATTGGTGTGTTTCTGCCAGTAAGACTCTGATGTACATCACCTCACAAAAGTACAATATTTATAGCTTTTGAACCTTTTCTGACCAAGTATATTCAGATAAGTATTGGTATTTTAGATGAAAAACAAACACCAAGTTTTGCAATTATCAAGTGCATGGAAAGGAGGGCATGATTTTCAAAAATATTTACAAATTAAAATCTAACAGCTCTGGCATGCATGCGTATTTAATTAATAAAAGAGTGTGCAACAATTTGCTTTCAGCAGGAAAAAGACCTAACATACTGTATATGGCCAGAGTTCAAATGGAATGATTGAGATCAAACATATCTACATGTTAGAATGGCCCAGTCAAAGTCCAGACATAAATGTAACTGAAACATCATTAGCACTATTTCTCTGCATCAAGAAGGTCCTCTTCAAATCCTTTCTGCAAGGAGTTTGCAGGTTCTCCTCTATGTTCCTCTGTTCCTCTCACATTCAAAGACCCAAGTGGTAAGTTAAACTGTCTCTATATTTCCCTGGGTTTTGTTAGTGCATGGTTATCTGTCCACCGGGTCTTTTTATTGCTCTGTCATAGACTGGTAATAGAAACCAGAACCCAATGACCAAGCATGTATGGCAGGTGTAATTTATTTTACATTTACTTATATAGATTGTGTCATTAAGATCCAAGATTTCATCCATAAAAGAAAACTGTTTTGAGATAAAATGTGGAGAGAAAACAAATACATATCTTATTTTAAATGTGTTTTTGTAAAATCTGTAAACGCTACTTCACAATTATTTATGTTGGTCCATCACATAAAATACCAATAATATATGTTGAGGTTATTTGTACTTGAAAAATTGCCAAACGGTATGAATGCTTTCACAAGATACTGCAATATTGTTTCTGATGTTTAACATTTAAGTGCTTTGGTTACCTGTGAGCGTCCAGATATGGGGTTGTCATTGTCCATACGGAGCCAACCGCTCATTCCATCTCTGAATATAGTGACGATGTGCCACTGGCCGAGAACAACAGGGCTCTCACTGATTATCTGGGCAGCTCCGGTGCCACAGTTGAACCTGAAGAGACAAATTATGCACATTATTTATTCTTGTTCCCATGAGTGATCAGAATGATCAGAATGATGTAAAGTGTGACTCCTTACCTGTAGTGAAGTTTGCCTTGAACCAAAGCTAAAGACATAAAATCTCCACGGCCATGTTCATTCTCTCCACAGTAAAGCAACAAGCCGTCCTCAGAATCAGCCTATAGAAGAGAAATAACATGTTTCAAACACATTTCTTGACTCAGAGAAAATAAAGTTATGAAAAAGCCAAATGTCTTACCTTAAACTCTAATGCGATTTGAAAGGTCTGGTATGAATTTTTCAGGGGTTCAAAGGTCATGTGAGAGTAGCCATAGAACCTGGGAAAGTTCACTGTCACAGCTGAAGAAGAACGATGAGGAAATTTGTAAAAATGGGTGGAAGATGAAAGAAAAACAACTCAAAATGACTATGCCATCTTTCCCTATGATTATAATCATAGCAAGAGCTCACTACTGGTACTTTTACATTTTATTTTACATATTTAGGTATAAAATGAAGACATATAGAGTTAAACTTAGATATTTGAACACACTGTGAGTTGACTTTGTTGTCTTTAAGCCACTTTGTAATCAACCCCTTGTAATCAAGGGGTATCATTTATTTTTTGAAGTGCACTAGTCACTTCTACTGCAAAAGACTCCTGCGCATGATGCCACCACCTCCGTTAAGAAATCCAAATAATTTTGTTCTTCCTACCTAACTTAAAACAGAAAAGGGTGAGTTCTTTTTGTTGTCAGATAGTGAGATAAAAGGTTATGTCTTTTGCTACAGTGTACGTAAATGCCTGGGTTCAATATCCCTTAAACCAATAGTTAAGTAAACATTTATTTCTCATATAAATAGTACAAATGTAGCAAAGCAGGTATTGCATCTTTCAGTTTCTTACCCTCAGAACAAGAGTCTCCTCCATGCCCCAGGTTACAGTGGCAGCGGGAACCTCCGCTCTCGTAATCAGTGAGGCAGAAACTGTCAGGTGGACACACAGTATCACCACAAGTCATGTCGTAGACGCGAGGTATCTCACCCTGCCAGGGCGAGATGGTACGGATGGAAGTGGTGGTGGCCAAAGGAGGGCTGATGTCAATTCAAAAATGAGAAAGAAGACAAACCATGGTTACTCTGTACTAAAGCTTTATTTCCAATTTTTAGGGCACTTCTCCAGTAGCAGCCTAAGTTGTAAAAATGTTTCCCTGTTGTTTCAAATGTAGGCTTCAGGTAATGCACTTTATATGAACCCATTTACCTGGTAGTGGTGGGTGGAGCAGTAGCTGTTGTGTCAGTAGTACTGCTACGCTCTGAAGGGACTGTAAAAACCAGATCTGTGAAGTCTGAGAATATGGACGAGGGGGTCACATCAACTGGTTGATCGGTGACATTTGGAGGAACTTTGCTGTTCATGTGGTAAACAACATTTCGTCCAGATGGAGGACCAGGATGTGAACGGAGTTGGGACTTTCCGTTGTTCTCACCGATACCTAGGAATGGCTTCAACTGGGGAATAAACAGGTTAAAAACATAACAAGACGTCAAACTTTGCAGGTTTAGTCAGACGTCTTTCTAATACTTTTCAGTATTTTCAAATGAACTGTGCTTTCTTGGGACTTATTTTGAATTTTAAAAAGATAATAAAAAAAATTAATTGGATTTGAATTACTAATACCTAACACCTACCTCTTCAATAAAGACATCATAATCTGAATCATCAATGTCAAATCCATCTTCATCTTTATATCTGGAATCAGTGTTATAGTGTCCCACATCCCCACTGCCCATGTCTACTGAACCTGTCACAAAAATGAGGCGTAGAAAATAATGACGAGAGTATTATATTTCAAATGCAAACAATAGAAACATAAACCAAAAGCGAGAAACCAAAAAGCATGTACATTTACTTTTCTTAAGGCAATTACCACAACCGTGTTAAAGTTTTCCTTCCGACACTCAGCTCTTCAAAAGAAACGAATTAGAATACCCCACTGCCTCCATACTGCTCAAATTCCTCATTTATCTTAATTATTAGTGTTTTATGAATTTATCCTGAATGGTAAACAGTTTTCAGTGCATACAGTTTTTAAGTGTAGTGTATAGTTTAATGGGAAAGTATTTTATTCATTAAATACAAAGGTTGATTTAGACACAAATCAGCCTTTAAAGAGGAATGGATGTGGAGATTGAGTTGCTAATTGGTCAAATTACATTAAAACATGAAAAAGCAAGTGAGATATACAATTGTGCAGCGGTTAAGCTATTGTATAACCCTGTTTACACGGTTGCACTGTTTTTCTGGCTAAAACAGACAACTTCACATAAAGAGCACCAGGAAAAGTCAGTCACTCAGTCCCACCCCTGCTGCGCCCTCCAGCCGTGGCCCACTGTGCGTGTGTTCGCATTTCTATTAACGTGAACGACAGTGTAGGGGTCTAGCATCACACACGTAATCCTGTCTGATGAGACAGGGACATAACCCGCTTTCATCCCCTGCTGAGAAACAATGCTTCTGTATTGCTTAGTCAGTGTGTTTCTCTTTGCCGCTCTAAATGGCTCATTTTGCCCCCTTTTATGTAGCTTTCATCTTTATTGCATCCTTTTAAGCACTCAATTTTGTCATGAGTTTTTGACAACAGTTAACTCAACTTAGCTGCCTACCATTTGCAGAGCAGTTAGTTAGAAAAGCCAATTAAATGTGTTGCCTTCTGCAGCCACAAAATAGTAAGTACACTTTACCACATCACACCAAACATGTGATCAACAACTGGATGTTACTACTGACAGAAAAGACGAAGAAGATGACAGGAAGTGACAGGAGGATGCTGGCGCAAAATGTTTTTTGATGACTTCTCACGTGGACAAACTTATTCCACGTGTGATTTTAATTGCGTTTGTTATTTAAAGAAAAAAACGCAATTGTGAAATTGTGTTTTATCGACATTAGTGGAATATCAACAAAGTTTTGTAACATAAATGCAGACATATCACAGACATATTAAGCAAGTCTGCTGCTATTACTGGGGTTTTTCTCCAGAACTGGAAACAAAGTCAGACACATCTCACCTGGACAAATTAGAAAAAATGTTGCTCAGAGATCCTATAACATTACAATACATTTTAATATAATGATTCATAAGCAGATTCATTTAATCAGAGATTAGAGAAAAGAAAACTTGAATACCTAATAATTCATGTAGAATGTCTGTGTAGTAAAGAATGTGTCTTTAGGGTCATTTCCTTTGTGTTGTTTTAGCAAAAATTGGTCACCAAGAATAAGTTTTAAACAGAGTTCATACTTCAAATGAACTCCAGGTAAGAAAACTGGGTAACACTTTATTTGACGGGTTGTGAATAAGACTGTCATGACACCATCATAAACATGACATAACACCTGTCATGAACATTAAACTTTAGCTTTAATAACAAAGCTACACAATTTTTAAAGTTTAATCAGTAATACTTTTATAACAAACTTATGTCAGATCATGATTTCTTGGTTAATGTCAAGTTGTCATAACAAAGACATTTTGAATAATGTCAACTTTGTGCTAAAAGTGTCAGGATTTACAGAATGACACTTTATGACAACAGTCATAAATATTCATAAAGACTTACTCATGTTCATAACAGGTGTTATGTCATGTTTATGATGGTGTCATGACAGTCTTATTCACAACCCGTCAAATAAAGTGTTACTGAAAACTGAGAAGCTTCAAAATGTTGTTAAAACATACTGATGTAGAAGCTGGTAGAGAATGCAGCATTTCAGCTACTAAAGCGACTGTGAGATCGACACCTGGACTCACCGAGAGTTCGTACGGGGTTGTTGATGTGGCTGGGTGGGCTTACACCGTGTATGTTGACGGCTCTTACAACAAACTGGTACTCGGTTTCTGGTAGCAGTCCTTTTAAAACCATGGAGCTGGTCTCAATGGGCTCCCGTATATAAGTCCACTCTGTGTCCATTTCTGGCCTAGCACAGAAATAAAGAACATTACATAGAAATAAGAGAGAACACAAGAAAAAACATATAGCACTGAATTTACTTTACTTTTCCATTCATTTGTGCATTTGATTTTTCAATATTCAACACATTTTATATTATATTTTAATTTTTTATTCTGTGGACTGTAATGCTCTATATTTTATTTGCAGTTTTTCTCATTTTCATTCTGCCACAACTGATTTTGCCCAGTTTGGGACAATAAAATTGTTTTCTATTCTATTGTCTTCTTATTTATAAAAATAAGTGTATGTTGACGGCTCTTACAACATTCAACATTCAATCAAGATTTGATTCAAAAGAAAATAAATAAAGAAATCATTATTTTTTGTTTTTATTTGTTATCTGACTAAAAAAAAGGATTAAGAAAAAAAGTATTTAATATAATTCACTTTTATTTCATTACTAAAATTAAATTGACTTCAGTGCTGGCATAGTTTCAATTCAATTCATCATGATAACAAAAATTGCAGGAAATTACCCGCATGAATAAATAAATGGCTTTTTATTGTTTCTTCATCTTCAGCGGTAGCAAAACACTCAAGGCGTCTCTTGAGCTGGAAGATGTAGAGAAGGATTTGCATCTGAGATGGCCCTTCTGAGTGAATACCAGCAAACCCAGACAGAGACACACATTCATGTCTGACTGTCACAGTGAAAGACTGTCTCTTTTTCTCTCTTTGTTTCTTTGCAGTCACACAATCAAAAGCCATAAGCTCTCCATTACAAACATCAGCACTGTAGTTTTACAGCACTTTTAACACCTTCACAGCCCTTTTTCACCTGTGATATTTGACCAAAAACACATTGTTTAAGTATACAAAAAAAATACATAGTTCACCTACGGGTTGGGCTATCATCAAAGAGACCCGAGTTACTCATTTGTGACCTCAGCGTCTCTGCAGACAGTCTAGACATAGGAGCCTCTTTGTAGTGTGTGTGTTTGCGTGCGCGTCTGTGTGTGCTAACAGAAAGAAAAAGAAATTCATTCTTTCTCATGTCCCCACTGACTCTTGTGTCAAAACACAAGTGGTTACACTGAACAGACCAGTAGAGATGCATACAAAAGAGAGCTGTATATTCAGAGTTATGCGTTTGAAGAACATGTCAGATTTCCAGCCATTAATACACACTTATAACTAATTTAAAAAAATGCTTCCAATGTTTACAAGAATGCACCATTAAATGTATTTGACATTTTAAGGGACCAGCCACTTCATTTTGCATACTCTTTACCCTTTCTCAGTTATGCTTTGGATTTAAGTTTGAACAAATCAATTTTAAAGATGTGAAAATTTAATGCCACTTTCACCAGATGTATCTGCACAATAAAGATAACTGAAGTTAGATTTTAAAGGACATCCAGAAAGTATTTACAGTGCTTCACTTTTTCCACATTTTGTTATGTTTATTCCAAATTGTTTTAATCAATGTCTTCAAAATTCTACAAATACCAATTGATGACAATGTGGGGAACAGGTTTTGAGTGTTTTGTAAATTTACAGAAAATAGAAAAACAAGAAATCAGATTTACACATCCATTGACAGTCCTAGTGAAATTCAACCCCAAATGACCTTTATTTGCTAATAGTCTAAATAGGTTATTTAGGATGTTATCTTTATGTTTCTATACAAATTTTGACATTTTTGTCCAATTCTTTCGTCATTATTTTGCCTAAACCGTCTCACTCCTGGTCTTTGGTCAAATGGTTCTTAGGTAGTTAAATATTGGTTGCAGTGGTACGGCTTGGTACAACTTCATCACTTCAGATATAAAAACACAGCGCCTCCTCCAGGTTAGATGACCGGCCAGCTCTAGGAAGAGTCCTGCTGGTTCCTAATGTCTTCCATTCACAATTGATGAAGGTCACTGAGCTCAGCGGGACCTTCACAGCAGCAGAAATATTTTTGGGTCTTTTCTCAGATTTGTGCCTCAAGACAATACTGTCTCTGAGACTTATAGACAATTCCTCTGATTCCATGCTTGGTGTTTGACCTCTGACCTGATGTAAACAGTGGAACCTTAATTTGACAGGTGCGTGCCTTTCCAAATCAAGTCCAATCCACTTTATTTCCTACAGGTGAACTTTGTTAAAGCTGTAGAGACATCTCTAAGATGATCAGTGGAACCTGCTCAGTTTTTAACCTTTTGTCAAAAGCTGGTAATACTGACATAAGTGTGATTTCTTGGTTTTCTACTTTTAATAAATTTGAAGAACACTTTTTTCCCCCACATCATTATAATGGGATATTTGTGTGTAGAATTTTGAGGAAAGATATTAATTTAATACAATTTGGAATGAGACTTTAACTTAAAGTGGGAAAAAATTGAAGTACTATGAATACTTTCCAGTTGCCCCGTAACAAAGGTCATTTTGTAAAATGTACTTATTCACATCTTGTCCAAGACTTGGATTAAAAGAATCTTACAGTGGATAAAGGGCTAAGACGTGATTAGCAGTCTTAGCATTACTAGACTCATAAAGCAGAGGGCATTGCAAGCCTCATTCACCAACAATAAGACTAATAAAACTTACAACATGAACAACTGAAACACTCGCTGTCTAACAAAGACTTGCTGGCTGTTTGAGCCAAAAAAGGAGGCTTTTGAACGTCCATCGACGTGGTGAGTCATTGCTCCGATAGATCTCACTCCACCACAACAGATTATTTACAATGCAGTGGGCTGAAGGACAGTCTGCACACTCACAGCCTTATTGTGTGTGCATTGGGAGCTAGGGGGAAACAACATTTGTGAGGTTTATGAGATGAAGAAGGAACTCATGGTGATAACATGAACGCTGACAGAAGAAGAGAATCAAATGATAAGTAATAGTTTTTTTGCCACATTAACTGGGTATAGCCTCCTGAGACCCAGCCCATTCATTTGTGTCCTTTATAGTGGACATTTTGTTCACCTGTATTTTCTTTTACTATTTTGAGTTACCCTATCAAGCCCTGCAGTACTCTTTAGAGGACATCCTGGGCTTTCCAGTGACGTGTCATGTGATAGGTTTGCATGCTGGGAACTCACTTTTTCTTTTCAATCAAAATGGCTGGCATACCAACAACCACATTTTATGGAAAGAGGAAAGGTAAGCAAATTATTCTTTATCTATTGCTATTTTTACCATGATAATTATATATAATGTTGTTTATTAACATGTCAATAATAATATTTTTATCTCAGAAAACAGTTTAATTATTTCTGTTTTGAAATATCAGTCCTTTTAAGAATGTCAATTGCAGTGGACACCAGGACCATTTTAATGTATCTAATGAGTCAACATTGTTGTAGGAGAAAGAAGTGAAGCAGAGAGGATTTTATACCGAATAGTAGAGGGAGATTCAGATTTGGGGCTGTCAGATGAGGATGAGGATGAGTATCAGCCTGGTACAGGAGAAGATGGTGAAGAAGAAGTAGGTGAAGAAGGAGAGGAAGAAGATGCAGGAGTATCTGATGAGGAGACAGACTCAGAGCCAGAAAGGGAGCAGGAAAGTCGTCGTGCTTTGTGGGCCAGGACTACCTTGTATGTTTTATTTAGTTCTAGGCTAATGTATTCAATTCTATTATCATATTAGATTATTGCTGTATTAGTATTTAGTATTTTAGTACTTATTTGTGTTTTTTTTCCATCCATCATAATAGATTCACACCTGCACTACCTGGGCTTCCTGTCTGTCAAGATGACCCTAAAATCCGAGAACACTGGAGTCCAATCCAATACTTTTCGCAGTACATCGACGACAAAATCTTTGAAGATTTGGCAGCTTTTACAAATCAAAGACAGCTGCAAACTACAGGAGTGTCATTAAATACTACTGCTCAAGAAATCAAGATTTTCTTTGGCATATCAGTACACATGGCCTGCCTTGGCTATCCCAGAGTTAAAATGTTTTGGGCTAAAAAAACTAAAGTGCCAGTTATTAGCAGGAAAATGACAAGGGATAGGTTCTACAAGCTGAGAAGCTCACTCAAGATTGTTGATGATCTGGATGTAACAGAAGAGACAAAGGAGTCAGACATTCTTTGGAGAGTCAGACCATTGCTTGACCGTGTGAGGCAAGGTTGTCTCAGACTTCCAAGGTATAACAAGGTCTGCATTGATGAGCAAATCATCCCTTTCACAGGCCGCTGTCCAGTCAGGCAATATGTCCCAGGCAAGCCAAACCCTACTGGCCTAAAGGTCTTTGTCCTTGCCTCTCCAAATGGTCTGGTGCTGGATTTTGAGGTGTATCAAGGGAAGAATACGTTCAGGGGCCAAAGGTTGGGAGTTGGAGCTGCAGCAGTCTTGCGATTGGTTGAATCTCTTCCCACAGGAACCTGTGTATTCTTTGATCGATACTTCACAACAATCAATCTCATGGATGCTTTGCTTGCAAAGGGTCTTCCAGCAACTGGAACAATAATGAGGAACCGAGTACCAAAGCCATGCCAGCTACCAGGAGATAAGCAGTTGCGAAAAGAAGGGAGAGGAGCATCAGTGACGGTGGTCCGGAGGAGGCCTGAGCTGGCAATCACTAAATGGTTTGACAATAAACCAGTGTTGATGGCTTCCACTGTGTATGGGAAAGATCCAGAAGATATCTGTAGCAGATGGTCCAACAAAGAAAAGGCTCATGTCCAGGTGCGACGACCAGCAGTGATCAGAGAATACAATGACAACATGGGTGGCGTAGACCTGTGTGACCGAATGCTGAGCTTTTATCGCATGTCAACCAGGACCAAGAAATGGACATCACGTGTGATCGCTCATTTCTTTGATGTTGCCATTACAAACGCTTGGATCCAATACAAGTCTGACAGTAAAGCGATTAATCGATCACCTAAGAACACCCAACAGTATCTGGACTTCAAATTGCACCTGGCTGAAGAGCTGTTGGATAGTGCTTCATTTGATGACAGCAGTGAAGACAGTGAAGAAGAGTATCAGCCACCAACCAAAACAAGGATCCCTCAACCAGAGCCCTCTGTACGCAGACTAGGGGCCAGGCACATGCCAGAGATGGTGGATATCAAGCATGCAGAAAGATGCAGGAATAAGGGCTGCAATGGCAAGACATACATGAGGTGTACCAAATGCAAGATGTTTCTCTGCATCACCAAAAGGAAAACGTGCTTCCAGGATTATCACCGCTAAAATATCCAAAAGAAGAACTGTAGAACTGCTTACGTTCAATGTTAAACTAAATACACAGGCAACTATTGTCCGTGCAAGCAGTAAGCAACAGAAAACAACCAAGAGTGATAAAGAATTTAGTTTTTTGATCAAATTAAATTTATTCTTTTGTTAATATCACTCTAAATACATAATCTGCTCATTTTCTAAATTCAGTTGTATTTTCACACTAAAATCATCCTGTTGTCCACTACAGTGGACATGCTGTGAAATTAAAAATAAAAATATGTTTAAAAAAATTTTAATTGTAAGGTGTTTTTTTAGGCACAAATAGATAGGAAATCACACAAAAAAAGAAATTGAAACACACTTTTTTTCTTCGGTTCCCAGGAGGATAGAGGAGCTAATGATAGAAGTGTTATCATTAGCTTAAATACATGCTTAATGTAATCACTTGAACTTTGCATTCAGTGATGTTATCATAGGAAATTGCTGATTGGAGAAGGCACACCATCTCGTGAGAATTGTTCTCTAATATTAAAACTGTCTTTATCCATTTTCGGTGTTTTTCCTTGACAGAAACCAACTAGAGAGCTCTTCTCCCTCAAAGAAAGTCAGGATTCTTGAAGCTAATTTAAATTCCATTCTAGCTAAACATTTCCACACAGGTTGGAGTATTTAAATCATAAACACTATATAAACTGCGATTAATGCTGCATCGTTCTGTTTTCAATGATTTTTTGTATTCTGGAGACTGTGTTCCTGGATTGATGTAACACCATGCATGATGAAGAGCAACTCTTTTTTTATTAAGGTATAGTCTAAGACAATTATTGGAATATACAATTAGAAACTTATTGAGCAGCATCTTGATGCAAAATAGGATTTGAATATAAACCTGCCAGTCATGTCGCATTTTGAAAATTTTTACAAATCCTTGTGCAAGATAGCAAAATTTAATAAATTCAGTAAACGTGATGTACAGTTCAAGGAGCAGGTTTTTACAAGGCAGCACTTTGAACAGTCCATTTTTATCCAGAGACAGGACTGCTCATAAAATGAGAAAATGAAGATATTATTTTCCCTACATTTCTGCAAAATCCATGTCCAGAAAAGGTGTTCACATAGTAATGTTTTTATTTCTATTCTGTTAAGGCTTTCTCTGTATTTCATCCATACATAGAGGAAAGTGTTCATACTGAGAAAGATGACTTCTCCTTGTCTGTGTGCAAAGATGTCTTTAATGTGTCTGAAATTTTTATCAACTGCATTTTTGCAAATGCTGAATGAGTCATGACTGACCTAATGTAAGCCACCAGAAAGTGAAGAACAGGGGAGCTTCCTTGACTCTCTCCTTCCTGCCAAGATAAAGCCAACTCTGTGTCCGATACAGCCATGACGATTGGCTGAGTAGGAGGTGATGGAGGCATGCACATCTCTATAGGCAGAAAACCAAATTAAATTTAGTTTAATCATGATTTAGGCTACTCCACTGGAAACTATTAAATTACCGATTTCTTCCACTCAGATATTCTTACCATGTGAAGCAGTACTGATGTCTCTGGGCATGCTGGGTCGACCCTCCCCGGCCCAACCGTATGCTCCAACACTGACTCTGTACTTAGAGTTCATCTTCAGGTTGCCAATGTTTACATCCTACAGAGCACATTCACAAAAAATATCGGATACATTATTGAAAGACAGTGAAAGTGGGTTAAAGGAGTTGTAAGACAAAAAAGTTGGGGGAGAGGAACGAATGGGCTCTATTTTACTTACAAAGCTGGCTTGTCCATCAAATTGTCCCTGTTAGAAAACACAGATTTATTCAATGATATTAGAATGTACTGTAACATTAAGAAGATTAAAATATGACACAAGAATAAAGATGTACTGCTCAGTGGCTTTTAAAGGTTTGACCAAACAGACAATAATATTAATAGTCAGACTAATCAAATGTTGATAATTAACTATCAGATTTAACTTATCACCATATAAAGATAGTAAATATAATGTGATTTCTAATTTTTGTAATAGGTTATGCCTATTGCTTAGGTGTGTATGTGACTATGCTTGAACCTAAACCACTTCCAGGTTTGGATGTTTGCTTTGAGTTGTTGTTCTGCTAAAAGACGAACCTCTGCCCCAGTCTCAAGTTTTTTTCTACTCTAAAAGGTTTTCTTTCAGCATTATATATTTAGAACCACTGCCTTGTATTTAACACCAGACCAACAGTATTTCATTACAGAGGTGATGTGTATAGCAGAAAGTGTGTCTTCAGGTCTTTATATTCGTGAAGGCAAGACTTTTGAAGAGCAAAACTGAAAGTTTTCCTCTCATCTGATTTTACCTCCTGAATCGCCGACATCTGGAGATTATCATGAACTAATTAAATCCTTCTATGTTTAATTCCCTTCCTTGCCATTTTCATCAGTTTAAGACACCAGCTATATTTTTCTTTCCCTTCGCAGAATACTCTGAAGTTTGTAGCTGTAACTTCACAAAATATGAAAACGTTTAAGAGATACAACCCACTTCTGCGTGTCCTTTTCGACTATCCAAAACTGCTGTGTTTATGCTTATTGCAATGAAGAAAACATTTATTTATTCCAATCCAAAACAGGGGGGAAAGAGCTGTGTCAGGAACGGTGCTGTGTAGGTGGTGAGGCAGACGCAGATAACCCAGGTGAGATGAATAACGGTTGTTTTAATAATAAATAAACATCAAAAACACAGGCAGCACGACTGAGCGGAAGCCAGGGCTCAACGCCGGTAGCAACTGGTTTTTCCAATGGACACACGAAGGACTCAGAACACATTAGACGAGGACCACACAGAGATACAGGTGACACTAAATACACACGGGGTAATTAGGGAACGAGAAACACCTGGGAGTAATCGAGGGGAGAACAGGACAACACAGAGACACAGAAAACTCGAAATAAACACACAGAAAAACACGGAACATGACAAGCTGAACAGGACTCCAGCTTTTTTAATGCCAGATAACAAACACCTCCATGTGTATACTCACAGTGGTTAGCATGTCCAAACTTAGCGGAACCTCCATGATGGATGTCGTACTAATTGGGCGGCCATTCTTCATCTCTGTGTAAAAGACCTGAGTAGTACACGTACAGATATAAATTACTATTATTTAGTTTTAACAATATTAGGACAGAACAGCAACAATTTATTTATGGCTATTTATGGCTGTAATAAAAAGAAACAGGACTTTTATTGAACTTACAAAGCAACACATTTGCTTCTCTGTAAGTTCTTGGGAAGCCAGTGTCCTGACTAATCCTCTTAGTGCAGACATATGGCCAAAGACGGAGCCCCCACAGTTACACTTATCCACAATTTCTTAATGGTTGATTCAAGGAAGGAAGAAAGAAACTTCTGGTGTGTTATGTAAGGCTCAAACACATGGCCAGCGTTGAAAGAGTGCATCATAGAAAAGAAACCATGCAACGAACATTGGATGTGCACTTTACATTCTTTTTCTAACTATAGTACAAAATATGCACCATGTAAGTTTACAAAAAAGATAATCCCACTTATCCATTTATGTTTATGTAGTATGTATTTTATTTGACCTCACCTTCCAGAGCAATATTGCACCTAAAAAATAACAATATACATTTGGCAACGAAAGGGTTCCATTCAAACTCATGGAAGATAAAAATAACTTGTCCTTTTTCCTCATGGCCATCTTCCTGGACACATGGTTTTATGGGCACTTTAGAGTGAAGAGAAGAGTGTCTCAGCCAGGCAGGAAGAAATGAACAGGCACTCAAGAAAAAAACGGTGGAAATTTGATTTATTTTCCATCTCGAAAACCTTTGTGAGATTTCAAAAGGTGTTTCTGCCGTTTTTGTATGTTTTTTTGATGATGCTCTACTTAGTAGAAGGACTTTCAAAATGAGACCACCAAAGGATGGCCGATAGATAAAAACAATCAGAAATAATTTCTAAATGATCACTGCACACATTAAGTATTTAAAATGTGGACAATTGACAAAGTGTTGCATTAAACGTTTATGTAGAATCTGTTTGCACTTACCTTGTATCCAGTGATTGTGCTGACATGTCTGCGGGGCATTTTCCATCGCACACTGAAGGCGCTACAATTGAGAGTCTCCAGCTGGATGTCTAATGGAGGACTCAGACGATCTGGTTTGTACAAACATAAACATGGACATAATCAGTGAGGAAAACAACAAGATACAGCTGGGAAGAGTACATGGGTTAGTAGGACAAGGCTTTCAAGAACTGTTGAGGACACATTCTGACTGACCAAGACTTATTTTTATTTATTTATTTCAAATGGATTTCTAATGGAATTATTTCTATAAATGAAAGCTAAACTGCTTGAAACACAAGCTTAACAATATTCTCCTCTTTATACATTGACAAAGGTGACTCTAAAATGTCTATCAAATGGGGGAAAAAATAGAATCACATGAGAACCATAACCTTTAATGATTGTAAGCTAAGACACACTTATTTTTGACATTTTGCCTTCGTAAAACCTAAAGAAATCTTTTCTTTTTTAGAGTTAGATTCTCTGCCTGAAAAACGCTTTTGACTTTTTACAAATTGGGAATAATAATCAGTTATAAAGATGGAGAATGAGTTTCATGCAGCTGAGGTAAAAGAGGATAGACATATAAAAGTTTATGTTTAAGGTTTTAACTCACTTTCACATCAGAGCATAGGAATAAAGGTCTTGAAACAGATGATGGTGTTGCATTATCATCTAATAAAACTAAAAGAATCAGGTCCAGGTTGCTTTGATTCTTGCAAAGGAGCCTTTGCAAGAATCAAAGGCTGCTTGGTAAGAGAATAACATTATAACATGATGTAACTGAAAAAAGTCTATTTTACATATTACTGTCCCTTTAACTAAAGTTAAATTAAATTTGATTTGTCCATGATACATTTTATTCCTGAGAAACAAAGAAAAAAATAAATATCCCCTCTTTTTTGTAAGTGAGATGATTTAATTGATAGAAAATAATTAATGATTTAGATTGATTTTTGACAGATTATTTGGGTGATCATCAGTGGGAGACTGGTCTTAGAAAATCACAGTTGTTTGCTGCTTTTATTCCTTCACGTTTTTTTCTGGTAGCCTTATCTGCAGCTCTTGAGTAAACTTAAGATCCTTTAAAAAATATCACTTAGCTCAAGAGACTGGCTGGGAAAATGCATATTGGTTTTAATAAGCAATCATTTAAGCTTGTTGGAAAATTAAGCACATAATTAACATTTGAAGAACATGTGGGAACACTGAATTTTACATAATTAGCTGGACAACATGGTTATGCTTGTTGCTTTATCTTTGGAAGGTTGGAGGAATGACCTGAAGAATTGGACTCTAACCAGGCACTAGTGGCCTTTCTTTTTCAGTATGCAGACAGGAAACAAGCAGCGAGAGAAGGGGGGAAGACATGCAGCAAATATCCTGAGGTCAGGAATCAAACCCCGGACAGCTGCGTTGAGCGCTAATAGCCTCCGTTCTACCTCTACACCATATGACACCCCCGTACCGACATATTTATTTCCCTTGCTAACTCCTGTTACAAACAAGAGCAGAGGTAAAAACATAATATAATACAGTATTGATTTGGTGCTTTTTATGCTTTTAAATTGCTGAGAACTCAAGAGTTGTGTAGCTGAATATTTTTAAATTGGTCATTTTCTGTTGCAGACTGCAAATGCTGTTAGAATGGAAAGACTTGGATGTCATGCACTAATGCATTATCAGCAATAATAAATGGACGTCACCTGCACCTTGTTAGTCATTATTCTAAAACCTAAAGTCAAAGCAGTGTTTGCTTGATTTCTCATCTGCTTATAATCATTGGAAAATAACCAACCAATTGAAGAAACACTGACCAGCTGAAACTACAGGTTAAGCATCATCTATTTAAATGTGTACCAGTAGTAATAGCCTGACACATCCAAACATGTTCATAGATGTAACTTAAAACATCTACTAACATGGTTTAGATGTTAGTGCAAATGAGTACTTTATTTAGGACATGCAACTCCAAAGACCTGATTATCTCTGTGGACCAGCCTAAACCTTTTTACCAGCCAAAAAGAAGCAATTATTAGATCTAAGGGACTCAAAGGGCACATATGAATGCAAGAGGGCAGACAAATAGATCAGAGCGAGTAATTTCAGTGCCTTATAGGTCAATGATAAAACTTTAAAGGTAATTATAAAGTGAAGAGTAAACCAGTGAAGAGAAGCAAGAACAGCATGTTTATGTTCTAGTGTCAGGTCAAAGGACAAGCTGCAGTCATGCAAGGCAGACCTAACTAACACCAATGTATAGAAGAGTTAATATATCTGTTGGGATGTAATAAAAGCATGGATGACCCATTCAAAGCTTTTAAAAGATAAAAATGATTTCACTATAGATAAAAGCAATAGTTTAATGTGAATCACAAATCATCTCCAGATATTAGCATGCCACTCATTTAACAAGGATTGGTACTTCCATCAGGTGAACTTTGTATATTTCTGTCTCCCCAAACACAGACAGAAGAAAAGTCAAATCAGTCAACATTTCACAGGTATTGATTTTGCTTTTTAATCAGCACCTGCTACATCTAATAATACTCTGCGAGGCTTGAGACATGCCCTCTTGTCTTATCAAGAAGATAATCTCAGAATCACCCCTGGTCTGTGTTTGCCAAGTGCCCTTCTAAATCCTTTGAGGCCACTGTCCACTTCAAACATGATAGAGACAGTTGAATGAATATTTTCCTGGTCTCTCATCCTGTCAACCTGATCGGTGGCTTTATTGTCAGTGTTTTTTCCCCCGATTAAATATTGCCTATTTGAATTGAATTGAGGGTTTTCAGACTCAAATTAACCAGAAGTTATTAAAAATTATTTTTAATAAAAATTCAATTTTAATTCTCATACTAAAATTTTTTTTTTAGTTTAAATTCAAATTGCAAATGTAAGAAAATTAATTTAGGTGTCATGATTGATCCCCAAATTTATGAACAAGTGATAAATATTTTGAATATTTTACAATTTAATCAGATTTCTTTTTATGTTTCTTTTTTAATATCATGTCTAAGAAACAGGGTAAATCAGAAAATCAGTTGCCATTGTTAAATAAATTATAGGTCACATGTCTAAATTCTACCTTTGTCCCAAACACAGCAGAATAAACCCCAGAAAGAAAATAAAACTTAAGCTCATCCAGAATGAGCTAGAGAGTGAGAGAGGAATGTTTTGGTTTTCCTTTATTTTCAGGAGCATGGATGGATGGATGGATGGATGGATGGATGGATGGATGGATGGATGGATGGATGGATGGATTACTTATTCACATTCATAAATTCTGGAGTCAGCAATAACTAAACCTTCTAAATGTCTTGTTCCTGTCTGATTAGATTCTGTATCACATATCATTTTTATTTTTTGATAAAAATGAATTCATAAACAGGAATTTTATTTGGTATGAGGATGTAACCAAAGAGTAGGTTATTTTGGAAATGAAAAATTTTGATTCTCTGTCAATTATTAATCTGGCAACCTCAACATTCAACACAGCTTTTATATGTTCAACAGTAATCTTATACTGTTGAATCTTATACTGTAAATAATTTGCTTCCATATCTCCACCTTAAGATTTACGTTGAAAAGATTTACTTCCCAGATTTTTGTCCCCCAAAAGAAAATGATCAGTGAGCTGCATGCAGCTGTCTTCCTTTAAAGAACAAAGTGGGACGAGTTTGAAGGTATGAAAACAAAACGCTGTGTTTTAAACAATAGTAGCTGGTTTGTCTTTATTAAATTTTAATTGTGTTTCACCAAACAAAAGTTCAAGTGCGAGAAGTGGTTGTGGAGGGTTCATTAAAATGCATGGTTCTCTTATCAACTTCGTAATGCTAGATATGCATAACAATAAGAGTAAAAAAAGCGAAGCTTCTGAATTATTCCATCAATAATTTAACTGTCTATTCAAACGGGGGAATGAAGCTGTCAAGGAATTAAAAAGAAAGACCACCTCAGGGGGGGAGCTTCATTCAATTTTAACCTGAAACCACCAGCTTTTTTGTCAAAGCCTGAAGTGATGCATGTGGACACTGAGCCCTGCTGACATTCTAGCCTCCATGAAAACAAGCTCTGAGAGACATCAAGACAGAAAAAAACAACAAGTACAAATGTCACTGGCAGTCATAAATGCAGAGCTACATCGGCCCTGTGCATGTTTGGCAGTCAAAGCTGTGACTCGGACACTGTGCAGACAGACAGACGTAAAAGTCAACCCACATTGGCCTGAGGGCTCCGAGAGTGAAAAAAAGTCAGTGGTCAGGGGGAATGACAGTGAGGGAAAGAGGAAGTGATGGAAAGAGAAGTAAAGGAAGTGGGACAAAGAAACAAAGAAGAAACGGATACAAAGAGGGTGTGACTGAAGAGGAATCTAAGGATTTCAACTAAGATGTACACAGTAGTGTAAAAAATGAACAGAAGAAAGCTTAGCATTAACCTTTAACTAAAACGTATCTACTTATCTTTAGATCTTTATCTTTCAAAGCATTTATACTATTTCTTGCAAAAATCTTTGTAAAATAGTAAAATAGAAGTTAAACTAAATACACTAAAAATCTAGCAGTGTAGAGATCAGATGACATGGTGTTGAGAAAAAAATTACTTAACTCAAGAGCTTGGCTGAAATAGAAAAATACATTTATTTGTTATTTACGACACCACATTGAAGGCTCAGCCTGCTTGGTGCTGATGATAGGAAGATCTGTCATTGTTTAGTACACAAGTCATCTTGTAACTACTTTTCTTTTAGTAGTAATGTCCGACTTTTAGCTGTTTGTTCAACAAGGGAATTTGAAAAAAAAAAAAAAATTGTGAGAAGCTGCAGCGTAGCAAGGACTAGGGGGGCGACATTCATGCTTGTTCCTGCAGTGAAAACCACATGTGATGCTGCTCCAGGGAGTTCACTGAAACAGTTCTCAGTTTGTTTTGTGGATTTATTTCTGTTTTGAGTCTGATCTTCATCAAGTATAAGAGGTGATTGGGTTGTAGTTAGACTGAGGGCTTCTGATTGATTCCCTAATAATATTTCACCTCTTCACCCCTTTGATCTTTCTCATCTTAAAATTACAAGTATTGTTTTCCTGAATAATAAATACACAGATGCTCCCTCTAAAGAACTGTCTTTGACAGACCAGGTAGTGCTCTCTGGATAAAAATATTTGTTCTGCAACATTTATTTGCATATTTTAACTAAGAATAGTTGCTGTTTTTGTTTTTACAGTTGATAAATAGTTTTTCTTTCTCTGAAATCCATTCTTGATTGCAAGCAAAAGAAACACATTTCTAAATATCTACTTCATTGTTTCTATCATGTTTCCCAGCATTTTTGTGAATGGACTTTTATTCTTCGATTTTAAGTTAAAAAGCTGAAACACAAAACCAGAAAATAAAAACAATGTTTGTCAGTCTGCATAGAAATGGTTGCATTTAAATTTCTTCTCAGTAAACTGGACTGAAAAAGAACATAAGTTAAAAAAAACACATTAAAATAACAATGGCATAGTTGTACTTAATTTTGCTAAAACATGCAGTTTTGTTCTATGGAAGGAAAGGGGCTTTGTTTTGAATAGGGAATGTACCAAGTTGTGTTTTGCTGTCTTTGAATACACATAAAAAGATTTACAGATTAACGAACTGTCTTGATTTATATATTGTGATTTTTTTTTCTAAACAGTGATCCTTCAGTTTTCTGTGATATCATGAATAAAAGGTGAAAACATTTAAAAATACAGTCAGTGGCACAAAGAAAAAGTGCATGCTCAGCTATCATCCTCACGTTGCCATGCATGTTACAAGTTTATTTCATTGTTATGCTCATTGGAATAATATTTCATGTTCCCAGTCCAACTAGTTTGTGGAAGCTGAACTCACCACTTCTCCGCGCATTTGATCTTCTGGCACCAAAGCAAACGCTGGCAGAGCAGATAGCAAAGAAAAGTAAACATAGCAGACGCTTCTCTTTACATGTAAGATCCATAATTTCACTTGGTCAAATCCACATTTTAGGACATATCCAAAAGCGCAACTTTATCAATAAGTAGATGCTGAGCTGGTGGGGAAGCTGCCTCAAATGAAAGCTCGTCTCTCTTCCAAATGTGGAGACAAACGCCCTCCAAAGACGCACGGGATCTGTCCGTGGGGGAAAGGGCAGCTACGCTTTGACACTGATAAGATTACAGTCTGCAAAAGATCAGTGGGGTGGGTCATGAACGGACGAGCAGCCTAGTGACCGAGCCCCGGAGATGCGCTCTGACAGACGATGGACGACAATCCCGCCGTTAATTCGTCCTCACAAACACCGATGAATGGTGGCCACGGTCATTTTTACGCATGATCGATGTCGTGCCACGCTCCGATTCGCCTCTTAGACAGCAGATGAGCCTCACAACCAAGTGCAAGGAACGTGGGGCCATTTAGAGCTAAGAGGATAATAAGCGTCTAATCCGCGCACTGGACACAGATGGAGAGCATGTCTTGGCGCAGAAGCAGGGGGAGACGCTCAAACGACAGACTCTGAATATTAATGCTGTGCGTGCGGGACAGCATTAATGTTGTAATCACTTGGCAGGAGTGAGATCTGAAAAGTTTGTGCTTCTGCGAAATTCTGTTATGAGAGAAAGAGCATTATTTGAATAAGATTCTATATGAATTAGTTACAGTTTTTTAAAATGAGGTGGACCACCAGCTCAAATTTCACTTTTTGTCAGTTAGTTGAGCATAATATAACTTTGCATAATAATTGGCCAGAAGGAGCCGGATTATTTCACCTTTTGTTATTGACACAGTAGGCTACCATTCTAAAACCCCAGTCATCCATGGGATATTATGCATAATAGCCTTAATTAGAATAAAAATTATACAGTTTTGACAAACATTTTATGTCAAACATAATTATTGTATTTTAATAGATTAGAATGTTATGCGTGAATTTTGTTAATGTAATTACATCATTTTGATAATTTAAGTGTATTCAAACTATCTTTTTTTTTTTGGAGTCTGTCATCAACGCAGGTGTCTCCAAAAGAATTTTAGAGCAGTTTGAGCTTCCTTCTGCTGACCAGCTTCATTGACTGTGAAGTGGCAACTCGACTACAGACATCAAAAGCAGCAAGATTATGGCTTTATTGTTATTAGAATTGTAAAAGGTCAACCAGGTTTCTTTGTCTTTTTTGACATTTTTCTTTCTGCTGTGTAGTTTGAAGGTTTGAACAAGGCAGGCTGTAACACTTTCTAAAGGTTTAGGACATTCCTTATATGCTTGATAGGAGAAATTTGTTGTCATCCTATATAAAAAAAAAAATGACCAGCACAGTTAGAATGACAAACAATTAACAAAGCACACAGATGGTACGAAACATTTAAAGCAAAACTTAAAGTGTGTTTGCAGACTCAGCCTTTTACCTTTGTGGCAAAACTGGTAATCAAACACAGCTGAAACAAATCAAAGTGTCCTGTTCGAGGTTAGTTCTTGACCAACTGGCAAGGTTGGTTTACCTGGATGAAGGAGAGGAAGACATATTAGCGAGGGTCAGGAGGGAAAATGAACATTTCTGAGGAATTTTCAGAGGAATTGAAATGCAGCTGGCTTACAAACTGAAAAGAAGTAGGATTGTAGAAGTGAGAAGATCCTGTTGGCTCAGGCTAGTAATCTGAAGGAGAATGCAGCTGTGCAAGAGTTTGTTGATAGCTGGTACTTTGGAGAGCTGGCAAACAGGAGGTGAAGGAGCTGTCTGATGCAGAGATTCTTTGACAACCTGGGTCTTGAGGATGCAGGAGGCCAATCAGAGTGGGTATCCTCCTGGACAAATTTGAAGAGACGTTCAAGACAGAAGCATAGAAGTTTACTTGAAAGTGATTTCTAGTCTACCAAACAGGATGATAGGCACCAACTGATCGTCAGGCAGCATCTTATGAACCCAGGCAAAGGATGAGAATATTGCTCTTACACCTGAGAGCAATCTGCCTCACAAAAGCCTTCCTGTCACTGGAAACAGAGGTAAACAACGGTCCATCCAGCACACCCAGCAAACTCACGCCCCAAATCACGATACAGGGCAGACTTTTAAATTAGTAGGCTGTTCACCTTGCCTTTTGTCAATGGAAATGTATACACAGCAATGAAGCCAGTTTTGTCCTCCCATTTTCAATTTTTAAAGGTTTTGTTGGCTCTAGTGGCCTTTATTTGACAGCTGTCAGACAGTAAAGTAGGTTGTGAGAGAAATTGAAAACATGCGGCAAATGAAATCTGACCGGGACTCGAACCTGTGACGACCGCACGGACGACTAAGACCTTCGTATTTGGGCTGCATGTCTTACCCTTGCGCCGTGCTCCCATTTTCAATTTTATTCTCTTGTGCTCTCAGTTCAACTTTTTTTCTGAGTGAGGAATATTCGATCTTCATTGAAAAGAAGAAATAAATCATGTGATCATCACAACACATTAATTAAACAAAATCCTTTTATGTTAATCTCCATACAGGAAGTGTGTTCTGCAGTTTCACTAAATTTAGAGGACTAAGACAGACAAATGAAACACATCTGTAGAACATGATGCTTTTCGAAAGCTTTTGAAATTTTACTAATTACCATATATTGACTTGACCTCCAGATGTAGCAGACTGAAAATTACATTACAACAACAAATCACATGTAGAAACAAGAATCCTCACTTTAGCACAAGATATAACAGTGTGTTTGTATTTGGTGCACTTTGATGTAGCAAGTGCTCTTTATTTAATGAAGTAACTGTAGGTGGGTAGCCAGAAGCTGTACTCAAGCAAAAGCAGAATTACTTCAAAATATTATTACTCAACTAAAAGGAATAAGTATGGAGCTGTAAAAGTTCAGAGGTTATGTTACAGTGACCTCTGAAAATGAAAAACAGCCCACTTGCACCCTCTTGATCTTTAAACTACTAAGTTAGATTTAAAACTCTGGAGAAAAACTCTTATTCTAGTTGTAAGAGTTTCACATGACATTTATGAAAAGTTTTGGTCTATTTTTAAACCGTCTTTCAGCATGGGAAAAAAATGCAAGTTTGCCATCTTGTTTGACCTTTTCAGGAGAAATGTGATTTAAATTGAAGACATACATTTATAACAAAGAAAGAAAGTAGGAAACGTACTTAACATATGAAATTATTAAGTATTTGTTATTAGGTTTTGTGTTTCTTTTGTGAATCTGTGCTGAAAATCCCTGATATAATTTCGACTGTCCTTTTTTCTGTTTAACAGGCTGCTCACATAAATTGTCATAAGAGCTTTTTGTTAGTTAAGACTTGTAACAAAATAAAGCCTCTTCTCCTGCCAATAATTCTTACAAAAGCTACTATAGTCCTTTATTTCATTTCACATGTGACTATAATTCCTTTCATCTCCACATGTAGACCAAAGGCTCTTGTTTTTTAGAAGTTTGTAATAAAACTTAGTCATCTGCTCATTCAATAGAGCATAGCTGTATAAAGCTATGTAATACCTCGGTTTAGTGACGTCCTCCATTACTGGGTAGACATTAATATTCCAAAATAAGACTAAATAGGAATAGATCCACAAAGTAATTTTAGCATCACTACACGACAGCAAGAAAGCCGATGTTGATATAATTAAGCCTATAAAACATAAAGGTAATCTTGTCTTGGCAGTGTCTGTCTATATAACATATATTAACATATTACTAATTAATAAATATATAACATACTCAATATTTAGTGAGACCTTTAAGGAGATCTTGATTTAACCATGTTCTAATATGTTTGTGCTTTAAATAATATTACTCACTTTTGATTTGCTGTTTTCAATAATAATCAATGCAACTTGTGTTATTGCACTTTGTTTTATAGTTTGTTTTAATTTCTCATAATTTTCTTTGGTACATAATAAATGGAAAAAATTATTAGACAGTCTCTTGACTTTAACATTTACTAACATTTACTAACATTTACATAAAACTGAGATAAGTAAACCACAGCTGACAGAAGACCTTCATGAAGTCAGTTTATTAAAAGGTAAATGATCAAGGTAAAAAAATTTCACCAGCTTAGAAAGTGCACAACTCTTGAGTCCAGCAGTCGGACATATGAAAGCAGTTAAAAAGCACAATAAATGTGAAAAACGACTGGGTTTTCAGAACTGTTTTCAGATTGCACAAAATGCCTGTCTTCCTGATGTTTCCCCGGAGGACTGCTGCTGATTGAAGCGTTGACGTCATTCAATAAAATGTTGCCTTTCACTCTGCTTTCAATAATGACTTTCATCTTTGGGGAAAACTGTCACATAATACAAACCACTGACAGCTCCATAAATAACCCTGTCAAAATGTAGAATTACTTATAATATCATGATACTCTCAGGGCTTAATAATAATGATAATAATACTCAAGATTAAAAAAAATTCTACTCTTAGAATCTAAGGTTTCCAAGTAATACAGACTGGCCATCATATTCCATTTTACACATCAACTAGCTAAACAAGTATTCAACAAATAAACATGTTGCCAATCATCAGTCTCAGTCTTGAAACAAAAAACAATATGTTTTCCTTTTTAAGTTTTTTTAAGAAGATTCAGCTCATATCATGGAGATAATAGTTGTCAGTATGCCCTACGTCACAATACACATGCAGTAACATAATTAACTGAAAAAAGTTGCATTTAGCCTTATATAAAATCACATTTAGGGTAGATTTCAAATGACTGATCTTTAACATAGTTGTTTGAAGTGTCAAAAAACATAAATTTTCAGTGTCAACACTGTAGGTTCATGTCCCAAAGACCTCTGTGGTGTGACATGCATTCCCTTAATTATGCTGGTAGTTGTGATACCTGTAAGTGGAAATATGCCGTTGGGGATCTCGGGAAACTGAGTGGCTGAAGAAATGATCATTTGTCCCCACAAATGAAACTCAATGGTTCCCTCTCCTGGAGAAATAAAAACATATACAGTAAGAACAGACGTAGACATACTGAAAAACAAACACAGAGAAATGGATCTTCTGTGATACAGACATGAACAAAGTCTCAATACTTGCATTAAAGAATCAAACAAGTATTTTTAACATTATAGAATAATAAGGGCTTCTGTCGATGGAAGGATTTATTTGTAAGGATAATTATGTAGGATGTTGTTTGCTGTGGTCACTATCACTCTCATCAATGAAAAAAGCAGAAATAAACTGAGTCCACTAATGGCGTCATATCGCTAACACTGTCACAGATTACACAAATTTCAATGTCATATATTTGAAAATCAGACTTTATTTTCAGAAAATGCCCCACTTATTCCACAAAAGTATTTCCACACACTTACAGAAATTTTTCCTGAAAATTTACTGCTCTGCCAAAGTTGTTTTGTTCTCTTATAGTTCTTTTGTACTGTTTCAGGGATTCAACTCGACTCTTACAGGACAATAACCTGAAGTAAATGATTAACTTTCTTAAACTGTTGCTGACCTTCTCTTAACACCGGTTAACTCCATATGTTTTAAGGAAGTGGACTCACAGCTCCTGTAGTCTGATCACTCTCACCCTCGGGCCACAACAGCAGCAGCACATGGTGTTGATTACTGCCCAAACGCTGCAATGGGGCAAGAAAAATGTGCTTTTTTTACAACATTCAATAATCCATTCTTAACCTATACCCGCCTTGGGAACTTGTTGCTTTTGCCAAATCATGTCTTGGATTTCTAATGTCATCTGTCATTATTCGGAAACATCCCGATTGATAAAGACAACAAACCTATTAAAAGTAAAGATATTCTGTTAGCGCCAATCTCACTCAAGATCTAATTTTCTTGCTGTTTTTAGACAGTTTTTAAATTCTTGAACTGAAATTGGAAAGTCCCCATGAGCTCATCTGATAGTTAAAGTTGTGAGGAGGTTTTCCTCCAATATCTCTCCTGAATGTTCCACAGCCTTAATGGTTTTAAGTCTACTTCTGTGGTATATTTATTTCTTTAAGGAAGCAAAGAAAAGAAAATCAACAAATTAATTTGATATACAATTTAGGACATTTGGTGTTGAAATGACTCCATGTTTGGTAAGTTCTGTTTAACAGCTGAGATTTATTAAAAAAAAAAATTTAAATTGGGGGTTTTAAGGGATTAGTTCTTCTTGATTCATTTTTTAGATGAATAGACAATAAAACATTAGGGTGGGAGCATGCATATTCATACGAAGTATAATAATCTATAAAGATAAGAATAAGAGACTGTACAGTAAGGGCAACATAGGAGAAATAATACAGCTTAAATACTTTGTGACTTTCAAGCAACTGTAAAAGGTCTGACGTTTCCTGAAAGAGTTTGTCCACTACAAATTCAGCAGCAATACATGTTTTAATTGAACATTTTTAACATTAGTCAACATTTTAGACATTTAGATAAAGATACAGATTTTTGTTAGATACATGAATTCTTCAATCAAGCCAAATTTTGAATTAACTGACCAAGCTAACAAATTAGATATTTTCTTCTTTATTTGTAATACATATATTGTTGTGCTTCTTTGAGCTGCAGGTTGTTCTAAGCCTACGTTCCCATGTTGTCCACCATGAATGAAATGACCTGTAATTAGTCTCAAACTGAGCCCCGAAATATCTGATTGACTTGTCTGCGCCTCTGCTGTAAGGAGACCCACGTGTCTCACAAGAAGGTGAGTGGACATCTGTTTGGTAGATTTCCTGCTACATTTGGGTTCAATTGCTTGAGGACATCCACATCACTTGAGAAACTTAAATGAACAGGTTACAGAGAATGAATATCATACATCACCTATTTTACATGAGACACAAGAATCGAAACGGCACAGACAGCAATATCAAATATATCTGTTTTTCTTTCTTATTTTTACAACTTTACTTTAATAATTGTGCCTGGAAGTCATTAAAATACATTGATGTTTTATTCTGAACTCTTTCAACATTCACTTTATTTGGTGCATAGATAATCTCACATCTTAAAAAAAGGTCTAAAATATTGCAGCCATGATGTTTGCTTTGTTTTTTAAATAGGTAAAAATCCAGACACTCATTAATTAACAGGGATTATGAATCTTGGCGCGTCACCTGGAAAACTGCGTGAATTAGACCACGCTGCTGTACCAAATCTAACCTCTTCTGTTTTTACTGGCTTATTACAAACAGGTCTGAACACATGCGCCAAAATCTGAGGAGTCGGGACGGGGAATCCGGTGGAAAGTGTGAAACCTCGCTCTCCCTTTCGGCCATCTGAATACACACACTGAAACTTTCTCAAAACATAACTCCACAACCAGAACCGGTTCTGGATCTAAGGGTCAGCCTTGGATGTGTGCGCCAGCCCTGCGGGTAGTCTGCGTGGGGAGGAGGAAACAGACACAGAGCGGATGAAGGACCGCTAGACGTCAGCACCTCTCCACATCTCCTCTGCTTCTGTTCGCAGTCAGCCAGCTCGATCTGGATCGATGTTCAGTGGGATGGACTGAAATCAGCTGGCGCTCTCTGAGAAAGATCCGCCTGCTCAATGCAAACCTCTGCCCAGCGTGTTTTTCTCATTTATGTGGCAGACAAGTTCAGAAGAAACTTGGTGTTCCGGATACACCAGTCTCTTCTTCTGCATCACTTTCAAGCCCCCCTCTTTTTTTTTTCTTTTTGCACTTTTTTTTTCATGATACCTTTTGAGTGCGTATCGCGCCATGTCCTTCAGTCGGACTGAGGTGGACCATGAAGTTATGGGATAGCCTGACCACTTGTTTGATTCTGCTCAGTGCAGTGAGGCCCAGCTCGCTGCTCCGAAGCCGACAGCAGCCGGAGAGTACCCTGGAGGCTCCGCCGGTTCCGATCCGTCTGTCCCTTCTCTCCCCGGACATGCGCCCTGCAGAGACAGCAGGCGAACTGGACACAGGAGACAGATGTAAGAGCTAAAGGTTCTACAAAAACTGTTCGTTTGTCGAAATATTAAATTCGATCAGTGTTCATAATTCTAATTGTCCCTTAAATCATAAACATCTGCGTTATAAGTAGGGTATTGCGAACATTTAAACTTTAAAAACATAACCATTCACACTTTACTAAGTTTTATTTAAAATGGATTTGTTCACTAAATTTAATTCCCATCAGGTGTATTCCAACAAACAACAGGATTAACCTGTTTTTTATGCTTCATGCAAGCATTTTTGACATTAATGTCCTGAATTGTTATCTTGTTAAAAGAGGTTCTCAGGTTAGAAATACATGACAAAAACTTATTTGTTCAACATCAAACATTAACTGTAATTATGACAAAACTCGCTGCACCTTTTGCACTGTGAATTGATTAAAAAATATAGCTCTGTTTAACAAATGGATGAATCGAAGTGATAAATTAGCTGACATTTTTGAAGTTTGAAGTCTGCAGGAGGAAAACATTCCCTGCAGTAGACTGTGGACCATATTTGTGTAGGTCAGTAGGTTAAAAGGCTCGCTGAAAGGAATGAGATCTTGGATCAAGTCCAGACTCTTAAGGCTTCCTTTTTTCACTTCTATTTAAAAGTGGCATATGTGATTGCTTATTTAATGTTTTTAAGTCTTTGATAATTAAAAATCTATCCACTTTTGAAAACTATTTAAATTTCCTTTGACTAAAACTTTTTAAATGAAGTAATCACTTTAATTTGTATTCATGAATCTCACTTTTAAATTATACTCACATATTGCCCACTGAAGATGTGTGATCTCAAAGACTTGTGAAAGGAACGAAAAAGAGTGTTATGTCTTTAAATAATTTAATGCTAGTAGAGCCCAAAGCACATGTAGCAGATATTCAGAGGAGCCTTTTATGCTTTATTAGGTTTAGATTTTAATGTGTTTTGGTCAATTCGATCCCTAAAATACATAGTTACTCTATATGCTTCATAGTCTCTCCAAACAATCACTGACAAGATACACTGCAGGGTCAATGCCCTAATCCATCAAAGGGTCAAGACAGAGACAATACCATAAACACAAAGACTCAGTTCCAGATATATTTCTAGAATCACCAGTTGCATGTTTCGGATTGCATGAGGAAACCGAACCAGGGGTCTCAAACTCCAGTCCTCGAGGGCCGCAGTCCTGCAACTTTTAGATGTGCCTCTGCTGCACCACACCTGAACAGAATAATTAGGTCATTAGCAAGGCTGGGAGAACTGATCTACACAAGGAGGAGGTCATTAAGCCATTTCATTCCAGTGTTTTGTACCTGCGACACATCTAAAAACTGCAGGACTGCAGCCCTCGAGGACTGGAGTTTGAGACCCCTGCGAGGAAACTCTGGCATTTACAGGAAAACATGATAAGTGCGTAAAGAAAGGTCCACACAGATGGGAACCAGAAATATTCTTTAGGTCACCACAGCATTGACTCTTTATCGAGGCTCTTACTCACGTGACGTGTCATGGCTAGTTGTTTTGAAGAACATCACAAACTGGAAAATCAACCAGCTTAGGCAGCACAAGTAACAGAAAAAGTCCAAAGAGTGTGGGGAGGCGTGAAGTAGTAACAAGAGGGAATCCTTGGAGGCTAAACAGTATGGAGTGGACAGACGATCTGGCAACCACTGATGGACACTGATGGGACTAAAAGACAAAAATGACAAAATGAGAATGAAGAAGCAGCCTAACTTAAAAGGTCCAGTGTGAACACAAGAACCCAGTGGAAAAATGTAAATGAAAGCAAATGAAATGAAAGATGCAAAACCATAAAATGAAATTAAATAATAATAATAATAATACAGTCTTTTCCTGGTTGGATTGCCATGTATGGCTGACATATCTTCACTACACCACATTTCAATTCAAAGCTGTCTTGTCGATAGTCATGAATAGATTCTTTTAAATTCTTTTAAATTCAGTAAATGAATCTGTTGGAGTTTAATTAATGGGCTGAATAAAACAAACAAACAAAAAAGCAGAAAAACACAACATATAGTTTTAATAACTAACTAGGAACAAGTTCTGTGAAGCATCAGGCATGTTGGTGATTCTGACATTGTTGGTAATCTGTTTCAGACACCATGGAGGAGCTTATCCAGAGTAACAAAAATGTTATGGACTTTATCAAAATAGTGGTCAGTAGAGTCCGTCGCTCCTCTGCAGATCCTTCATACACTTCCACCTCCTTTTCTTCCCACTTCAGCGAAAACTGGATCAGGACTCGTCACAGAAGAGAGAGAAAGAAGGGAGCAAGGTTGATGAAGGGCAAAGGGAGGAGAAGAGGAAATAAAGGAGAAGAAATGAGCAGGAAGAGTGGAAGACGAGGAGGCGGTGGACGAGGACAGGGCTGCGTGCTCAGACAGATTCATCTGAACGTGACGGACCTGGGCCTGGGCTACAGCTCCAGTGAGGAGATGATATTCAGGTACTGCTCTGGACCCTGCAGAAAGTCAGAAACCAACTACGACAAAATCCTCTTCAACCTGGTCAACAAGAGGAGGCTTCCCGCCAAAGACACGCCCTTGCAGGCCTGCTGTCGGCCAATCGCGTTTGACGATGACCTGTCATTTCTGGACGACAACCTTATTTACCACACTGTGAGGAAACACTCCGCCAGGAAATGTGGATGTGTGTAGAAGGATCTGGTGACTGAATTTGTTTCATTCGGAACAAGGTGTTTAGTGGTGTTTTTCTTTACTTTTTAATGTGAAAACTGTTCTGCAGTGATTATGAAGGAATTCCTGCAAGTGGCGGACTTCAAGTGTTCTTTTTAATGATTCATTTCTACTTTATTTCTCCTTACAGTTTTTAATATTTATCCTTAAAGAAAAAAACTGCCTTGCAATTATACCCTATGGAATATGTTAGTCACATATGAAAATTTAATTTATGAAATGCAAAATGTTTTAACTTATTGATATTTATTACACTTTTATAGAGGAATAAATGTTATTTATTGCTGTGAAGGAATTTCAGACCATGATAAAAGTTAAAGCATTTGGAGGTCATGTTTAAGGTTTGTTGTAGATGTCCTGCAATGTCATGGATGCAGCTTTACACTTTACATCATCTGCATCTTAGTCTGTTGTACATAAATAGGAGGCTAAATCATCACATTAAAACAACACAGAAATGGGTTTTTTATTTACTTTTACATGATAAGCAATAAAGTAAAGACACACTGTTTTATTGAAACAAAGAAGTCTGAATTTTGTTGAATAGGGGTCTGTAAATTGTTGTTTTAAAACAAAGAAAATGGTCTTACACATCTGTCCTATTAAAAGAAAAGCATGGGTCTACCATTGCTTAAGTCGGAAATAAAAAAAAAATTATAAATGAGTAAGATTGCATCTGAGTTACAAAATGACATGTTAAGCGAAATAAACTTTTCGAAATAAGCAGCTTTTAAAGTAAGACTTATTAAACTAATATTTACTGTAGAACAGGGTAAATTATTCCCATTTGCTTCCATATAAATAATTTCCAAATGGCACAACAGATTAAGCAGATAGAAATTAACATTAAAACAACAAAGCTTGTTTACGATCCAGAAATCTTGCTTTTACATAAACTATATGACGTGTTTGTGTCTCATACATTTTTTATTTCATGCCTGTTCTACATTCAGTAAAGTTACTCAAAGTGGGTAAAGCATCAAGAAATCATGTTCAAGTTAGAGTTTCCAGTTTTCAGATTTATTTTCAAACTGGGTGACTGAAACATGAAATGATTAATTTCTTCTTGTATCTAAAAACATTTGTATGTAGAGAAAGATTGTCTTTCCTTGGAAATGCTTTAAATGTTCTCCTTGTAAACGGAGCTGCACTTCAATTTCAAATAGCAGCGAAGTTAAGAACTGATGTTGGAGAAGAAAGGAGGGAAAATTTGAAGTCAGTACGGTGAAAATGTGGAAAACATCCAGAGATGACAATGAAGACAACAGTGTTGGAACTGGAGCTGTCTCTCACTTCAATAATGTGTGTGGTACTTGATCTGCTTTTGCTCTCTCACATTTCCGTCTGCTGTCTCCATAGCTTTGAGTCAACACAACCTCATTGAACAACTCAGCCCAACAAGTAGTTTTCCATCCCTTTAATTGCCTTATCTATTCTGCTGTTTATTTTTCAGCATAATTTACAGAAAAATCCATCAAAGCAGTCAGAGCAGGGATGCATTCATGATTTTAGGCATCGCTGTCTTTCTGCACTTTAAGTTTATTACATTTTAAATTATTATATTAACAAACCTATCATTTCAATCTGTACAATCTAAACACATTTTTAAAATATTGCTATAGAGTCATGTATCGTAATGATGAAAATCTCTGAATCTTTGATAAGAGACCACGTCTGTCAAATCAGTGCCTTTGTCAAAAGAAACCAGAAGCCCAAACTAAATTGTGAAGAAAATACTGAAGATGTTCACAATTTGGTTTTTTTTCTGCTCTTATTGTTCATACAGTATCTGCATAAAGATAGATCACCTGTTGAAATGTTGCAGCATGAAATACAGGGAAAGCAGGACGTAATGGAAATAGTTGTTTCCTTTACACACCAAAAATTGCTGGTTCGGACTAATTTAGTGTTCATTTCAGTACCAATGCATTTTGAATTTATTTACCACATCGTATCAGGGTTCAAATAGTCAAATCTTAACAACATGGACATTCGTGTGTGTGGATCAAAGGGTGCAGACTTCCACATGCCGTCCCTCTGTAACATCTTTGCAACATTTTAGAACTGTGATTTGCATGAATATGACTTATGCTTCCATAATCTTTCGCTAGATATGGACATGTAACAAAATACAGAGAAGAGCAGCAAAAACAAGCGAGTATAACATTTAACAATATAACAACCACAGAATGAAGCTAAAAATGGAGTCCTAATGACACAAAACACTTTGAAACAAGGTGGATCTTCATGTCTGATTTAAAACACTCAGGAGGCCGGTGCATCCAGGCCTCCAACAGCAAATTCATAGTATCCTTACATTTTTATTTAAGAGCAAGGAACAACAGGACTCGATTGGAAGACCTTAAGAGCTTAGAAGGAGTGGAAGAAGTTAAAAGTTGTAGTCTGATTGTTTATGACTATAGATAAGACAGAAGGAAGAGGATGGGTGATATAATAGCGAAATGGGATTTTGGAGTGATGTCTAAGAGCAAGTTCTGGGCCACCTGTAAATGAGAAACAGAGTGTTAGCTTAAGCGGATAAACAGAGAGTGAGATTTTTCAAGCACTCATAAATTACAGCTTCTTACTGCAGGAAGGGGATGTGCTTGTTAGAGAAAAATAGCTGGAATCAATTCACTCAATGTGTCTTTTTGTCAACTATCAGTCCAAAATGTCACCTAATGTCTCAGTTTCAGAAGACAATCTTACTGTATGTTCTAGAAAGCCAAATTACAGGAAGATTCTGTCAAAACCATAATATCACTTTAACCAAGATTTAACTGAGAAAGTTTAAGACATCCAGATGTTGATATCAGCTAGACAATTTAGAAACACAGTTGTGGTAGAGGCTTAATGGAAAGGCATCTTATAATCATACATGAAATCATTTCATGTCATTTCTTTCACATGACTACAAAATAGCATAATATGGTCTAATATTTATCATTATCATTATTATTATTATTATTATTATTATTAAGCAGTAATGATAATATTATCTTCTTACCATCATCTTCTTTACAACATATTACTTCAACAACAGTGGTTTCAGCCAGAGGTTTCTTCAGATTATTATAATTATAATTCCTATAACATCTAATTTCCATTTAGGATTAATATTGTATTATTGAATTAAACTTAATATAAAGAACAGGTCTATAAAATAAGTCTAGAAATACAGACCTGAGGTACTATGTTTTCAGAGGCAGTAACAACGAAGCAATACTGTCACAATCTAAATGTAACTTGCTTACAAGTTGTTTTTTCTAAAATATTTGATGCGAAGGATTTACTGTAGAGACAGTAGAAATTGCTTTCTGCTAGAACTGTGAGCTAGCAGAACTATGAGTAGAATAAAACTTAATTCCAAGTGTCGGCTGCTACTGGGCCCAATACTGAAAGGATAAATCACAATACTGTCATCTATTGCTCCAGTCAACAGAGGAAACCATGAGAGCCAGTCAACGCGTAGTGTCGGTTTCAGATGAGTCTTCTGTTCCTTTGTTCATGGCGACAGAGGAGCTTGTAATGAAGGCTAGAGTTTCTCTGTGAAGGGATGATGTTCTAGACAGGTGCTAAATACTGACAGAACTGGATTAGTTGACACATTGTTGTTTTATGAAGAGCTAAGTCTCTTGTGCATTTTCAACTTCTTCGTGTTTGTTTTTAGATTTGCAAGCTAGTGAACAATAAAATAAAATAAAGTATCAACTAATCATTTGTTTCATATTGTCTGTTTAACAGTCAAATATTAACAGTATGTTTTGTTTTTGAAGTAATTTTCTAAAATCTGTTTGACTTCTTATTTTGTGAAAACTGTTTATGCTTTAGGGGTCCAGGTCTTGAATTCAAGTCTGATGTCCTTTGCCTGCTTTTCCTGTTGATGCTTTTTTGTTGTTGTTTTTTTTTCTGGGATACTATCCAGCCATACTACACACAAAGAAACATGCATGTTCAGTTGAATGGCTAATCTAAACAACGCTCAGATCAGAGTATGTTTGTACATGATCGTCTGTGTTACACCTGACGTATTTCCCTTTTCCTCATTTACTGGAGACAGGCAACACCTGTGAGGAATAAGTAGGTATAGAAAGTGGATGGACAGATGTGTTGTTCTCCTTTCCTATCTCACCTGATTATGATTACTAATCAGCACACCTGTCTCACATGCACTCATTACCTCCTTTGTTACATATGTCTCTTGGTTTGTTTACTCTTTGACCATCCGTCATCATCCTCAGCTGTCTTGGTTGGTCTTTTCAAGTTCAGGTTTGTCAAGTTTAGTAGCAATTGCCAAGTCAGAATATGTTGCGCTGCACTCTGCCTTCGTTACAAACTGCTTCTGTTCTCTATGTGGGTCCTTCACCTATTGGCTTCACTTTCTTCACTTAAGATCAATATTTATGATCTCACAAAAGGAAAGTAACAGGAAAAAAATTACATCCGTTAGAGCGTTCCAAGGCCAAAACCACTGCTGATCAAAAATTACACAAAGACTAGTTTCAAGTTTACCAAACCTTTATAATAATAATGAAATTTTTTTAGTAAAATATAGTGTTGACGAGACTAAAAAATCTGCTCTGTAGAAGAAAATCCCAAAGCCCAGCTATTCGTTTGTAACTGTACGCCCTAGTTCACTTGGGTTATCTGGCTTGACGATGAGTCAAAGCACCACTAAATCCACCCCTGAAGGGCTCAAACACTAAAAATAAACGAAACAAATAAATTCAAGATTATGGAATGACCCGGTGAAAGTTCATAGTTAATTCTAATTTAGATGCTGTGATATGAAGTTTATTAAACTGTTCATGAATGAAAACCAAATCTGATATGGCTGAATTAAACAATTCTGCAAAGAGTGGGACAGAAATGCCTCCAACAGTGATGAGAAAGTCCCATTGCCTTCAGTCCTATTGTGACTGAAGGCAGTCGCTGTGATGCAACTACTTAGCAGCTTCAAGAGCGCATCACTTCTTCACATGTGCCATGTTGGTTTGAATACTTTTTTTTTTCTCCTTAACAAAAAAAAATAAAAATCACCCTTCAAAATCTTCCTTATGTTTTATGTTTCATATAAATACCCAAAAGCTGTGTAAGAGACAGAAAATAAAAGAGCTGAAGTATGAAAGGGGACAGTAACATTTTCACAGTACTGTATAATAGAAAAACAGAAAAGGTGCCACACTTTCTCTAGCAATGAGAAGTCATTTTATGTTGACATTCATCATAACAGGAAAAAAAAATGTCCATATGAACAAGTTTGCCTGGATTGGTTGAGTTGATACCCGCATGATAACCGAATGTTTCAACATGTTTGTTCATTTGATGTCTACAAAGAGGCTTTCTGAGGCACCACTGAAACATAGTGTCTGGCAGTATTACTTAAGCTATATGATGTCAGTATAATCCACAAAGGGTAAAAAAAAAAACTTCAAAAAGTAGCCCAGAAAAGACATATGATGACATTACAAGACAAAAATCCATCTCATCTCTTTCTTGTTTTAACAAAAGAGCTCAAAGATCTGACATCTTCACACAATCAAAAATTCTTACATCATGAAAGCATTTTGTTCCTACAAACAAAGGATTGGCCCCCTGACAGAGTTCACTGCCACAAAAACACCCTATAGTGCTGTCTCTGCAACAGAAAGCAGAGGCCAGAGGGATTAAAGTGAGGCTGTTGCACTGATCATCAACTGGTACTATCACCAAACCTCTAGTCTGGACCATCAGCTGCAGATCCTCCACCTGTCAGTAAAGCCCCTGTGCATATTCTACTCAGTTGGAATATGCACATGTTTTGGCAGTTTATGTGAGAGAAAGCAGGGAATACTCAGCATCATATCTTAGCATCTGGTGCATTGAGCGAAAAAAAAAAAAAAAAACCTTCCTGAAAGAATGTTTTGAATTTTGCACGGATTTTAAATTTTGCCGTACTGAAAGTATCGTCACAGTAGTGAAATACAACTGAGAAGGATCAAAAGAAAAGGAGCGTCTGGGTTTTTTATCAATCATTAAAGCAGCGTGTGACTGCTTGATTTTTTTTCTGACGTGATTTAATCATTAATTCTGAATGTACTGATAATATTTTTGACCCACTTTGTTGCAGTGAATGAAAAGAATCACCTGCATGTTGTTGTGTGAGAGGTGAGAGACGGTTAAAATATTCATGTGAAACTTGAGAAAATGCTTTCCAGCTCTGCACTACTGCTTCACACCTGTGCTGCATCACAGTGTGTGTGGGCGCGCGAGTGTGTGTGTGTGTTTATTTAAACGAGCAAGCACATTAATATAGATTTAAATATATAAATGCGTGACAGACGCAATAGCTTAATTCATCTTGACCTCTTAACCGCTTTAGTTTGTCCTTTGTATAAATTAAAGGTGTATTTTTAATCTAAGTTTTGTTCCCACCCCCAGAGTTTAAATCAAAATGTGAAGCTTTTCCTTGTAAGATTTTGTCCCTGTATTTACAAAACCTGTTTCCCTGTAAAGTAGCTTTTAAGAAAATTTTATCTGTCTATTTTTGTGTTTTCTTGTTACACAGCCGCTGCATAGCCGTCATAACATTATGTGGGACACTCAATATGTGGGACAAAACCTCTCTACAGCTGACCTGTAATAGTCATGCAAAAGAAAAATGCTCATGAAGCCTTGGTGTAAATTCAAACTGGAAGGCTCTTTAGCCTCACCTGCATCATTCAATCACCACGTCATCAAGCCTATCAGCTTCGGACCATTCTCCGTCTTTGGCAATCATCAATTAAGGACCATCATCCATGGCGCCATCTGCTCTCCAGCCATGTTCAACTCACCCCTGCACCTTCTCCACCTCCATGCTCTCTGCTCCTCAGGCCTCCATTCTTCTCTGACCTCCACCACCAGTGTACGGCCCTTGGGGGGAAGACATCCCTAATCAACATCGAAATGCTCATCCAAGCCTTTCGCAATTCACAGCACAATGTCTTCTGCCGGGGTCCGAGCGCCAAAGAACTTTAATCCATTCATGTCAATAAACTTTTCAATCGCTGCTTTTTCTCCGGTCTTTCCAGATTTAATAAAATTTTTACCTTTGACATTCCATGTTCCTCTCAAAGCTCATAGTCGTTCTAAATGAACATTAACAGAACACTGAGACAAAATCAGAAGCCCTTTCTGTACCTCAGATCTTATCAAATTATATTGATTCTAATACAATTTCTCAGGATTGCATAACTTTCTTGAGTTGTAACAACAGAACAATATGCAGCTTTGGGTTGTTAAATATTGTCCTTCAGCACCTTTAGGCAAACAAAATCCACGTTAAAGTTTATGTTTAGGCCAAAACTGTTGGAAATCTGCTTCATTGTTTCATTATCCAGCTCCACCATGTCTTGGATTTATAGCATCTTCCTCCATTGAATGAACATTTTGTATCATGTAACTTTCCAAGCAGCTTTAAATACCAATTTTAATTAATAAAAATCAGATCATTATTTATTATTTGCTTCTTCTGTAAAAGAAGATATGTCACACAGATAATGTGAACTTGACATTTGCATCTCACATACAGCAGCTGTCATTCTGGGATAATCAAGGTTAGGAATGTGAGAAAATACACATTGCATGCATTCTCAACAGGCCAGTCTTCATTCTTCCCATAGTGTAAACTTTTTTGTAAACTGAAGTGCTTCTGCTAAGGTACCGAGTGGAACTGCACTAATCTTCTTTCTAAACACATTACAGAGTTGTGTGGGCTTAAGACCCCAGGAGGCAAACCAGATCTACCAGTCATATTTCTCAGCCGACCTCCATTTGTCCTTTTCACATTCTGCATTTTATCCCTCCTGCATCTTCATCTTCCTTCCATCCTCAACCTCATCTCCCCCCGCAGCTCTGCAGCCACACATTTTAACATCCGTGTTGCAACTTTTCTGAGAAATAAATTCTTCACTGCAGTGAATGGCATCCATGTTTATTTGTGAAAATCCACCATATACTTGTGGGGTTTTTTGTCTTCCCCAGAGTTAGAGTGAGGAACCTTTCGCTTCTTCAACAAACACTTCATGTATTTGCCACACTATTAACATATTTATCCAAACTTTTAAGCTACACATTTAAATTGTTTGGGATACTAGACACTAAAGGTCTGAACTCTAAGTTTATGCATTCATTTATTAGTTCATATCAGAGAGGTCTTAAAAAACACAAGCTCAAGCTGTGCTTTATGAACGACTTCCTTGGAATGTTATTTTATGCATTGCAATTTATGAAGACATACACAATTAGAGGTCTGGATTATCACTTCCCGGCATAAAAAGTTAATACTCCGTCTGACGAGGGAACAGTATATTTGATGACCATGCTATATTATTAGCCCAAAACACTTCAGTCAGAAACTTATTGTTAAATATAAGCCTTGTGTGTTAGATTCCATAGATTCCTTTCAATCATTTAAAAGCCTGTTATTTCATGACAGACATCTGTTTCCCTTCTGAGGCGAATGAACTCTGAAATGGATCCCACCAGAGCAGAAAATGAATCACAGGGAGCCACTAGTTCAAGCCTCTGACTCAGAGCCCCTTCAGTACCTCTCTATGACCTGCCATCCTCTAAAACGACCTTCTCATGACCTCTTGTAGGGCCATAATAACCCTTGTACATGTCTAACAGAGTGAGACAAACTGGCAGAAATCTGATATCTCCTGCTCACTTGCTCTACCTGTCAGTAACACACATCATTTAACTTTGACACGAAAAGCAACCCAGAATCTGTACCTGTTTTTAAAAGTTAAGGAATGAACCTGGGCACACAGAGCGAACATGTTTCACTAAACATGGATAAGCAGCACACAGCTTGTTTATTTGCCATCTGAGTCACTTAAGTTATGCAATGTGATAGAAAAAGTCTGTATCTCAGTGAAGTGGCGCATCTTTAAACTAACATCATTTGGACAGGAAACAAGACGTTCTCCTCTGTGATGTATCTGCCCTTCACTAACCTTTAAGGTACAGAGCATGCCTGTGTCATAAACAAGGGTGTGACAAAAATCATAAGACAAACAAAGTGAATAAATCTTTAACATTGTTGGAGAAGCATCAAACGATCATTTATGTTTAAAGGAGTCTGCTGATATCAGCAAACCACAACAAAAGACAGCTGTCTTGCTTTTCCTTCTCGTTGCTGAGTATCACTTCAAGAATATTCTTGATTTCGAATATTTATGGGCTGTTCTGAATTCTTACAACAACAGAAACAGCATTTCCTCTTATGAATAAGATGAAATGGAAAAATCTCAAACCAGTCACTCACTTAATCTATCACAGAACAAAAAATATCCTGATTATGGTCTTTCACACTGAGACCCAACTCTAAACAAACTGTCAACAGGCAGTCAAATCACACAGGAAGCTGCAATAAGGTAAACATTGCATGCAGCCATCAAAGGGATACATGGGCCTCACAAATACAAGGAGCTGTCATGGAGCAGTGAGACCAATAACAGATGATCTGCTGCTATTCCAGCCCAATGAAGGCTTAAAAAGAATTAGAATTATTCCTCAATGCGTCATCTACTAGCTGTGGATAATCTGTCCTTGTTGTTGTACAAGAAACTACGTGTTTTTATTTCTTACACAACATGTAAACAATACTGTAGACACAGTTCTGCACACTCACAAGAGCAAAAACATAGCATATTATTTTCCTAATTGATTAATAAAACTTTTTTAAATCTGAGATTAACTAAGCTGAATGAATGGAATGGACACAATTTCCACTAAGAAACACACAATATCAGCCATACATTTAAACACACCTGTCTTAAAAAAGTTATTTTTTGTTGACATACAGAAATGAAAACAAAATAAATCATTTCAAATACTTTTTCTACCGTTTATAAGACAATAGAAAATGTCTTTGAATCCCGCAACATAAACTGTCTCAAACATTTAACTGATGCTGTACGCACAACATATTTGGCACACAAATAAGGCGCCAAATTGGTTTAATATTTGTATGTTTATTCCCGTTAGACACTACAATGCTGACGACAGACAGGATTAAGTTTTGAGTCAGACTCTCATTACAGAGGCTGAACCACTTCTCTATGTGTTTGGCACACAGCTAAGGCAAAGGTTGTTTTGTCTTCTGAATCTGGAGACAATTAGTGGCTGGAGCAGAATTCAAAATGTCAGAGCCATTCAGAGAATGGGCCTAAAGTTTCCCAGTGGTGTTTTGATAGAGAGCTGTGAGAAAGAAAGGAAGAAAGTGCACCCATTCCCTCTCTGTCATCTCCTTCCATACTGGAAAACAGATTGTTCTAGATAGGATTAATCCATAATGCATGGTTTTGGTTTCTGAAATGAGTCTTGGTTGATCTCTGGTTTATGTTTTCAGATCCATGCTTTCCATCCAACCTCTTTTCTCCTTTCAAAACACAACAACAGCAACGATGAGCACACAGTACTAACAAGAGTTGGGTTACATTGAACATATTGGGTTATGAGAACATTACAAAGCACTTCCATAACTTGTGATAAAAATATGTCCATACAGGATGTCATTTGAAATGTTGGTTATAGATGCCACCTGCCCTTCAGTTATCAGATAAAACACACTCTGCTCTGTTTGGCTGGATGAAGTCCTGTAGCTGTGATACGATGGCACCGACTTTCATCTATTAATTCCCAGGGCAAGAATGCTCCTCTTGTGTCCACTACCCAAAGCTAACACGCACATGGTCCAGGGTGTTTTCTGCTAGTGGTGGATGTTATCCATCACATTTTCATTCCCACCCCCAACTCCATGAAGCCCCTCACAGTCACTTCATCTCTTCCCATCACATCTGCCAAAACATTTCTCCCACGCTTACAGTGTCGACACTTTTCAGAGGTTCCCAGAGGAAAAAAGGCCTATATGTTACCCCACAGGCATGATGGGAAAGGTTTAGAGTTAGTCACTAGAAATACTGAGACGTGTGTGTATTGTTCTGCACCAAGTATTAGTTTCCTACTTGGTCGGTTGTTTGAATCTGTGAAACCACCCAGCAGGTTAATCAGTCTAATGCCAAATAAATTAATTGAATCATTATTATAATTAACCACTTATTTAAACACAATGAGATATGCAGAATCTACAGTCATTCAAAGAAGTGAATTAAAATGCAATATTTTTGTACTGTAAAAAATGAGGCCATAAAAAATAAAACATTTTTAAAGCAGTTAAAAAAAACTACTGCAACCAGACTGCAGAAGTGAGCACATGCTTAAACTAAAGATGTCAAAGGATCTTTTTATTTAATTGCAACGTTCAGTTTGCAGTAGGAGTCTGACAGCATCATACATTAACAGTTTTATGATCTACTGCCAACAGACCTTATTTCACTTTGTGCTGTCCTGTTTTTTTTTTTTTTCTTCTTCTTCTTCAAAACAACATTAGTGTTTTGAAATGAGGTGTAAAAGTCTAAAGTTTGGCTTCATCAGGCAATAATATATTACTCTACATCTTTTGAGAAGATTTTAGTCAAACAGTCAAGTTTTCCTCAGGCTTGTTTTATAGCCATACTCCTTTAATCATGGATATGGACAAAACACAAGACTTATCAGATAAACCATTTGCAACCTGAAACTCCTGCAGCACAACTAATGCTGCTTTTGGACTCTTTGGAGACTCCTTAACCTCTTTGTGCCTTATATTTTTATTAGGTTGGAAGAAACATGCAGCTTAGTCACTGCTGTGCCATGTTTGTTTTTTTCTGTCACTAATTAATGCTGTCAATGTTCCAGAGTGTATATCTGTCCATCGATAGAATGCCGTGGAGGTTTTTGCAGTCTGTAAATCTGTGCTGCCATCTAGTGGTTTAATGCATTAAAATGCATCTATGAACCAACAAAAATCAAAGAAAGCTGAGAAAAGGAGACAGAATAAGCACTTCAATATTTTTATTTTGAATCATTTTTATTATAGTACACAAATACTCAAACTTATAAACTGACATATAAAAACCTGAAACATCAACAACAAAGTTATACAGAACATGTAAAGAAAACAAAAAGTGAACATTGTGACAAACTGAAACATTTGTTGAGCGGGAATCAGTGTTTTTTTTTAGTCTTTTCTTTTTACAAACAGAAGCAGGTAAATCCTATCTGTCTATAAACAGTTTGCTTCAGACAGGAAGCTCTTTAAAAGCTCCCGCAGCTTCTGAACCGCCGCCTCGTCTTCTTCCATGGCCTTGGAGCAGAGGCGCTGGACTCTGCTGTGAAGATCCTCCATACACTTCTGTAGGAGATCAAAGCATAGGAAACATTTTGTGAGAACAGAAAACTAAATACAGCGTCTTGGGAAAGAACCCTATTGTAAGAAATAAAAATAATGTACCCAAAAATTTAAATTAAATAAATTTAATCTAACCTCCCACCCATCAAATGCCAACACATATTCCTCTCCTCAAAATCACTTATTTTCTTTATGGTAGTCATTAACAATTTAATATCACATTTATAGAAGTACTGCATGGTAATAATGAAGAAATTAAAACAGTTTCTAAAGGAGAACCACTTGTTTAACATGGGTAAGAGATGAGTATTTTCATAGTTTGCATTTCATTCAAACATTAGGCAAATCTCTTTGTTGATTCTGAAAATGACATTGATCCTGTCTGCGAGTTTGAGTGACGAAGAAGAAATCTGCAGCAGAATGTAGCATTCAGTTTACCTGCACAACACTCTGCATGAGATGCCTGCAGAGGTGGAGCTTCCACTCTGGATTGCTTGCAAACAACACTTACATGTAGAAACTCTTATCTGCAGGTTCAACTGTTGTAGTAAAGTATGTAGACAATAGATCTTTTCCATGTGGAGACAGACTGATTTTTGAGGAAACAATAGTAGGAATGTTACCTCAGTTATGGCCAGGTGGGTTGCAGCTGTTGCAAACACAGAAACCAGGTTATTGGCTACGGTTCTCCTCTCTTCATTCGTCTCCTGTAGCACCAGGTGGTATCTAAGAAGAGAAGACAGAAAAACTTAGAGAGAAAACTACAACAACATATCTGTATTGATTTGTTGCTTCAGTCAGACTTTTAAACGGACATTAAAAACAGGAAAAGTAACACTTGAATTTGGAAATTCTAGCAGTCCAATGGTGTCACATACAGCACATGACTTCACCTAATGTGTTGGGTAATCAAGCGAATTTATCAGTTTATGAAAACAAAAAAACAGAAATATGTATGACAACAAAACACCAGGGAAGTCGTAAAGTCTGACTTTCCTGTGTATATTTTGTGTAAAAGTTCAAAATTTTTCAAGAGCCAACTTTCCGGAGCTCTCATTGGTCTCCATTCCTTTAAAAATGTAAAATTCTGTTACAATAACGTAAAGTTACGCAAATACATCTGAAGTGGGCAAGAATTGAAAATAGGAACCGCTGCAGTTCTCCAACAGTAAGCTCACTGTCTAGTTCAACATAAATACGGGTCTTCATCCAACATAGTGGACAAACGGTAGCTAGAAGAAATATAGGCCTCAGTTGACTTTTTCTTCTTAATGAGGGAAACGGGAATGAATTGATTATTATTGAAAAGCTTCCAGATATTAGATTATGCTACTGAAATAAAAGATCCATTAATTTTAAGGCTTTTATTTTTTACATATCTTTACTAGGAGTAACGGTGAATATGGTGAGCACTGTGTATGTTGCAGACACATTAACAGATGTTGCTTACTGTTGTTGCGCTCCCTTCAGCTCTTGCACGGCCTCATCGTAACCATCATTAACTTTCTTCTCGAGAAGCTTTAGGTGGATCTCTGCAGACTCCATCTCTGCTGCCCAGTCCTGCTCCTCTTGGGCCAACTTCTACAGAAGCATACATTATCATCAGGCACTGCATATATAGGACAAATGTTTCTTTTTTATTGAACAATAAGCGTACCTGCATATCAGTGCCCAGCTGTTCATCCACCTTACGGATCTGTTCTCTGATTTGCTTTAGATCGTTGGATTTATCCACAATGTTAGAATTGACCTAAAAGACAAAAATACTACTAGTAAAAATCCCGAAAAGATGTAAATGCAACATTTCAGCACCAAATAATAATAATAATAAAAAAAACTATTGCTACTTGTTCACAAGACTCTTCCAGGCTGAGTTTCAGGTTTGACAATCGACTGTTTTCTTCCTCCACGTCACTGATCAGCTTCCTCAGAAGCATCTACAACACAGCACAAAAAAACCCCACAAAAAAGTTGCTGTTTTAGAATCCATATTTAATTCCAACTTAAAAGACGTTTTGATCAAACTTATCATTAACTTCAGTTATACAGAGAGAGCAACTGAAACTGTAGTGTTATTAGCTGAAGGCACCTTGATCTGTGTTTTTTGCTGAACTCCACTGCCAGTTCCACAGTCAAATGACCTGATCTCAAAATCATGACCGCAGGCGTTTTCTGCAGACATTGGGATCAGTTTCAGCTTCCGGGCCAGCTTGTGGTACTCTGCCACCTTCAGCTCCAGCTGGGATGAAAGGAAATAACATACAGAGAAAGGCACCAGTTTATGTCAGAAGAATATGCGTCTTTCATTCAATCCAACCCGACAAGTAAATGTTAGATACACATACCGTCTCCATCACTTTCGCCAGCGTGATTTCCTCGTTCCACCTGTGTTGTTCGGCGTCCTCAAGAGACTTGCCGAGACTGGCGATGGTCTGCTGAAGTTCTCTCTTCTCCCTGTTGATTCTCTCCACATCAGCTGGAGTAAACTTTTGGTTCTGCAAGAGGTGCTGAAGCTCGTCCCTCTCATGCTTCAGAGTCTCCAAAAGGCTGACTGAAACATTACAAAATAGAACAATAAACACAAAGGCAGAGCGAGTCCCTTCATGCGACTGGAAACGTTTCTCTCCATTTTTATTGGTCTTTTTTAGAATTTGTCTCTGGCTTTCTTTTAGATAATGCAACTGAAAGAGCAATTCATGTCACAAGAAGTTTGTTTTTCATCTTAGAGATTTTACTCCTGGCTCAGGAGCCTCCATATTTAGCTATATTTCCCTCCTAAATCAAGTCAGTCAAGGAGCTACTACTCCTTTTCATGCGTATGCTGGGTTTTCTCAAACCCGAAGTCTGTGACTACAGTTCTGATGGAGGTTTCTACTAAATTAATTACCTGAATCAGAGTTAAATCAAATGTAAACATGCTGCAGAAATATGTGACCACACTGGTAAATGTAGGCAGGACCTCTCTGAAAAAAGGGGCTTTCTTAGCAGTTGCACTTTTATGATGCATTCAAGTACAACTGGCACAACAAAGATTCCTAAAATGTCTCTGATTTTTTTTTAAGTGTTGCATAATCCATCTATATATCCAGGCACTAACTAACCTGATTATCTGACTTGATTAGATTTTTTTTAATCAATAAAGAATTGAATTGAATAGTGACTGACATTATATTACACTATATTAAATTAAATCCAGAAACAATGCTCCCATAGCACTGTAGTGCTCTAGTGCCGACATTTTCAGGAGAAAACAGTTTGCTGCTCATATCTACCGGTGTTCTCCAGCTCGTCTGTCTGTTCTGAAAATTTGTTCTCCAGGCTGACTGTAAAGGACTCCAGTTTGCTTCGATAACTCTGCAGCTTCTTAAGGTCCTCCTGCAGCTTCACCTTCTCCATCCTCTTTGTCATCAGACGGTCCTGTGGAGGGAAGATGGACCAAAAATGACCTGAACTGACAAAACACACAAAGTCCAGCAAACAACAATGAAAAGTGAAGGCAGAATCTTTTTTTTTTTTCTTAATCGCAAAAACAGTACATTTCTTCACATAAATAAAAGTCAAGCAACTTTCTATCGAGTATAATGTTACATTATTATACTTTTTTTTTGAGCAACAATTTTTTCTTACCGTCTGACTCTCTTTCTCTAGACGCTCCAGTTCCTTACTGAGGAAGCGCTGTTTCTCCTCCATCGATTCCAGCAGGGCCTCGTCAACGTTGTAAAGTCGCTCTGTGGGGGAAGACGCGCGTCCTCATTTTTTTGTTTTCACACCAAAAAAGTGTTTTTGAATTGCACTCTAATTTGAAGCTCTGGGAACTGCTGTGCTTACTCAGTTTGGTGAGGAACGCCTCATCCTCATCCTCAAAAACATCTTCACCGTGCATGAACTTGGAGTAGGTTTCAGCCATGTAGTCAAGGAAAAGCTGCAATATCAAAATGTATTTGTGCATTAAGTTATTGACTTTGACACAATAAAGATGATTGAATTGGTTCTGGCAAAGAAACTGAATCTAACATAGTTTTTTGTACCCGGTTTTGTACGTCCTTTAAACAAATTAGTTTAAATTGCTTATCACTAAAGCTCATTTTGCTGCGACAGACTGGCGACCTGTCCAGGGTGAACCCCGCCTCTCGCCCAGAACGTTAGCTAGAGATAGGCACCAGCACCCCTCCTGACCCCACTAGGGACAAGGGTATACAGAAAATGGATGGATGGACAAAGCTTATTTTGTTTAAGTTAAGGCAGCTGGATTACCTTGTTATACTCAGCTCCTTCCTCAATATTGGCTGTGTCCTCACAGAAGTCGCTCAACAGAAGCTCCTGCTTACTCAAATTCCAGTTGATCTGAAACACAAGGGGTTAGAAACCTTGAACACTTGTACTTTTTTATTACTTATGTTGGTGTAATAAAAGAGTTTCTATTAAGGTGGTGCAGAGTTCTCCCTAAACAGTCCGGTGTTTCTGCAGTCTTCTCACCTTGACGTTATCTATGAGCCACATGAGAGCACCCAGAGCCTGGGGCCAAGTGTGTGGAGCTCCAACCGAATACATGGAGCACTTGGAGAGAACGAACGGATACCTTTGTAGAATCAAGAAGAACAGGAGGAGAGAATCAGCAATTTTCCATCAACTAAAGAAGAATATTTGCATTAAAAAAATAATTAAAAAATACAAACTTGACGCATGGTTAATTATTTTTTTAATACATTTTCTAGTTATCTGGCATTAAATTTGTTCTAAGTTATTCTAAATTGTTCCTTTAAAAGCAAAAAAAAAAAAAAAAAATTCCTCAAATCATAATGTATACGAAATATTGTGTACAGTCCACATAATATAAAAAGTATGAAGATTGAACTTTTACCTTAAGGCTTTGAGCAGAGCTGGAACCTCCTCTTCAACTTTAGAGTTTGGCATTTCGAACGTTGGATCAAGTTGGCAGTAGATGAACTCAAACATCTTTACAAACTCCTTTGTGGAGGGTGACTGCAGTGTTTTGGCTGACAACGTTCCTGGGTAACCCTGTTCTGTCAAGAACTAAAATAAATAATAAATTAAAAAAATATATATATTATTAGGGAAAATCCAGAAGAAGTGGCATTTTTCTTCACACATGCAGCAAGCATACATAATATTTAATCAATATCTTTGCACAGAAAAGATGCAAAACATCCTTTTTAAAAGTGAGCACCCAAGCCACGTCATGGCTTGGGTGCTTGGAGAAGCACCCAAGGGCAGTGGAGAATTAAGCTTGAAAACGTAATGTCGAAAACAGAAATTATGCAAACTACTTGTTCACATCATTATAAATGACCTTTCATAGAAAAATATATGGGCCTTACCTCATGTAGCTGCCTGATGCATTGCTGAACAAAGGATTTATCATGGAGCGGTCTGGAGTCTTTAATCTTCTCAGTTCCTCCAAACCCAGACAAGGTGCTGTTACGCGGCATGCTGGCACCACTAGTTCTGGAGTAAATGATCAATACACAATAAAAAAAAAAAACTTTTCCATTGTGATAAAAAGATTAGTGATAAAATAAAACACTAAGTTAAAGTATTTACAGTAAATTGGACTAATCTTAAGATGTGTCCATCTTAAGATGCGTTTTAAGCACTACTAAACTTTTTGTCTATTTTTTTACATTAAACAGTAATTATAAAATAAAGACACATCTCCTTGGCACTAATGAATAAATCATGCTTTCTTTACTTAATCTAACTTGTGTAATTCTATGAAAATTAAAAATTATCAAAATGCATAACACAAGTGTTATTTAACCTGACAACATCAGGTTGTTAAAGTTGTGTTACTCTGTACAGAGCAAAAATATATGTGTATGTATGTTTATATATAGAAGGTTGACTGAAATAAGGACTTTAAAAACTATTAATAATTTAGTCAGTGTTTATTCCATGTTTTTGTCCAAGTGTATTAATAAAAACAGTGAAACAGAGGGTTTTTTTTGTTATAGTCTGTAGTTTAGAAGGACTAGGAATAAATATTGGCAAATCTGTTCTACATTTTGTTGTAAATCTTTGCAAAAAGTCAGTGAAACTGTGGTATTTTTTACTGAAGCTATTACATCAAGAAAACCACATACTAGCCTGTGTTTAGCGTTGTGATTGGACGTGTTTGGTCGTTTTCAAGGTTTTGGAAATATTATTCCCTTACCGGGGACCAAAAAAGCTGGTTCTTCTTTCAGAGGTTCCAGATGGTGGTCTGGACATGCTGAGCTTCCCAAAGGAAGGCAGTTTACTAAGATGAGATTCAAATACACACGGTAAATTGAGGAACATCATTCTACATTTAAAATGTTGGAATACATTTGTTTTTTCTTATTTTGCAGTTGCTTATTTAGTTTTACAGAATTATCTCAATATGTTATAACAATAACGCCTACAATAAGAAATCAATGCCCTCCTTTGTAAAATATTTTTGTAGCAGAATGTGTTGTGGGTAAATGGCATTTGAATAGCGCTTTATTCTAGTGGGTGTGGTTTGTTAGACTGGGCATCTAACACTGACGCTGTGTGCAAGAAGGGGATGAGCAGACTCTATTTTTTAAGGAAGCTGTGAGATCCTTCAATGTGTGCAGCAAGATGTTGGAGACCTTTTATCACAGTGTTGTTGCCGGGGGCATCTTCTTTGCTGCTGTGTGTTGGGGAAGCAGCATCAGAGCCAGTGACTCTAATAAACTAGACAAAATCATCAGGAAAGCTGACTCTGTACTGGGACTAAGGCTGGAGTCCCTGGAAACTGTGGTGGAGAGGAGGACACTGAAGAAGGTTCTGTCTATTATGGACAATAAACAGCACCCTCTCCACCACATAGTGGACAGACAGCGGAGCACCTTCTCACATAGGTTGCTCCAGCTCCGCTGTCGTAGGGACAGATACAGGAAATCCTTCCTGCCACATGCCATCTCACTGTACAATAAAAGCTAAATCATTGTTCTGCACTAATCAGTCCAATTTTGCACAACTGCACTGTGGCACACTTGCTGTACATATATTTACATATACATACTGTATCTGCATTTTTTGAATCTTTGCAAGGACTGCTCTAAGTTGCTTTTTATATTGACAGCATGTTATATTTTATTTTTATCTTGTCTACAACTGCTACTCAGTGGTGGTTGTTGTGTGTCTTGTCTCTATACTGCTGTAACTGCGAAATAATTTCCCTGCTGGGATGAACAAAGAAATTCTATTCTATTCTATCCTATTCTATTGTTACAATAAAAACAACAACCATAAATAAAAAGTAATTACATTTCTGAATCCAAGAAAAGATGCACCGCATAATAATATCCAAATATGTGAGCGATAAAAGTTCATTTCAAACAAACCTTTGAGGTGTTGTGTACACCATACTCATCCTGTTGCTGTCTTGAACTCTCATCGGCATGTCTGGTGGTCGGCTGCTTGCTCGGCTTTTCCTTCCACTTGATACATTCAGAAATAAAGCATACGTTCGTATCTAATAAACAGCTGCTACATAAAAGGCAACATTTATAGCTACCAATTTCAGCTGATGATCTAGTTTTGCTAGCTTAGCTGTCACAATCTGAATATAAAACAGCTTGTCGGGCTAATCAGACGTAATCCCATTTTTTAAAATGAATCTAACGCAAATTTACGGAACTCAACATACACAATACGACTTAGTGAAACAAAACTTGAAAATAGATATAAACCTCATTAGTCGGTCAGCAAACATCGCGGCAGCTGACTTTAAATTTAACGGTTGTCGGTTAACAAAAGCGACTCGTCCAAGCAGGAAGAACTTATTATACATTTTCCCTGAATTTAGTTTTCCTGCTAGATTTACTTCAGAAAAGTAAGAATTTACACTTACCGCTCCATATCTTATCTGTTTGATTATAAACTAATGTTTACTGAATCAAAAGTTCATCCGACGTTTTCCGGCGAACCCCGCCAAAACACTCCGAAATCGAACAGCGATGACGTTATGCCTATACGGCGTGCGCCTCGGTCCAAACTTGCTTCAACGCATAATACGCATTCCTGGCGGAACCTGCTTAAAGGTTCATTTTCAGCTGTATGATGGAAAACATTTATGTGATTAGTTTGTGTTATCAAAAACATGAAATGAATGGATGTGTCGATTATCCCAAAAAAGGATGAATGATTGTAGCCATCTAGTAAATGACCTAATTTGTTGATGGTTCACTTATGGCTGGCGTAGTGGACATACGAAATGTATCTAAATACTTCGAAATGATAAAAAAAAAAAAAAAAAACATGCAACATTTTTAAAATTTGGGACAATTTACTTAAACTGTCTTTGACAGGGGTTAATACCATCATGAAACAAATAAAAAAAAAAGAATGTAATTAATATGGAAAATGTGACCATATTTAATAATGTAAATACTTTTTAGAAAGCAGGCAGCAACTCTTTCTGGACAATTGACACTTAACACCAGCAATGATGTTCAAATCTTTCCAAATTTAATTCCTTTAGTTTTAATATCCTATATTAAATTTTCTGTTATTGCGTCTATTATAAAATGATTTAAAGTGTCATTGTGACGCATCAAACACAAACCAACATCTGATTGCTTAACCTGCACTTTGTATAAGGAGAATTTGCACCGACTCAGTTAAGTGTACAAGGCCAAATCATGAAATACACTGACAGAGCGACAGACTAAATTATTTAAATGTGTAAGATTGTGATTACATGAACACAAAGTTTAATGAATTTCCCCTTTTTGTTTTAAATACATTATTGCAAGATTTAAATAATTAGAGAAAAATTTATTTGATGCATGTATTTCAAATTTTATTTAAATTATTGGGTATATAAATATTTAACAACTTATTTACTGAACTGTGGCAGTTTTGTCCCTCTATATTGGAGAAACAAACACATTGTATGTTATTTGTTTTCGGTCTATGGACTTGAAACCAATGCTCGGCATTACTGGTATATACTTACTGTCACATAGAAAAAGTTCACCCTAAGCATTTCAATGCAGTTACAACAACTCATTCATTATTTTTCATTTGTAAAATGAACTCATATTAACACTTTGAGCAGACAAGTGACAAAGAGAAGTAGAAAATTTATTGCAGTATTTGTTCCACCAAAAGGGTATGAATCCCCTTCCTCGTATTACTAGGGTGACCTAATACAACAAAATCTACATTTACAAAATATCCTCCTGTAATAGGCCACATATACTGCATGCGTAGTTCGAAATAGAATAAATTATATTCAGAGGACTCTGCCATTGTACAGCATGGACAAATAAACGTGAACAAAAATAAAAAATCTTATTTTCTTTTTTACTTTTTTTCTCCAAATATCTAAAAGCTAAAAGGAAAAACCCATCAGGGTGCTAGTCATATAATAAACTCCAAAAACACTTTAATAAGAACATCAAAAAGACTAATTTCCAACATTCACTTAAGGTTTTATTCTTTTTTTACAGCTTTTTTTTTGTATTCAGAGATATAAACATTTTAGTTTTTTGTCATGTTAAACTATGGTACAGTGGGAGTAGAAATGAACGACTAGAATCTGCTGCACAACAGCGAAGGAGCTCCCACAACAATGTTGACAAAACATTTCCCTCCAGGTCTCTCTTCTGATAGCCTTCTAAGGGATAATTTGGGTGAATTATTCCTTTAATGCCTTCAGGATTCTATCCTCTGAACATTTACACAAGCAAAACATGAACAGTCCCTCTAATATAAGTCTCGTGTTTTGTGTCATTTTTGCAAGAGTAAGTCATGTAAAAGTATGTAGTGTCAAATATTCTTGCCCTCTTGTGTTCTCTTACAAAAATGAGGAAGAGGGGCTAGGTAGGAATCCAGTGAAGTTTGGCTGTGTTGTTGGAGGTGACAGGTTGAGGAGGAGGAGCAGGAGCAGGGAAGGAGAGGATTTTCATAAAGTAGAAATGGAACAGGGGAACCGAAACAAACAAGAAAAAAAAAATAAAAATACAGGAGCCATTAGCTAGCCCCTCCCTCCCGTGCTGCATATAGTGAGCGTAAAGTCTGTACAACTTTGTTGCTCAGTTTGTGGTTGCTGGTCAAGGCAATCTTTTTGTAAATAATGTCCGACTCCTTAATAGTGTCCACCCAAGGCACCAGTTTACGGCCGTCCCTTTTCTTGGCCTCTGCCCAGGGTCCCGAGTAAGAGCCTGCCATCCAGTGGATGGTGTATCCGTTGGGAGTCTTTTGGGTGACTCGAGCTATTTGCGGTCGGTCCTTGTATTTGGGGCAACAGAGGGCGATCACATCCATAGCTTCCACCGTTTCACTCATTCGGCCTGGATCCGAGGGGTCGCCGGCTCGCCTTGACCTTCGAGAGGACTGCCAAGGGGAAGAAGTTTTAAAATCATCAGTTTCGGCTCAACAGGAGCTACTAAACATTGTGTGAATCTATCTGTCTCACCCCTGGGGTCCTTTCGTCAATATCACTATCATCGTCATCCGTCTCTGGTCCCACTTGATAGCGGGGGCTGGGTCCCGACATGGGCCCAGAGCCTCCCAACAGGGCGTTTATGGCTTTGTTTCTGATGTTGGCGCTGGCAGATGCCTCTCCTTCCTCGTCCTCTTCATCTGGATCCAGGTGTTCCATCAGAACCTTGAACTGTGTGCAACAAAGAGACAATTATTTCAAAGACCAGCAACTTAGTAACATCTGGAAACTAGACACAGTTAGAGGACCCTGTCAAAGAGATTGCAGCACAACATTTTACAAGGATTGATCTGAAACATATCTGCTGCTTTATTACTTACGTCCAGATACTGTTTGACTATCCGCCTTTTTACATCCTCCGTCAGCGTGGCGTTGCTCATGTTGTTGAAGATGAAGTCCAAGGTTTGTCTTGGGTGGAAGTTCACGTTGTTTTTCCTGTTCACTGCTTTATCGTACACCTTAGCTGACTCCGTTGGAGAGTACTTCTGGATTTTACTGTTGAGAGACGGAGAACGCTTCTTGAAATTTCAGGAGCTGAGCGATTCTAACTTTTGCTGAATTACCCAAACATGTAGCATGTGTTCAATTGTAGACTGCTGATGACAACAGAGTCACAAAATGAGTTCATAAATAAACCTGAGGACATTATGGACTCAACATTATGGTGATGGTAAACAGGCCCTCCAAACTCAAAGACTTCAACCTTATTAGAAAGTTGAATTATCATTATGCCAATAAACATTCTTCCATTGACTACTGAAAAGAGCAAAACATTTTTTTGACATTTTGTTGTTAAAATGTAAATAAAAAGTCACAATAATTTTAAGCCTTAGTATATATTTCAATATTTCTAAATCTATTATACCTTTTGACTACATTAAACACGACCCGGCTGAAAATGATGTAGCCTCAACATGAATTCTGACAGGATCTTACCTGTCAGAAAATCCATACAGGTTCTTTAAATGCTGTTTGAGAACGAGGAGAAGCAAGATGCCCTGAACCGCATTGGCGAAGTCCAAGAGGCCAATGGGATTATCTGGCAGAAGCCTCATTACTTTTTCCACATCCTCAACATCCAAATCCTCGAAGTCGGATTCAGATTCGGAGCTGTCTGAGTTTTCAATGGGTCTTCTTGACTTCTTTGGCCGATGCACCACTTCGTCGTCGTTGTCTTCGTTTTCGTCACTGTTGCAGTTTTCCTCTTCATCACTTCTGGAAAAATCGCAGTTCATCTTTCCCTCTTCATCCTCACCATCAGACGTGTTTTTCCACACCTTTACTTTCTTTTCCTTCCGTCTTGGCTCCTTTAGTAGAAGCTGATAAGAAAAAAATACAAACATTTCAAGAAAACCTAAAACCACTAAAAACAATCTTGTTTTTTTGTCTGTGGGATGTAACATAATTATTGGTCAAAATAAAAACTGCTGCATAGAAATGCAGGGCTATTTAAAATATAAATAAAGTTCAACATGACTGTATGATAGATATGTCTGCAATGGGGAAACTTTAGACATGAAACTTGGGAAAAAATGACATAAGGAAGGTGGAAGAAAGGAATCAGAGGTGGGACACAGGACTCTAGGACAAAAAGAATATATAGGAAGGACATGAGGTTGTGGAACACAAGCAATTTGGAAAAGAAACAGAATTGTATTGAAATACAGAGGAAAAGACTGACCAAAGGGTACTTTAGATAATGCAGTATGGGATAAAGTGACGAAGAGCAAATATTTTTTAAAAACTTGTTTTCATACTTATGCAGACCTAGAAGACATTGAAATCAAGTTTTTATGCTTTTTCAGACTTCTCTAGATGGTGGAGGAACCCTGGTCATGTCAACTTACTTCTTTAAAGGTTTGCAACAAGTTGCTGCCAGAAACAGACAGTGTGATGTCTATGTGGTGCATGATGAAGAGCGGCTCCTCTTGGCTCTGGTATGGGAAACAAGCCAAGTTGTCGGCGATAAACAGCAGCATGTTTACTTCCGTCTTCTGCAGAACCGCACGAAAACAAGGACAAAACAGATTTAGAGCCTATAACAATTTTACTGCACTGACAAATAACAACTCTTCCTTAAAATAAATGATTACTTGATACGTGATTTATAAGAAAATACCAATTTGCAAAAGGGTCTACAAAGAAGTAGAGGGTGGACTTACAGCACTGTCATCAAAGAGGTTCAGTAGTGAGATGAGGAAGGCCCTCCGATGTTGCCGGTTGCCCCGGATCATCGTGTAGAGGTGGGAGCAGAGAGCTGAGTGTGTCTCATCGTGCCTGAAGCCTCTTACAATGCTTTTACGAGATGAATTGATGGCCTGCTGCAAACTGTACGACATCTTCATCCCTGCAACTGCCTTCATCTGTAATGTTATGGTACAAAAAAAAGAGTTTAAGAGTAGGCAGACATTTCAAACACTTGTTTGTTGTGATCTAGTAAATCTGGCTGTATTTCTCTTAATACAGCCAGATTGTATAATAATAGATATTATTATACAATATTATACAGCATATGGCTGTATAGATTCCTTTTTCCTATATAGAAAAAAAGGAAACATGCATGTAGAAAATGTTGCAAAACATTTCATAATGACAATTCTGGTCTATAAGCAACACGTAAAACAAAATCAGTTACAAAAATATATTTTCAAAGAGACAAAGTTTTGCTTTATATCAGAGTAACAATAAAAATCTATTTCAAAATGTTAATTATTCCATTAGCAATATTGCAGACTTTGTCTAAGGAAGTCATTAAATAAAATTGGTTGGCTGTACTGTTGCTGTGTGTGTGTTTTATTTTTAAATCAGGACAAAAAACTGTTCTAGTTTTTTTTTTCTTTGCTTAATTTGTTTTTGAATTTAACAGAAAAAAAAAAAACATTTAATAGCATCTTACATGGATGAAACCGGTGTATTTCTTGTCAATCTCCACCAGCTGCTGGTCGGCTTTGTTTCTCATGCTGGGCTCTGGGTCTGTTCCCATGGCAATGAGGTAGGGTACACACTGCAAGAACCAAGAAAAATAAAGTTGGTTGACACGACAATGACTGTAACATAGGTCTGATGGAGGCAGTAAACAAAAGAATATCTGTTATTGATTTAGATATTTGATATCTCACCTGTACAGGATGAATGAGACCCTGGTTGAGCGTAAGAGCTATGACATTGAGAGCAAAGTGCCGCACACTGGACTCTGTGTGAAAGAACGCCTCCAACACCTGTTTTAGATACAGCTGCATAATGGAGCTGCTCATCCCTGATGAAATGTCTCCCATCTCTTTCAGATCCTCCTGTTTGGACAGTTTCTTCCCTAAAAAGATACAAAAACATTAGCAATTTTCTCCAAGATGATCGTATGAAACGAGAGCTACTTGAAAAGCCCAGACCACTTTTTCACCACGTGGTTATACGCAAAATACTCTGTAACGAGGTGCAATCCTAAAGTGCTTAAAAAAAAGAAGTTATGTCACCAGTAAAACTAACTTACATTCTCGGTCTGCTTCCTGCATCCGTGAGTCTTCTTCTTGCAGGTACGTCTGCAGGTTTTTAAGGACCTGGATTTTGAGGTTGATGGAGGAGGAGGCGTCGGCCAGGATACCATTGTACAAGGATTTCACCTCAGGCACAAACATCTGGCTTGGATGCATAATAACAAGAAAACCTGCAAGAACACAGTGTTATATGATTGATTAGAAATCCCTACATAACCTCATTCTATCAATAAATGCAGACCACATCGACTAATACAATTGGTGGCTTCACCAAATATATGTAAAAAGGAAGAAGGAAAAAGGTCACGGAGGTTGCCCATAGCAACACTAAAGAGGCTGCAGGAATTTCTGACAAGTCCTCCCTTTACATATCATGGCAATCTTCTGTATTCTTTGTATGTATGGACTAAGACTTTGAAGATTGAAGAAAGGATTCAAGCTTGACTAAAAAAAAAAAAACAACAAAAAACAAATTTGGTGGGGACTGTTAGGTCTGATGAAACCAAAGATTTTTTGTAGTATAATTCCAGTTGACAAGTTGAGGATCTGGGTTGCTTTTTCCTTCAGATAGTACAGTTTTATGTCAAGGTAAATTAAATTAAATTATGAATAGTTCCAAATTCCGTTTAGCCGACAACTTTTAGATGTCTACTACGAAGAAAGAAACTGTGGACAATCACTAACTGTGGACAAATGATATAGACAGAATCTGATGGATTTGGTGATCATTACAAAGTCATGATGCATGTTGACAGACTCCTAGCAAAGGAGGAGGAAGACTCTTTCTGAAATAACAATAATAATAAAGATTTTTATTATACACAATTATACAAGGTTGTTGTCGCTGCTTCCCAACTAATTAAAAGTTTGATTTTCAGTTGAAGTCACCTGACATCTCAACAGAGCTGTATAAACATTTGGAAGCCACTGACATTTCGTCTGCAGGAGCAGAACAATATTCTGAAAAGATCTTTTGACCAAACAACTTGGCTTGCTATTAATGTAATACGTGTATCTGTGAATGAATAAGCCAGAAACAAACTAAATGTAAATATAATTTAGGTCAGATGGAAATTTGTGGAAGTACTCCTGAAAAACCCACTCATATTTCTGTCTGATCTAAATTTACGCTAGATGTTAATCCTGGGAACATGAAGCCTTAAAACCACAGAAGAGCTGAGGAAAAGGGAGAAGAAAAACACCTGCAAACTGGGCAAAGAGATATAGAAAGAATAAAAATAATAATAGTGACTTTACCTAACCCAATGATGGCTTTGGTCTTGACCACCTCATCCTCATGTTTGGTGAAGTACAGCAAGAGCTCAAGAACCTTCTCCTTGATAATGATCTGCACACAGCAAACATGTCATTTAACATATTAGCCAAACCTGAAGTTTCATAGCCTTAATATTACTCAATTAAATCAAACTCAAAGCTTATAATAATGCTAAAGTTGTTGTCCCACCTTGTTGGTGCCCTTGAACTCCTCCAGATCGAAATCAAAATGTCGACCGAGGGCACCCACGGTGAAGAGCGATCGCAGCAGAAAAGGCTTGTTTGCTACTAATGCTGTGCTGTTGGGATCATCTTGATGCTGAATCTTGAATTTGTTAAGTGCACCTGAGGGGAAAAAACATCACAGAATTAAATAAATAAATAATAATATTGAAAAGTTAGTTTTGTATTTTTTTATGTGTAAATGAAAGACCAGACTTGTAAAAAGACAATTTGAATACTCTCTTACACACCACATTTTATGACGGGCATTTTTAAGTAAATATATCTCACCATAGAATTTGTTAAAGCAAGACCACACAAACTTGTAGTTGTGTGTAACTTTGTTTACGACAGCTCCGAGACAACTCACACAGTGCTGGACCACCTATAATAAGCATAAATATCATTATTGTTAAACTTGAACTGCATCATTTAATTTTGTAAAGCTTGTGAAGAGGCACTGTCACACACCGTCATGCCGTATTTGATGATGAGCTTCATAAGGTCTTCTTCAATGGTGGCAAGAAAAGTTTCACTTGGGTGCTCCATTAAGGGGACCACTAACTCCAAGATCTTCGCCACATTGCAGATAACCATGAAGTCGTTGGCAGTCTGCAGGGAAAACAAATGAGACATTTTACCAAGAGGATCTGTTATACCTCAAATAACTGTTCACGGAAGTGGCACCACTTCAGGACAGACATATCATCTCAAAAACATGGTATAAAAATATAAATAAATAAAAAAAACAAAGTCACTGTCTCAGAAAATCTGACTATTGGTGACAGTAATCACTAACAACCTGGCTGGTGAAGCAAATGTGTTGAAGTAAATCACTGACTAAATCTGTTGCTGTAATCACTTCAGCATAAATAAACTCCAACACACAACTACTTTAGCCCAAAAATCACTGTAGTGTGTGCTATAGGTTTAAATATCTTATATAGCACAATTAATTGATGGTGGAGTGGAAAACAAATAACAGTACGTACGTTACACTTTGTGGTCAGATAAGGTTGCATGGTCATGGCATGTTTGACCATGAGCTGCGCTCTGATCTTGCTGAACAAGTATAAGGTGGTGATGCATGCCACAAGCCGTGTTGAGTTTACTCCTTTGTTTTCTGCAGAAAAAAAAAAACAGGAAATAAAAAAAACACAGTCATTACTTTGTTCTGAAAACAGCCAAACTTGTTATACCAAGTTTCTGTATAACATCAACCATTTGGATTCTATAAGGAAAAACTTGTATACCTGCTAGAGACTCTTCATATTTAAGGATGTGCTCAACCAGATTGTCGACTAGTTGAACACAGGCCTTTTTAGCTGGTTTATATGAAGCATCCTCTTCAGATTTAAGAAGCTGGAAGAAAAAACACAATGGTTACTTTAACAACACTTTGAATATCAATTACAACAAAATTACCAGCCAAAAAAATTATACTCACATTCTGCAGAAGCTGCTCAAACCAGTCATAACCAGTGTCTCTACAAGCAGCAACCTAAAAGGATCAGAAATATAAAAAATATACAAGGTTCACTCTGAAACTAAAATGAGTAGAATAGAGATAAAGTCTTGCATAAACAACACTCATGCAAATCAAAAGGCAGCTAAACTTACAACATCAGTGATGTTGAGAATCTTTCTGGTCATGGTTTCCTTGTCATGTGCTGGAGTTGGAGTGAACCACAGCTTCTGGAACGTCTCATTCACCAGTTTCTGCACAGAAGTATTGTTAAATATATTTTATGTTCTTAACAAATTATTGTTCTGTTAAAACAGAACAATTCAAAGAAAAGAAATGTCTAAATGTTGAAAAAATAGATTTATAGTTTTTTTATTAAGAATAGAGGAAACAAAAAAAAGAAGAAAAAAAATGATGATAAAAAGATGCAGGTACCTTGATGCCTTCTTCATCGTTGACTCTGCGGATCATCTTCACACACATCTCAGTGATCTTACTGAAGGTTGGTTGCTCCAGACAGATGTCTCTGAGAATCTTGATTACCCGCTTTCTTACACTGATACCGGTGTCCTGTACATCAAAAATGATTTATCATATTATAAAAGCAAATATATTTACTGTTCTGTAAAGCATCACACTAAAAACAAGCTGTTTCAAATTAAATAGATGCATAAAGAGCAAGAGCACTGTTTCACCAACAGATGGCAGTATTAGACAGTAACAACAAGTGAACTTTGCATGAACCCTTCTTCACATTTCCATGACAACCAGACCAACAATGTTCATATGTTCACTTGCCAGATGCAAAGTTCAAGACACTAATTTTTTAATTTCTTTGCAATACAGATGGTTTAAATAATCCAAACCAAAATAGAGAGGTTCTTCGCTAATCCTGTTGTTTCAAACCACTTCATTTTATTCATGCAGCAAGAAATAGTTGGCATTAATTAACCATTTTGCTAGTGTCAGCTAATACCTGCAGCACTTATTCATGTGATTACTTTGACATTTTGTGACCAATAAGTTATTTTATGGGAGCTTTTAAGAGTAAAAAGCAGAACTCACAAAAAATACAAGGAAAACTCCAACAAAATGTGCATATTCCAGAAATTACATCCTACACAGTAAACCATCTAAAAGGTGTACACTCAAATGATTACAGCTCAATGTTTGGCAAGATTAAAATGACAGAGGCTGCAGGCATGAACCATATTGTCAGTCTCATCTTCTCTTCAATCTAAAGTCTCACCCCTGATGTTGCCAACATGAAAGAATGTACATATTTGGCCTGCAGGCAACAGTTGTTTAAGTATTTAGACACTATAACTTCTGTTCCTATATGTAGTAACAGGTTCAGCAACTCCCAAAACTTTCTGCTCTACACAATCCTACATAATTGAACAGACAACTTACCAATATCCTCTCAATGAGCATATCATAGTACTGCTCAGTGAGTTGGGGTCTGCTGAGCACGAACTTGCCCAGCAGCTCTACAGCTGCCTCTCTCACACTGGTGGAGTTATCCATCAAACGGCCATGAACGCCTCGCTGCATGTCAGACTACAAAAAAAGGAAAATAAAAGCACAAGTTTAGCAGTATAATAGGAATTTATTTCAATAATAATCAGATATAAATAAAAAGGTATGTTTACAATAAAAAACAAAACAAAAAAAATTGCACAAAATAAGATAAGATAAATCTTTATTGTCATTGTCACAAGGACAACGAAATTCAAAGGGTGCCATCAGTCGGTGCACATGCCCAAAAACAAAAAATAAACAAAAAATGGAACCATTGAGACATGTTCGTCACTAATATCCGTACGCTCACGTACCCTGGCCAGAATGCTGGGGTCTACAGCCACAACCTCCGACAAACACTTCATGGCTTTAGTCCTTACAGCGATGGCACTTTCCCCAAGAACTCGCAAAATCTATTGAACAAGAAAATAAAGCATGAATAAATAACATATAACTTCCCATAGAAAAAGTGTTTTATAGATTACTCTGACAAAAAAAAAAAAACATGACATGTTTCAACTACTAACATTTACTTTAACTGAACAGATGTTCAGATAACTCATCTTACCTGTGTTAAATAAATATCAAAGCTCTGGGCAAACGGCCTCATGGAGGCCAAATAACGCACGATTAGACAGGAGTCTTCATAGTCCACAGTGTCTGAGTTCATTCTGTAGAGAGGGAACAAATACAAGGTTATAATTAAATCATTCTAACAGTGTATCATATGATGGAAAAAGATCAGCGAGTCTATTAATGCACACATCAACAATCAGATTAGACAAAGACTTTACTATGGAGCACAATGTGAAATCCTTACTTCAGCGTGGCGAAATGGGCTGGTGTCGTCTTAATGATGTTACGCAGGAACTTTTTGCGTTTCTCTGCGCGCTGCATAATTTCACCAGTTGTTTCCAACTCCTTCGCATGCTGGGGTCCGTCTGATGAGTCCTCATCCTTTGGATTCTGGTTCCTCATGGACTTCTCAGCCTCGGTTGTGGCGTCACGGAACCACTGGGCTATGTAGAATTTTCTGGCAAACTATCACATAAACACAAAGTTTTAGATCAGGCTCATTTGACAAAAAGTATTTTTCTTAGACTGAGGTACTTATAAATTGTAATAATTCAAAAAACAATGCATGAAAATACAAAGAATCTATAATTAGCATAGCTTTCAATACATTAAAAATCAAATGTTTGTTGAACAGAACACAACATGAACTAACTACGTAAAAGATTTGAGTGAGCATTCATTTAAAGAGAGGGATTTTTACATGGATTGCATTTAAAATAATGATATAAAAAAAAAATCAGTGTGTTGTTCACTGTGCAAAAATGTTTTGATCTCAATACTTTAATAAGCCTAATGTTAACTCACCACCAGAGAAGGATCAGTCTCAGCATTTTCTTCCATATAGTCCAGTAAAGCTTTCTGCAGCTGCTGCGTCTCATCAGTCCCTGGAGACTAGACAGTCACAGAGACAGATTAGACTCAAATCCATCAAAAAAAAGACAGGATGTAAACAGCAATCAGTAAGCAATATTTTACCTACAGTAGGTAACTCTCTTTGCAATTTTATTTGGTATTAATCCAGACTCAAAGACATTGATACATATTATTTAGAGGTATTTCATGAACCTTTAAACCGGCATCATGTTTGCATTACGTGGTAATCCACAAAAAAAGTTTAGTATTATTTATTTACAGGGAAAATGGAAGGGTAAAGGTAGTGCACCATCAACAATCTTCCCATCTGAGAATATGCACAGCAAATTTCTTCATAACTGTCTGAAGCAGAAATAAAGTAAAGTAAAGTAACCCGTCACTCTTTGCATTTCCTGTTTACTGCACATTTCACATCAGAAGATCATCAGTAGTGCACAATCTCCAATCTCTGCTGCCTATTGACATTATATTTACCCTCTTTGTTAATAACCATCTGATGCAAGTGGAACAGGATTTTAAAGGCTCATGAAAAAGTTCATTAAAAAGCTGAATTTTTTTAAAGAGTGCAGCAGAAATCTGGTTTAGAACAGGGACAAACTCAGACTAGCTGCTTGCTTCAGCCTTTAGGACCAGCTGACCTGGGTTTATTTTACATTTATGCTATATAAAAATGCCAATCTGCTACAGGAAAGACATTAACTGCTTACAACCTTCCAATAAGACTTCACTTTAAAATTCCAGGTGAAAAACAAAGCGACAGTCATAGTTCACATTAAAGCCAGATGCTTGTAAAATCACTCATCACCTTTATGGCACATACCTCCGACTCTACAACAGCTCTGAGGTTGACCTCTGAAATTAGACATGAAAGTCTGCAGCAGATTTTTTATTTTACTTAATTCACAAAGGGAGGCTATATGAATTTTCCAAGCACATCCACTACCAACCACTACCTCCCAAACACACCCATTTATAGGAAATATAATAATACATTTAGGTAGAGAAGACCTACTTTGTTTGTTATTATTTTAAAATGTGCAGAAATAATTTAACCTGTGAAATGTTGTTTTAGGTTTCAAGATGGGTAACAGTTTAACTGACATGAGAGTTCTTGACTTAACATTATGTTTTACAAACCAGAACCTCCCCCTGAAAGATCACTTTTGACCAAGTCAAATAAGAACAAAATGACTCAGATTGTCAACTCAAGCACATAGGTGCAAGACTGTGAATCAAAATAACCACCCACTGGCAATTACTAATTCAATAGGATTAATCATTAGCCAGTTTCAGTTTCATGGTTGAACACTGGATGCGATGACAAAGTTTTCTACCGCTTGTAGGATGCGATCGATAGATCTCTGGTCCATCCTGCTAGTGACAGCGTCCTTCCTGAGTCTGGCAGCCACTGTGCCTAGGTAGTCCAGAGATGCTACTCTCAGAGCCATTTCTGTCTGCTTATTACTGAACTGGTGTACCTGGTGGGGATAAAACAGAGAAGTAGAAAAAAAAAAATACCTTAACAACAAAGCAATGCAAATTGCAATGATGACTTATTTACATGTGTATGGAAAATTGTTATTTCATTGCCACATACAGGACAAAGCTAATTATCTGAACAAAGCATGAGGGAGGATTTATTTTCAAAGGTACTAAGTAGTTTCAACCAATCTCACACTAGCACTCATTCACAGATTTAAATATCTTCAGTTTCAAATAGTTCTCCACACTAACCAACAGTCTTCCAAGAAGACTGAGCAACAGCTCTGCTGCAGGCCACTCTGGTTTGTTTACAGTTGATAGCAGGTCCTGGACAAAGTTTTCAAATAACGGTCGGTAGTCTTCTTCTCCCTGCTTGCTGCCACATCTGATACAAAAAATAACAAAGGCAAATGATAAGAATAATTATTTATAAAAAGAACAGAGCAGAAAAAGTTGATTCATAAAACAAAAGTGATTGAAAAATGAAATGTACTTCAGAAGGCTTGGTTAATTGCTTAATAAATGGTTAATGTAGTACCAGAAGGCTTAAAGATTCATCTAGTCACCATAATAATAATAATAATAATAAAAAATAATAATTGAGCTTAAATATTTGTTGCAAAAGTACAACATAAAGGGTGGAAACAATCATTTTACTTTTTGAGGAAGACTGAAAGGAAGTTTTGCGCTGTCCGCATAGCTGTCTCATACGAGTTGGTTATCAGGACGTCCTGATCCACCTTAAAACAAAAAAGATTAATCAGAAAATAAGTTTCCCACATGGGAAGAAGGTTTTTGATCCGTTTGCTCTCCCACCTTGTCGTACTCTTCAAAAACATCCTTGTCGCTAGGGAGATGGACCACACACTGGATCAGCTGCAGCACCAGAGCGGTCACCATCTGGATGTACATCGGTTCTCCATCCTGGTCTGAGCTGTTCAGCCTAGCAAAAAAGAGACAGCACATTGAGTTGGCCGTCACCACGGGCAACGAGCGATTCCAGATCTCAAGAAAAATTATACATTTCATTTTTGTTCCCCTTTGGTGCCTACAACAGTTTATTTTCACATGTCAATGAGAACAAATGTTTAATCAAGCTACCTGAAATTCCTCAGGGAGCGCTTGCTGGTGGGTAACCTGGCCAAAGAAGTAAAGATCTCTTCCAAAATAAGCTGCCGATGCTTCTCATAACGTGAGAAAACCTGCAACACAAAGAAATGATTTACAAATCTCCGGTTTTGCAGAACAGTACAAACAAAGATCAGACATGGTTAAAAAATAAATCAGATGTCAAATCTAATAATGAGGTACTTCTATGTATTATTTCAGATGACTCAAACCAATTAATTTTTTTTCCCTTTAAAGACTCACCGCTGTCACAAGCTTAATGGCACACAACTGCAGCTCACTAACATTCTCCACAAAAAATGGAGTTATTCCCATAGAGGAAACCTGCAAGACAAGTTAAACAAATTAAAAATCAATAAAATATATATTTTGTAATTTAATGCAATTAACACCAAGCTGAACAGCAGATTCCAACATTATAGGTCTTTTTTTCTTTTTACATATATATATATATATTTTTTTTTAACCTGTAGGATGGTTGTGTCCGTAAGAAGCTGGATTTCTAGAAGCTCTGAAATGTTGCTGACGATGTCACAAACTTTGTTGTACAACATCACAATTACACGTTGTTTGTGTGTTGAGCATTTGGCACGCTTTGCCTTGGAGCTCAACATCCCACCTGGATGGGAAAAGAAAAATGTTTATTATTGACAAAGAAGTCAAGTAAAAAGATTATTTTTCTATAATATTTTCTTGTGTGCACATAGGAAGACAGCTAGTAGCACCATAAGTAAAATATTTGAATAAAATGTAAGAAAAATCCATAAATTGTCTAAATGACCACAGCATTCAGAGCATCAACACGTTCAGCAACAAGGGAACCTTTTTGGGATGGTTTTTCTCCCACGTTTGCTTCCATGACAGGAAGCAGAGCCAAATCAGACAACTAACCTCACCTGAAAACAGCTGTTGAGTTGCACCTTTACAGAAGCTTTGGAGTAACTTAACATAAATAATGGGTAATTGCTGTGGCAAAATGATTTTTACAGCTTTCTTGTCAAAAAAATGTATTAATCTTTAAAGCCAGTAAAGATAATAATTCATAATTTATTTGCCTAGACTTTGAAAAACCCAAATCATTTAGATAAGCTTCAAATAGGCCACTCCATTAACAGACCTCTGCTTTAGAATCTGATGGTGTTCTGTGACAATATTCACCTCCATGTGGGTCCACTCTGTAGACAGGATCGTACTGTGGATAAAGTGTGTTCTGAAGGTGAAACTTGGTGTATTGTAGCACACGCTCAATAACATCCTCTATGTACACAGCCTTTGGCATGTGTGTTGAGGTCATGATGTTAAGTGCTGTCAAACAGGCGTCGGCGGACTTTGTGACTCTCTCCATTATCAAGTCTCTCCAGAGCCTTTCTTCACTTTCAGCATCGTGGTCCTGAGGGGAGATTTTTTTTTTTTTTTTTTTGCAGAAAGCTTAATTATTCACTATGAGGACAATAAAATTTTGTAGTTGATGTTTTAATATTTTCTGTAAAAATCACTGCTAACTTAGTAATAAAGCAGACAATTTGAGGGAAAGCACTCACATGGTTTAACAAGGTAGAGAGCTTGGCTCCATCCTGGATATTCTTTTCAAGGATATTCAGAAGCTTCACCAATTTATCTGATGGGATCTACAGAAACACATAGGCCACTTAGACCAACGTCTGAAAAATCACACATAAATATGGGTCTACATACAGATATTACACAATCTACTGTACCTTGCTGGTGATGCTCATGGCCTTAATTTTGGCAGACTCACTGCCAAGCTCATTCAGCTGGTGTTTACCAAGCAACAATTCCTGAGGTATCTCGTCATCATCTGCTGCTTAGAAAAAGCAAACAGGAAAGGAGGTTTGACCAAATTCAAAACGGAACTTAAGTGTTTTTGCAAACACAATATAAATCGATGCTGATAATTACCCATGGTAGTGAAATCCACATCCTCCAGATTTTCTAGTATGTTGTCAATGCTTGCCAAGAATCTCTTGAATGTGGATGAGTCCATTAGCTCTTCTTGGGTTAGCTTAGGTTCGTATGCTTTTCGTTTCTTCTGCTTCTCTTTCATCTTCATTTTTCTGGCAACTGAATATGGAAAAAAAAAAATTTCTGAGAAAATATTCCGTGTGGACCAGATATAAACACTTTAATATGTTAGCATTAACTTAATTTTCTATTTGCTTTCATAAAAAAAGAAAACATTTTTCCGTGTAAGAAAAAAATTATTTCAATGTAATCTATCAAAGCAGTTAGTATTTACTTTAAAAACCTTATTTTGTAAGCTTTTTAAAGTGCATATTTATGCAACACAGATCTTTAAAAAGAAAAAAAAAATCTTTCAATGAATTTTTCATACTTTCACTCATGCTGGGTGGAGGCGAATCTTCCTCGGAGGAGTCGCGGTAGCGGCTACCTGAGCCTCGCCGACCTTCTCGGTTCCCGCTCTTTCGGTGATCTCCGGAACCCCGTCGTTCCCTCTCTTCAAACTCCCAGGCTCTGTCTTTCTCTCTTTTGTGACGCTTCCTTGCTGCTGCAAAGAACAAACATGACATCATTATCACAATTTTCCTAATATTAATGTGTTCTAAGCATGGCTTAGAGACTATTTTCAGCCATCAGAAGGATTTTCTAGCATAAAACACCATAGGTTTAACCCTGATAATCTCTAATGATCTACTGAATAATACATCTTAATATTCCTTAAAAGAAATCTCTCAAGAAAGATCATTTTACTCACACTCTCCATTTGCATCATAGTCTTCATCTGAGCTGACTTCAGCATATTTGGGCCTCTCGTTTACTGTACTGCGTTTCCTCTTGTTCATCTTTACCCTTTCATACATTGGCATGGTTGACTCAATTTCTTCCAGTAATTCTGGGGGAAGCTCCCTTAAAACTTCTGGGTCCATACCACCTAAATATGTGACAGTATTACCTTAAGTTAATAAATAACTTTAATGAGGAGTAGAACAAAAGGCAGCTAAAAAAATTTAAACATATTTAAAATAGTGCAAAATGTGTCTGGAGTTTCTTACTTTTCCCCGACTTTCCTGAGAACCGGTTCTTCCCAGACTTGCTGTGCCGAATGATTCTCTGAATCTGGTCGACTGAGAGCTTTTTCAACACCACCACAGGCTTGGGTCGCTTCTCAAAGTCCTTCACCAAACCTAGCCTCTCTAGTTTCACCTTAGGCTGGCTCCACCTTTGACTTTCAGTTGATCCGCTGTTCTCCCGATCACGATTAATCTACAAAAAAGGAAAAAAAAAGAGAAAAAAAATGATGTCAAGTTTGAGTAACTTTGAGCATGTTTATATAATTTTAAGACAGCTGAATCTGACAAAATAAAAATAAAACAATGATTCAAACTGACAATGTTTGTGATTTTGATGTTAAGTCCCAGAAACCCAGGAGCAAATACATAAGGAGATGTTCCACTTTCTCATGATTAAGGTTAATGTTCAACACTGTGGGATAATGGTAGAAAATGATCCAACAACAAACAAATCATTGCCACAAAACCCAAACAAAGCAAGATGTAGAAATTTGTCTTTTTAAATCTTTGATATCTTGTCCACTGAATTTAAAGCACTGACTAAAAAATGATGTGAAAATGAAAATGACTGAAGTTGACCAACTCCAATACACAAAAATATTTTGTTCAGTGAAACATGCTATGAATGTAGAAGATTCTGACTTTTTCAGAGTATAGCAAAAAAAATGCTGTAAAATATGCAACTGATATTTAAGGCTTAAAAAAATATAAAAGCAGGAGCTCAACAATAAATCAAACCATAATCATTAACCCAATATCAATGTCTGCAATAAAGCATTCACCAATTAGTGGTTGGTTATGATATTTGAAGTATCATGCATTCACACGCTGCATGGCAATGGTGTGATTGGTCTATCACAGTGTTTGCTGCAGCCCTTCATATAAACTACATGCATGATTTTAGTAACTCTGAAGCCAAAACTAACGGTATACTGTAGGAAATTTACAATGATGAAAAACAAAGAAAATACGACCTGCTGATTAGCTAGATGAAAGCAGTCAAATACATTTTCCCTCATTCATAAGACTAAAGCAGGCAGTCATAGTTTGAATCAAAAGGAGGAGGTTCTGGCTCTGATTGGTTGTCTCTTAAGCGGCGTGTTTCTGCAGATGGCAGTAGGACCACAGGGAAGAACGAGGAAGAGGAGCTCAACTTTTTCACAGATTTGTCTCATCCTATACTGTTATGACATACGCTACATTCACGCTGCAGCCTGACGTGACCTAAATCGAAAATGATCATTCAGGCTTGCAGTGTGAACATAAACATAGTGACTGATATCAATGTCCGATATTAATATTGCTGTTAGATAGCCAATATTTACCAGTATAATATACATTTCTCCACCTTTTCAGCACATCGAAACAAAAACGATCACACCACTGCTTCTTTGCTTCAGTTACACTCCCCACAATCTTGCACTGAATCTCTATCACTGTTACATGGCAAAACAAATGTCACAACTAACCTCCTTCCCATCCGGAAACAAAAGGACAGAAGATGGAAATACATATCTATTTTTAATATCGGCCCCATTTTATTTATCGGACCAACACTTGTGTCTTAAAAAATTACTAACATTGGTCAATACCGATGTCAGTGTCAATATATCGTGCATCCCTCCTATATCCATTCATCAATCTATATCAATAGGTAAGAGTTGACCAAGAGATTTTGCTTTACAAGCCAGATTTCAGAAAACAGTTAGCCACAGTGGAAGAAGTCCTTGATGTATTTGCGTTTTTATGTCCACCAACTACTTCTATCTGTATACAAACTTAAAAAAATATCTGAGTTTAGCAGATGGTTAGGTCTGAGTTAATGTGTTAACAAAATTTAAAAACTAAAATCTGAATTAAAAAAAAAAAAAAGAAAAAGAAATAAACTTAAAATGGGAAAACAAAACTCAAGAGTGAGCAGGGGAATGATTTGGTTTTGTGAGATTGCAGGCAGTGACAGCTGAATGATTGGTAGGCGAATATATATTTGGTTTGGTCAGCCCAGATCACCTTGGGGATCTGGAAGTTCTTCAGTGCTCCGGTATGCCCTCCAAGGAGCTGAGCAGGGAAAGAATCTGGAATTTTAGCACCAGTGGAAGAAGAGGCCGCTTTGGATCCGTCTTGTTTACCGCTGCTCCGACCGGGCTCTCCGGCGGCCTGGAAGCCAGACCGATCTCGATCGCTCCTGGAGCGGGAATCAGGGGACCGCCTGTCTCTACTGCTGGTCTCGCTTCGATGCCTCCTATCCCTGTCGGACTCGCGGTCCCGGTCTCGGCCGTGTTCCGCTCGGTACGAGGGCTTTGGTAACTCTCCACGTCTATCTGACGACTTCTCGTGGTGTCGGTGCTTGGATGACTCCCGACCTTCTCTCCTGCTGTCGTGTTTATCAACCCTGTTTTTGATGACCTCTGGTCGCCCATCGGGTTTCAACCGCAAAGCTGTGTCAGAACCTTCCACTGCTGCCGGCCCGCTTGCTGGTTCTTCAGGCCAGCGTTGGGCTTCAAGGGCAGGAATAGGGGCAGCCAGACAGGGGTCGAGCTGGCCGTCAGCTCTCCCTGCCTGCTGGAGGTCGATGCTCACCATGAGGGGAGGGCGACTGGCACCGTTTCCAGCTGCAGTGGCCTCTTGTGGGGTCAGTTTGCCTGCATTGGCCCCTCCTGTGGATCCACTCCCCGGGGCACCAGTGGGGGCCCCTGGTCCTCCTGCTCCAGGCTCAAGAGGAAATGAGTCCTGTTTTCTCTTCTTAAGTGGCTTGTCTATACAAAGATAAACGTAAAAAACAATCAATACCAATTCGATTCAATATATTTTTCATTAACAATATTGTGATATAAAAATGAAGACATCTTAAAACCACACCTTTGTCTTGAACTTCTTTTGAACACTTTTCACTGGCTGCCTCCCGTTCAATCCTTTCAATTTCAGCAAGAGCATCAAGCTCCGCCTCATCATAAGGTGAACTGGGGGGCTGAAGACCACCAGCTCCACCAGTCTGTTGCAGGATCTGCTGCTGCTGCAGTCTGGCTGCCAAATTAGGCTGAAGAACTGGAACTTGCTGAAAACCCAGCTCTGCCTCAATATTGTCAGAGTTCTGATCCATGCCTGGCCCAGCATCACCTGACAAATAAGTAAAACACACTAAGTTCAAACAAGCAAAAAAAATAAAACAACAACTATATTCAAGTACAGATTATTAACAGACTAATACCTGATGGATCGGATTCACTTGACTTAACCCTGGATAGCTTGAGGGTGAGTTTGGTCGAGTCCTTGTTAGGAGAGCTAACAATATCATACATGTCTTTCTCCTCTTTCACTGTGGGAGTTTTCTTCCTCTGCTGAAGATGCTGCTTCTGGTCATGTCCGCCTTCCCTGGGCGACGACGCATAGGGAGGCGGCGACTGGAGAATCAGCGGTGGGCGAGAACCCGCTACAAACGAGCAGCAACACAGGGAAGCTCATTTTTAAAGAATGAAATCCACCTTCCATTCAATAAAACAACCTCCGCCAGTGCTACCAAGGTTTAAGCCTATACACATTCATTAAATACTAATTGTGGAGTTTGACGCTGATTAATAAAGTAGTCAAAGTTCTAGGATTGTGTTGCCTCTTTACTCTCCAAGAGCCCTTACGTTTGGGTGTTCCCTCACTTGACGTTGGAGAGCAGCCCGACTGAGGAGACCTCAGCTGGAAAGAAGGATTCCTCATGGCTGAATCACCTTCCTGCAAAACAACATTGAGTGGTCCATTTACATTAGACATTGGCTTACAAGTTTTCAAAAAGTGCAAATAATGTGAATATAAAGTGCACATCTAAACAATCCAAACAATTAAATTAAATCCACAATTTAGGAGTACAATTTGTCAGGCATACCTCATTTCCCAGCCGCTGCACAATATTCATGTAGTCGTCCGTACCGTGCCTGTCTGAATGGTGATTGGGAGCATTAGATAGCTGCCCTGATACTTTGCCTTCTTGGATATTCCGTATCCCACCTGGCACCATTGGGCTCGCCACTGAAGCTGAATATATAAAGAACAAAAATTAGCACATTTCTATTTCCTGCATAATCTGTCACAGGATTAAATTTAAGATTACGACAAATTTATACATCTGGCGAATTTACCTGAGCATCAATATTTATTGTAAACATGTTTGATTTTAATGTAAGAACAGATTTAATGAAATCTAGCAAAATGTCCAAGTCACTATAGTTTAAATAAAAAGGTGTATTGCACTTATTGTGCGATACACCTATTTATTCTATCTTATTGTGAACCTTTCATTGGTTTGAGTTGAAAACCAGTCTTGGTTTCTAATTCTTACCATTATGCTCACTGAATTACAAACAATTCAGTAAAACTGTTTAAATTAAAAATCTACAACCTTAAAGTTAGAAATAATTGTTCATCAGTCTTAAAATAGTAAAGTTCTCAAACAACATTTTAAATAATAAAATCCTACAATTAAAAATGTGGGAAAGGAACTAAAATTATTTGACATAAATAACAATAACAATCTAAAAGCTGCCTCAGGTTATGTAAATAACAGTCTTAAATGTGAATCATTAATGAGAAAATGTCCAAATTATGACTAACATTTTAAATACGCATTTAAAAAAACACAGGAGAGTTACTTTAAAAATATGATTAGTTTGAAAATGCATTTTACGTTTAGAATCTCCAACAATGATAATCTGTCTGATGTAACTGACTAGATACTGAGATACAACATTTTAAGTTTAAAAAGTTAAGTATTTAAAATTTTAATTTTGTTTTCCACATGTTTCAGATGGCCTAAAATAAAAATACAAATATTTTAACATTGACTGACATATGCAGTTTGAAGTTTAAACAATTGTTCTTTTAATGATAAAATGCAAACAAGCATTTTTCACAAATCAAATTTCCACATTCCACTGCCCACATGCACGCACAAGAACATGCTTACACATTTGTTGGTGTTGGTTGTAGCTGGGCGGTTGTTGATGGGGATACTGCTGTATGTAACCCGGTGCAGGGCTCTGAGGAGTGTAGGGGCTGGGCACGGGACTGTTCTGCTGACCTATGTACCGACTACTGGAACCCGACTGCGGTCCCACAAACCGGCTGGATACAATGAAGAGCAGCAGACGGAAAATTGGAAAATAAAAAAGACAAAGAAGAATAGTCAAATTAATGAAACTATTTTATGTGATGTGCTATTTTGTATAGAGATTAAACAACAGTCCTTGTAACGCTATTTTTCAAGATTGAACCGATAATGACAGGTTCATTTTGCAATTAAACCCACCTTGATGGATTGGGAGAAATTGCAGCCGGTTGGAAGTTTGCAGACTGTGCAGGGCTGTGCATGGAGTTTTGGGTGATCTTAAAAGGTGGTACCATTGGTTGCTGCATAACATCTGTTTTTAAAAAAATTATAATATTGTTGTTAAAATCATAAACAATAAAAATAATATTGCATTACAATTTCTTTTTTTTTTTCCATACTTTTCTCCCTGAAGATGCCAGGGTTCCTGGCCAGCATGGTCTGCAGCAACAGTGGTGCGTCTCCCTCTGGCTCATCGCTACCCAGGTTATCCTTCAGTTCTCTGAAATGTTGCATTAATATCAGACAAACTTCAAGTAAAACTGGCGTGTTACTGGCATAACATGCAAAAAATTTAAATTGACTGCTCACAGATTTGAAAACAAAGTAAGGGAATTTTACCAAAAGCAAACATCTAAAAATGTATATACCTTTCTAGTCCTGTTCAAAGCTCTAGTTGTTCCATTTTAATGTTCATGGAAAATATTTAACAACATAATAAAATTATAAAGTTAAATCTGGACAAGCTGATGACCAGATCATACACTGGGATGTATAAGTTATTGTATAAAAATGTAACACATTCAACAGTTAAACAGAAAAATAATTTTAACCACAGAGATACTGAAGGTTCTTATGCAATATTTGCATCCTGCAAATTTAGCAGCAGTGAAGCCATTAGCATCTGTTTGTGTCATCTCTGTTAAGTGTCATAACTCCATTGAAAATAAAATTGTTTCTTACATATGTTAATTGGCAGCATAACAAAATGAAGCAAACATCTTTACAAACCAGAAGCAGAATCTAGTCTCATCCCGTCATGGCATCTCAACTTTTAAGCTATTTTATTTAAATGTGAACCTCTCCCAGAAACAGGCTTCTTCCAGTTTTCATATCACTATTTTCATAATGTAACAATATTTGAGGTCAAATCATTTTATACACTCACATGTGCTCTGTGGAGACCTGGTTAAGGCCATGGGCTAGTTGGGAGGCCAGATTCTCATCCCGACACCCCAGTAGACGGTTAACTTCCTCTGCTATCCTCGAATTGAACAAGAGGCTCTTAGTGGTGGTGGCAGGTAGAGGGGAAGGAAGCGGCAGCTGGTTCAACACTGGGAAGAGAGACAAAATTATTTCAAAGACAATACGAAGACAGAAAAGGAATAAAGAGCCCTACAGGGCATGCAGCTCTATGGAAACAATGTAGAGAGAAAAAGGGGTTAAAAACAAACAGCATAAAGTCAAAACCGAAAATTTTGTTCAAACTGAAAACTTCTTCCTCACATGGCCGCACAAACTTTGACAGGCGTTTGGTATACAGTGTGGGGTACTTACAGTCTGTGAGGCTAGCGATCCCAGCAAGAGTGGTGATGGGAACATGGGGCATATCCCCATTCATACTGAAGGTGAGGGCGGGGGAGTGTGTTGATACACAGGTATATCAGGGGGTCGACGGACAACACCCGTCCTCACATCTCCTGGCACCTTGAAGAGGATGTGGTTAGTGTGAGAAAGAGACAAAAACAGAAATCAGCAAGGAGCAGGAGAGTACACATTTATTAGCAAAATAGAAATAGATTTCCAAAGCAGTTGTGGCTACTTAAAACAATTACCAATGTATTGTAAAGTAATACCTGTCTGACCATTGACTGATAAAACATCTTTATGAATAGCGACTGTAGTAAATATTTTCATCTTCTGATTGATAAGCATGTAAACTGTAGAGGCCTGTTACTTTTATAAGAAAACATTAAAAAACAACTGCAGAGAACAAAATTTAGATTTTAAGTTTAGAAAATAATCTATAACATAATATTTGACCTTAAAAAGAACATGTCTCTTGGTAAATACTTGCTTTTATTGTTGTGTGTTTTCATTCCATAATTGTGATTTTGTTGGCATTTCCTGAGAAAATTAAAGTTGTTCTTCAAATCGCTCATGTTTTTGTTTGTGTTACTAATATGGGTTTTTAGACTAATTAGCACAAAATTAGATGAACAAACACAATGTCCACACTTTTTATTGTTACCATAGAAAACCCACTCCATGTATGAAAAACAGATGCAAACAAAACAAATGCAAGTAAAACAACCCAATCTTACTTTTACGGATGCAGCTTCTTGGTAGGTACAGAAGTACATAAGTGTTTTCACATATTATAATGTAATCTTCTTAACGTTCACTGTGTTTTGATAATAAGTTATATGCAAAACATTGATATGAACAACATATAGCTCAGCAGATTTGTACACATTTGCATGTCTAATATAGAAATTAATTAACAGCTCTGGATAAATGAGATCCCCTTGTTACACCTGTAAATTATTTTTGCCTCATAGATTCTCCCTACTTTTTTGGTAGAGCTGCATGGCATAAGAAAAACATAGGATTTGCAATAATTCTTAATCAATGTCTCAATGGTGACATGTCTTGTGACAAACAAAAGACTGATGCTTAACAATGTTAATGTCTAATTCAAGTTCTGTTGCAGACACAGAACCCAGATAGTCAATTTTTTGCAGCTACTGAAAAAAATATATTAAATATTTCCACCTTAAATAACAGCATGTTTTTATTCAACATGTTATATCTGGCTACATATGCTGTTATGAGAGTAAAATGACTTACTTTTGGTAATGTAAAAAAAAAAGTTTCATTAGTGCAATGCCTTCCTAAAACATTGCCTGCAGCATTAGACAACAAGAATCGCAAAATGCATTGTTGGTATGCAGTGCATAAATGCATGGTAATTATGCAGGAAATACTTATTGCATTGAGCTGTTCTGTGTAATACTAAAATTGTATACAGTTATAGTGCCATAAGGAAACACCTGCGATATACTGTCAAAACCTAGCCTCAGGTAATTTACGTAAGAGGTAAGATAACGGCAGAGGAAAAGCAATCACAAATTTGTGAATATTTAATGCATGCTTCAAAGGCTCGTGAGCTATTTACCATATTATGTATGATGCAAACATTTGCCTAATAAATGACTAAATAAATTACAAGCTAGTATGTGCATTCATACTTCAGGCAGTCTCAATAGTGACATGGCTGACATATCTGATACAACATGACAATAATACCTTTTTAAAGAATCTCGTGCAGTCTCCGGTAGACTCACTGACATCTCAGATAAAATGTCCTGCACCTTCAGACTCCTAAACGGAAAGCATTCGTGTCAGACTTTCATCCGTCGTCAAATTGCACTTCATTCTTCACTGGGACAATAACATGCAAAACAACAACATAGCCTGCACCACTTCACATGCACTTATCCTTTGCAGTGACATCGTTCTTGCTGTAGTACAACCTTTGAGCCTGGAATGCAAACCCGTGCAGCGCTGTTAACCTCAATGTGGCACCCTATATCAATAACTTCTGAGGAAAGTTTTACGTTTAACTGAAGCCATATAAACCCATCACCGCCCCCAGACAGAGACGAGCGTACAACTGAGATCACACACACACTTCAGTTTACTCTGAGCAGAGTCTTGCTGTGCATAAGCTAACTGTAACGGAGGGTCAACAGACGGATAATGCGAACTGTACATTAGTAGGTGTAAGCGTCAGCATGCTCAGTCTGTGTGGTTTTCCCCTGCACGCAGGGGCTTGGCTCTAGGCTGACAGCTGTGAGACTGACAGGCAGGAGGCAGCACAAAGGAACAGATGCACTGTGATGGTGGCGGCAGCAGTAGGGAGGGGGGGGGGGCTGCATCCTCCAGAAGCAAACAGTTACAATTCGCCTCTTGCAAACTAAGTAGCTAAAAACCATGCTCTGCAGTTTTCGTTCACAACAAAAACAAACTCCAACGGAAAAGCAGTCACAGCTTAGACAAAGTAGGCTGCACTCAGTCAAAACCTCCCCAATCAGACTCGTATCCAAAGCCACCACTAGCATAGTAAAAGGGTTCAAAAGAAAACAACCTCACAAAATGTAAAATAATCTATGCTAACTTCAACCTCGCGTTAGCATCTATTTTAACATTTATATTTATACTAAATAGCCCAGCTGAAGCTCCATGTAGTCCTATAAAAACGACCGTCGTTAAACTGCCGAGAAGTTCTTGACTGTTTGGATCTTATACGCAAAGCCTGAAGCTACAGTAAAGCGAAAAAAACACCATCTACGGCAGCAGTAATATCAGCTAAAAACAATTGTCGTGTTTTATTACCTAGCTAGTTAGGCTAACTAGCTCTAACTGTTTTTAGTTGGCTTCCAAGGCTGTTACTTATTTAAACAGAAGGGGAACCCGATTCTTAATATTACAAATATAAGGAAGCGCTGGTCGCGGGTTGTTAAATGTTGGCCTATTTTCACTGAGCTCGGAGGAAAAAAGTGATGGGTTTGAAAGTACATGTACAGGCAACTGTGGGGATTGCAATTCCGTGGCAACGGCCCAATCCTCGGGCTCGATAAATGACATCCAGTGAGGGCCGTGCGCCTCGGCAGAGCAAAAACACACCTAGCTAGCTTGGCTAGCTAGTTAGTAGCTTCCGTTACCTCCCGGTCAACGATTAACGACGCCGTAGGTGGTCTTGCAATGGAACAATTATTAACATCATTTTAAATAATTGCAGTCCCCAAGTGTTCTAAATAAGCATAAACTGCGCGCTAGCATTTACCTTCGGATGTTGCGTTCAAAGGGTGGGCAATGTTTTAGCTGGGTTTGTGTCCGTATCTCTAGCTCCCCCTTTCTTCTCTCTCGCGGCTCCTCCAGAAGGAACTCGACTGGCTCGCCAGCTAGCCGACGAGCTAGCCTGCTAGCTATCAACAATAATCCGGGTCGGACCGATTCGTTCTCCTTCCGTCAGTCGAGGGTGAATGTTTCAACGTATAATCATGGGGAAACATTCGTTCTTCGGAGTTTCAGTCGGTCTGTGCCGACGTAAACAAAGTCGGTAGCCAATTTCGACCGTAAATGAGAAAAATGACGATTTTTGCGATCATCCAGAGGCTCTCCTCTCGTAGAACAAAATGCCGACCGGAAGTTCTGTCGTCTGACTGACCAAAGATCTCAGGAGTGACTCCCTCCATCGGCGCCAAACAAAATGCCATGTAGCTTTACATACATCATCCACTAGGAGGCAATGTAGGACAAGTTTGTATTCCCTGACTCAATGTATCTATTGACACTAATAAAATAAAGCACCTGTTTGAATTTAACTAACGAAATTAATGAAACAGTTTATATTAATGTAATTTGGTTGGGGTTTTAATTATTATTTCAAATTAAAAATTACGTAAGTTTTACAGCTATAGTAAGTTTTAATAAATGATGCAAATTGCAACCAATTTTTGGAATACACTTGTGCAACAAAATCAAATAAATTCTACCCCATTTGAGATATCCATCCATCCATTTTCTAACACAGCTGCTGGTGCCTAACGTTCCGGGCAAGAGCAACACAGAGACAGACAGGACAAACCTAGGGAGAATTTAGAGAGACCAATTAACCTAACAATCATGTTTTTGGACTGTGGGAGGAAGCCAGAGTACCCACACATGCACAGGGAGGAAGACCCCGGGCCGGGAATCAAACCCAGGACCTTCTTGCTGCAAGGCAACAGTGCTACCAACTGCGCCACTGTGCACTGCGCCCATTTGAGAACACTTTGGGTCTGTTAGCAGCACCTGAGCATAGTTTAAGTACACCAGCCTAATTGAGTATTGTTGCTGGCCACATTACTCTCTTTCTGATCTTTGTTTACATATCTTCTGATGGCAATATGCTGGTTTCTTACAAATTATAGTGAGTTCACTATGACCTCCACAGTCACCAGATCTCAACCCAAAAGAGTGACGTTGGGTTGCGGGGAAACAGGGGGCCTATAAATTATCAGAAAGAATTTACAAAAAGTGAGGCAACAGTCAAAAGATTTTAGGTTACGCAAAAGAGTGTCTTTAGTACAAAAAACACATCAATGTATTTTTGAAGAAGTTCAGATGCAAAGCACTTGAAGAGATACCCAGGTGTTCAAATTTGAAAATACACATAATACAAAACTAAACAGTTGTGGGTGCTAAGTTAGAATATATTGCATAATTATCTGTAAATATTTATTTTCACTATAGAATAGAAATACCAAGAATTTATTTTGGGTGTAGAAAATCAATGGAAGCTACAATCTGAGTACAAAAACAAAATTCTGATTGCGGCAGACTTAAAACTAAAGTTCTTTTGAATCTGTAATATGAGGTAGAGCATTGAATGAGATATTTAAGTATACATTAGGGCTTACAAGTAGTTTCTCAAATGCATTTTGGGAAATTTCTTTGTTTCCTGAAAACTTATAGTAGTCTGGTATTAATCTACTTCCTGGATTAGGTAAAATCTTATTTAAGTAGATTAAAAACAGGTACTACACATTATACTCTCTGGACACCAGTTTTTAAGGTTTATTTTTTATGACAATTTTCTCCATTTCTTTACAGAAGATTTGATCAACATCTAGTTACCTGTTGATCATGGTTTGCAGTAGAAATAAAAACGTCCAACTTGACTTGCTTCAAGTTGCCACTACTGCAGCCCCAGCTAAAATAGATAAAACCTAATTCAGTTTTGTTTTAGATTTTTCTTTCTTGTCATGATGAAATAATGAACATACCTCCAAATGACTTGCTCATTTATTTTTTTAATAAAAATATTTCATGCAAGTCAAAACTACAGCTATCTAATAAAATATGTTTACATGTGAATGCATGAGAAGAAGCATTTGTACCAAATGAGTCACCAGCAACTGTAAACAAATGAACCTTTCAATTCCCTTAAGTGTGTAATGTAATTACAGTTTGGTCATAAGACTAGAAGAATGTAGTTACATTTTCTGTATTTATACAATCCTCAAAAAACACATACATAGCCATTTGAATCCAAAATTCTTTTACATATTTATCTACAGATTTTTATAAAAGTACACCATTTCTGAAATAATCTTCTATACAAAATATCTACTATGAAAATGCAAATTCATTTATTCAATGAGTTGATAAAGAAACAGCAAGCTAGACAAATTAAAAATGCAGCTGAAAATGAATGTGTTTAACAGGGAGGATAATTAAATCAGACAAAATCAGTATCACCTTTTACTGAGAAACATAAGCTAGAAAATAGGTGCAACACAGAATATTTTTTATATATTCTGCCATCTTCTTGCTATTCAAAACCATTGAACTATGATGAAACTTTCATGCATTTATGTTGCATCATATTATCACATATCGAGAAGATGCACAAGCTGGTAATTTGTAAAACAAAATAGCAAAGTAAACTGAATACAAAGAAAGACAATTTTCATCTTTTAAATGCTCCAAATTTCATGTCCTTGTTTAATCTGAGAAATAAAAGCTTAAAGCATGTTTTCTGCAAAACATCACTGTAGTCTTTGGATTGTTTACATATTTGAGTAAAATTAGATTAAAATTATGCTTTTTTTTCTGTTTTAGTTTGGTTAAAAATGAATATCTTTACCTCTTGGGTTAATAATCTATCACATACTTAGCAAAGTCAGGTAAATTGACCTTGAATATGAATGGCTGAGCAGTTTAATTGTATTAGTTGACTATAACCACTGGTTGAGGAAGCTGTAGGCTATAACAAAAACACACCCATAGGGTATTTGATGAGATCTTATTCTGGTTATGTGTACAAAAAAATATAGTTTCTATTACTACTACAGCAACATTTACTGCTTTGGTCAGTTGAGACCCAAAACAATATATTCCTAATTGTAGAGCATACCATTCCCTAATAAATCTAAAATATGTACAAAGCAGTTAAAGCCACATGTGTTTGTGCAGGGGTTTGAAAAAACCCCTTTTGCAACAAAGAGTTTGGTAAATTATTCTATTTGCATGATATTTGACACATTTCATTAGTTTACAGAGAGAAGTATACTATAGCTATACGTTAAGGTTTCATATAAATCAGCAGTTACTCAACAACAAAAAGCTTCAATCTCAAAGCAGTCATTACTATGTGCTCTGATGAGCTGCGTATTACTTAAGTTTTAAAATAACAGAAATACCCCCCTCTAGTGAATGACGTTGGTCATTACATATAGCGAAGTAGGAAATATGGAATGAAGGCCACAGATAGCTAAATAGCAGCCAGGCTATACTAGTTATGTATCTCAGGATGGATCTTTGTCCTACACTGTAAAAAAAAAGTCTCTAATTTATGGTAAAATGCCAGAAGAGGTGGTTAAAGTTTAGTTGCCAGTATTTTACCATAAATTAGAGACTTTTTTTTTTTTACAGTGTATCCATGAGAACAGCCAACATGACCACAGATTATTTCCAATCTGCAGGGTGTGAAGAGGAGCATCACACATTAGTGGAGCTTATTTGGCCTGAAATATGTTCAGGCAGGACTTTTAATTGCATTAAAAAAAACAACCTTTCCTGTGAGAATTCAAGAGGTCTTATCAGACAATACGGTGCAGTACTGTCTGATAAGTTCTGCACCCTTTCTTTTTCAGAAAGAAAGGGTAGAAATCTTGCCACTACATTTTAGTGTCATCTGGAGTGGGCTTCTCATTCTCATATTCGTTCTCTGGGGAAATTAGATGGTATGGCTTTTTTTCTGTCTGGTCAACCGTCTGGTTGCCCAACTCTAGGTCATTGACTCTCAACTCGTGGCGAGACAAATGTTCTACGATGCCAGCTCCGATGGAGTCACCAAGGACGTTGGTGGTGGTGCGCAATCGATCACTAAGAAACAGAAAAAGAACATTAAAACAGTCAGAGTGCAAAAACAGGATTTCAAGATGAACCAACAAAAGAAGATCAAACACTTTGTCCCTTTAAATAATGCCAAGACTGCAGAGCATATTCAAAATTCAATCAAAAACAGAGCAATTGCGATGTATGGCTGTAGAACATTTTGAACAAAATCTGCAACTTGTTGTTAATTTGCCATTCAAAGGGAGTGGCTAAAGCCCATTCTCCTGGATACTTACAGGAACCAGTCAACAGCAATAATCAGTGAGATGTCATCTGTGGGAAGACCTACAGATGTTAGTACTATGATCATGGTAACCAGGCCTGCCTGAGGTATTCCAGCTGCACCGATGCTGGCTGCCGTGGCTGTGATGCTGAGGAGAAAATGATAGACCCCAAAATATTATTTATCTCTTTTATTCAGTAAACGTGTAATTTTGGTTGCTGTGGCATTTCTTTCTGAGAGCGCTAAAGCAAAGGAATTCATGTCCATTAAGCCTTTCCACAGTTTATCACACACAGCCAGAAACATCAATGTATTCAGTGGGATTAGACCAACACAAGATAGCCTGTTATTGTGGCAAATGTCAAAAGAGAATGATGGCTGATATAAAATCTTTCTTTTGATGAATAAATATATGCAAAACCCAGCATTTATATCAATGCAATCTGACTAAACCTGAGCAATTTCTTAAAGAAGATTGGGCAATAATTCAGTCTCTAATTGTGCAAAAACAGTAAAAAAACACACCAAACAAGGAAGCAGCTAGAACTGCAGAGAAAGAGGATTCTACAAAGTGTTCACTCAGAAGGACTGAATGCAAATGTCACACTTTTTAGATGCTTTTGTAGCACAGTTTACCAATCAAAGAGCCACAGATTCAGCAGATCTAACTTAGTACATTTAGTTCGGCATAAAATATTTTTAAATTGAGTCTTGCTTTTTTTTGGTTTTGTATTTTTGAACTAATATTGTTATGAGCAGCAAAATTTTGCAATACCTGATGGTGAGAATCTGTCCAAAGTTAAGGTCATAATCATTGACCTGTGCAATAAAGATGGCTGCCAGGGCCTCATATAAAGCTGTTCCATCCATATTTATGGTGGCTCCGACAGGGAGAACAAAACGGGTCACACGCTTGTCTACCTTGTTGTTTTCCTCCAGGCATTTAAAAGTGATGGGTAATGTGGCAGAGCTGTGTGAGAACAGAGGGGTTAATAGGAAAAGTCATAAGGTACAATAAAAATGTTCATCTAGACATCTCCTTGTCTATGTCAGTTGAATCACAAACCTAGAAGATGTTCCAAGGGCAGTAACAAGTGCTTGCAGCAGTCCAGCAATGAATAGAAAGGGATTCTTTCTGGTGATAACAAAGTAGAGCGTTGGGAGGACTATGATGGCGTGGATGAGCAGGCCACTAATAACGGTTATTGTATACATTCCCAGCTGGCCGCCCATGGCTGAAATGTCATCCATCTCCACAATTTTACCAGCAATGAGGAACAAAATACCAACAGGGGCATACCTGGGGATAGCGAGTTTTACAAAAGAAAGATTGAAACATTTCATTACGTGTTATTTCTTTTTGATAATCCATCTTTCTAGCTCACATTTCTAGTACATACCACATTATGATGGCGACTAGCCTCATGATGGCCTCATTGAGGCAGTCAAAGAAATCTCTGAGGGGTTGTCCTTGTTCCCCCATGTTCCCAATGATCAGACCAAAGCACAAGGAGAACACCACCAAGCCAAGGGCATTAATCCCATTCACTGATCCTGGTACAGGAATCATCTCCTCTTGAGCAATTTGTTGGCTGCCATTTTGGAGGAATATTGTGTCGTTCACCGTAACAGTGACCTGGATTACTCTCTTGGCATAATGCGTCTTGAACTGAAGTTTAAAGAAAAACAAATGTGAATTAATTAATTCCTGTTTTGGGAAAATTTATCTAAAAGTGTTTTATTTTTAGGTTCAGTCAATGCTATCTGGCCAGGACTGCATGGTCTTGAGAGCGCCACAGTACACAGACAGAATAATTTGCGTCCCAAATGAGTTTTCTATTGCTTATTTGCATGTCCAGTCAATGGGTGCAGTGGGTCAGGGCTGATTGGCCTGGATTTACAGTTTATTGTTCATCTCAAAATTAAATTGCTATTTTGGTGTTTTTTAGAATTAATGTGATTCAGTATTTTACATAACTGCCTGCCTGCCCAACAGCACATCTATCCATCCATTCATCCATTTATCCTGCTATCTTACCATTTTGTTGTCCATATCTCTGAGAGTGCTTCCTCGATTACATGCGTGTATACAAAAGGTGATGAAAGTGGAAACTTGCAAGGATCTCAACAGCTAAAGTTTTGGAAACCCCTTTTGGATAATCACATAATGCAATTACTATTGATATTATTGTTTTCTGAGAACTGTTTTGATGGGATTTTTATTTTAATTTCTTCCTGACTTCAAAATGTCAAGAGCTCGATTTCATGGAAACAAATTCAAACAACATCCTGCAATAATTTAAATTTTCTCTGGCTTTGGAAAATTTAGTTATACTGGCATGTTTTAATAATACAATGTGATATTGAAAGAAAGCATGTGGGCAAAACCTAATGAAAGAATACAATTTTTTTGTCAAAAAGAAATCTCCATCATTCAGAGAAGATTTAATGGGCTTTGTTTCAAAAACAAACCAGTCGCTATTCTCTGACATATTATGTTATAAATTTGAATTATAATAATGCCAAGTTTGTATTATGTGGCGCTTACAAAGTAAAAATGTTCACCTAAGCTTTCCGTAAGAAGGACACTTGTGATGTTAGATACCACAGAAGGAGTATAAAACCAAATCTTCATCTAGAGAAACTTTTCTAGAGAAAAACCATCTGGTTCAGCTACATTGGTGAGTAATTACCAGTATAAAGTCTCTTTGAGTGTGCTACATTAGAATGACGTAATTTCATTTCATTTCATATTGGAAAAAGAAAATGTACCTGTTTGGTGCAAGCTTCCACAAGGTTTGGAGGAAACATATTTCTGGAGGTAAAAAAAAAATAAAAACAATAAAAAGTAAATTTTTTAAAGAGTGAACCTGCAAAAGCTGCTTTTCTATGATGAACAAGTTCTTCCTTCGAAATAGTTAAGTGTTTTTGAACAATTTGTGTTTCTGAAAAATTTAAAATTTAAAATGCAATTTTGAACAGTGTGGAAACTCCAAAGCGAGAGTAGTTCCTTTAATTCGATTGCAGTTTTTTATTTCTTGCAAATAGTTACTTTTTGTAGATACATGCACATTTTGTACAGATTTTCACTTTTTCCTACTCAGTTGCATGCTTCTTTTAATCTGACTATGCTATTTTTAATAACTGCATAGAAACATGTTCTTAAGTTGTAAATTTGTATTTACTGTACAGTTTCTTCACATTTTCTGTTTTTATATTCCATTTGACTTTCACTTTGCTACTGGTACACCTAAATATCCTTAGTCTATTTACAAGACAAAAATGATCACTTACAACACATGTGGGTTTTGCTGTCTGATTTTTGGTGAAACTCTTTTGGTTTGTTTAGGAAGCACTGTTTTGAATACCTGATAAGATCCAGAAAGGCATCAGCAGGGCTGACCTGCTCTATCTGTTGCTGCTTGGTGAACTCGTCCTTGGATCCCTTTCCAGGGTGAATAATAAGCACCATGACTATACCAATGAACACAGCAATCACAGTTGTGGTGGTGTAGTAGATCACTGCCCTCATGCCCATTCTACCAGAAGCCCGTCTATCCAGAGAGGCGATACCTAAAGAAGATAAAATCATTCAAACAGAAAAAAAAATGTTTATTTTTTTTATGTATTGCACAAACATGGAATATTTCTGCCGCTGTAGGATAAAGCAGCGGGGGGGGGGGGGGGGGGGGGGGGGGGTTCCACCTTTAATATGCAATGTAGCGGAAAATATTTGAACATATAAACAATGACAAAAAGCTGAATTGTGTCTGTGTACTGTGAGAGTGTGAAATTTCATGTTTGTGAATAATATCTTGGCTAAAAACAAAAAAGCTGATTCTGATTCTAATAGCTTGCTTGCATAAGTGTGCACACCCTGATACTAATATGTTACCCAAAGAACCCTTTTGAGTCTAAAGAAGCATTCAGTTTTTATGGTAGGAGTCTATCAGCTTATCTGTCACATTTTGACTTTACAATATTTTCCACTGCATCTGGCAAAAGTCTCAGATTGCACAGATATATTTTATCTACAGGCCCCTTCAGGTATTTCACAGATTTTGCTTTTGTTAGATTTAGTTTTGTACTTAGACAAGATCATTCCGAAACTTTAATTTTCTTCTCATGCAGTCATGTTGCTTTGGTATTTGCTTAGACTCACTGTGCTGCTCAAGTAAACTTCCACTTCTTTTTCAGTCTTACACAGATAGCAGAAGGTTTTGCCTTAAAACTGAATATTTTTGAGGTGCTCATAATTTGATTTATCCTGACAAAACCCCAGTTCTCTCTTAAGAAAAACAACACAAGATTTTGATGGTAATACCACCACATTTCCAAATCATGGAGATTTTCATTGTTGGTTTTGTGCCAAACATATGTATGAATCAAACCCAAAACTTAACCTTCATCCATACATTCTGGATTTTTTTTTTTTATTCTTTACCTAACTGATACCTTTATGTAGTGAAATCCTTGATCCTTGTTGATCTTTTTCAAATTATGTCTTAAGCTAAAGGACATTTGATTCATAGTGAAATTAAATGAAAAGATGCATTGACAAACAATTGTTTAAGGTTGCGAACACTAGCTGCAGAAATAGGTTATTTCAGTTTTTAAACTTATTTTTCATCAAAAAACTTTGTTGACTTATCAGGTTAATTATATAGCATTTACATCAGAACAAATGTTAAAGACATTTTAAAATCATTTATCATAATCTCTATGATATACTTTTAATTCTTTAGCGCAAAAGACTGGAACTTAACAGGGGTGTTTGACTTTTGAAAGATGGTAGTAATTTGATTGTGATTATTAGTTACGCCCATCGCAATCAGAATAGCATTGATGTGCCACTAATTTCAGTGCCTTTGTGTGTCCAGTTAGCCTGGGAAAAGATTTGGTAATTATAGGGGGAATACACCCAACTGGATTATCATCTCTGACTCCGACAACAAAGAGCCACAAGAAACACAATCTGACTGCAACCTTTAATGCTGGAAAAACAACACCTGCTACTAAATCCCTTTGGGGAAAACTAATAAAATCTGCTTTTATTTAGTAAATTCACAAACAGCTGCAGAGGTAAAACATCCAAAATATGAATTTTGAATTATTTTGTCCACAAACTGTAGAAAAAGTAGTACAGAATCTCTGCTTCTGCATCTGCAAAGTCCGACGTGTCTCTCTGTGTGTCATCACTTTGTTGTGAACACAGTGTGCAGAGATGTTAGTTGCTGATTGCCTGGCTAAATCTAGGGCATTGTTTGTCCCTCAGAGAAAATGATACAGAGAAAGGTCTAACTGTATGTGCAAGTGATGTCTCACACAGAGAAAATCCCTTTCAGCGCAACTCTTTGTTGTGTCTGGCAACGTTTTTCAATTTAAGAGCAAGGTTTGCTACGAAATTACAAAAGCCTAAAGCAGATTGAAAGCTAATGGTTCTCACAATAAACCATCTATGGGGACAAAGATGGAAAAAAAGGCCACAAAAAAAACCTGAATTAGGAGACAGGTTGCTTTGAAATGGTTCAATTCAACTATTATCTTTCTTCAGAGCTTTCTGAGCAGGCTTTGTCTATTTGAGAGATTTATGTATTCCTCTGTAGCTCTTTGATTCTACAGATGTTTGCTGAGACGTCTGTGGATTCCTCCAAAGGTCAGTGTTGTTTGAAGATCACAACTTTATTGTCTGCCTCAAGAACTTTGGAGTTTAGGAATAACTCGGTAGAGTGAAAATGATTAGAAAACCAAGTAGAGGTATCAGACAGTATCATTAGAAAGAGTACAGATGTGTTTGGATGGACATGCTGCCCCAGAATTGGACCTGTTTGTTCCGATCACCTCATCAGTTCGGGACTCAGGTTTTAGTCCATCTCTTTCTGATCTTCTCCTTCCCCTCCTTCATTCACTCATCCCCAGTTTTTTTTATCTCCTCTCTTTTCCACACCTCCATCACCATCTCTTCTTTCAGGGTGCCTTTTTGCACCCGTCTGTATTCCTCTTGCCTCTCCCCAAATCTTTTATCCCTCCTCTCTTTTTTCTAACAGACTAACCCTTTTGCTTTAGTTCTCTTTCATTCCGTGTTCGCTTTCTTCCCGTTCCCTGTCTGACAACCCTGGGAAAACTTGTTGACTTAGTCCGCCCTGCACGTACTCACAATGATCTCCAGACTGTTGTCCAGGCAACAACAGATGCAGCCTCACCAATTCAATCTTTTCAAAAGATCGAAAGGAACAAGATTGAAGTGTGAAGTGTGCAGTGTGATGTGAAGCTGAATGACTTTCTTTGTAGTTTGGGGGAATGCTCATCAGTCCGGCTCTGTGAGAGTCAGTGTGAAACACAGCATGTACAGTGCCTTCAACTTCCTCACATTTTGTCAGGTTACAACTACAAACATTAACATTTTGGAAACTTTATGCAGTAGAACACTAGTATGTGTTTTGTTATTTTCTGAATTTTAAAAGTTAAGATCTCATTTTGAATTTCAAATTGTAATATTTTCTTCTCTTCGGGCCTTTTATTTTCTCTATTCCATCATTCCTTCTTTAATCTCTGCAATATAAAAACTCTCTGGTGGTCTCCCATTATTTTGTAAATTATTCTGTATTATTCAGTTTTCAGGTTGTATTGAATCAAGTGTGATGGAGTTGACTGAAATGAGAAGAAATAAAAATGTATTAGCAAACAAAGCTTCTTCTAGGTCTTGTTTCTCATTTAATGAGCAGACCACATAAGCCTCTTTCTCATAAGTCTCTATCTGTTGTTCTTCCCTTCATCCGCATTACAGCTCAACCCTCTTTACCTTCCCTCATTTCTTACCTTCTGGGGCCCCACTACATTCAGCTCAAAACACCGCATACTCTGAGTTCTGCTCAAATTTTTTCAGGCTCACAACTCAGGTTCACTTGTAGATCAAAACAGCTCAGAAGCAAGACATTTTCACATGGGACAACTCTTTTCACATAGAAGCACTACTCCGACTCAGAATCATGTCCCTTGGACAGGTCATTGTAGAAATTACAGAAATAGATTATTCACAAAGTCTTGCTCCTATGAAAAATCCTGCTGTTATTTCACCAGAGAGGGATTAAAGCTGCTTGGTTAATTTAGGATGGGGGAAAAAAGATAAAGCTAAAGTATGTGAGATTATTGTTTCCGATCAAAACACAGTGGGCTGGCAGATTCATTATTTTCAGCAAAAATGTGGAAAAAAACTAAACAGTAATGAAATCAAAAAGCTGCATTTTAATATAAACATTACATTACGAAATTAAATTGATGTCCCTGATAAAAAAGTAACTAGACTTACTAATGACTGTTTACTAATTTATATTTGTGACATCAGAAATTAGTTAGTGGAGGTTCATAATTTTATTAACATATTAACACAACTACCATTACTACTCAGTATAGTTGTTATTGTGTCTTGTCTCTATGCTGTAACTGCAAAGTAATTTCCCTGCTGGGATGAATAAAGTACTTCTATTCTATTCTATTATAGACTTTTAAAAATAACAGTTTTAAAACATTAGTACTTTTGTCTTCTATATTACTAACTTTTACTGTAATGACTCTTTATTTTAATTTATTGGTTATTTTTAAATGGTGTCTCCTCATATTTGATAATCATGAGCTGCATGATTTTTCATCAGAGTGTTAAAGACAGCTCTAGCATTATAAATATTATTGAATATAAAAATAAACAGGATTTTATGGAAAACAGGATTTTGACTTACTTGTAGAAATGATTATTCTAAAAAAAGATTTAAACACAACCTACTCATGGACATGGGAGTGGATACACAATTTTCTAAAGATTAAATCAAATATATGCTACATAGAACCTCTATTATGATAAAGAAAACATGTTAAGATCCTGATGTTAAAGAGAAAGTAATATGTATTTTTCAGGCATATAGTAACATTTTATAGCACAATCAAGTAGGTATGTTGACTTCAGTAGTTATAAAAATGCTATATATATATATATATATATATATACACTGCTCAAAAAAATAAAGGGAACACTCAAATAACACATCCTAGATCTGAATGAAAGAAATATTCTCATTGAATACTTTGTTCTGTACAAAGTTCCATTTGCACAACAGCAGGTGAAATTGATTGTCAATCAGTGTTGCTTCCTAAGTGGACAGTTTGATTTCACAGAAGTTTGATTTACTTGGAGTTATATTGTGTTGTTTAAGTGTTCCCTTTATTTTTTTGAGCAGCATATATATACATATATATATATATATATATACATATATATATATCAAATATGACCTAGAAGAAATTAGATTTTGTAATTTAATGGTTTGAAATTGAGCTGCTGTCTCTTTAAAAACTCCTGCTCCTCCTCTATTAACCCTTTAACTTTTTTTTTTTTTTTTACCAGTGTTGCATTGGGAAGTAGCTCGTATTATGAACTCAGCAGATGCGCAGTTCCACCAGGTGTTTGCTAATTGCAGTTGGCTAGTCTGGAGGAGCTGAGTAGGGGAGTCACGAGGGAGGGCCGCTTGGAAATTGCAGCCCGGAGGAGGAGCTGTGCCTCAAAGGTAGTACTAGGTCTACCTATTTTACACAGCTGAATTGGCAGGAGATTTAAGGTTTTCTCAAACATGCATGAAAGAATCAAGGTAACACTCCAGTTAGATCATGTTATAGCATTATATTATGCTGCAAAGCTCAAAAAGAGTGGATTTTACATTGTACTGCACCTTTAAATACAATTATGGCTCTGGATGACAAATAATTTTAAACCGCTACTTATTATTATAATCTTTGTTTTTTTTTTTCTTTCTTCATTTCAGACAGTTTCTTTCACTATAATTTCATTTTTGTTGGTTTAGTAATACAAATACTGTAGGTTTTAGAAAGCTATGAGTTACAATTTTTTTCTTAATACTATTCAAGGTACAAAAAAGGCGTGAATGTATAACATTTGTTAACTCTCTAAACATTGCTCAAAAATGGAATAATTACTGCTTTAAAATCAGAATAATCAAAACATCATTCTGTAATAATTACTCCTAATTGGCCTTGATAGAAAAAGGAAAAGAGCACTTGAAGACAAAAGAAACTGCTGTAGTAATGGAACTGCTGATAATGTATACTTTTCTGGAAACAGCAACAAACACGCTGTGGCTGAGATCATGTGTTGTGAACAAATCAGGATGCTGATGTTATGCTCTGTTGTAGCACAAAGCCGACTATTATAAGATTTGTCTGTGTCATCCCCACTGAAGACTGGGCTCTCTCCCTGTCAGTCACTGCAAAAGCCGGACATTTACTCCTGCAGTATTTGTCAGTCAGGGTTACGTAAAACTAACCATTGGCTGCAAGTGATTATAAAAGTGAATACAATTTCTCCTTCCAAACAAACAGGCCATTATCCATAGAAATATCACTAGGATGCCTTCTGTGTTTGCTTTTCTGAAATACTGGTCCAACTGGTAAGGGCTCAGAACCCTTACCAGTTGGTAGGTCATTACCTACCATACCTAGGTAATGTACACTAATTGTAAAATACTTTAAGTAAAACAGTTTTGATTTGTTGCATCCAAATCAAAACCGTTAAAAACAGGTCAAACATGTGATTCAGAACAGAACTGCAAGTCAACATGTTTGGATGTTGCTTATGAGATCATCCACCTAGATAACAACAAAGCATGTTGGCTTACAAAATAGCTGGCTCACTTTACGGCTCGTAATGTACTTATAGATCGGTGGAGCTGCAGAAAAATAAACAAGCAGGCATCTGGGGTGTTTCACAACAGAGGGGCTGCATCCAAAGACAAAGGTCAAAAATCAAAGAACGAAATGTAAAAGGAGTTGTTGATAGAAACAGTGTTAGAAGACAAAGGGGGAGGATTTTCTAACGACAAAATGAGAAGTAAGCTGTGGAGTCATGCAGAGGAGACACAGAGAAGGTTGGATGAGAGAAATACAATACTGTTAATACGAGGCGATGGAGGAGCATGTTGCGTTGTCTTTAAGTTGTGAGATAAAAAGGTTAAACAAAGGACCATGGGAGTAGTTCTGTGGATGTGTGTTACTGAGTATTTAAACCAGGTGCAGTCAAGGACAACACTTTTTGCCTTAAGCAAGCTTTGAGGGTAATCAGTTTTACTACATTAAAATTGAGACGCTGGTAAAAAAATATATAGGATCAAATGAGTGCAACACATCAAAAAAAAATTATTAGTACACCATTCAATATCTGCCTCTTTTTCTGTTTATTTTTTTCTTATTTATATATTTTTCTAACCATGGTTTTTTAACTTTATTATCCCATGAAATGAGATGTATTTAGTGATTTCAGGAGCGTGGTTTGTTCGGTCAGCTTGTTAAAGTAACACAGAACAGGAATGTGTGCCTCATCAGACAATGGCCCGGATGGCCCCAAGCTGGGTGACATTGTTCTAGTGTCACTGTTGATGTTTTTAAAATGGTTATGTAAAAAGAAGGCATTTTAAATATTTTGTCATCTACCCCATAGTGTATGTCCAATCTTTTTTTTTATGAACTTGTGCTTTTTTCACACTGAAATTTTTTTCCTAATACCAACAAGTCAAGATATAACAAGCATCCAGCAACACTTCCAATTAGTTTTTTCTTGTCAAATAAATACACATCCTCTTTCTGATCCAGCTTGTTGTTACACAAAGCTGTTATACAATACCTGTGATAAGACTCGAGACAAGCAATGGCAGCACCAGCATCTGGAGCATTCTCATCAGCAGCTCTCCAGGAAAGGAGAAGTACTTCACTTCACGGTAAGACAGTTTGTATGGACGCAGAGAAAATCCGAGGATTATACCTGCAGGGAGATCAGATGTGGAGGAAAAGGTGGTAAATTATGATATTCTACACAGTACCAGAAAGAGTCGAGCAACACTGCTCAACCAGAACAAAGCACATGTCTATTTTTATCCAATTAGTCGATTGTTCAAGCTACCACAAATATAATGACAGTTCCAGGTGACAGATTGTGAAATCTGACAAACATCCTAAATTTAACAATCTGTCATGACTTGGTGTATTTCTAGCTGCAGACATCATTGTGAGTCAGCTTCAACTCCTCCTGGGCAGAATTCAGGGGTCAGTAGAGAGTATTCAAAGGTCAGGCATGGGGTCAAGGAAAGACTAGTCTGTTAAATTCATCAGCGCTGACTGTGTTAGGTCTTTGGTGGTTTCTTTCTTTCGTCCGTTATTCTGCTGCTTGTGACAAGGAACTGATCAATTATTGGGCTGATGTGGGGAGTTTTTGTGAGGAATGATGAGGTCTCATTTGTAATTAACTAAATTGCTCAGAGAGCCCAGAATATAAACCATTCAGTAGTCCAAGAGAAAAACTATCCCTAGACAATTTATTCCTTACCTGTAATAACAGCAGTGATGGTTAGAATGACAAAAGCATTTTTCATGAAGAACCCCTTCACTTCGTCCTTCTTGATGTTCTCCACTCTCTTTTTGGCGAGCAACGACCTGGACTGGATCCCGGCTCGGATTTGGTGAAGACCACTGTGGCTCCTCTGTGGATTCTCTCCATTGCTTTGAGTCATATTTGTGGCTGGAATCTGCAGAGCTGCTGTTCCCAAGCAGGCCTTCGCAGCGATGAAAACACTATAGATGCGCTGATGACTAGGTTAAAGTCCTGTTGCTCCTGAGTGTCACACCTCTCCTTTGGTTAAAGGATTAGTAGTTACCTGCTCAAAAGAATGACATAAATGTCAATAAAAATGTCATAATGTGACATAGACAAGAACTTTTGTTAGATGAAACAAGAAGCAACCACAAAAATAAGTTATCTGTGTTAAATTACATTTCTGACTGCTGTTGTGTGTGACAGAAACAATCTTAACACCAAGACAAATAGAAATCCTGTGTATAAAAGATGTTTTAACATCCAAGTCAAGACAAAACTGCATTCTGAGTAATACACCAGCATTCTATTGGCAGCTGTAAAGAATTTGCAAACTTCCTTTTCTGCACACACGTGTACAGTTTGGCTTAGATAGGCAGGTCAATTCAAAAACAGAAGCTCTGCTTCTGAGTTATACAGTAGATAACGAAATATGGACACAGAGGCTCTTTTCAATACCTTTAGGTTTGAGCAATAAGGTCCTCTGGAGCAATGTCTGAGTTTTCCAGGGAAAAGATCAGGTTTAAAGCTTGGATCGGTGTGAGAGGGGTCCTTTGGTTATGAGCAGACTGTGCAGACAGCAATGAAGAGATATTCAGTGGAGAAAGAGAGGGGTGGAGAAAGGAAAGGAGGGGTCAGCGTCAGGGATGAGGGAACGAAAGAGCCAGTGAGAAAATGGAGGCGGTGCCCTCTCAGAAAAGTGGTAGTCACTGAGTCGCACAGCGTGGGCTTGAGGGGAAATGGAGGGCGGGGGGTAGGCAGCTAAAAAAGTGAAATAAGGTAGTGGAGGGGGTGCTTTTCAGGCGGAGGCAAACTTGAGGAATAATGAGCTTTTCAAAAAGCAGAAAGAAAAAGGACCTTCTTGTGTTCTTCTGGCCCTCTCAGCTGTCCTTTGAAACAGTTTTTTTCATGCTTCATAAGTTCAGCCTGACCAGGGGCTCCTGCAAAGAATGAGTCAACATAGTAAAACAAACCCTGTTAAACAAAACAGGGTTGATTAGCAGTGTGTTGTGAAAGTTGAACCATGGGACAGACTGTTATAATAAAGTGCACAGCTCTCAATTAGAAGAAAAATAGAGGCTTTGCAAATATGTTTGCAAGTAAAATCTGGTGTAACTAGGATATGGATTTGGCTGACTGTGATTAGCAAATAAACAGCGTCATTAAGTTCAAAGAACGGGGGATAATGTTGTAGAGACATTAAACCAAGGTGAGCTTAACTAGCTGTAATAATAATGCATGCCACACTTTTGAGATTTGTAATGTGTAAAAAAAAAAAACAACAACAATAAATTTAAAACCATGTAGCCTATTCCTTCTGCTTTTATGTTCTAATTAATTTATGTGGACCTGTCAAAAATAAGTTAGATGCGCTGACAATTTTGTTTGTAACAGATGTGAGAAAGTTCAAAGGTTATGAACTCTTGGAAAGCTCAATGTGTGTATGATGTTGGAACATCTCCAAGAAGTCAACAAAATAGTCTTCTTTTGTGGCCTTTCAGTACATTTCTGCTATGCAAAGTCCTCTTGGTGTTTCCATAAAAAACAAACAACATCTGTGTAGAATTTAGTATGGTAAACTAAAAAGAGACAGCAAATATTTGCCAATTGCAAGTGGGGCAACTGGTTAACTAGCTTCTGCCAAGAAAGCAACGTCATTTGTACATCATGCTTCATAGAAGTTTGCAGAAAATTAGCTGAGTGCAGTTACACTTCATGTTATTGAAAACAATGGATGCTTCACTTCCTACAAGAGCACTTTGGCAGAAAAATCCACCAAATGCAAAAAGATCCGTTTTAAATAAACAGTGGATTGTTATGTGCACAATTTTCTACATGAGCTGTTTTTATTAACTTTGTGTGTTTCTTAGAACATGAGGAAACCCCGCAATGAGACAACAGTGAATGTATTTGTACTGATTTAAGACAGGATTTTTCTCTCTTTCTTTTGCTTTGTGTTCAGATCAGATTATTTAGATGTGCTTTAGGAAAAGGAGTTGCACATTATTACAGTGTTTGGTTTGAGTTAGTTTGAGGAAAATTCCAAGTGGAGCAGTAACATGTTTTAAATTATGAAAGAGACTCCCACTATGATGTAAAACACTTTTCAGATACAAATTGTGGTCTCAGAGGTCTTGAAAAGCTCAGGGGAATATTACTTGGAATAAGCAAGACTTTTTTTCCCCAAGATGTTTTGTAGCAGATAGGCAGACACTTCATACTTAACTTTAATACTTAACTAAATGACCACATATGAACAAGCACAATGAGTTTTAAACTTTCTTTGTTAAGTGTGATTTACCATAGGATGCTTCATGTAACAGTGAAATGGTCACAAACTAATAGGTTAAAAATATGTAAGTGTCAAACTTTTTCATTTTATCCTTGGATATAAAGGATCACTTTAACTTAGCTAATTTATCAAAAGGTTCAATGTAGGACAATTGGTAACAGCTCTCATACCTTATGTCATCATGTCATTGTGACTTACAGATTTAAATTTGTACAATTGGCTATGTAATGACCAAATATTGACTCTGCCTCTCCAGTACATTCCAGAAATCAACAACCAGGTCACTTGAGCAGGTCAACTATCTATCACAAGCCTTGCATTTGGTAGAGCAACGATACGAAACAAACAAATATGTGCTCACATAATCACTCCTAAGATGAATTTAGAACTGACTGATTTCTCAACGTGAAAGTTTTATTTTCTGGAATGTAGAAGAAAGACCTAATGAATTGGCTTGTAAGTGTTCATATCACAAAAAACCTTCCATATTTTGTGACATTAAAATCACAAATTTTCAAAAATTTAAAATGCAATTTTACGTGAGGCACCAACACAAAGGACGTTTCTAAATGTTTTACAACTAAAGATGTAAAAAGGCTTCATGAATTTGTATTCAACCTCCCAGTTAAATATTAGCAGATAATGATCTTTCTCTTTAGTCGTTACAACTCTTTTTGAAGATTTTGAAGTTTCTTTTTGTCAGTTTACACCCATTGTTTGCAAAGTGTATCAGATTATCAGATTGAACCATGATCATTTATAAAAATCAGTTTGAAGTCTTAAAATGTACAAACTCTCAGTTGGATTTTGTTCCAGAGTTTACTGGAACTTTCTTGCCAAAGAATACTCTTATTTAAACCACTTCATTGTAGCACATAGGGTGTGAGCATGAGTTACAGAGCTAATTCCCTCTTCCTGGCTATGATTGGCTCTGACCAAGGATTGTGTTTCTGCAGGTGGCTATAGGACTGCAGGGAGGAGGCAAAGGAGTTTAATTTTTTCACAGATTATCTCATATTCTACTGTTAGGACATAGGGACAACTTAATTCTATAAAAGTTACCTACTGTAGTTTTAAGAGGTTTTCTTTAGTTGTCCTGCTTCCATCTTACCATGAGAAAAAATCATCCCAGCTGCCTTATACTGCCACCACTCCTGTCATGGTAGTGATTCTGTGTAGGGTGATGTGCAATGCTAGTTTTCTGCCTCGCAGAGTATTTTGCATCATCTACCTCATATTTGTTGTGAAAAAACATGGCTGCTGGCAAACTATAAAGCTAACATTCTTTCACGCAGCGAGCCACCGCCAGTGGCTGAGTTAGCATTGGCTCTCTAAATAATGAATTCATCGCCTGGCCTGCTAGTTTGCAGTTATTTCACAGTCAATACATTTCAAATGAGTGTTGAAACAGTGATGCTTTGAGATGTCAAAGTCAGTCTCTCCAACTTTCTCCCGGTCTGTCTCTTATGGTCTTTATAATGCTGTTTCTTCTCTAATGTTCTCCAACAGACCTCTGAAATGAAAACTTCAGAGACAAGATTGATCTGAGGGTATGTGATTGTTAGGAGATAGTTCATATTTAGAGAACCTATGAACACAACAATGAGAACAAACAACAGAGATAAAACCTTTCTAGGCATTGAAATCATACCACAATACAATTAGCTCTTGGTTAAATCATCATTCAGCTGAGGCTCCAGGGTGGGCGTCGTTGGTTTTGAACACAAAAAGCGATTCCCGTTAATGACCAGTGTTGGGTAGTAACGGATTACATGTAACGACGTTATGTAATTTAATTACAAAAAAAGAGTAACTGTAATTCGTTACAGTTACAATGAGAAAATATGTAATTCAGTTACAGTTACTTCCGAAAATATTAAGAATTACAAATTTAGTTACATTTAAAAAAAAATATGAACAAAAACCTTTGCGAAATATGTAATGATATTTTTATTGCTTTGCGCCCTATATCGCCGTTTCCCGCTACGGCTCCTTGTCTCTATCATATTTGCCAGCCGCGATGCCACTGATGGTCCATCCTGTGCTGGCGGAGCCTCCTGGAGGAACAGCGAGCGAGCGGACGGCTCCATTTCAGCTCAAGCAGCGCATCAAAAATGACAGCCTTCCAGCACTGGAAATATAAGGAGCATTTCATTTACATATGTGAAAATGGCTCAAATTTAACCGTGCAGTGCAAGAAGTGTTTGCCGGCTATCAAGAACTTGTCCACGTCGAAGCAATCTATGTCAAACCTGAGGAAACATTTAGAGGTAAGTGCAACTCACTGATAGACGAAGCGCATTGTTTTACGAATATTTGACTGTTTGGTGTTGATGCATGACAAACCTTGGAATCTATTCTTTCCCATGAGACATTGTATGCAATGTGCTAGTGTTATGGTTTTCATGATGAACATAAAGTAAACTAGAAAATTCCTGAAGAAATTTAACTGGGGCCTGCCAAAGTGTGTGCCCGTCGGTTTGGACCCAGCGTTCTGATGCTACAAATTAGCATCAATGCTAAGCTTAGCTAAATAGTAGTCATTAGCTTGTGGAATTTTATAACTTGCTTCGCAAGTCAGTCACTACTCTCCTTATGCATTGCTATGGGCAGGTCCCAATTAATGCTACTTTGAACATATAATTATTAATTATAGTATATTTTTCTTCTATCTTTTTCTCTCTCTTTTCAGAGGAAGCATCCAGGCGTTCTTCTGAAAGGCACGTTTAGTCCATCTGATACTCGGGAAGATGACCTGGCAGGCAGTTCTACCCCAACTCTTGACACTACGTTGTAGTGTCAAGAGTTGTTTTGCTTGTCTAACACAGTGATTGTGTGATTTTGGAAAACTATTGTTTTTCCCGTTTTGATTTTGAATGATATGTTGCAAACACTTCTATTTTTGTCAACATTCCATTGACTGTTAAATGTTCAATGACTAACTTGACTACCCATCGTCCATCTTAATTCTTGATGCACTGTATTGTGCCGTGTTTAATTTTACAAGCAAGGGTGTGCAAAGAAAAAATCAAGAAAAATAAAATGTGATGTAAAAGTCTTACTTTGTGTATTTATTACTAAACTAGAGCACTTCATTGTCATTGCACATGTATGAAGTAATGAAATGCAGTTTGGCATCTAATCAAGTGCAACGTGTGCAGATTGTACAGCATGCAGTATTTAGAGATAAAATGCAGTTATTCACAGCTAGGGTAAGGAAAGATGGTTGATAGATATGTGCAGCAGAATAAATAAATTACCCCTAGGGAAATGCATGTATGTGCAGAGCCACTAGATGACCTGGCAGGCAGGTCGCTATACAGGTGCAAATTGAAGAGGAACACTGTACAAATGTTGGGATGGTACAGTAAGGTATGGATAGAGGGGAAGGAAAGACTGGTCTTTGGGAAGAGTTCAATAAGGTGACCGCTGTAGGAAAGAAGTGGTTTCTGAACCTGCTTGTTTTAGTCTACAAACTGCGTAAATGGTAGAGCCTGGGGGAGGAGCAGAAAAGAGTATGGCCCGATGAGAGGAGTGTGAGAAAATCTTGCATGCCTGGTGCTGGCATCTCTTCTTGTGGACCTCCTGTGATTGCCTGTCAGCAATTCCCTCTCAGCTTAGTGCTCTTTTAAAGTTCCCACTCAGTTCTCAAAAATGAAATGCTGAACATGGGTCAATACTCATTAAAACCTCAAAGTAATCAAAAGTAATTAGTTACATTACTTTTTAAAAGTAATCGAAAAAGTTATACAATTACATTTTAAACAAGGTAACTTGTAACTGTAACGGATTACATTTTTTAAGTAACTTACCCAACACTATTTATGACTGTCCTTGACATGTAATCTATCAAAATATCTCTCCATCATCTCCTGGGTTTCAGAAACCCTGAATGGCTTCTTTCAACACTTCGGCTTTAGCTCGAGTCACATGTTGCATAGAATGCAATGTCTGATGTTATATTGTCAATGCCGCTGATCCGATTTTTAAACCTGCTGCTTTATTTGTTTGGACAAAGAGACAACAATGAAGGAAATCCATGGTGGTTCAACATTTTTTTTCAAAAAAGCTCTTCTTCAAATCTTGCAATTGGTCACAAATTTCAAAGTTTATTTTCAGAAAACTTGTCTTAACATACAGATGCTTCAGCAGTGGCCTCAGCTTCATACATGTTACTGCATGTTAACCACATCTTTGTGGAAGGAATGTAAACATTTTTAAGAGGATTCATCCATTACTTTCATTGTTGTTGGTTCAGTCATGAGCTAATGGTGACATTCTTGAGCCAGCAAGCAGGCAGTGAATCTGTCTTTACTCTGTGATCACATTTTGTATTTCAGCTTCATGTGCCCTACATCAAGAGTAGCAAAAGTTCTCCCTGAACATTGTATGAACAACACCAGATGTGACAGGCCCAAACTCTTGACTTTCTTGATTTAATAATAAAAAATGTAATTTGTTATCACTATTCCACACCTTCAGAACAGAGACCCACAGAGTGACTGTCTGCTACATAATTCACCGAGCCAAACCACAAAAAATGGATGTGGAACATATCACAAAACTTTCATTTAAAACTGTTACCTCAGTACGTGAAAAAGAATGACACTATTTGTTCAGACTATTGCTTATGTGATTAACCTGATGATTTAAATGGCAGCAGGGCACATTTTAGCTTAGACTGGCTCAGGTTAGCTTACTCTAACTTAGTTTAGCTTATCGTAAGACAACACAATAAACAGAAAAGCAACTGGATAAGTGAGTTCAAAGGTGCAGCTTTGTATCTCTACTGAAGCCCTTTTGGCTTTCTATTTATAAGATTTGAAACTGTTTACTGTGTTCCAAATATAACCCAACTTTCACAAGAATTAGAGTAGTAGTTCATTGATATAGAGCCTCGATAAAACTGTTAAGCACTGAGATTCGAGTCCCTCCATGCTTTAGTCTCAGAAACCATGGATTGAAACCAAAAACTTTACTGCTTTATACATTTTCGTTTTAAAATATATTTGTCAAATTTAAATACAAAGTATTTTCTGTTGGGATAAAACCTACATCTTGTAGGTATTGGGTCAAATATTTTATGTATAAATACATAGACTGAGAAGAACTCAGACATTTTTTTATTTAAAGAGCTCAATCAAAACAGTGACACTGTTCTGCTAGAGCTCTTTTAAAATATTTTTAAACTAATATGTGAAAATAGTGAGTAAAAAGGAACTATGCCCATTATGCAAATAATAAACATAAACTTAGAAAAAGTTTTCCCAATTATGTATGTGAATACAATCAAAAATGTTCTCAAAAATGAATAACCAGAAATCAGTTTTGTGTCTATGTTGATGAGGATTCTAAATACAAATATATTCTTAAAACTCATAATGAAGGAGAAACAAAAAAAATCTGACTTTTGACACATTCCCAAACAGGCACTATAATTATTGTATACGTCTGCTGTAGGAGGCGCTGTTTCTTCTGTTATGATAAATTTATATTTGGGTAATATTTTTTATTATTTTCTTTTTAGTTTAGTCACATTTTTATATCACATTGTGAGCTCTGTGTTAAAGCAATACTAATCAATGTCCTTACATAATATGGGCATTGACATCATGGGCTGAAGCATTTACTTTACTTGTTTAGGTGTGGAGGGCAACAGAGAGTGAGAGAATTGCAAAATGTTTTGTTTCCCTTTGTCACAGAGTAATGGGTTTTTGTTTTTAGATATGAAAAGAAAATCACACCAAATCAAACATTGTTGCTAGTATGTGTTTGATATATATATTTTTTATCACTGATGTTTTATGAGAAAATCCAATTACCCAAAAATCTCTTGACCCATCATAATAATGCATCACAAAGAAAGAATTTGATTTAGAAAAAAACATCTGTATTTACAGCATATTTCATTACCCTTTTCATCTTATTTTTAAACTATCCTGCTTTATAGCAAACAGACTTTTAATTACACCATCAGAGGTTTGCACTCATAAGTTAAACCAATTATGGGTGGAATGTTGAACTAAACTGTTTATTTTATTAAGTCTTGGCGTGAGTATCTGTGGACTGAGTGTCAATTATTCTGTTAAAGGTGTCTCAAGAAGAGCCGGGATCACAGAGATTTCAAATGTTGACATAATTTTTCTACGTCATGGCAGAATGAGTAAATGTTTGTATTTAGTCCAAAATGAAGAAAAGTTCATTTCCGTTCCAACTTGATCAAATTATACAGTGCTGAGAAATATTTTATTTGCAACTTAATGCAAACGTTTAAAAAAAGTCATGGTTTGGTAGCCGTAGGGGGAGTTATGTAACTAAGTTTTGCTTTAAATCCCCTTAGCCAACCTTCACATCCATGCATATCAACATACATTTTATCCATAAACAACAACTGTGGCCCAAGTCTCGGTACCAGAAAGAGTATGTAACTCTACCTTTTCCTAGATACTGTACCAAGCCAGATGGGAGTGGTTCATTCCCAGTGGGGAGATGTATCCAGGACAGGTCATCAGATCAGTGTGCAGTGGCCCTCAGGGGACACTCCAAACTGGGGCTACATTGTTCACCAGCATCATTGTCTGCAAGGGTTTCCCATGGATCAAATGTTGAAAACTTCAAACCCAGAGGTCTCATAGCTGCTCAATGAGCACGCTGGGAGACAGGGCTGTTCACACACAGTTTCTCTGATCTGATCTGAACGAGGCCTCGTTGGACACAGTCACAGCGGCTCATCATCCGGATGCTGAAGAAAGAAAAACAGCAGAATAGGAAAAAGGGGAAAAAGCAGCAGCAAAATAGCAGAGAAAGACTAAAATGCCGTATTAACATTACATAGTGGCTAAAAGCAGCAAAGCTAATTGCACATAAAAACTAAATTTGTAATTTAATTTTCAGATGCCAGTCCTTCAAACTATCTTAGCATGAAAAGAGCTGGCTAGAAAACAACTTCATTTGAAATTCATAAGAAATCATTTGACATAATGTGACTGAAGACTCAAGATAAAATCAAATATAAAGTTTGTGAACCAATTCTGCAGCAGTTCACATTAAGCAACATAACAGCTTGTGTACAGATTTTGCAATTGCACTAGTTGTTGAAGGTCATTTGTCAAAGAGCAGCAAAAACACAACATTGACCTATAATCTTTTTTTTTTAAAAACTGTTATTTCTGCCTGCTTTAGCTTAAAGGGCCCAGCAAAAGCATTCACACCGTTTTGAACATTTCACATTTTATCATGTTTCGACCCCAAACTTTTATGTACTGTATTGAAATAAAATCCAGGTGTCACTTCATTTGTAATTTAAGTGGCCAGTACGTAAGCTTACATTAGTTTAAATCCAGTAGTTTGTGAAGGCCTCACATGTTTGTCAGAGAACAACAGCATCAAAGAGAACAAGGAAGACAGCAGATGGGTCAGGAAATAAGTTGCACAAGGTTGAAGCAGAGGTAAGTTATAAAACTTTATTGCATGCTTTGAGAATCTGATTGTACAATCCATCACCTAAAAGTGGAAAGACTGTCACTGTTTCATCTTGACCTTTTCCTAGACAAAGTTATTGCTGCAGCTAACTCTGTGTGCTATCCTATAGCCTTTAAAGGGACAGCATCTTTAAAATCAATTTTTTTTTTTCAAACATACCTGGAGTGTTGCAAGTATGCAAGAATCTATTCAGCTGTCCAAAACGAATGGCTGGACCCAAGCACCACCTTCATGGCGCAGCTCCACCTCAAAGCTGCAGTTTCTAAGCTCCAAAACGTCTGCCTTACAGAGCAGCTCTGCCCCAATGCTCCCCCCACTCAACACTGTCTGACTCGCCAGCAGCAATTAGCAAACACCTGTTGTAATTGCGAAACTAATGAGCTCAGTATAGGAGCTATTTCTCAGTGTAACACTAGTAAAAATATTGTTAAATGGTTAATAGAGGAGCGCTGTTGTGATGACTTCCTGAAGGCTGAGTTTCAGAAAGAGCAGGAGGTTTTAAAGAGACAAGTCCAATTTCAAAGAAAGTAAAAATACTTTTAAGTTATATATATATATATATATATATATATATATCCATCCATCCATTTTCTGTTCTCCCTTTGTCCCTAATGGGGTCGGGAGGGTTGCTGCTACGTTGCAGGCGAGAGGCGGGGTACACCCTGGACAGGTCGCCAGTCTGTCGCAGGGCAACACAAAGACATACAGGACAAACAACCATTCACACATACACTCACCCCTAGGGAGAATTTAGAGAGACCAATTAACCTAACCTAACTGTGGGAGGAAGCCGGAGAACCCGGAGAGAACCCACGCATGCACAGGGAGAACATGCAAACTCCATGCAGAAAGACCCCGGCCGGGAATCGAACCCAGGACCTTCTTGCTGCAAGGCAACAGTGCTACCAACTGCGCCACTGTGCAGCCCCTATATATATATATATATATATATATATATATATATATATATATATATATATATATATATATATATATATATATATATATATATATATATATATATATATATATATATATATATATATATATATATATATATATAGATAGAACAACTGAAGGTAACATAGTTACTCGATTATGCTATAAAGTGGTAATAGCTGCCTGGAAATACATAATTTAAGCAATTGTCTACTGTCACTACACGTCCATTCCGGAGGAGTGAATTTCCTTAAATAGGAAACGATTTTTTTTTTTTACCAATTTCAATAGTAAACTGAACTTGATGGACTGTTTAAATAAAATCTTTTGGAGTGAATGTATGATTGGATAGAACACAATTTTTTTGTGAAGTGACTTGAGATGCCATGTGAATTGCTGCTGTATAAATAAACAGAACTGAAATTGAATTGCTTTATTATGTAATGCATAGTAAGTTCACATTAATTTTGATAGTCCTTAATTTATGTGAATATTTTGTGCCTAATGAAAAGTACATTTGGAAACCTTCCAAAATAAGCAGGACAATTTCAGTGTATTTCATTTTTAATCAAACGTATTAGGTTCAATGAATACAACATTTAAGCTTCTCAAATGCTGTGTACTTTATTATCCCAATGGGGATAAGTTGAAACCTGATCAGATCTTTATTAAAAGATCTTCTCAAAGACTTGAACTTGAGACCTTTCTTTTCTGTCAAAAACAACTTCAAAGTGAAAGCCACCTTTATAAAAGTCTAAAAAGACAAAGGAATAAACAAAATATGGCAGCAACATGAAGAACGGTAGATTATCATGCCACTTTATAAAGGTTTGTTGTCATCGTGTCAAAACTGCCTTTCAGATTATTGCTTTTAGGGATTTATAGTCTTCTTTTAATGTGCATGGCGAACACAGGAGTATCAATGAAATAGCCTAATTTTGTTAATCAATATCAATATTACCCAAAATAATAATTTCATTTTGGTACCAGAATAATGGTAAAGTTATTTGTAACTCTAAACATAAAATTTTCCTTAAATGTTGCTACGACATTTGCTACAAGACTTTGGACTGGAAAAAAATCTTGAAGAATAACACTGCCTCCCCCTAGTGGTGACAACTGCACAGGATTAGTGTCTTTAATCAGAATCCAATAGAATATAATAGAATAGCTACATTATAACATTAAAAGATTTTAGCTAAGAGTTAAAATAATTAAATTAATCACATTGACCTACTGGTAAACAGATTATAAGAAAAGAATTGACTAGGGAAATGTTAAAAAGCTTTAATATTTGAATGCTTACTGGTATAATTACTCTACAATGTGAATGAAAACATAAGACATGATGAAATAGACACAAGCATGTTCTACAATAAGCAGGAAGCTGTGAATTTCTGCTCTTCTAACACATTGTGCAAATGAGATTGCCCTGAGCTGGTAGGAATTCAAGCGTGTAATGGCTCAAGGGATGAAAGTTTCAGAATCTGCTCATACTGGCCTTGATGATTACAAAAAGAGAGCAGTTCATGGTGAGGATGACTGGGATCACAGATGATGGCATACAGACACAAACAAAAAATTGGTTGTTTCCAGCCTTTAAATTAACAAATGCATGTTTGTGTAACAAAATGTTTGTTTTTAAATCAATTGTTTTTCTTAGTTTCAAAATAAATCCACAACAAATAGGTTTGCCTTTTTGACTTTATTTCCCTGCTGTTTAGATGACAATGAATCATAGCAAAACGTACACAACAGAATAGGTAATCATTCTATTGATTCTATATCAGTCATGGATTGAGTTCATCAATAAGAATAGAAAAGCATCACGTCTGAGGTTCTCAATAAGAATCCTTCAGGACATAAGGTTGAACATTGTGGGCTTGAATGGTCAAACACCTACTACCTCTAATCTGTGTAAGGAGGTTTGATAGGCTGGGACTGCAGGTTAACAGATGGCCTCCCTAAGCACCTGTCAGTGGCTTTTATCTGTCCTGTGACAGCTCAGATCAGGCCAATCAGCCTGGTAATGCAGAGAAAGCAGACAGAAACCACCGGAGAAACACTGAAAAGTGATTTGCCCTACATGGATGAACGAAGCAAACCGAGTGTGGAACATTCCTCCTTTGAGTAAACTGGTTTATTTAAGCCTACATGTGAAATTGCAACCAGTTTTGTGGACCAGATGGAACTACTGGGGTATATTCTAGAGGACTGGACAGAATCTCTGGACATTTTTGGATCAGTTTGGCTGGAAACATTGGGTGTTTCCAGAACAGTGGAAGACTGGACTCACTCTCTAAATCTTGCAGAACTTCTGGTCCTGGATGTGCTCTGCCACATGGATCTTTTGCTGGAACACCATGCAGTTTGTTTTAACATACTGGGCCCACTCTATGCAGACGATCCATGCCTGTGGCTTTTGCTCCAGTCCTGAAACAGACTCAAGATGTTTTTCTTTCAGTTTCTTTTTCTGTATGTTTGAAGTTTACTGGCTGGAAATCATTTAAACTGAGAGGTAGGCTCTCTACTTTGTAACCAAAAATGAAAAAGAAGACATGGATAAGATATGAATAAAAGTAGATGATCTATTTTGTTATAATTCTGTTTCCCATGTAATCTACTGCTGTATTTGAATGAGCTGCATGTTTACTTGGTAGCTTTGATCCTTAAAAATTGGGAACAATTTTGTATTGAGAAGATTCAAGTCATATGTTGAAAATAAATTGTCAAAATAGAAAAATATCTGGGAACATGATCTCAGTCCCTTCAATAAATGTGTTTTTAACATTATTTAATATACAGCAAAGTATTTTTCATGTTTTCATTCATGAATGTACCAGAACAGATCTATTATTGGTCTTTTTCTACTTACTTTTTGATGAAACTCAAACTTTTTGATAAAACTTGAAAAATTTGCATCCAATCATTATTAGTTTTATTTATTTATTTATTTCAAAGAGACAAAAGTAAAAGCAATAAATAAATAAAACTGATCTGTTCGAAAAGGAGCAGGTACAATATACAAAATCTTCTGATTTTCTGCCCCTCTCACACTCATCAACTTATAAACATTTAAATCTCCAAACACCATATAAACTTAAATTATTTCCACATTACATGAAACTTAAATCTCACATTCTCATCTTTAAATGTACAATTATTTATACGCTTTTTATATCATCAATTGGATTTTTGGTCTTTAAAACATTTTACGTTTGTAATATTTGGAGTTTAATTCGTCAGCGAACGAATCCTACAATACCCACAATTCCTAGTGCGTTGCGCAGACAGGGCCTAAAATACGTACGTTACGTGACGTGGTTCCAAAGGTTTCGTTTAACAGTTGGAGTTGGAAGGGGAAGAAACGGAATATAACTGTTAGTTAACTTTACCCAGACAAGGTATCTTCAAAGGTAAGATTTAGCTTTCCAAAGGCATTTTTAGACCGCTTGAGAGTTTATTGTTCATGAAGTCCAATGTTAGCACAGTGACTAAATAAAACAAATACCGGTATGTCATCTAGTTAGCTTTGTAAACACTTTAGAAACAACAGCAACAACAACACGTTAAAAGTAACGGTAAAACTTAAGGGTAGTAGCGTGTTTTTTTTCCGTATCCATATCAGTTTCCAAGGTACAAAGCATGTTACTTAATCATTACAAAGTACCATTATTTCTGGTATCCTTTTCCCCACGTTTTTATGTTTACTGTTAGATTCAGCATTAGAACTTTGTTATGTTGGCATCAAAAAAATCTCCCTGCATTTTTACCTTCCCCCTCTTTTGTTAAATTTTACACATCTCACATGTCCTGAGTAATGACATCATGCTGTTTAGCCTTCCTCTCCTGCAGATAAGGGCTGATATCCATCCTGTAATAATGAGTTCCTGTCTTATTTCCTTCTCTCTGTCTCTTCGTTCCCAGCAGACTGACTGTCATCATGACGTTTTCACATATGATTTGATTATTTATCGGCATGTCTGCTGCTGGATTGTGTGCTGTGGTTGTTGTGGTTTTCCTCCTGGCCTTCTACCTTCTCCATCGTTATGGAGACTTGAGGAAACAGCATCGTCTCGTCCTCTTAGGGACGCTTCTGTCCTGGTACCTCTGCTTCCTCATCGTTTTCATCCTCCCACTTGATGTCAGCACGGTAGGGGTTCATGTTTGCCTACAACTTTTTAAATTTATTAACAAGCATTTTTCCTTGTTTGGGTACTTTGAATGTGTTTGTGTCATTATATTTCCGTTGCTCTTTTCTTAGACCATCTACAACCAGTGCATTCATGACAATTCAAACTACACTCCCTCTCAAACCCAAGGTGAACTTTCTGATTCAGCTCCTTTCCAGCCTTCAAGGTAAACTCAATTGTTGTAGTATTTCTCACATTGATCATCATCCCATTTATTTTCAGGTTGGGGTCAGAATGATCCTTCAATTGGTGGTTCCTCCAACATAATAACTTGTTACTTTTTAATTAAACACAACATTTAGTAAAAAAAAATCTAGGGGAACCACATAGTCAGCCTCAGTAAAAAGTGTTTTTGCCCATGTTAAACTTTTGAAATTATCTACAATGTACAATTGGTACAATACTATTGATTTCTTCTGATTGTGGGAATGTTAACCAAAAATGTGTATTAAATCCCTAATTACTTGAAGTCAAAATTGAAATTCTAAGAAGCTTTTTATTTGAGATGCACTGATCAGAAACTTGAGGCCTTTTTCTAATACTATATTTGTGTAATCCTTTGACCAGCTGATACAAATTTTTGATTGTTCCAATTTTTATTTAGTAACTAAAGTGTATTATTAGGACATGTAAGAAAAGCAAATAGCCAGGGTCTATCATGCTGTAAGTCGTTTGATTCCAAGTTAATTTTCTCCCCTCCAATTGGTGTCAACACTGTGGAGCTGGATGCCGTTCTGCAATATATATTTTATTCACACAACGTTTTCCAAACTAAGCCACGACTCTTGCGTAGAGTATCCTTTTACTTTTTTCTACTGATAAAGTTTTCGTATTTTGAGGTTTCAGCTAAATTAAAATATAGCACTTTAAGGAACCCACAACTCACAATTCCAAATCCAAGCTTACAAAGCTGTTGTGAGCATTTTTATCTTTGTTATATCTGACTTTGTGTGTGTTTGCTTACTTTCAGTGTAGCAAATGTGTGTGTGAAGCCCTGGAGTTACATCCCTGATCATGTCCTGCCAGTCTTTTGGAGGGTTGTCTATTGGACGTCCCAGTTTCTTACATGGTGAATTCCTTTAATCATCCAGGACCCTAAAATAGACTGAGACTTTAGTATATTATTACACTTTTTAATGAAGTCCAGAGAAAAATAAATAAATATATATATTTATAGATATTTAATATATTTATGTGTTTACTCTGTTTCCTCTATGCATGACTGCTCAGGCTGCTGTTGCCCTTCATGCAGTCCTATGCACGTTCTGGAGCTTTCTCCATTGTTGGGAAGGTTAAAACAGCTCTTATAGAAAATGCAATTTATTATGGCACCTACCTCCTCATCTTCATCTGCCTGCTGATCTATGTCTCTGCTCATCTAAAGCTGAGGCTCACATGGTATGTCAGTATTGTTTAAATTCATCAAGGAAAAACAAAACATTTGGAAAATGTATCATATGTTGCATACATTGGTCTGAGCTCTTGTTTTATATTGTAAAAAATATCCAGGACAGAACTCCAGACCATCGGTATCACAGCTGCTAACACCTGGGGCCTGTTCCTTTTGGTGCTGTTGCTTGGCTACGGCTTAGTGGAGATCCCACGATCTTATTGGTTCTCATCTTCAAACAGTTTCTTACTGGCCAAGACATACTTTAAAGTAGCGAAACTGGCAACGGAGAAAGCTTCAGCAGAGGAGGACTTAGCAGATGTTATGGAGGTGAGAGTTTTTAGATAATATGTATCCTTTAAATCAGAACACAATTTTTTACCTTGCTGTTAGTTTGATCTGTTTGTTTTTTTGTTTTTGTAACTATTAAAAAAACTTTATTTCTGTTTTCAGGAAGTTGCAGACCTCAATGAGTCTGTAAGGTTCAACCACAGCCTCAGGAAATGTGTAGATACTATTATGACAAAGGTAGGAATTGCATAAAGGCCATTGTTTACTAAGCAGAGCCAATTTTTCTTTCTTTCACAAAATGCATGTATGCATTTTAACATTGCTTGATGCTACCACTCTGAAATAACCTGCATGTGAATTACAGTGTCCTATTCGCTACCAGCAAGAGATGGGAAGAAACCTGGAAAGCTCTCCTTGTGAAGGTCCTTCTATTCCTACCAAAAGTGGCCTAATCAAACTTCATGAAAAAGTATCTATCTTCTCCTTATTTGTAGTGTTGATTTCTCAAAAAGCTGTGTGTGTGAAGGATGGTTAAGTAAAGTTGTACTTGTTTGTGTTCAATTTAGGTAATTTCTGCAGTGCAGAGGCACAACCAGACTCAAGTTCAGTGGTCCCTCTTGTTGGATAAGGCGTTTCATCTGGAAGATATTGCTAAAAGTCAGAGCACTCCAGTACGAGTCATCACCAAAACCTTCTCCCCAAACCATCTCGGCTGGGTCCGCAGGTTTATCTACACCCCTACTGTAGGTGGGTTCATTCAGGGCCAAAATCTTCAATTTGCAGTTGAAGTAAATCGCCTAATGTTTAAATTTTTCAGCAGTGGTAATGTGTATTGCTGCTGAATGTATTGGCAATTTTTTAGAGAAACTTCATTTGCTTGCTTGCATTTTAAGGTTCTCCTCCACTGCAGCTTTCTCAATTGCTTGTTTTGCACATGCGATAACACCATATCTAAACAACCTCATTGGCTAAATAGCCTATGTCCCAAGCATAGATACTTTGGAAAAAATACGACTCGACATGGCAAAACCAGGAACAAAACGTCAGATACATTAAATCGAAGTTCAGCTTTTGTCACAAACCAGAGTCACGCATACTGTAAAGTTTGTCTGATAGTCATTTTCAATCCACATTTTTTGATATTTGTAATATAGAGTTTTTCCCCCTGTGTTTCTGTTCATAACCTGTACTTCTGTTTGTCATTCTCAGAGTGGTACTGGGAGTGTGCTTTCAGAAAGACTTTCTGCAGGCTGCTGGCGGTTCTCCTTTCTCTCCTCTCTGTAGCAGTCGTCTGGTCTGAGTGTACCTTCTTCAGTTCACAGCCTATCCTCTCTCTGTTTGCTGTCTTTGTCCAGAAAGCTGAACAACATTACAATTACATTTTAATTGAGGTAGACTTCTTTTTTTATTTCCTAATCCAGAAATTGTCATTGTGAAGTCAGCATTTTTTTAATATGATTCTAATAATCCCACTATCTTTTTCAATGACCTTTATCTTTTTCTCCACCAGATGGTGTGCTTTGTCAGTATCCTCTTCATGTGTGTGTGCGTGTATTCCACGGTGTTCAGGATACGGGTCTTTAACTACTATCATCTGGTGCCACATCACCAAACTGATGCTTACAGCCTGCTGTTCAGCGGCATGTATGTCCATCAGTTAGAATGCTTGATATTTGTTTTTTTGATAATTTCTTATAGAAAGTTTTCATATGATGCATTTTCATGTTGTGTTATTGAGATTTACATAAACGATCGGAAAAATTAAAATCTTAAGATCAAGCACATTTGGAATGGGTCATTCTAGAAGAATAACAGATTAGGGTGACGTCTCAGTTTTTCTTTACTTAGGCTGTTTTGTCGTCTGACTCCTCCACTGTGTCTCAACTTTTTGGGCCTGATTCATTTGGACTCTGCCATCTCACACCAGGACAGAATACAGACATCCTACACCTCTGTGAGTTCATATACTGTACAGCCTCATTCAAATTACCAAATACTTCACAAGTTGATCAACTTTAGGACACCAGCTTAGAAAATGTTTTTTATCTTTGTGTTAAATCTAAATGTAGTACCTTGTTTTGTCTTCTTGTCTCTCTCAGATTATGGGCTCTATGCGGCTGCTGCCTGTGATATCTGATGGATTCTACATCTATTATCCCATGTTGGTGGTGCTGCTTTGCATTGCAACTATTTACAAGTAAAGTAACCATTCGGAATTACTGTATATAATGATGTGGAATGTTATTGTATAATGTTGATGTGTTGTAGATGTTTAAGTATTGCTGAGGACCGTAATTTCCGGACTACAAGCCTCTGCTTTTTTTCACACTGAAATGCAGCTAACATAAGGCTATTACCATAATTAACGGGTTTCAAAAGTGAAACCGGTTGTGGGGCGATGGTGGGGACGGTGGTAGGAGTTTGCTCTGTAATCGATGGGTTGCCAGTTCGAGCCCCTGCTCGGTCCATCTCCATCATTGGGTCTTTGCGCAAAACATTTCACCCAAGTTGCCTGCTGGTGATGGTAAGAGGGCCTGATGATGGAAGACTAAAATACTAAAACAGTGCAGAAAATCTAGGTTATCGACTGCAACTTGTCCTTCTGTTCACTGATTGGCCTGGTTGAAATTCAAACGGAGAAATAAAGGTCAATGGGAGAAATCCTAGAGAACATACTTGAAGGGAGATGAGAACTGAGTGGAATTGCATTGGAAGGCCAGGTTAGTTTGAGGGGTAAAACGTTTAAATTTCCTCTAGATTTTGGACCTCAAATAAACAATAGGCATCACATTATAAATCCAGAATCACCTTTATGCCACTAAGAATGTTTCATATCACTAACAATTTTCTTAGTTTTTCTGTGATTTGATTTATATCACTGTCTAATCGAAATGCTCTCTTTCATGTGTTCTAGTTAGTAGCTTTTCCTCTGATGACACTTATTTGGTTACAATTTGCTTACTTGTAGTACAAATAGAATGCTTGGCAATAGCATGTAATTGTGTTTCTTTGTTTTTATAGGTTGGGCTCTCGCTTCTTGAACCTCCTAGGTTTCTATCAGTTCATCACTGACAATGAATTTACCTCTGAACTGGTAGATGAAGGCAAGGAGCTAGTAAGAAGAGGTATTTTTTTCTTATTGGCTCTGTCACCTGCTGCAGCATTTTTTGACCAAATTATGTTTAGTGTAAAATAATCTTGAGGTTTTGGTATTCATATTTTAATGTGTCTTAATGCTGCCATGTCCTGCATTGCACATTTTATAATTATCAAAATATCACTGTATGCAATTTGCATATTGTGAAGAACTGCCTGGATTACAACAAATATTTGCAATTTATTTAAATAGAATCATTAAGGGTCTGTATACCACCAATGTATTTGGTGACGCTTCTTTTTAAAGACAACATAAAAATGTTTTAAAAAGGAAAGCGGCGGTAAGGGATCAAGTCACTATACAACTACAACTAAGCTGACGGCACCCAAAAGCATATTTTCAGAAAAACATTGACGAGGTAGAAATAATGACTAATTTGTTTTCTACAAGCTGTAAAGTCTGCTCTCTATCAAGTGTTTATGTTTGATGTTAATGTAAAGCAGAAAGAAATTAATAATTAATTTAAATTATTTGTTTATTTAATTCAAGACATATCGTCATTGCCACATTCACCAGCATTATTACATGTTTTCCTAATATTGTGTACCCATGGTTTTTATTAGAAAAGCCATTTTGGGTGTTTGTGCTCTCAAAATTAGCACAAATACTGTTACGTTGAATGACTATATTTATTATTTTTAGAATCTGAGGGGATTTTAGAAGATAATATAGTCAGGTTTTTGGTTTAATATAGTATTTACATACTCCTAATTCCCTATTTGCTTATTCTTTATGGCTCAAAACTCATGGCTTATGGGTTTTCTTCTCTTGCAGTGTGCTTATAAAGTTTTAAATATACACACGCTGTTCTAAAGGATAAAATCAAAAGTTCTTTAAGTTATTCTTTAATAAAAGATAACAATCCTCCTATGCATAAATTGTATTTAAACGACAATGGCTATTTGAATTTGTAAAAGTCAAATAGAAGTATCAAAGTTCAATAATGTTAATTGAAATAATATGTATTTAGCATAGAATATTTCAGTCCTGATTTGACTAGTCTAAATAAAATAGATATTGAAATAGCTACCGTCTAGATGTCCAGAAGGTTGTGAAATAGTTCTTTTACTAAGTGCCAAATCAGAAGCCAACTCTGGCATCGTGGTGTTTTTATGACTTACAATTAAATCCAAATCAAGTTTTAAATTGACATTTTCTTTGAAATGTTCATAATGTTTTAAAAGTTCTACAAAGATCTAAACATTTGAGTAGGAATTAGGAACTCTTCAATTACCATCTTGTTACATCCATTACATGTATATTTGGTCCTTTCAAAAGGAAGAAAATCTTGTTCATGAGTTAAACTGTATGATTAATATTGTTCATTTCTAGAAAGAAGAATAAGGCAAAGAGCAGAGGATGGACAAAATCGAAGATGGGTAATGCATTCTTTTTATTTATTTTTTTATTGTCCAATACATCCTCTTTGTAATTTTGTTTCTACTGTGTTAGTTCATGGATTCTGTTTGTTTGTATAAAGTGTTCTCAGGCTGTTTTGGCTTCTACTTTAGGCTTGGAGGGAGCGATACAGAGTCCAGGCGACCTCGGAGCGAAGCAGAGCCGATTATAGTGAGCTGGACGAGAACACTCCTGAAACAGAGATGAGGAAAAGTGGTAGGTAATAAGGACGAAGAAAAACTCAACAGCAAATATGAAGAATACTTCATATTTGCGGCAGTTTGTACTTCTTGTGGTCTCAACAACTAATGTAACGGGTAATACAGGCATTAACTTTCAATAAATTATCACATTAAAAAATGCATTTGTTTCAGTAAGTCAAATCACTGAGTGAAACACACAGACTAATGTTATTTGGCATTTACAGATAAAAACATGACATTTTAAGATTATAATGTTACATCAGACCATCAAAAAAATAAAGTGTGTTTGGTATGTGCTTAACGTTTATTGTTGGGTGTGGCAGTGGCACAGGGGTAAAGTGTGCAGGTTCGAGTCCCGGCCTGATGAACTTTGCCGAATGTCTTCCCTCTCTTACACAATCCCCCATTCTTGTTTACTCACTGATAAATAAAGGCCACAAGAGCCAAGACAATCTTTTCAAAACATACTGTTAATCTGACAAATGTGTCTTGTTGGAACATGTATTTTGATTTATGAAACATGTCTATAAATGTTTAGTCAAACTTTCTGTGAATTTTGTATAGTTTGCTGAACAATAACTTGTGTAAAGCCTGACTGTTGCCCTGTACAGAGGACAGGAATGTTACCATTGAAACATATAGTAATATAGATGCTTCAAAGCAGTTTTGGAAGGCATCGTTTAAAACTCCAAAGTACATTTGAACTTTGCTTATTTAGCAAAGATTTTTATTTTATCACTGCCTGTATATTTTAGTCCTCTGACTTTAAAGGACATTAAGATCACTTTCATCCCTCAGCAGTATTCTGTTTATAAGCATGTCCTTCTTCGTGATTGCAGTCAACAGAAGCAATGGAAATATAGAACAGCACACAGGTTTACTGCAGGATAACTCCAGTGATGACAGTTTCCCAAATAGAAGGTATTACTTTAACTAAACTAAGAATATTAAATTAAGAATGTAATTTTTAATATTGTTTTCCAAAAGAACTTAATTTCCAAATTTTTGAGTGTCACTAATTTTGTGTTTTTGTGTTAATTCCACAGATCCGCGGCTGGACAGTATCTGTCTTTCTCACCTTCTCTGAAAGGCTTGTTTGACGATGTGTAATCAAATCAGGCTCTCTCAGAGAATCAAAAAGCCAATAAATCATTTAAGTTACTAAGAATTTCTATGTTTCTTTAAAAAAAATGTTGAATGCAAAGGATTGATTCTGTGGAATAGAAAGTGTTGCATGTATGTAATAGATTTTTACAGTTTATAGATAAAACTGAAGCTATTTAAACAGCTGGTTTCTTGTTAAAAGAGGTTGGCAACAGACCGGGGTATATTTATCCACAGTATTTGGCATTTTATTTTAACCAGCCCTTTTTAAAATGTATATTTTTGTAAATTTTTCTGAATTAGTTTTACAAGTATTTTTAATAAACCTCTGTATATTATGAGTACGTCTTCACCTGTAACAGAATATAATATATGAATCAGTTTCTAAACCTTAACCTGTTTCATGTTGTAGATTTTCTTTTTTGATTTTTTTTGTAAGTATTGTATTCTCAAATGAAGTCACATGACTTTATCTAAAACTATTATTCATGTTATTTTTTGCTTTAAATTTGACTTCTTAAAATCAGATGCGTTTTATTTAGATGTTTTTATCTTATTTTATGTGTTATATTTAATGTATCATAAATTACCTTGGTAATAAATGAAGGGGGACAGTGTAATTTAGATGCAACATCTGAGGTAAGGTGGTACTTTATCTTCTTTAACTATTGTAATTACCTATGGGGTGACTATAAAGGTAGGTAGGTATAGATACTTCTAGGGAATTTGAAAACGGAATATGCCTAAGTAACTACATATTTTTATAAAATGAAAATCATTAAACGTTTAAAAATTAGGTAGTTTAATTTCCTTTTTAATGTATTAAGGATATTAATTATATGAAATAGCTATTTCCAATTTAATATATCTAAACAAAAATAATAAAGGAAAGATAAAGAATAAAAGAAAAACAATATATTTTACAGTTTATTAAAACAGTAACAGGTTGCACGTGCTGCATTTTCGTCCTCTCTGTAGAATACGGTATTCCGTAATCTCCTTTAATGAAACTAATAAAAAAAATTTAAATATACAGCGCTAAAATATCCTGATTTCCATAACAGAATGTCAATTAGCGTTTTATCTATGCAAATTTGATTATACAGATATAATATATGATTGTTTTGTTTTTGCTACGTCAGTAATGCAAATGTCGCACGGCCCATAGATGCATCACCACTGACTGTTCCTCTCCGTACCACACAGACGTCGCTCTTTACAGGCTCGGCTGTTTGTATGGCAGTAATGGATTCTAGTGAGCCACCGAATATTGTAGCTTTGCAAATTTTCTGAAAAAGCAATCTTCTTCTTAAATATATCACAGATTATCACTTTTTAAAACCAGATATTCTAAAGCACTTTTTTTTCTGACGTTCATATCTGGTAAGTAAATAGTTTTCGAATTATCTTAACGCCAACATGGAACAATCTTTGTTGCTAACAGTGTTAGCTCCAACTCCTGATACACTGGTTGCTGTTGTAAGTAAATTGACAGCTCATGTTTAGCTGTGCTTTTCTTATAATAGTTTGTATTATTTAGATTTAGTTGACTCGTCTATCTAACATTAAGCCATTCTATATTGTTATTGTTCTCGACGTTGATTCCGATCGACGATAAAACGGAAGCCTTTTTTTGATGCTCTACAATGCTAACCGTTATTACCGTTGGATGGAGAAATATCTCCCCTTTTAATAAACACATAACCACGTTTTAAACTGGCTTTATTTCATAAGGGTATAGTGTTGCAGGGATATACATATGTTCTGTTTGTACAAGTTGCATTTTTTTCTTCAGACGAATCTCTATTTTTTTAGGAAGATATCTGGCTATGTAGAAACACCAACAGTTGACGTTTTAAGTGAAATCAGCATGTTGTAATACCTTTTACTGAACTTCTTCATTTGTTTATTTGCCTTATCATTTACATAAAGAAAGCACCAGGAAGGAGAGTCTCGATTTTACATAGCCTTTCAAAAATATGCATACCTCTACAACATAATAACATTTTGTCACGTTTCAAATCTAGGCTTTATATATTTTAATGGGATTTAATGCGATAGATCATCATAAAGTAGCACATTGTGATGGACTGGCGACCTGTCCAGGGTGTACATCGCCTCTGGCACGAAATGTATCGCTGGAGATACAAGGGCGTAAGAAAATGTATGGATTATAACATCCAATCCTCCCACTTTAGAGTTCAGTGATTCTTGAGAAGAGGGACAAAACAGGTCCTATGGATAAAGCACAAAATGTGAATAAAATATACACAAAATAAATTTTTGTCAAATATCTGACTAAACTAACCTGGGCCATGTGAGCACAACAATGTATGTTTTCCTGGTGTTTGCTGAATATTTTTTATTTTAAACATTGTAGTAGGTGGATGGTGTCTTTAAAATCCTTTGTCCTGGAGCAAAACTCAATACATTATAATAGTTTAAAACAATTAAAGGAATACTAAGATAATATATTATGACAATTAAGTATAAGTATTCAAATAAATCATTATAAAAGTATCAATACATTTAATTAAAAATCAGTTTTATATATTTTCCAGCTCAATTAAAATTTGTCCCAAGTTTTTGTCAGACATAAAAAGAATGTAAAAAAAAAAAAAAACAGGCATGGTGATGACAAAGTTCTGGGTCAGGTCCATTAAGAATTTAATTTTTAAAAACAATTGCAACTGGGAGCCTGTACCTTAGCACCTTTACATTTCCAAAACATATTTGTACACATAAGCTTGAGGAATAATAATAAACAAATTTGGGAAAATTTAAACCAATTTTGTCCCAATTCTCAAGAATCACTGAGTTAATTATTTTGATTACTTGGTGCGCTCTGCAACATCTCCCCTGTTATCTGCATAGCTGAGTATCTCTAATATCACTTGCTAAACATGTTCTGGTATCTGTATAGTGAGGTAGAATTTCATGTTTCAGGTTATCTTTTCTTTTGTTGACATGCAATGGGATTACTGCGGCTTTTACCTGGATGCAATATTAAAAAAAGGGAATTCTGTTGACATTTATTGTCTGGTTTGTAGGCCGCCATGGGTGGACTGGGGAATGGTCGTCGTGGAGGAAGAGCCCCTTCTTTAATGATTGCCTCCCTAATTACCTGTATCTTGGTTTTGGGCTTTAAATACTGGGTGTCCAGCTCTCGCAACCTGGAGCTACAGGTAGGAGAACATACACGTGTGTTTGTTTGTCTGATGAAAGCTGGGTTTGTATCTTTCTACTACGTGCATAAAGAGAATTCAGATGTAAGTTTTCCATGCTGTGAAATAAGTTTGAAATATGTGCTTGTTGCAGTGGTCGCTTCTTGCTTCATGTGTCTGCCACACCCTGCTGTGTTGTTCACAGTTTTCATGATTTTGATTCGGATTGTAAAGACAAGTAGTTTGCACTGACTGGTACAACAAACACCTGTTTCCAACAGGAAAGATTCTTGTAGTTTATGTGTACGAGGTATATGAAAACATTGAAATACAAAATCCATCCATCCATCCATTTTCCGTTCACCCTTGTCCCTAATGGGGTCGGGAGGGTTGCAGGTGCCTATCTCCAGCCACATTCCGGGCGAGAGGCGGGGTACACCCTGGACAGGTCGCCAGTCTGTCGCAGGGCAAAATACAAAATCTTATTTTCTATAATTAGATAATCTGTTTTTGTTCTTTTAAATGAAAATCCTTCTTAGTGCACAATTTGCTTGGTTTTTTAGTGCATTTTAACATTTGTATGTGCGGTTACATATCTTCCCTTTGTGATGAAGGTCAAGCATCCTCTTGACTAAACCGTGCCAGGGCAGAAAGCCTTCACAGGAAAGAACTAGATGAGGCCATGAGACCCTATAAAATATTTTGTTGCGTTGCCTAAATTCTTTGTTGATTGCTCTGTGGCTTCGGGAAATATAAGAAGCTACCATCTCTTGTGTTGTCCTATTTCCTCTCTTGGATAAATACTGTCACTATCAGATGTGTCGTCTTGTTGTCAAAACATCAGACGAGCACACAGGGGTCATATGAGCTGATCCAGAATCTGTCACTGTGTGTTTGAACAAAGACCAAGCTGTATGAGCTGGAAGGACAGGTGCGACGAGGAGCGGCTGAGCGAGGCGTAGCAGAGATGAAGAAGAATGAGTTTCAGGAGCAGATTCAGAAACAGGTGCAAGAGATCAATCACATGGAAAGCCTTCGCAGGAAACAACTAGAAGATGTCAGCCAAGAGAAGGTAAACTCCATGACCACTTAGCCTTGGACTTGTAATAACAATCTAATGGTTAAACAGTTAAAATAAATAGTTCTACAAGATTTGGAGATTCCTCTCGTTTGCGGCTGTTAAAATTAATGCTATTTTTGGTTTTGCCTGCAGGCTAAATTGCAGCAAAATATTTCCTCCAGCACCAAAACCATAGAGGAACTCAAAGGTAGCTGTTAAAATGTAACTTCTGGTTCTCAGAAAGAGACGTGTCAAGCTGAGGTAATCATGTCAGTGTGAAGCTAACTTATCTTACACTGTGTTTTGTCTGCTCTGCAGGTCAGCTGAATCAGATGAACAATGACTTGGGGAAGCTTCAGAAAGAGCTGCAGCGTTGCCAGGCCAGCCCAAACATCCTCAACAATAAGCTCACTGTTGACATGTAAGGAGTTTGTTAGAAGTTAAAACAATATGCTTATTATTAGCTTGATTCATAATTCATTTATTTTTAAAAGACACAACTATACTTCTGAACTTTTTCACAATTAGTTACACAAATCATAATTAATTACAACCGCAAACTTCAATAGATTTTCTTGGGATTTTATGCAAGTTACCAGTTCAAGTAAGTAAATAATGGCTTTTGTTCTGCTCCCTGTTCTCTGATACCCCTAAATGGAATCACTTGCAACCAATTGAATCCAAAAATTACAATATTATTAAATCATCTGTGTTTAATTTAATATCTGTATAAATCCATCTGTTCTGTGAAAGGCTTTAGAGATTTGTTAGAGAACATTAGTGAACAAGCAGCTTCATGAGGACCAAGAAATAAAGCCGTGGAGTCGTTTAAGGCAAAATTATAAGAACATCGAAGCTATGGACGTCTTAACAGAGCACTTTTCAATCCATTGTGAAAAAAAAGAGAGTTTGTGTGACAACCAGTGACGTGCGGTGAGGTTTATAGTTGGTGAGGCATTGACTTAATCATAATCAGATTTACAAATATAGACCCCCTGCATGTTATTGTTTACATAAGGAAATTTCACGCATGCACATTTATTTCCTTATTAATTTAAACTGTGAGGATTCTGCTTCGCTTCCACCTCTGCTCCACAATCTGCTCAGCTTGAATGTGTCACCACGTGCCATGATGTCAAGTCGCGCAGCTGACATCAGCACAATAATTTAGCACAAAGTAATTTTCTTTCCCACAGGCGCAACCTTTTTTTTTAAAATATATATTTGTGAGGTTAGAGGAGAAGCATGTCTCTAAACATGTAAAAAATATTCAGATGATGTCGGTAATGTCCAAGTGTCCAACATGTTTTCACAAAGACTGCATCTTCTGATTGTAGACTATCATTTCTAGTTTACTACAATTTAAACAGTAAATGCGCAGATATCTTGGGTAACGTAACATGAGACAGAGGACTAGCAGAGGCTATTGTAAAGCGTTAGCTTGTGCAAAATAACAAATTTTGAAGACATGTCATGGGATTTCCACTTCAAAATTATGCACAGTTTTTTGGGGGAGCATTTACATAAAATCCTTAAAAAAATACATTGAAGTTTGTGTTTTCAATGTGACAAATTATGGAAAAAGCTTTATATCGATACTTTGGTGATTGACTGTAAAGTTGATGGTTAACATGAATCTGTTGGATTGCACTTTTCTTGCAGAGCTCACTGTCAGTCTCAGGTTCTGTCCCAAAAGAAGCTGTGTGACGAGAAAATGGCTGCTGTTAAACTTGAAGTTCAGAAGAATGTTCAGAAAGCTGTTCCGCCTGAAGGTGCTCCCACACAGGTAACCTGTTTGACTGTATGTACAGGAATGCGTCCCTCATAAGTAAAATGATCAAAAGTCTTTAGCTTTGGAATTAGGGTCAGGAAAAAGGTGACTAAGCCCCTTTTAAGCCCGGTCTGGCTTAAAAGCAGGGCTGATCGTTTTTGCATTAGCACTTCCAGCCCTGTGCCACCCTGCTCCCTGGAACCCCAAGAGCTGCGGTTCCAATCGGACCGGCTTTGGAGTTAGCTGTTGATTGGTTCATTGGTTGCGAGGGCGGGACAAAGACTAGATTTCTGGGTCAGAGGAGCATTAGAATTTCTCGATGTCTGTCATTTCAATATGCTGCATCAATAAATTCCCGGCATAATCTATTCTGACCCTACACTGGGATTACAATCACCTCTTCAGCCAAAGATTTTAATGGTAAATGTAAATAACATTTCTCCAACTGAACCGATCAGAAGTCAGCAAGGCTGTGAACGAGGGGATTTCCACATCTGGCGTCGCTCCAGCGGAGAAATCCCACAAGCAGCAGCGATAGTTCAGCTGGCCTCGAGTCCAGCTCAGAGACGACATTCAGATGAGATTTTTTTTCCATTAAATTTAAAGCTGAGGTAAATCTGTCCCTTAGCTCCCTCGCTCATGAGCACATTCAGAAAGAGCGGGATGGGAGACCCAAGAAGGAAACTGTTCTGCGGTCGTTGGAGAGATTGCCTCGGTAGCTTCAGCAAGAATTCGATTTAAATGACGATCCCGCTCAATGCAAAACGGCCAGGGCTATAGGACCAATAGTACCGGGTCGAACGGAGTTGGGCTGAGCTGGGCCAGGCCGGACCCTGCAGTGCAAAAAGGGCTTAATAAGCCACTAAAGTTAGAAATACTCCTGTGATTCAGGAATAGTTATTGTTTATATGTGCTGATGAACAATGTTTTGTTTATTTAGTGAAAACTCTGAAACAGTTTCAGTGTCCTTGCACAATCACAGTGACACAAAAATGTCTCATTTTCTTTTTCTACTCAGTGTTGGCCTCGGTAGGTGGTTAGATGCATATTTAGAAATGTTGTTGCGCAATATATATATTAGTCCAATCATATCGAAAAGAATAGGGGTGGAGGTGAAACACTTTCCGCTTTGTGGGTTCTTCTGCTTGAGTCTTTTGTTTCAGCTTTGATGCAAGTAAGAATAGTTTTTGACACTTTCCCCATCAGCAGAAAAACACAGAGGCTGGAGAACAGAAAGAAGAGCCAATAGCAAAGGCCGCTCCCACAGAGGCTGAAGCAGCAGCTGCTGTGAGCCAGAAACCAAACATCCCTCAGAGCAAAGGAAGTAAAGCTTCTGAGCTGCTCAACAACTACGTCAACATTGACAAAGGTAATAAAACCTAAAAAACAAGAATGCAGAGTAATTCATGAGTTATTTTAGGTAAATGTAAAAACAACCCAACATTATTATTTTTGAAGCTTATTTATTAACATTAAACATACAACTGTTGATATTTAGATTTTAAATAATTCTTGGTTGTCATTAAAACTGTCATTGGAAAAAACAATTTCACTTCCAGAGTTGTCAGAACAACCTCTGACAGATGATCTTTCTAAAGCCGACTCCCAGACCGTTCCATTGGCCGCTTCAGAGAATCAGAAGAAACTGCAGCAGAAAGAGGGAAAAGGAAAAGCTTCTGAGACAACGACCAGAAAAGGTTTGACAAACCATCGGATGGACGATAAAGACATAGAGGTGATCGACGTTCATGAGGAAGGTGCCCAAACTGAAGGTGAATTGAAGACGGTATATAGAAACGGTTTTCTGTCTGTCTGTGTCAGTGACATTATTCTAAACAGCAGTTCTTATAGAAGCAGATCCGGGAGTGCAGGACATCCTAAATGGTCAAGAAAAGGCAGAGGAGACAGCTAACGGTCAAAGACCTGAGGAACCAGATGAATATGATGCAGACGAGCAAATTGTTGATGGAGTCGATTTGGAGAAACAGAGAAGTAAAACAGCCAAAAATATGCTAAACATGTTTCTTTTCATTTTGTTCTGTTTATATGTAGTTGCAGAATTATTATTTTTTACTCCTACTTTTGTATTTTTGACAGATAAAAACACAGAGGAGGAAATGGCTGACTACAATGGCGACGATGAGAATGAAGGAGAGTATGAAGCTGACAAACAAGCTGCACTTGCTCAAAACTGAGGTACATGCTGGAATTTATACTCAGGGGTTTATTTGGTTTCTTATTAAACTATAGTAACACAGTACACGTTGAACACAGTAATTGTAGCAAATAAGTAAATCAATAAGTAAACTTGTCCTATATAGTCATTACAGATAGATACACATTTTAAGCTTTTGCTTCTGTTGATTTTGATAGATATGAAAACCCAAAATTTACATTCTTAAAAATTATAATTTTGCGTAAGGCCAAGGAAGCCGATCTTCAATCTTCTAAAAAGTATGTCCATGTATGGAACAGTATGTGCACTGCACCCTTGGTTGGTGCCCTTTTTGCAGAAATACTGTAACTGCATCAGTGTGGCGTGACATGCTCTGGTCCAGGGGTCACCAACATTTTTGAGACTGGGCGCTACTTCACGGGTACAGCGTAGCAAAAGGGCTACTTGATTGATACAGCCTTTATAACAATAATATATATATACGTATATATGATTACATGCTGCCTTATCACATTAATGTTAGGGACTACTCACAATAGTTATCAGTAATGATTTACCATGGCGGATATACAGTAGTTAATTGCTATTATGTGATCAGAAGTTCTTAGTTCACAGAGTTTTAAGTTTGATTCCCATTTGGAACTTTTCTGTGTGATTCTAAATTGCCCACAAGTGACTGACAGTACAGATTGTTGCAGTAACGCCTGCAGCTGCACGGCTGTACGCATTGAGTACCTTGAAAATTTCCTTTAAATAAAAAAAGAAAAGAATAGTTATTGTATGTTTTATTATCTAACCCTCTTTACTATTAGCAAAATTGTGGAGAAAAAAAAATATCTTGTGTCAAAAGATATTGTGCACACATCTGTGTCAGTCTGTGAGGGGTGAGGTGGGGGCACGCCAAAGCCTAAATCTTATTGGTCAGTTTGCTTTTGTTTATTTAAATGCTTGGTGTTTTTCTGTAAGCTAAAAATGAATGAGTGAAGTTTGAACATGCACTGTATGTTCCAAATATATCGCTATTACAAAACCAGTCTGTTCAAAATTCATATTGCAAAGGGCTGTGGAGTGAACAGTAATTGTTGGTCTATGTAATCCCAGTTTTATGAACTTGTATTTTACATCTCAGGGCAGCAGAGGCTCACACTGCACACAAATGGCATCACCCAAAACACTAGAGGTTTTATATCGCACCAGATTTTGTTGTGGCAAAATTACCAATAATATCGCCTAATATCATGCAGTCCTATTCCACAATAACATTTCCATTTCTGTATTAAATTTATTCTTCTAAAAATCATAATTTTTGAAGAATAAAAATTCTTCTAAAATTTGAAAAGGAAAAAGAATGTGTGTGTGATGAATAAATATATTATTAGTGTTATATTTTTAATCTAATTAGTGTTCAACACTAATTGAACTAAATTAATTTGTGGATGATATTATCTCAGATGCACCAGCAACATAATGATATGATCACTGTTATTTTGTCTGACTAACAGAATCCTGCAGCTGTTTTGCAGAGACACAATAGAGGAAGAATCCTCCAAACCTCCCCTTTCAGAGAACAGGAGATGTTGTGCACCACAGCTCCGCAGCAACCAAGCAAACACAACAAAAACGCAAACCAGTTTCAGCGTTTTCTTGATCTCGTTTAGATGATCAGATGATCGATCGTCGTTCCTCATTCGAGGATATGTCATCTGTTTCCTTTCTTTTTCTTTTTTTAAATTTGTTTTAGTGAATGTCAGACATGACTGAAGACATCTCATAGCTTGACACCATTTGGATCACGTCGATGTGGATTAAAATGACAGGTATTTTATGATGTGTTGACAGGCCTTAAGGTCATTTGATAGCAACTGTGAATTCAGATATCAACTTACCGCTTTTGGGCTTCAGGGTGTGAAATACTGAGATGAGCGTCAAGATCTGAGTTCTTGCTGTGACACACATCAGCCACCAGAGAGCGCTGTTACCTTTCTCATTATTGCATTTTTAACAAGCGTTCACCCTTCTCCTGTATAGTTTCTTAGAAAAATTTTTATATTTGAGTTTCCTGCTATATTTTTCCTCATAAAAAATGCGGTATTGTAGTTTAGTTTAATTCTTGATCATTCCTAAAAATAAATAAAAAAACATACACACAAACTTAATTAGAGTTTATAGATGATTCAAACATTTTGTTTGAAGCATGATTTTATTGCAGCACATTTATATTCGGTAATTAATTCTACATCATTGTTGAAATATTCAGGCACTTCATTGGGAGCAGGCTTTTCCTTCTGAGCTGTATTTTCCACAGAGCATCATGTGGGTTACGGTTTGCATCTTTGTGTATTTGAACTAGGACAAGGAGATGCTGGAAGTGCTCTTCTGCAGACCCTAAATGTTGCTGCTTCATGCTGCATCTGCTTTTGTTGACTAGTTGTGTGTCAACATCTTACTCTGCTGACTCTGTGGAGGTCGAATGTGGAAAGATGGTGAAATTACTCGGTGTGCTCACAGTCTGCTGCATCCTCTGTGTCAGTATCCGGCAGGGACTTCAAAGAATTGCTGTATTGTAATTGTACACATTTACACAGAGCAGGAGCATCAAATTGTGCATTGTGGCTCCTCGGAGCCAGTAGAAGTGAACTGCAACTCTGAGATGTACTTGTGCATTACACAGTGAAGCTACACTGAGCTGGAAACTGGTTAAGTGCAAATATAAGCTAGTTGTAGATGTCAAAAGTAACAAAAAGTAGATCTGAATTTATTGAAGGAAAATTGGTTGCCTTGTGATTTTTGCAGGACAAGTTGTATTTTATTTACTCAGTGTCTCTGTAATATAGATGTAGTGAAGTAGATTTTAATTTCCAGAATGTTTTATCATCAGTTGTCTGTTCCAAGATTACATAATCTAGAAGTTGGAAATGACCTTCCTAGAATGTTTTTTGCATATCTGAATGATTTCCCTGCTGTATGTTGTGACTTTTATTTTGTTTTATAAGTGCAGATGTTATGCAGCTGAGTGGCTGAGATGACAAATGTTGGAATATCATTAGTCATAGATCATGAGATCCTGTTTTCTTTATTCTTTATTATTAGTGTGAATGCCTACAGCATTCACACTATTGAGTTCCACTTTTCTGGTTGCTCCGTAAATTTTGCCATGCTTCTTCTCCTGTATACTTTTTGTTATTTCCACCATTCAACTTTTATACTATTCAGCTTGCTCTCCTAATGCCGGCTATGTCTCTTGGTATTCATAACCTTTATACTTTTTATAATATTCAGCTTTTTATAAATTTTTCACCCCATGGGGAAACCTCCCCATCCTGTGGCAGAATTGAGAATTACAATATAAAATCTCCGTTGCGTTTCACAGTGGATGTTTTAGATCCTGCCTATTAATGGCAATCAATCATCCAGTTTCAGGGCTGTCATGGAGGACACAAGGCAGTGGCCATTTTGAAGTTGGGCAGTTAAACAGCTTTTGTGCTGTTTGACACTTGGGAATAATTTGAGCTTTTGACATTGTTTTTTTCGTGCTGCATGTGGCATGTTTAGTTACCGTGCTAAACGATGCCTCCAAATCAATGTTAATATCTCAGGAACCATAAAAGGTATGGATTGCATTCACCCACCGTTTTTATCAGGAGGAATAGGGGAATGTTTCTGTCTTTTTCAACTCCCGACTCAGAGGGACTCGGAGGCAGGCCCCTATTTGGAGGCCGTACAGGTGCAGTACAGTGAACCCTCGTTTGTCGCGGGGGTTACGTTCCAAAAAGAACCCGCGATAGGCGAAATCCGCGAAGTAGGAACCTTTATTTTTTTTTTACAATTATTATACAATGAAATATTCCATAATACATTGAAACCAAAGAACAAAACCTTTTTACAGGCCCAAACATTTGTTTAACAAATAAAAAGTACTGTATAAACTTTTTTTGTTTTTCAAATAACTACTGTACTGTAAAATAATAATTTTAATACGAACTGAAGGCGGATTCCAGTGCCAGAATTGCGGAGATCAGCGCCGCCCCACCGCGACCCGAGTTATGGGATTAGAACGGGAGAAAATAAAAAATTATTATGAAAAAAAACAAAACAAAGTACAGTAGGACAAATAGTGGCTCACGTGTATTTCACTGCTCTTCTGACTGAGCCGCTGCACCCTGACTCCGCTCTGTAGTGGGGGTTTTTTTCTTCTAAAGCCCGCGGTGCAGGTGTGTTTTTTCGAGAGAAGAACATAGTTATCGGTAGCTGCTGTCGCTCTTTTTTCTTCTGGGCAAAAAGATTCTTATAATCCGACATGCCACCATCGATTATGTTAAATATGGCAAGCTGTTTTACGTACGTGTACATTTTAAACCGCAACGTTGTTGACACACAGGTAGAGAAGAAGCGGAGAAACTGTTTAGCCAATCAGAATGCAGAACACAATGCACGATGCGAAGCAGCGAGACCGCGAAATAGCGAGGGTTCACTGTACTCCGATGTTCTTTTGTTACTCATTCTGCTGCAAGTTGGCTCAATTTTGACCAAGACGTCATGTTTTTGTAACGTCATATTTCCTAAACTATGCAGCGTAACTGTAACCGTACCAATTTGAGATCAAAGCTGCCTGACACTCACGATGTATTCACATTTTTCGTACCCATTACAGTTTTGCCATGAAACATGTTTGTTCCAGACTTGTAAATCTGATTTTCTCATTATCGCCTGTTCTTGATTATCAAAGCCAAAATGAGGCATATTTTTACATCCTCACAGCTCAAAAACAGAAAAATGTACATACAAGAAACTTGGCATGCTTGTTCACTGATCCTTCCAGATACTAATGGTGAAAGAATCATGTCGATAGCCCTTATAGTTTCCGAGATGGAGGGGATAGTTTGGGATCAAATTAAGGCGATTTTCTACCTTCTTCAAATTTGCCATCATGTTTGACACAACTTTGTGCCTTTAATATTATATTTTGAAAAAAGTGAATATGACAGGAATGTTCCCTTATTCCTTCTGATAAAAATGGTGGTTGAGTGAAATCCATATCTTTTATACTGTAGTTCCTGAGATATCAACATTTGTTTGCAGGCATTATTTTGCATTGTTTTTGCCAGGCAAAAGCCTCTGACTGTTTGCTCCTCATGTTCGTCACTTCCTCCTCCCCCACGTGACTCCTGCACGTTGGAGTGGAAGTGCCACTCTTCCATGTCTGCCTCTCTTCCTGTGTAGGTCAACATGCTAGTGGTAGCCTAGATGCTATCATTAGTATTTTAGCTAGTTTTAGCTTTTTAGCTAATTTTGGCTTTTACATGGGTTTTTCACACTGCATGAACTATTTCTTACCTTTCTGCAAGTCTTCAGCAGTTGGCTTCAAACGCTTTTGCCATTTTCACCATACGCATTCAGTATTCACACTTGCATTTTCATGGGAAATGCATACTTTCTAGTTGCATATTAAAATACAGGACAAAACTCCAAAAATGTTGTAAATGTAAATAAAACTCACTTTTTCTGTAATCTAAACTTTTGCAGTATTTTTGAACTCATACAAACTTCTTAATCTTCAAATTTTGTTATTTTTCTTTTATCTTTCATTATGCTGAATTATAAGATCTGACACAAAACCCTAGCAAATTGTGGAGATCTGTTAATTCATTAAGCAGCTTTGTTTATTTTCATAATCCAAAGGAAGAAGTTGCCACAGTTTAAAAGAAAATGTCAAACAGTTTAGGTGGAATCACAAAGGGACGTACCTGCTAATAAGCAGAGAGCCTGTAATGTAATAATTTAAAAAGAATTATTTAAAGTACAATTTCAGCCTTGATGGAAAACTGCCAATGAAAATCCTTGATTGTTTCTGTTTTCTTTCTGCTTTTACATATTTTACTGTTGTCTGTTAATGTAAAGTTTAGACAGTTTAATTGTGATGTTCAAATACTTCATCTGTTAAAAATTAATAAAAAAGAGAAACTTTTCTAAAATGCAAATGTGCTAACCTTAAAAGAAAATCTGTTTTTTATTTTTTGTTTTGCTTGATTTGATTTATTGCTATGACCTTAGTTTACTTCTAAAATGAAAGATTTAAATAATCATGTTGTTTTGTTTGCAATAGAGTTGAATAAAAAATGTTTTATTAGTATTGTTATTTGTGCTATTTCTTGTAACCAAAAGTGATATTTTTCCTTCCATCATTCTACAATTGTTGCATCGTTTCTATTTTGACTAGCGAATATGTTCTTGTAACTTTTTGAGGACTTTTTGCTGATAGCGTGGCTTCAGAAAAGCATCTTCTAATTTAAGCAACAAACGTAGTTAACCATATGCCTTCACTGATTACCCAACATTTGATCATTAGATTAGTAGTTTTGCCATTTTAGTTGATATGTCTTCTATTAGAAGGGCAGTTTTCAGTTTCTTCCACATATTTTTTATTTTTTCCCCCCATCATTTTAGTTTAACTTTGCTTTTCATTCACACTACATTGTTCTTCTGAATGATGTCTGGAGAAAAAACAACATTTTATTTAGATTGTCAGAGAGGAATTCACTATAACTATCAAATGCAACATGTTTTGCCATCAAAATGCCTGAACTCACTTACCTTTTAAACCACAGGACTTCGCTTGAACAAAATTTCAACTTTTAATGGCAATGTGAAAGCACACAATCTATTTGGTCATAAAACATTTGAATAATTATCTATGTGTGCTTTCAGATAAAAATGTACCACAGTATTTAAATAATACAGTTATCTCAAATGCAAAGCAAGGTGTAGAAAGAAAATTGGCTAGCTTGTTGCTTTGTTTTCAGTTTAAAATATTCAAGATCAGCAAGTGGGACTATAAACTGAAAGCATACTTCTTTTCAGTCTACAGGGATACTTTTTTTTTTTTTTAGCAGTATTTAACTGTGTACTGACAGCCATAAACTGTCAGCTAGGCTTTTTGCTCTTGATTTTATTCATCTGTGAAAGTTTTACATTTAATTTAACTTGGAATAGACTGATCTTCATCTGATTCACATTATAAGTAAACAACAACTCTCCCAGTAGTTTTATTTTCCATAAATTCTGACCCTCCATTGGCCAGATGCAACTTTTTAAATGCATCTAGCCTAAATAAATTTAGGCTAGAGGGATAAAGTGCGAACTTTATGCTGCTGTATGAATAATAGGTTTACTGAACTCTGGAAACTCTCACACATACAGTACTCTGCAAACAAAATAAAAAAAATACTATGTCATACAGCAACTCTTGATACTTGATACATGTGAAAAGTAGGTTAAAGTCTCGCTTTAAGACTATTTTGAAAAGATATGTTTAATCTGACAAGCAAACCTAATCAGAAAATATATTTTAATTCATTGCATATGACTATGTATTAAAATTTCTTGAACGTATGTAACACTTCTTTGTTCATCTCAGGTCCAGTAGGTTCACAGTACATTTTGCAGTGTTAAATATGCAGTGTCACAATTCATTGACTCTTTCAGAGCAAATACAACAACAGATTGAGTAAAATGCCACCTAGTGTTGGTGTAAATTTCCAGAGTGTATACACGTCGCGTCAATTTGACTCTGACAAGCTCCGCCCACCTCCTCCTCTCAAACCAACAAGTCTAACCGTTGCGTGGGCGCCATTTTTCTCCTGCTTGAATGACTGCGGTAAGTTTCTTATTATAAGATAATACAATTTTATGTTTTAAACATGAATTGTTTCACAAGAATATTTATTGTGTACTCCGGCATGAGTTTTGATGTCTTAATACCAAGTTTTGCACGGCTAACCTGAGCGAGTGAATGCCTAGCTTAAAATGTTAGCTCGTCCAACTCGACTATGTCCGCCTTAAATCCATGTCCAAGCCATATTACATACGTAGATATGTTCTTTATTTAAAAAAAAAAAGGTGACATAAATTCAGGAAAGCGTGTGGATTGAGAAAAAAATAAGTCACGTTGGCTGTATGGCTTTTCAGTACAACAGTAATGTTAACGCCGCCCCCTCCCCCCTTTTTTTTTTGCTAAGTAAATTTATGCCGGCATTTGCCTGCCTTGGTGCCTGGAGTTTCATAAACTAGCTGTTAGCCACTCTGCTCCTTTTTTCGTTAGTCTCTATTTTATTCTGGTTGAGTCTGTTTATTTAACATGGTTTGATTCGTTCAATTACATTTGAGGGACATATTTTTGTAAACGGGATGGTGTGACTTGTGATCGACAGTCTTCTTACCCCGCTACTCTGAATTATTGGAACTGTAAGCAGGTACTAATAGTCCAGCTAGCTATGCAGTTAACACTGAATTGGGCGCGAGTGATGATTTGCACAAACCTTTCTTGACTCCTCCATTACCGTTGCTAATGCTAAAGGAAAAGTTGAAAAACAAGCGAGGCGACTTCATGAACTGTTCTAGTTGTTGCTAATGTAAAAGGTGCTCAGTAACTGTCTAACCTTGATAAGAGTCCCATGAAGTCAAATTACTTTGCACCCAAGACACATTAATCTGTAAAGTTTAGTCATTATGTTTTGTGTAAGTGATGTAATGTAAGTTGAATTAACTTTTGAAGCAGTTGGCACATGTTTTACATGTGACAGCATTCCAGTACTAAAAGTGAATGACTGAGGAATTATGTGTTGCAGGAACCATGTTGATTAAAACAAGACTTGGCGAACAACAAACATTTGTCTGACTAATAGAGCCATTTCTGAAGGAGTTTTTGATTACAGGTAAGACACCGGTATTAATGAAGCTTAACAGGAAGCTATGAGGTGCTTGTAATGTTAATTCACCCATTGTTTTTTTCAAATGTAATGTTCTAGAGTCTATGCACATAGTATTAGTGAGTATTAGAGTAACATAACCTCATAATTGTGATTTACACAAACATTTGTCTTTTTCACTAGCATTTGCAAAATTTGGCATGCCAGCTATAAGAGGGCGTGAAGGTTGTTGACAGTTCTGGGACTGAGTTGGATGAGGATGTTGTTAAGGATCCCTTGGCTGGAGTCCTAACCCTCAAATATGAAACTGGTTTGTTACATTTGTCATTTATGTTAGTATTTAATGAGCTTGCTAATTCATTGTGGTTAGTGTTTTTGTCTTTCATCTGCTTCTCTTATGATCAAAATTTGTCTCCTTGGTGGAATCGCCTGAGGAATCTTAGCCAAGCTTGTCTGATTCTCAAGAGGCAAGGCAAGTTTATTTATATAGCACTTTAAAACAGTACCACTGACCAAAGTGCTGTACAATCACAAGATTAAACAAATAAAAATCAAAATTAAAACACATCAAAACCAACAAGAGATACTCATTCTTTCAGAGAGTCCTTCTGCTAAACAAGCAGCAGCTAGACACAGAGCCTGAACAAGTAAGAATTAACTCAAGAACTTACAAAAAGTATTGTGTTCTAAAAATCTTTATCACATTTTCCCCCAGAAAACCTACGATGCTTGGTGGTTGGGGTGCTAGAGCAGCCCACCAGCAGCCCACCACGTTTTTCTGTTAAATGTTGAAAGTTACAACAATTCAGAGGTGCACTAGCACTTGATATGTATTTAAAAGCTGAAATGATTTGTTCTTTTAAGTTGGTGGAATCCATTCTCAACAACACACCTGGTGGAGAAAGGATCATGAAGGAATTTAATCGAAGCAAGTGCCTCACAGATGAAACCAGAAGGAAAATGGTTAACATACTGGCAGCTGATATGACAGAGAAGAATGGGTAATTTGTAAATATTCTTTGGTTAGCTCAATGTAGTGTTTAGATGAAATTCAAGTTTTTGTTAAATTCAATGCATACCATGGATAATATACCTTGGCCATTTTAATTTTGCAGGATCTCACCACGCAGAGAGGTTAAAGAAATGTATTCCAGAGGAATTGTGAGCTTATTTCCCTACCTCATTGATCCATTCTCCAGGAAAGGTTATGTAAGTATCATACAGCTGTGTTACTGTTAAATGATGCATTGAAAACTTTTAATTTCTATCAGGTCATTTATTTAACTGATGCAGTTGCTTTGCACATGAGTTTCCTTAGGTTGCAGTTGTGAAATTGCTGCTGAGATTTTTTTTATTTCACCTTTCAACAATGTTTTATATAAACCTTCTAAAAATGTAACAAATGAGGCTACAAACACTTGAAACCCATAAATCTAGTTGTGTATATTGCCTGTGAAAAAATGCGTGAAACTGAGGCACATTAAAGAGAACTTGGAGACATTTTAGTATAGACTAGGAGTTTTGCTATTTGGAACAGTTTGGTACCATCTAGAAAAGTGGATATTCATCACTAAACTTGTTTTTTTTACTTGCCTAAAATTGCTTCATTTAATTTTTAAAAAAACTAATTACCATTCTTTTACCATCCCTTAACTCTGATTTTGAATAAAACAAAAGAAGCTTCTGTGTTTGACTAACTGGAAAATATTAATTTAAAGTTTTATATGTGAACACTTCTCATTTTCACAAGTCTAATCAAAAAATATACATCAAATACTTTATGGCACTCAATTGTGTCCTGCCACAGCTCTAAACTGTTTCTTTTGTAGAACAGAACAAGAGAAATTACAAGCTCCATAGTAAATTAGTTTTCACCTTCAGGATGCCAGCCTTCTGGCACCAACCGCAATACTTCCTTGACCGGATTGTATCGCTGCCATAGTAACATGATATGCAGGTCTGTGTTGACATGGGTGCACAAATGGGTGTTGGTGAACATGTGGGGTGTGTACATGATAGTGTAACTTCTGGGTGAAATGTGACAAGTTATATTTTTATATTCTTAGATGTCTGCTCTCAGCAGATTTGCTTGTTGTGTCAGTCAAAATCATGTGATCTGTCATTTTATTGACATCTGCCTATTTTTTTGATTCACTTGCTTGTAGTTGTAATTGTTTGGTTTGCATAGAAATTCTTCATCAGCTTTTAGTTATGATTCTGACATTTCTGTGGCTATGTCTGCTTTTGCCATCCTTTCGATCCCCAAGGAGCATTATTACGATGCTGCAAGTGGTATCGGGTACTTAGCCTGGAGGATAAAAACTATTCAAAGATCCACTGCTAGAGACAGACGAACATCATATGGAGGTAAACCATTTACAACACTTGAAGATCTGCTACCGTAGGGAGGGTGTTGACTTCTTTGTGGGTGGTTAGTTTTTTTTTCTTCTTCTTCTGTTTTTAAGTTTAAGTATATTTTTTATATTTAATAGCAAAATGCAAAGAAGCATTGCGTGAACATGGGCTTGGGGGACCAGCTGTCAGACAGGAGACCCAGTTTGTTCCAGAGACTGTCCTGAGTGAAGAAGAGTGTAAGGAAGCCATTGCACTGATTAAGCATTCAGCCGATGAGGACACAATCAAGAAGAAGATGAAGCTCACATTTGACTTCTGGCGCAACACAGTCCTCTACCCCCAACAGCCAAGCAACATACTCTCTGTCTTTCCACGTTTCAAAGATGTCAAAGGCTTGGTAATTATTTAAATGGTTATTTTGATAACTTCACAGTTATGTAAAAAAAATATGTATTTTTGTGACAAGTCAAATGAATACAATTAATGTGGCTGGAAAATGTTAGTTTTTCACTATCTACATTGTAGGTGGAGCAGGATTTTGTCCTGATGTTTGGAGAAGGCGTGTCTGGCAAGTTTCTGGAGCAACAGATGACCACGTTCAAGAGAAAGATCATCCAACAATGCAGAAAACTTCCAACCACCAGTGACCTTGAAGAACTTCTCCTGGCAGCTGACCCTCCTGAGGATGCCACTGAAGTGGATGATGACATGAGTAAGGATGACTTTTTCCACATTATGTGGGATTCAGTTGTTGTGTGAGCTTCACTTAGTGATGCACACATACCAATTTTAATTGCATAGTTTTTGCTGATGGTCAATTCAACATCAAATTTCTCTTGTCACAGGTTGGGATAATGACCTCTCATCAATTTTGCTGCTGCAACACCTCATTCCCCCCTCTGCATTGGGCCGAAAGAAACCTTGGAAGATGTCTGGCTATCAACCAGAGAAGCATCTTGTGGTCTTCAAGAAGGTTTGTATTTGTTGCAAATTGTATTTGTTTTATTTGAGGTCGTTTCACTGAAGAGTTTCAGTTTTAGAGCCATATCACACATAAGATAAATGCTTTTTGCCCATATGAAAACTGTCTTGTGTATTGCAGCTATGGATTATAATGGTAATGCTTCTTTTTCTCAGACAGAAACCAGCATTCAAGAACATCTTGATGCCATCATGAGCACACAACCCTATCTCCTGGCTGTGGGACAGAGGAAGAAAGTAGATCACCAGTTCTTCATCCTTGACAAAAATGTCATTGCTTGCAGGTCAACCTCTTCTCTTGGTGCTTTTGACGAACTGTTTAAGGCACATTACGTGTTTGCCGCAACATACAACCCTGTGCTGTGCAACATATTCATATTCATCCAAATCACTGTGTACAATATAGATGTAGGCAAAGTGAAGGAAAATCCTTGTGTGGTAGAAATTTGGCTAGACGAACATCTAGCCCAAATGTTAGATGGGCTAGATGTTGATTCATCTAGCCCATCTAGATGGGCTAGATGGGCTGATTCACTAGTACTTGAACAGATTTGTTTGGCATGAAATGTTTTGTTTGTGAGACAAAGTTAAGTTGCACAAATGTACTTGTTCGGCATATACGAGTAGTTCATGGTTACTTGGATGGAAAAAATCTTCGCCTTAAATGTGCTCAGTCTGGATGTGGCCGTGTGCTTGGAACCTTTTCTGGGTTTAGGAAACACTTAAACACCAAACACACTAACAATACTGACCAACAAGTCAGCAATGTCAATTCAAGCAGAGCAGACCTTGGTAATGCAGAAGATCTGGCAACAGCTAATGTAGAAGAGACAGTCACAACATCTACACAGTTGAAGTCCAACATCAGCATTGTAGATATGTGTGCTACTGCTATCGCACAACTCGGAGCAGCTGGATTAAGCCAGTCTACTGTTAAGAGATTTGTCTCATCCATGGAAGAAGTGATTTTTGAGACTCACAGTCAGGCTATGGATGTAGCTTTACAGTGCTTGCCTTCAGAGGATACACAGAACAGGACCAAAGTAGAACAATCATTCAGAACATTGGAAAATCCATTTACACCTCTAAATTCAGAAGCAAAGTTAAACACACTTGAGAGAGAAATGGGGATTGGTTGAACCTATTGAAAAAGTGCTTGGCACAAGATTTGACAGCAGAAAAAACAAAAGTACTGGGACATATGATCAAGTCATTGTAACTGATAGGTTTGCATATATACCCATTTTGGAAACACTGAAGAGTATTTTGCAAAAAAAAAAAGAACTTCCAGAAATGTTCAAGCTTGGGTATATTCCCAAAGAAGGTGTTTATGCAGACTTGAGAGACGCCATCCATTTTAAAGAAAGTCCCCTATTTTCTTTGCAAAAAGATGCCCTTCAGATTCAGCTGTTTTATGACGACTTTGAAACTGCAAATGTATTGGGACCTAAAAAGGGGTTACATAAATTAGGTTCTATCTATTTCACTCTAAGAAATTTCAGTCCAATCTTTAATTCGTCTTTGCTAAATATTCATTTGTGTGCTCTATTCCATGCACATGACATCAAACGATACAGTTTTAATTTGATACTTGAACCTCTTGTTAACGATCTGAAAGTACTTGAGACAGAGGGACTTAAAATTCCAACCTTTGAACCTGTGATTTATGGTACTGTGGTTCAGGTTACAGGTGACAATCTTGGATTGCATGGTCTGTTTGGCTTTGTGGAGTCATTTGGTGCTCGCTATTGCTGTCGTTTTTGTCTCCTTGAAAAGCACAGTTTTCAAACTATATTCTCTGAAGATCATCCAGAAGTTGTTCTAAGAACTGAAGATGAACATGCACAACACTGTCAAACTGTACAAGCAGATCCTAGGCTTCCTCATGTATATGGTGTGAAACGTGTTTGTCTATTGAATTCACTTCAGTATTTCAACATGGCTAACAATTTTTCTGTAGACATGATGCATGATATTCTTGAGGGGGTTGGTCAGTTTGAGGTAAAACTGATTCTGAAGTACATTCATAGCAACTTCCTAAGTACTGAACAAGTTGCTGGTAGAATACATGCATATGACTGTGGTTTCAATCAGCAGCGAAACCGCCCACCTTTGTCAACAGATAAAATGCTGGATGGAAGTAATGACTTGGGTTTAACAGCCATACAGTTTTGGTGCTTGTTACGCAATATGCCTCTGCTATTTGGTGATTTGATTCAAACAGATGATAAACACTGGCATCTCCTACTTTTGCTTCTACATATTGTTAGCATTGTATTTTCGCCAGTCTTGTCAGAGGGCATTACAATGTACCTCAAACATTTAATCATTGATCATCATCGGTTGTTTAAGCAATTATTTCCGAAAATAAATCTCTTGCCAAAGCATCACTTCATGATACATTACCCTCGTAGTATAAGGCACATTGGTCCAATTTTGCATACATGGTGCATGCGTTACGAAGCCAAACATAGTTTCTTCAAGAAACAATTAAAAAGCTTTAAAAACATTACTAAAACATTAGCGAAAAAGCATCAAAGTTACATGGCAATGTATCATGAATCATTTGGCAAGGAAAGATTCAGTGTAGGTCCAGGAAAGATGGTGACACTTTGTGAGTTAAAAGAGGGAGTAGCGATTGCTGCAAAGTTTGGAATTGTTTCGACAACCAGTGTGTTTTCTGCCAAGTGGATAAAATAATATGGTACAGAGTACCGTCCTGACTTTATTATATGTACTGAGGTTGCATGTGAGATGCCTGTATTTTGTAAGATTCAAACAATTGTTGTAAAAGATGACAGTGTTTTGCTCTGTGGAAAATTGATGGAAACCATGTGTTTTGATGACCACTACCATGCCTTTAAGGTCAAGCTGCATCCAGATAATGTTCGAAAGGTTTTGCATATAAATGATCTCTTATACTTCAAACCATTTGATGTTCAAATGAAGTACGGTACGACAGATACTGCCTTATATGTGGTTCCATATTGCCATTTTATGCAGACATAGGATAATTTTGCTAATGGTGTTCTTAAGAGACTGAAGTTAACTGTTTGTGGACTTGAGATCGGTTGCTTGGCATGCCAGGCACCCTGGAAGCCATTTTACAGTCAATGCAAAGTCCTCTACTGTAATAAGATGTACACCATGTCATGTTACTGTAACACTACTAAAAGTGTGTTAACTAAAAGTTAACAAATCCTTTAAATCTGCTTTAGTTCAATAAAGTTAAGTTAAATGCATTTCTGTGGTAACTTGATTTTATTCAATTGTACATTTTAAAAGCATTACTGAATTATGATTGTCATTTAACTCTACAAAAGTGTAAAAATAGCACTGCATATATATCTGTGTGGAGTTGCTTTTTCACAGCAAAAGAGTAAATTATCAACACAGTACTGTGTCAGAGTAACACTCATAGGAGTTATATGAAACTCCAGTGTTGATTGTCAATAACTCAGTGCAGTGTTGAAAAGCATGAGAATCAGAGTTAATTTGTCACCACTGTGGAGTAACTTATTAACTCTGATTACAATCATATTTACTCTGATCAGAGTTATTTAAGTAGGAGTGTTAAGTTTTATAAACACTGCACAGTGTTAGTGTTAAAAATGAACTCTATTTTGAGTTAAATTTAACTCTGAAAATGTAACACTATTGAAAGAGTTAAATTGACACCAATTCCGATAAGGACCAAATAGACTCGGAGACGGTGTTAAATTAAACTCTTTAGGTGTTGATTTAACACTGCAAAATTTACTGTTTATTTCATGGCAGACACATTCAGGTTCACTGTATTCATTCTGACAAAAGAGGAAATCAAGTTGGTGGTTAATATCAACAGTAACAGATGACGACAGGAAGAGGGGATGAGCAGTCATACATTTTAAGAATAAATGCGTTTTGACAAACTTCACATCTATAATAATGACATAAAACCTTGTTGCACATTAATGTTCCACAACAATATGACAAAATTTACTGTGACCTTTACAGGAACTTCTTTTAGAACGAAGTTGTCCTCATTTGTTTCTTGTTGCTAAAACGTTGCTACTGTCCAGTAGCAACCATTTATTTAAGACATCCATTCTTCCGTTTATCTTCTGTGCTGTTCAGTTCATTTGACTGATGCACCATGATAAAACAGGTTTGAGGGGAACTTGTAATTGGCTGCCTAACTAGACTAGCCTATGGCAAAAAAAAAAAAAGTCCCCCAAAATCTGATAAGGCCTATAAAAGACAGAGCATCAGTCAGACACCAGAGGTCATCCACATCAAGAAGAACCACGATGGAGCATTGCTTTGTATTCCTTTTGCTGGTTGCAGGTGAGTTTTTTTCCTTCTCCAGCTACTTGGACCTTGGCTGAAAGTTGTTCGGTAGACATTCTGCTTTGTGTGTTTTATACTTGCAGCATGCTGAATGGCTGTTGTTACTTCCTTTTCAGGTGTTGCATCAAACACTATTGAGAAGAGGATTCTTGGGAGTGCATCCTGTGGCAAGAATCGGCACTTTAGAAGAATTTCCTTCTTTAGAGACTATGGCATTTAATTGAACACATTTGAAGGCTTGACACTATTTGGACTAAATTTAGAGCATGTCCATGTTGCTAAAAATTAGAAGATTTTGACAATGTGTTGACATGCTTAATGGTTACCCGATACCAGCTGTGAGCTCAGTTATGTGCATACCCGTGTTGGGTTTCAGAGTGTGAAATACTTACCGGTTTGAGATCAGAATGATTGCTGTAGCACACTTTAGCCAGCAGAGGGCTCTGAAGTACAGGCAAGTACTGCTGAGATTCAGCAGGATTCTCAACAAGGCCTTATCTTTCTGCATTATTAATAGCACGTTTATTGGTTTGTTTGATGGAGGAGAAAATAAAAAGAAGGTCTCTGATTCTGATCTAACCTGTGGTCGTACTGCATGGAGTGTTGCATGTTCTCCCTGTGGATGCTTATCTCTTTATCTTCCACAGTCCAAAAACATGGTTGCTCTGTGATGGAATGGCAACCAGTCTCTGTACCCAGCCAGTCTCTGTACTTGGCCAATTGGCAAAAAGTAATGGACTCCTGATTAATTCATGAAATAACTGCTAAACAATTCAAATTAAACATCACTGACAACTGAGTTATCTTTAAGAACAACAAATAATACCCAGAATTAGTGGAAATATTAGAAAAGTAAAGTTAACATCTATCAGTATGGAAATAGTTACAAACCCTTTTTTAAGAGTTTGGGTTGCCAGTGAACCAAAGCTAAACCCATTATCCATAAATGAAAACATGCAGCGTTGCAGACCTTCCCAGGAGGGGCTGACCAACCAAAATTACGCCAACATGAGTCAACGAGGAGACTAGAAAACAAACCAGAAACACATCTAAAGCACTGCAGGCCCCACCTGCCTCAGTTATGGTCAAAGTTAGTGAACTTAAGGCTTCAATCTAGCTCAGATACAGTAGTGTAATCTTAAACAAGATATTCTCAAACTTGGAGCAGGAAAAACTCAGGTGTTGCTGACATTAATTATTAGGTTTAGGAACCAATTATTTTCTTCCCAGCTGAGTTTGAGTAACTTTAATTTAATGATTTAAACATTTGTATTTTTATTTACTCATGTTATCTTTGTCCGATATTTGTGTGATAATATGAAACGTGTGACAGAAAACAGTAAAGGTGTGATCACTTTTTCCTAGTAGTATATACATGAATGCCAAATATTAGATAAATTATATACACAGAGTGATCGATTTCTCTTAAGCTTACTGAATATAGTATACCTAACAGCTAAAGGAAACCAAAATTTGAAAAAAGCAGAACATTACATAAGTCCACCAAAAAATCATTTTAATACAGAAATGTCACATTATGGAGAGAACTGGAGACTAACTTGACAGTTGTTCAGTAAAGTCAACAGGAGGGTCAGCCATACAAGACAGAAAAACTGCTAAGACAGAACTATCCAAAAATATCATTTGCAAAGTTGAGTGGAGGAAAAAAGTGCGCTAGAAATAGCTGAAGAAGCAACAGACAACTGCAGCATTGCTATTGCTCTAAAATTAATTATTTTCTGAGAAATCCATTCTTGTTTCTAGAATTTGACATAAATAAGCCATAATGATCTAAATTAACAGGCAAATATTTTTTAAATATGTAACTGTGAGAAAGGAATATATATACAACTTTCTCTTTTTGAGCTGAAGTCAATATTTAGGGTCAACATGGGGCCATAAGCAGCCACAAAATTACACTCTAGGTCAGCTCTGAGTCACTGTAAAAATATCTCCTTTTACAAAATAATTCCAGAAATGACACAAATGGAGCTAAATGATACTGTGAATGTTTTTATGAGCCGACTGAATAATTGAAATTGGAATACAAAAGATATGCACACATTATTACCACACAGTGTTCAGAAGATGCTTTTTAATTGGATAATAAAACAAAAAACAAAAACATAATGTTCCACCCTGGAACCTCCATCAATGTAAATGCTTCTGATTCAGGCCCAGATTAGCTTTCAGGTCTGGTTTCACCTCAGTAAAGTCAGAAATAGAAAACAAGACACAGCTCTATGTGATGTTACAGCTAGGTGATTTTATTATCGTTCCAACATGGACTGGGTCAGGGCGTTTGTGCACTTCTGGTGCTGGACTGTGGGATTCAAATTATCTTGACAATAGGGAAATATTTGTGAGCGGAGAAGTCAAACTCTGGCAGCACCTGTAGATACAGGAATATAAAATTCATCACACTCCAATAAAGTAGAGCTGATGCATAACAACAGCTAAAAAAGCACTTGACAGAAAACGGACTGCTTTCTTTTTAAAAACATGAACTAGTCTACATTTTGAAAAAAGCTCTAAGATATTTTCATTGTAAATAAATTGTGTTACCTTGGTTTCCTTCTTGTGGCCCCCGGCTAGAAGCTTCATCACTACTATGTTGGGCTTGGCCACCTTCAGTATGCGGTTTACCTGCCATCAATAATTTATTTGTTATTGATAGCCATAAATAATGGAGAGGAAATAAATGTGTTGTAATTCCAACATGATAATAATTGCACTAATAATCCCAGTAGGGATTGAATATCCCTATTGCCAATAGGGATATTGCCAACATCTAATGTTTGATCAAAAACATTTTAAACCACCAGGTGTTTTTATTTAAAATAATCCTGATCCTTCTAGGCATCAAATTTCATTACTGTAGGAATTTAATTATTTACTGATACTTGAATATTTATCTACTTTAGAGCTTGCAAAAGTTGAAAAATGTTCCACCATAACAGATTAACAACAGGTTGACTTCCTGACCTCAGCGTCTGGGTTGGGCACACTTTCTAGGATGAGCTTGGCCTGCTGGAAGTGTTTGCTGGCAGCCAGGTAGAGGTCTGCAGAACCTGGGGGAGGATTGTACTTCTTCAGATCCGACATTTCCTGGAGAGGGGAAGAAAAGCTAAATAAGTTTGAGATAGGATAGGAGGTCTGCCGGATAGGTCACACACTGACTTTACCTTAAACTGGATGTAGTGCACAGGCGGGGGAGTAACTACACTGTTGAAGGGAGCAAAGCGATGCTCGTAGCGGACTTGTTCGCTGTCCAGCTCAAACTGGGGCTTTCGCACCTTTCCGTCCATATCCAAAGCTACCATGGTCTGACAGAAGAGAAGCAGGAAGGACATTGTCAACTTGTCCTTTAGCACGTCAGGAAGGGTGTCAAAAACATAATTTATTGTTTCCTACCTTGTACATGCCAGCACACATATTCTGGTACGCTTGACTCATGGTGATCTCTTTGCCAAGAGGGCGAACTAAAGCAAAATAAAGCGGTTTCAGTGCTATGGAGCATCATGTCCCTTCCACATGGAAATGTAACATTTCGAATCATGCTTAGATTAGACTTAAAACTGCACCTTTCTTCTTCTTCTTGGTCTTTTTGCTGCTCCGTCCTTTCAGCTGTTCCTCCAGAATCCGCTCTTCTGCCATCTGAGAGGAGTCAGCTCTGCTTAGTGTCGACATCAGCCATGCATAGAGGAACTCTGACAAGTACCTACAACCACAAAACAAACAAAAACAGTTGATTAGTTTATATTTGATTTTTTATTTTTTTTAGATAAAGCCAAATTAAAAATAATACATGAGCACCAACCAGTAGATGTAATAGTATTCATGCATGCTGTAAAGCTCCAGTTCAAAACCACTCAAGAGATACTGGATCATGATTCTCAGGTTATGATAGAGGATCCAGGTGCCCAGACAGGCCAAATGTTGCCGTTGAGGCTCCAATTTCATCAGTAAGCTGTGCAGTGCTGCATCCACCTTCTCAGCCTGAAGAGCACAAAAAAACAAACATCTTATATAGCATCTAAACTCCCCAAGCCAATCTAGCTTGTGATACACACAACAAAACACTGGTATTTTGTTTAACCTTTAAAATGACTGAATCTCACCTCATCCTGTAGCGTAGCAAACTCTTCAAGAATATGGCCCAGTTTGTCTCTCTGCCGAGCTCGGTTGTGTCCGTGGATCTGGATGAGGTTGCAGAAAGGCTGCACAGGAAAACAGCAGGTTTCAGTGGAAGTGTTATGAAACCATAGCAGTTGATATGTAATAGTCATATCTCTCATTAGGCACAGCTCCCTGTAACGGAACTAAGCAAATGTGCTAAAATCCTAGGAAGTACATCAATGCACAAATCTGAATGTCTAGAATATACCCTGGAGCAGTGAGTAACAAAGGAGTCGATGTAGTCCTTGGCCTGGTGGTTGTTGAAGAGACAACATCTGGACACAAAAATCACATTATTTACTAAAGACAACACTAATCCTAACCTTAAATGCAGCTAAACTGCTGACAGAAACAAAGACTGTACACATTACTCATAATCTATTGATTATAATATTGTAATAATCATAATACCCTACATTTAACAAAAACTTACTTGTAGGAGAGGACTGGTGGGCTAACAAAGTATCTCAGGGCATCTTTAATCATATCCTGCATCAGGTGAGTGCCAAACACTTTCTTATTGTCTATCAGGAACGTCGTCTGAAAAGAAGAGACTTGCATGCACTTCAAAAAAAAAAAACAACCCAACACATTTACATTTTTTCGCACTGTCTTCACATTAAATCAGATTAAACATTTCCTGTTTCAGGTCACTTAGGGTTATCAATATTATTTGTGTTTGAAAATGCCAAAGCATTATGGAAAAAAAACCCCAACGTGTTTTGTGACTTTATTTAAAGTCACAAAACAGAAGTTTTCCTACATCAAGATTATTATATCTTAATCATTTAGAAAAGCCCAGACAAAGAAGTCAGCTGTGTGAGCTTTAAATATGTTAAAGCTAACATATTTTAACAAATTCAGCAACCACTGAATCCAAATTCAGTTGCCGCAAGAGGGAGTGGTGCTCTAGTTTTAACGTGGCCCTAGTACAGAACCATGAGGAGCCCCACAACTAATGAATTTTAGAAAGGATTTGTAATAATCTACGTAAAAATGTTGCAATCAAATAGCAACATTTTTATGTAGCAACTAAATCCACCTAATGACACAACTGGGAATTTCCATGATGCAAACCTCAGAAAGATTATTAGTGCCATTCATAATGCTGTGTCTCCTCCCAATAAAAATAAAAAGCTATTTTCTTGTGGTCATTTTATCACTAATGAAGATCAATACTCATCTGTCTTATGATGAGTACAGAATGCACTTGTCTTTCCCAATTTGAGGAGTGGGTAAAAGACACGGTTCTCAACTTCCTTGATACTTATGCCAACTTGAAAAGGAAATAATTGCTTGCAGTCAAATGACTGAAAAAAAAAACTGTTCTTGTTCAAAAAGTACATAATAAATTACAAAATGAGATCCAATAAGCTCAGTTTTAAGGAATTTTGTTAAATCATTTTTAGGTATTTTTTCAACACTAGCTGTGAGGACAATACAGGAGACTCATATTTTCATACCTGGAGAAGAGATCTGGAGAGCACACAGGGTGACTGCTCACTGAATTCACAAAAGAAGTCCTGAAAAAACAAGAGTCAGAGATCCTTCATCCACAAAACATCCTGGAAACCATATTTACAGGACGGTTTCCAGAGAAGCCAAGAATATGTAACTAATAATCATTTGAAGCATTTGAAATATAGTGACAAAAAAACAATCTTTTTCTGTGTTTTTTTTACTGGAAGAAAGATATAAACAAAATGGAAAAGAACATTTTGTGTTCTGAAGTAGCTTATTGTACTGTGTTTACCAGAATGCCGTGTAGGTTTGTGGTGTTGACCACATCACAAACCGTCTTGACGCGTTCTATGAGCTTGCTGAAGTAAGCCACCATGTCCTCCCTCTTGATGATCTTGGCGTAGCGAGGAAAGGTTGGTGGCAGCAGTCGTTGGTTCACTAGAGGCTCAAAGCCCATCATAATGGGGTGGTCTGCCATTTTCACACACAAACAAGTACATCATATTTTTTGAACTAAACACTGAAAAAAGCGTGTAAAGGTCAAATCTAGCAGACTGGAGCAAGACAAAAACAATGTTGGCTAAGTAAAAAAAAAATCTAGAACACAAAAATGCAAATAATTTGTACATAACTTAGTTTACTTAAAGCTTGTAAATAATTTCAATGTCAAAGCTTATGTTTGACTTGGTGGTTTCAAAGTGTGTGTTACCTCCTTTTGTGGTGTCATTTTGGGATTGGATGCCATACTGGATGCTGGAATGAATGGGTGGCAGCAGGTCAGCTGCCTGAGCAACAAGCTTCTGGGCCTCACTCACTGAGCTGGTCTGGTGAATACACAATTACAATCATTTTGTCTTTCATTCACATCTGGTTGTGCATCTTGATGTTTTCAACCTAAAAAAAAGCTTATTTATTTATTTATTTGCAGGGCTCCTTCCCTCCTTTCCTTTCCAAAGTTTATACTTATTCAGATTCTGTTTAGTTATTAGACTTTTCCATTGGTTTTTATAACAATCTGATCAAGTTTACGAATTGCACAAAGCAGTTGTCAATGACCTGTTGTATTACCAGGGTGTTTCATTACTTTTTTCAGCATTTGCAATAACTTGGATAAAGTCTAATTCAAAACCAGTAGTCTTCTCAAATCATAATGTCCATCTTTGTGATTAATGAATATGCATCCTTCCAGTTTCAGACCCATACTCTAGACCAAATAATAACACAGCAGTTTTGAAGGTCACTATTTGGAATCTAAACAAGACCCAAAACAAGACAAAGTTTAAAAACCTTTTAAAAAAAATTCTCCAGAGGTCAAAAAGCAGTGAAGTTACTCTTTAAAAACAACCTGCAATGTGGCAAGTTAATGTTTAAAGATATTTGTAAAAGCCTTAATTGTTATACATTTAGATTTTTATCTTTTATAGGAATACATCTGAATGTTTTTTACATACCTATTGATATCTTCAAAATGATGAAAGTGGTTTAATATTTTTCAGACTTTTCGAGTCCGTATTGGAACCCTGTCAGGTATTTTTGTTAATACACTGACATATTTGTGCATATATTTAATGTTCCAGTCTCCATGTTTCTGAATTGTATAAGGCCGTTTTCCTGATATGCACGTTTCTTTGTTTGCACCTTACCTCTTTCTTGGTAAAGGCAATCAGAGCAGTCAGCAGCAGGCGTGTAAACTTGATTCTGTTGAAAAGTGCCAGACACTGCTGGTGCTTCAAAACAAGATATAAAAACACACAAGATGTCAGTGTTTTCCTGGCATGCATTTCTTATTTTAAATTAACAATGAAAAAGTTAATGCTCAGAACAATTTCATTTCCCATATTTATTACAACAAAGCTACTGGAAATTTCAAAATAGTTTTACAGCTCATTTGAATTTCACACGACCACAGATGAGATGGCAAACAATATGCGAGATATATGCAAAAGTGTAAAGTTATTAGTTTCAGAACAATGGGGCAATCTGATTTACTGCATGCAATCCTACACCCATCATAAGGTAGCACAACTAAATGTGCTAAAAGAAAATCTATACTAAATATATATAACACAGTAAACTCACTTCCAGCTCAACTTCTGGGTTTCTCTGCTCGCCTTGCCGGCTGCGTGTGCTCTGTGAGGAGAAGCAAAGTATATCAGAACATAGAAAGTAGGGGACATTGGGCTTAGTTGAGTCAAAGCATGAGCTGAACCACCCCTTGTTTCTAGGAAATTGTAAAAAAAAAAAAAACAATCATGTGACCAAATAATTAGGAGGAAGGCATCATTTAACAAAGGTTTTGAAAGTAAGAACCTTATGGGTAAAGCGGTTCGTCTTCTGGTTCTTAAAAACTGTTTTTCAGTTTTGAAAGTGAATTTACTCTATCATAAGTTTTATAAGAATTGCATGATAGGTATTTTCTCAACCTATATGAAAAGAACCACAGACAACGTTACTTAGTTTTCAACCAAATTCTTGCAAGAAATGAGAAGGCACAGAGGATCAGCTCCTACAAGCCGATCTCCTTGCGTTCTGCCATTCTGCTGCAAAACTTGTCTTTTTATTAGCAGGGAAAGGAAGTGAATGGGATGTGGGAGAGTGATCTTAACAAAAAAGGGGGGCTATCCTGATAACAAGGAAGTGAAAACAGAAACTAAATTCTACACACAGACAATTAGAGGCAACTAAGGAGTATCTCAGGAAGTTCTCCTAAAGAAGCACCTCCGAAAACATGCTTGAGGTCAAGGAAAGGTTAGTTTTGTCTTGCACACAGTTTAACAAGTTCTTCCTCTCTGGAGTGAGAACACTAAACCTTAAAATATAAAACAACTAGTAATATAAAACTACTAATGTAAGAAAGATAACAAAACATAATAAATCTAACATTGCATTTAAGAAATATTTTAAAATTAGTTTCATATATCAATTGTAATATGTATGAGCTACAACATGAGGTCATAAACTGAAGATAAAAGAGTAGCAAATAAAGTCGAAATGGGGCAAGTTGAGCCATTTAACGATACGCTGCCTCAACTTACCCCATACGCTTAACGCAGTTATTTTGGCTGTAGCCTACATATCTTCAATATTAAATCAAAATTGTGCATTTATATGATTGCAGAGTGGACATTACGCCTTGTGCATGTAAACAAAAAACAATTAGGGGAGCCACCGCTAACGTTCTTCAAAGAGCAATCAGTGAAGTTGGAGAAGGGAAGTCTACTGGATCAGCAGTAAAACTTACGAAATAGACAAAGTGACACTGAAAACATTCACTGACAAAAAAAGAAAAAAAAAAGTTTGAAAATGATAGGCTAAAAGGATTTCCTCAGATGTCAAGGAGTTTCAAAATTCCAAACATATTAAGAAAGAAGCTAACATTTCCAAATGTTAATGTCCGGTTCCCAAGGCCACTTAAAAACATTCTGATGTTTTTTTTTTACTTGATGTAGAGATCCTAAATACAAAAATTGGCTGCAGTAACAGAGAGTAAAATACCTTGACTTTCCTCTGTAACTCGTCTTCCACGTCTTTGAGCATGCCTACAAAAGATCAGCATGAGAGAAAGAAACGTCTTATTTATCTGAACACACTGCATATGTTTACAACATACAACAAATAAGCACCTGTCACCCGCAGGTCTGTGACGTTATTGGCCATCTTGAACCCATAAGTCATTGCCTGGAAATCCTCCTATAGAAAACATGAGTTAAAAATCACTATTTAGACATTGACATTAAAATGTTTCAAATCCTCTCTCTTCTTAAACGGCATAACATATTGGTAAATTAACAAATTTGTCAATGTAATCCAATTCGGATCTTAGTTTTCATTGGTGGCTAAACATTTTTAAGGAAAACAAATCCAGGCTTTTCCAGAATTTCAATTCCTGAGTTCTGTCACTTTAAAATGTGAAACAGCAGTTCGTTATAAATTCAATGAAATTTTGCCTGATTTTTGATAATTACTAGGCATTGCCCTTGGCAAAGATAAATAAAATGGGCAGATTTACATATGGAAACTTGGGAAAAAAAAGCAAGAAACTGGGTAAGTGGATGGATGGAACTAAGGAAAGAAGGGCAAAAGAGGAGGGAGATCAGGAAGGAAGGACCACACAAGAAAAACTTAAGAAGGAAGAAAAAATGGAAACAAGGGAAGAAAAGAAGAAGACGAGGGAGGTAAAAATAGAATAAAGAAATGAAAAAAAATGAAGGAGCAAAAGACAATATTTATTCAATGGGAATGAAAATATGAATATTTTTCTACACTCGTATTTTTTTCTGTATTAGTAAATACCTGGAACATGCAGTAATCAAATTCCATACTAAATTTCCTGCGTAGGAATCTTGAAATTCATCAAGGGACTATTTTTCTCGGAGGTAATGGCCTGAACATATTCAGTTATTTACACACATTCACACCTGGAAGCTGCCAAGTACAGTCGTAGCCAAGCCTACTCTTTAATGAGGCGCTGCAGTGGAGATGTAATGCACCTCAGCGGTGTTAATGAGTGACTTAGAATACATACCTCAAGGATTTTCTAACTAGACTTCATACCTTCAGCCTTCTCTATCATTTATCCCCACAATGAGCAGAAGAGGTTAAACAGCTCACCTCTTCAAACACAGCTGCCTTGTTGACTTTTTCTCGCGCGATGTCACACACTTTTAGTAAACCCAGGGCAAAGGCCTTGAGTGCTGGCTCCTCAATGAGGTCGGGGTTATGTACGTACAGGCAGGTGAAGACGGTCTGTGCCAACGAGTGACCCTCCAGCCATGTTATCTTGGTAAACACATGTAAAAACACACAATGTATGAACATTGGATTTTATGTTTTTAAAGTTTTACAAGTTTTTATACAGTACAGACCAAAAGTTTGGACACACCTTCCAATTCAATGGGTTTTCTTTATTTTCATGACTATTTATAAGGCAAGAAATCCCACTTATTAACCTGACAGGGCAACACCTATGAAGTGAAAACCATTTCAGGTGACTACCTGTTGAAGCTCATCAAGAAAATGCAGAGTGTGTGCAAAGCAGTAATCACAGCAAAAGGTTGCTACTTTGAAGAAACTAGAATATAAGGGGTATTTTCAGTTGTTTTACACTTTTTTGTTTAGTGCATATTTCCACATGTGTTATTCATAGTTTTGATGCCTTCAGTGTGAATCTACAATGTCAATAGTCATGAAAATAAAGGAAACTCATTGAATTAAAAGGTGTGTCCAAACTTTTGGTCTGTACTGTATGTACAAAAACTTTGTATATATTCTTATTAGAATAAATGTCATGTTAATTTGGGGATTTTAAGTTGTTTGAATGCTTCTTCATTATACTAGACTGATATTAAAACAAGTAACTTTAAAGAATTTGAAAACAAGGATTAGTTTAACAGGTTTCACTGTGGCCAAATAGGTCGATCTTTGTCTCCTCTGGCCATAAAACGTTTTCCCAAAGGACTCTCACAAGACAAGGATTTAAAATACATCAAAAATAGTTATGGATTGGACAAAGGAGGCCAACATAAAGCTTCAAGGATGCTCAGCTAAAACGAACTCCACCAATACTGAAGAAAAGTGGTCAAATATCCAGGTGGAATTGTGCCAGACACTTGCTGATGGATACAAAACCATGTGACAGATTGCTAAAGGTAATACTAACCAAACATTTTTGGGGGGCTGATGTATATATTTGGGATTGAAAGTACAATTTCAAAACTTGTGCTCCTGACAAAAACACTATCATTATCTGATATATTATTAATCCACTTATAAAAATTTATCATCAAAAAACCTCAAATTAATATGACACTCAAGCATGGATGTATGTAAACTTCAAACCAGCAGAACTAAGAATTTTGTGGAACAATTGTCTTGATAAGGTTTTATTAGTTCAGATTCTTCAACCCTCCAGTAAGTAGATAAATCCATATAGTTGATGTAACCAACTTTTAATATACATTTTTCTACATCCAGTGAAGTATCAGAAAACCTCTGGACCACAGCATCTTCTTGGCCATTCACTACTATAATTTAAGAGAAATCTAATAATATTGCATGTCCACTTAAACTTCAGAAACTATAACTAGGTAATTTACCAAAAATAAAAAACCCTCACCAAACAGCAGAAACAAGTGTCAATGATCCCAATGAGCTCAGGAAGACTGAGCTCTTTCACCTTGATGGCACCCTCCTGGAATTGATGTCAAATAGTAAATCAAGTTACACAAAGATAGCTGGCTTATTAGATTTCTATGTAATAGAGCAGATAAAGTAAATGTGTAAATTGCATGGTAGAAATTTTGCCTTTGTGTTTTTACTGCTGTACCTTAATTGCTTGTTCAAAATTAAGCACTTTCCTATTGACCTGGTTTCCGATCATTCCTGCATCCATCTTGGGATCCATCATTTCGATAGCAGACATGGCCTCAAACAAGCCAAACCTGCACCATAAGAGAAAACTCACTCTTTTCTCTTCTGAAGAATGATATGAAAATTATTTTGTTTTCATTAAACAACTAAACTACAAACAACATAAAACTGGAAAGTGTTCAGGAATATTAACCAACAACAAATCCTCTTTTCAATGAGCTAAACTTTAATTCTGATAATTTTTTTTTTTGTTGAGAAGCTGTAACTAATCATGTAGAAATTAATGCAATTTTGTCATGCTTACAGTTTATCGTGAAGCAGTTCTCCGAGGTTCAACTCTGCAAAAAACAAAATAAGAACAAGTTTGTAAAAATAATCAATCAATCAAATTTTATTTGTATAGCACATTTCAGCAGCAAGGCATTTCAAAGTGCTTTACATCATGTCAAACACAAAAACACAATGCAACATAGAATCAACAATCAAAACACGACATTAAGTCAGGTTCCATCAATAAATTTGTAATTGATTACGTTTCAAATACAATCCTAAACAGGTGGGTTTTTAGTCGAGTTTGCATCCATTAAAAGGTTTACCTTTCTCTGGATGCAAGAAATAATGATCCCTTCTGCATCTGCTGAATTTCCAAACAGTGAAATATCAATAAAATATTTTACCTTTGCAGGCACCCTTGAACTCATGAGTGATATCAACCCAATTGGCATTGTTCTTCATCTTTTCCGGTATGCCCAGCACCCAGCCAGTATCATCATCTTCAACTGCTGACTTCATCACCATGGTAACCAATAATAACTTAAAGTGAAAAGAGAAGATTATGCCAAGTAATTGACATTGTAACACTGTGACATTATCAGAGCTCAAAAACAGTTGACTCAATAATCAGTTTCCCCCACGACTTTTCTGAAGTAATATTTGAGTTTGATGGACTTTGACTACAGCGACGTGCAGTCCACCTCCAAAACAGACTGCAAGAGATTTTTGACATCCTTTTAAAAAGTGCATCCAAGTACATGTTAGTAGTTGATGAAATTATAGACCAAGTAAATTTAAGTGGAATTACCCAGTTTTGATTGATTTAGTAAACTGGTTTTAAAAAAAGAGATACGATTAGCGTCATTAGTATAGTAACCGGTTCAAAGACCGATTCACTGGCGCGTTAAATTGACTAAGGAGTGGACTCTTTAAATATTAGCACACTTAGATCAATAAGTGGTTATAATAAAAGACTATGGCCACGATACGTAATGCGAATGTGTTGTATGGGCTTATTTAAATCGATTTCACGTTATGTTCAGGAGGACATTGAAGATGCTTTGAGAAATTCTAAGCATAGTATGTAAGGCACATACATGGCAACTAACTGCGTATTTGGGCTTTCTGCTAGTGCTATCAAAAATATCAGAAATAACCTGGTGACATTTTACCAAGAACGTACAAACACAAAGATGAAGCCATCGCGACAGTATGATGGTAAAGACGCGTGATGATGTTAGCTAGCTTTCGACACTTTCAGACACCGTGTGCAAACTAACGATTTATTTACAGCAAATACAACATAATTATGAACATTTTACATGTTGTTTCACTATCTCCAATATAACAAACAGGAAATCTGTGAATCATGAAATTGTTATAAACCAGCACTAACCTTGTTTTTTAATTCCTTCGAACGCTGTAAAGTCTGGAACATAAATTTTACGTCATAGGCTGCAGTCAACCTGGGATTTGTAGTCCAAATAGGTACGAGACACGCTCCTATACGCAATATATCGCGGAACTGACAAAATTAAAATGTAAAAACTGAAGATAACTTAGAAGTTGTATTATAAGACGTGGTTTACATTCGGTTTTATTTTAATTGCGCATAGAACAAACAAAATAGAAAGACGTCGTTACTCTCGCGTTGCTACTCCCTCTGCTCTCATCACATCATCAGCAGGGCGTTTCAGGCAAACAGTAGCAGCCCCCCTTATCTCAGACTTGATCCTCTCTCAGCTGGACGGCATCTCCTTTTCGTGCAGGTTTGAGAAATGGTATTTTGCTTTTATTGTATGGATCTGCTGCTTTGTCTTAGCTCGCGTTGGGTTATAAATTGAGCATTGCTAGCTTATTTCACCGTTAGCTGGCCTGCTGGTGCAGACAGTCGGCCGTTAATGAGTGACCAGCACAGCAGGTGCAGAGGCCATAATCTTCAACTGGGTAATTCAACTTGGCATCTTTAAGATAAACAATAAACTAAAATGCAAATTTGAACTTGCTGCCAGAAGCCTAGTTTAAAGAGGAGGCAAAATTTCGTCCTTAATAAATTCTACATGGTGGGAAAAGACCGGTCTACCGTCTGTTGTGGCGAAGTATGGGTAATGTGTCAGCTGTTACACTGGTTTTTGAAAGTATGAGCTACCCTTTGGCTGCAGCTTTACTCCCCTCAAACCATAATGATCACTCTAAATTATCTGATAAATGTTCCTGCACATAGTGATGATGAAGGTCTGTTTCAGTATCAGTATGTGAAATTTTGTGAAAAAATAAATAAATAAATAAAACCCAAAACTGTTGAGTAAGGTTTCCTGATTCTCAGCTGCTTTTGCACTTTCTGTCCATATTGCAACAAAACGTTAGGTGAGAAAAAAATAAGTCCTTTCTAAATGTATTTATTTTTTAAATCTAGTGTTTTCTCAGCGTTTTCCACATAATTTAGCTTTGTGTTGATTCAGTTTCCATTTAACTTTAAATGTAAGACTTAAATACTGATAGGAAAGGATAAAAACTCCTTATCCTTTCCTATTAAACTAAAACTGTTTTAGTTTTCCCCTAAAAACTAAACTTTTGAAACTTCTGCCTTGCTCTGCTCATGCACAGAATTTCATTACATTTTCATGTAGTTAATGTCGTCCCAATTTATTGATGTGGGACACAGTTTTGATTCCAATGCAGATTCAGCAAAAGTATTTTTAAAAAAGAGAAAAGCTATTAAAGAATAATTTTAGAAAATGAATCTAGAGCAGTGCAAGATGGGCCTAAACGTAAGACCTACACTCCATATACTAGTCTGCCTGGATATGAAGTTGTAAAGACTAATCTTTTTCATGACATGTTCAGACTGTTAATGCATTGCCAAGAAGAAGGCACATCATTGATAATTTTAGAGAAGCGGCCATTGCTTTCCGTCAGCCTGGCATGGTTTATACAGTCAGATCCAAACAATTTTATAAGTTCATCATAGTACACTGGGTCTGCTACATTTCCTGTCACAGTTACATGACCTGACCAAACGTGATGACAACCAGGAGTTTATTTCCAAAACTAGGGTAAATTAGGCAGTAGCTTGTGTTGTCCTGAGAAGACTCTTCTTTGTAAAGCTGTAATAACATGGATTTTGAACTTTCTCATTTGGTTTTAAAAGGCAAAAGTTTGGATGTTTTTACCAAAATTCAATGCCGTTGTTGGTGAAAACCCTTTCTTGAGGTTAAGCACCTTCATGCACACCATCAGTGACAGTGGTTGAGGGCTAATAGATTTTGACTTGTTTTGGAGACTCAGAGCTAACTATGAATTACCGTACTCCTACTCTTGTAGTTTAGAGGAAGATGTAGGTGCATTAGTCTGATCGCTGTGGAGTGGTCCTTAACACTAAAGCAAATCTACAACAGAATGGCTTTGCATGAAAAGAAACGTGGTGTTGCAATGCTCTGTTTACCTATAAATCTATCACTCCATGACCCTAAAGCCTCGTAAGCAGAAGCAGTGCTCTAAATATAAATCTTACCCATTATCAAACAGGCTGTTTTACAATTGCAATGACATCAAATATTGCAAGTATGACACCAAGCAGTTTATTTTGAAACACAGATGTAGTATTTATGCTTATAACTGACAGTGACACAAATAGCTTGAGAAACAAAAAAAGCAATCTTATCTAAACCAATTTTGGGGTTTAACATGAATAATCATTTTCACTTCATAATTAGTTGTCACACTCCTCCATGGGCTGCCACCTTATCGTGGTGGAGGGGTTTGAGTGCCCCAATGATCCTAGGAGCTATGCTGTCTGGGGCTTCATGCCCCTGGTAGGGTCACCCAAGGCAGACAGGTCCTAGGTGAGGGACCAGACAAAGTGCAGCCCGAAGACCCCAATGATGAAGGAAAACCTTGGACTTGGTGTTCCCTCGCCCGGACGCGGGTCACCGGGGCCCCACTCTGGAGCCAGGCCTGGAGGGGGGGCACGATGGCGAGCGTCTGGTGGCCGGGCTTTTACCCATGGAGCCCGGCCGGGCTCAGCCCGAAGAGGAAACATGGGCCCCCCCTCCCATGGGCCCACCACCCGTGGGAGGGGCCAAAGGGGTCGGGTGCACTGTGTGATGGGTGGCGGCCAAGGGAGGGGACCCTGGCGGTCCGATCCTCGGTTGCAGAAACTGGCTCTTGGGACGTGGAATGTCACCTCTCTGGTGGGGAAGGAGCCGGAGCTAGTGCGTGAGGTCGAGAGGTTCCGGCTAGAAATAGTCGGTCTCACCTCGACGCATGGCTCTGGTTCTGGAACCAGTCTCCTTGAGAGGGGCTGGACATACTTCCACTCTGGAGTTGCCCAGGGAGAGAGACGTCGGGCAGGAGTGGGCATACTTGTTGCTCCCCATCTCGGCGCCTGTACGTTGGGGTTTACCCCGGTGAACGAGAGGGTAGGATCCCTCCGCCTACGGGTGGGGGGACGGGTTCTGACTGTCGTTTGTGCTTACGGGCCGAACGACAGTTCAGATTACCCACCCTTTTTGGAGTCCTTAGAGGGGGTACTGGAGAGTGCTCCTCCTGGGGACTCCCTTGTTCTGCTGGGGGACTTCAACGCTCACGTGGGCAACGACAGTGAGACCTGGAGGGGCGTGGTTGGGAGGAACGGCCCACCCGACCTGAACTCGAGTGGTGTTCTGTTGCTGGACTTCTGTGCTCGCCATGGATTGTCCATAACGAACACCATGTTCAAGCATAAGGGTGTCCATATGTGCACTTGGCACCAGGACACCCTAGGCCGCAGTTCGATGATCGACTTTGTCATCGTTTCATCGGATCTGCGGCCGTATGTCTTGGACACTCGGGTGAAGAGAGGTGCGGAGCTGTCCACTGACCACTACCTGGTGGTGAGTTGGCTCCGGTGGCGGGGGCGAAAGCCGGTCAGACCTGGCAGGCCCAAACGTGTTGTGAGGGTCTGCTGGGAACGTCTGGCGGAATCCCCTGTGAGACGGAGCTTTAACTCCCATCTCCGGCAAAACTTCGAACACGTCCCGGGGGAGGTGGGGGACATGGAGTCTGAGTGGACCGTGTTCCGTGCCTCCATTGTCGAGGCGGCCGATCGGAGCTGTGGCCGCAAGGTTGTCGGTGCCTGTCGCGGCGGCAACCCTTGAACCCGTTGGTGGACACCTTCGGTGAGGGATGCCGTCAGGCTGAAGAAGGAGTCCTATCGAGCCTTTTTGGCCTGTGGGACTCCGGAAGCAGCTGATGGGTACCGGCGGGCGAAGCGGCATGCGGCTCGGGCGGTTGCTGAGGCAAAAACTCGGGTGTGGGAGGAGTTTGGAGAGGCCATGGAGAAAGACTTCCGCACGGCTTCGAGGCGATTCTGGTCCACCATCCGGCGTCTCAGGGGGGGGAAGCGGTGCAGCACCAACACTGTTTATAGTGGGGATGGTGTGCTGCTGATCTCTACTCGGGACGTTGTGGGCCGGTGGGCAGAGTACTTCGAAGACCTCCTCAATCCCACCAACATGCCTTCCACTGAGGAAGCGGAGCCTGGGGACTCTGGGTTGGGCTCTCCAATCTCTGGGGGCGAGGTCGCCGAGGTGGTTAAAAAGCTCCGCGGTGGCAAGGCCCCGGGGGTGGATGAGATCCGCCCGGAGTTCCTTAAGGCTCTGGATGTTGTAGGGTTGTGTTGGTTGACGCGACTCTGCAATATCGCATGGACATCGGGGGCAGTTCCCCTGGATTGGCAGACTGGGGTGGTGGTCCCCCTGTTCAAAAAGGGGGACCGGAGGGTGTGCTCCAATTATAGAGGGGTCACACTCTTAAGCCTCCCTGGCAAGGTCTATTCAGGGGTCCTGGAGAGGAGGGTCCGTCGGATAGTCGAACCTCGGATTCAGGAAGAGCAGTGTGGTTTTCGTCCTGGTCGTGGAACACTGGACCAGCTCTACACCCTCAGCAGGGTCCTGGAGGGTGCATGGGAGTTCGCCCAACCAGTCTACATGTGTTTTGTGGACTTGGAGAAGGCGTTCGACCGTGTCCCTCGGGGAGCCCTGTGGGGGGTTCTCCGGGAGTATGGGGTACCGGGCCCTTTGATACGGGCTGTCAGGTCCCTGTATGACCGGTGTCAGAGTCTGGTCCGCATTGCCGGCAGTAAGTCGGGCTCGTTTCCGGTGAGAGTTGGACTCCGCCAGGGCTGCCCTTTGTCACCGATTCTGTTCATCACTTTCATGGACAGAATTTCTAGGCGCAGCCAAGGTGTTGAGGGGATCCGATTTGGTGGCCTCAGGATCTCATCTCTGCTTTTCGCAGACGATGTGGTCCTTTTGGCTTCATCAGATCGTGATCTGCAGCTCTCGCTGGATCGGTTCGCAGCCGAGTGTGAAGCGGCCGGGATGGGGATCAGTGCCTCCAAATCCGAGGCCATGGTCTTGAGCCGGAAAAGGGTAGAGTGCCTTCTCCGGGTCAGGGGGGGTGTCCTGCCCCAAGTGGAGGAGTTTAAGTATCTCGGGATCTTGTTCACGAATGGGGGAAGAAGGGAGCGGGAGATCGACAGGCGGATTGGCGCAGCGTCTGCTGTCAAGCGGGCGCTGTACCGGTCCGTCGTGGTGAAGAGAGAGCTGAGCCAAAAAGCGAAGCTCTCGATTTACCGGTCGATCTACGTTCCCACCCTCATCTATGGTCATGAGCTTTGGGTTATGACCGAAAGAACGAGATCGCGGATACAAGCGGCCGAAATGGGTTTTCTCCGTAGGGTGGCTGGGCTCTCCCTTAGAGATAGGGTGAGAAGCTCAGTCATCCGGGAGGGACTCAGAGTAGAGCCGCTGCTCCTTCACATCGAGAGGAGCCAGTTGAGGTGGCTTGGGCATCTGGTCAGGATGCCTCCTGGACGCCTCCCTGGTGAGGTGTTCCGGGCACGTCCCACCGGGAGGAGGCCCCGGGGAAGACCCAGGACACGCTGGAGGGACTATGTCTCTCGGCTGGCCTGGGAACGCCTCGGGATTCCCCCGGAAGAGCTGGAAGAAGTGGCCGGGGAGAGGGAAGTCTGGGCCTCCCTTCTGAAGCTGCTACCCCCGCGACCCGACCTCGGATAAGCGGAAGAAGATGGATGGATGGATGGATGGATGAATTAGTTGTCACTGTATCGTAATGAATGCCTGTATCTACTTGGAATGTTGGATTTTATGAGTTCTGCTCTTGCTAATGTTTGCAAACCTCAATATGATTGTTTATATATGATTAAGAAAAAAAATATTTCAACCATTTGCATACCTCTTATGGTTGTACCAGCAGAGTTGCACTCAAATAGAGTGTTTCTGCATTTGAGTGCAGCCTATGTTAAAAATTTAATGTATAGCATCAAGGTTAGCAGTAGAAGAAGGCCTTGCATATAAATTCCTGAAACTTAAAGAGGAAGTATTTAAGTTTTACCATGAGTCTCTGGACTTTTCCAATGTTTAAGATAGAAATGCATGTGCAGGAATTTTTCACTCTGGTATCTAGTTATAATTCAATAGCATATATTGTTATGCTGTAAAACATTTTACTCTTTCATGACCCTACACATATTGTCAGTTTGAGACAAATCCTGCACATATTTATAGACTAGTACATTCAAAGCTGGAGACAGATGAGCTTTATTGTCAGCTGGTTTTGGCATAGTTGCTTGGCCGGCTCCAGTAGAGAGACCTGTGGGAACTCATGCGACACCGGGGGTGAAGGTTAATCATGCTTGTTTCCAAATGATGCACAATGTTTTGACTTGTTTTTTTTTAGTAATGTGGACTTTGTTTTCGTTCTCTTGCAGTCGACATGACCTTTTGACGTGGGGGAAAAATGAACAAGCCCAAAATGGCCACAGAGAAGGGGTGAGCTGATGCGTGCAAAGCCACACACACGGGCAGTGATGTGTGGGAATGTGTGTAGCTAAGAGAAACATTTTTTGTGTGTTTTATGAGCTCCTTTGCTCCTGATTTGCTTTTATGATGTTGTTCTGTCCCTTTGCTGTTTTAGCTTTTGACTCACTTCAGAGCAACCTCCGATCCCACTGTTTATCTTCTGGTCGCAGCATGTGTGACCATGTGAGAGAGAGACTGTCAGTATTTGTGCCAGAGAGTCCTGTGCAGAGATAATTACATGGCCTCCAGAAGTAGCCATGTGAATTTGTCACTACTAAAAATAATCTTTGTTCAGCTCTGTCTCAGGTTTATTTAGGTTCTACATCTGTTTTTGTTTCTTTGGCTGCTCATGCATTACATTCTTCCATCATTCTTGACGTTTTCTTTAATTTTCTGTCTTGATCACTCACTTTCTATTTCTGTTTTCGTCTCTGTCTCTCTCTCTCTCTTTATAAGGAATGAGAATTTCTGCTCTACTGGGTATAATCAGAGTTTAGATTTTTCAATGTTTGCCCTTGCTGTACCAAGTGACTCCTAATCTCTTGCTTCTAGTTCAGTGCCAGGGAAGTTCATATTATTAGAAAAATATTGGTCACCCCAGAAATAGCTAATCTCTCTGGAACAGCCATTAAGTCAGCTTTAGTAGAATAATAAATACATCTTAAAGTAGATCTGATGTGTGTTTGGTAACAGTGGGTTACCAGTGAGACTGTTCCTATTTATATTTCTTTGTTTTTGACATGCGGTGCCTTGCAAAAGCAGTGATGCCACTTAAGTTTTTTCTCATTTCGTCATCCTGAACCCCAGACTTAAATGTATTTGCTACTTTGGGTCAAATAAAACCTCAAGAAAATACTGTGAAGTTCATCAAATATAAATGTATTTGTCTATTAGATCATAGTTCCTCTGTTGCACAGCATGTGTCCGGTTACATGGAAGACAGAAGCGGTATGAGATAGACCTGTTGAGAACTTTGTGAATTCAAGTTTCAATGTCTTTTTTCCCCAGTGTTCCCAGTAACTCCAGGGTAGTAATGCTCCTCGGCCAGCTGGAGAAGATGGACGGGGAGGTCATGCTGAGAGATGTAGAAACAGCAAGACTGGTCACAGCGAAGATCCTTCATCTCATACAGACACAGGGTAAGGAAAGAAAAAAACTAGACACTTAAGATACGCGGACCACTTTATTAGGTACACATGTTCTTGTTAACACAAATAGCAATTCAGCCAATCACATGTTAGCAACTCAATCAATTTAGGTATTTAAAAACTTTCTGAAGTTCAAAACAAGCATCACAATGGGGAAAAAAATATTTACTTTACTTTTAATGTATTTTCTGGTTCCAGAAAAACTGGTCTCAGTATTTCAGGAATGTTCACCATCTTCGCAGATTTACAAGCAGTGGTTGAAAAGGAAGATGAGGAAAAAGGAGGTGTGTGGATGAAAATGCTTTTCTTGCTGTCAGAGGAGAGTTGGCAGACTGGATCAAGAAGGTAGAAAAGCAACAGCAGTTTAAATAATTTCCTTGTTAAAACCAAAACATGCAGAAATGATCACTGAAAACACGTTGGCATGTTGAATCTTGAAGCAGATTGTCCACAACAGCAGAAAAACAGAACGGGTGTCTCTTCAGTCAGATAAGAACAGAAAACCCAGGGTCCAGTTCACACACTCACCAAAATTAGACAAGTAAGTGCCTGATAAATAAGTGCTTGATTTGATAAGTCTTGATCTCAGCTGCAATATTCAAATGGTATGGTCAGAATTTGATGTAAACAACATGAATAGCATGGATCTATCCTACCTGTTTGGGGAATATTCTCATGACACACTATTAGCCTGGGAATATCACTTGAGCATTGTTTAAACTCCACATCCTAGCAGAGTGTTGCTCAACTTGTCCAACTCTGGGCCACCTGATCTACCCATTTTCTGATGCTTACTTTCAGCAGGATGATGCACCATGTAGCAAAAGTCAAATCATTTCATCTAGGACTGGATGATACGGCTCTAGTATCATGATATAAGCTTTTCTCATCAGTCATTATCAATAATTAGTCATTAGTTTTCTGTTTTAAATTTCTGAAATATTACCAAATTAGACGCCTAACTGTGCTTCTGTTATTAATTCCTTGTTAAAACCAAGATATGCAGAAACAATCAATGACTGTATTGAAACAAGTTTCAACTGTTTCAATACAGTTGAAACTTGAAATGAAGTGTATTGAACACAGTTCAATCTAGGACTGCATTGAATTCATCAAATGGCAATAAAATAAACAGGCCAAAATAAAGAGCCTTCCAAAGAAAATCATTACACAACACGATCATCGTCCACCTTCTGGATCAGTTTTCAAATCCGAGCATGATTATCTTCAATTTTTGCTGATTGCAGATATGAGGTTATAGCCTGATTTACTTTTAGCTCAGTGTTGCTAGGGAGCCAAATATTTATACATATAAACTTACAAAGTAATGTTTTAGCCTCTTTTTTTTTTTTCTTAGGTATTCGTAACCGTAAGCAGCTAAATTCCAGCAGAGATAAATATCCGACTGGTGAGGTCCGATAAGCTCACTTTTTCTTAAAAGCCACTTTGCCAAATGTTATTTAGATGTTTTTTTTCCTTTTGCTGTCCTAAATTATGTAGTCTCCAGTTTGTAATATTGACATCTCTGTAGACTTGATCAGTTATTTTACTTAAAACATTGAAACACCTTATTTTTCTTCTTATTTTTTCCTTTACACGTTCAAAAAGTTTTAATCAGGAGTAGTTAAGTAAATTAAAAGCTTATTTTAGCTCTTTGTGTGTAAATGGGTGCAGCAGTGGCTGAGGTGTAGATTGACTGATCTTGAGCCTCACAGTTTCTGATTACTCTTAAAGAGTAGTCTTGATCTCACAGCAGAAGGAGAAGGCATTGTGCCACATCACGGTGTTGAACACAGTGTAACATGAGTGTGGCCTGTTAGCAGGGAGCCTCTGTTGTAAACTCGGATTAGTTCAAATATCAGTTTCACATTGTTGTTACACTCTTACTCTCAATAAATGTATTTGTCTAAGTGGTGAAACTACCTGACAATTTTGATACTTGTTAAGGTCATTTATCAAGTAAATATGCTGAGCATTCTCATCGTTCTAGTTGTGACATGTCAGGATTGCCTGCTATTCTGCAATTGACATCGTTGTAAATAACAAGCACACTCACAAAACTTGCAATGTAAAGGCATAAACTCAGGCTCTTGGATATATGAAATGTACTTTCAACAACATTTGACTCAGTCATCTAAAAATATTATTGAATCATGAATAAAAACATCATCATATTCAGTTACAGATTATTGACTGATTTCCAATTCTAAGATTTCTTTTTAAATCTGCTATAATTTAACTGGTTTCTTTTTAAGGTGACAAATAACTACATTAAAAAAATCTGGCCATTCTGTTGTATTGTGTAGAAGCCAAAATAATAACACTCTGTGATAGGGCAGTCACTGTGATAAAGTTGTTTTTTTTAACAGAAAATTAATTTGGAGTTAATACTTTACTGTCTCACATTAGTGATTTGCATTATTAACTGATAATATCAGTCTGCTTGTGACCTTAAGAAATGTAAACTCTTACCGGGATATAAAAGATTTCCAATTCCAGTTCCCATACATACAGGCTGAACACAAAGGAATAAAATGAAGCCTTGAGCTCGAGCTGGTATTTAATAAAATGTGCTCCTGTTAAAATCACTCCTACACAATTTCAGGTATGAAATGACCAAAAATTCAGAAAGGTGAGAAATGACAGGCCCCCACTAAGGACTGACTCTTCGCTCCAGCTGTCTAATTGAACAACCCACATGCCGCCATAGAAAATACAGTAGCTTTTTAAATAGCTTCTTACACTGCTGTGCTTCCTCAGACTTTATTTTTAAACCATGGCCTCTGCAGAATCTTAAAGAGTCTTTATACTTTTTCCGTATTAGGTCTGAAAATGTCAGACCTTGAAATTATACTAGCTCATCAATGTTATTTAGTTATGTCAGTCAGCGTTTCTGTAGCATGCCAAGTCTGTTTCTGCTGGCACTGTCATGGTGTATGTTTAGGCTTTTACAACAAAACATTCTTTGAATTTTATTAGATGCTTTTTATAAGGTATAAATGTAATGAGCTTCAGCTTAAGAACTGGAATTTCACTGGCACCTGCTGCAGTTAACCATTCCATTACAAACCTCACTGTCTACTGTAAGAAGACAGTGAGGTAAAGTTGGATGACCAAGGTGTGAAACACTGGAATAACATTCCAACTGAAAAAAAATGACTAGATTATGTTTACTTGCTAAACACATTACGCAATTTAAAGTGATAAACATAGCTAGTCTGAGTTAAGAAGATTTTGAAATATAAACTATTAGTTTTATAAAGTCTTAAAATTAACTAATTGAAACTTTCAAAGTCATGTTGTATTAGACACCTCACTGATACTGAAAATAGCTAACTTTGACTCTTCTTCCTTCAGTAGCAACTTCCATACTGAAGAACTCAAGATGACCTGATAGAACCTTCCTACTTTGTGTTCATTGCTTGTAAAAAAAATATTTATCTAAAATTTCCGAGTTTCCAATCAGCCAATCACGCTGTAAATAATCTGGTCACCAACCATTTTCTCAGTCCTAAATATCTAAATATTTGTAAACAAGAACAACTTTCAGAGAAACAACTAGGGAATGCTTATTTTATGTAATTAAGTAAGGAATTTTGGTAAATCATTCATTTTCAAATGCCAACATGCTTTGCATTCCCTCTGACCTTGTTGTCATATCGTCTTTCCTGAATATCATCTTTCCTCTTCCCATAGTTTAGTTCTTTTCCTCTCTCCAAAGTCAAGCAGCTAATCCATTCTGACTGACGGGCGCAGTGGAAAACTGTCTGTCTGTAACTCTATCAATCATGATATACAGCTGTTCCCCTTCTCATCTCATGCTTTGCTATCTGTCAGTGCCTCCCCTGCAACTCCAACTTGAAACGTGTATGAGTATGACGTGGTCAGAGGAAAGTGGAAGGGGGGCTCTGACCCTGTTCACAGTAACTATACACTCCAGGAGGGACTTTTCTGTACTCTGTCTTAAGTTCAGAGTCTTAGGGGCTTAGGAGGCAGTGAAGAGGAACCTAAAGAAAGAACAAGAGAAAGCTAAGACTTATTATAGTGTCCTTTTCAGAGTTGTGTATGCCCTTACATCTTACCAGCTTTTACTTGAAGGGATGCATTTTAAACAACAGTTTTATGTTGAAGCAAGCAGTAGTTCAGTTGTTGGCAGAGTCTAAAGGGAGGTGCTTGTTACTAAGTGTGGATATTTGTGCACACATGGTAGAAGAGCAGGTGGATTGTGTTAACATCTAAGGAGATCACTGCTTGTCGTTAGGGGATGCAGACATACCAATGAAGCTTTGGGAGTTCTTCAACTTTTAGCATCATTTACTATTGCATATCAAACTCAGAAGGGTTCTGATTTACTGCGGTAAAGTAAAGGTGGTAATAGGGAGAACAGTGTACATTTTCATTCATCCCATCTGAGAAGTATTAGATTTTTTGTTTTTAAAATGGATTATCACTACACCAAGAGATACTATCCATCGCTGGACTATGCAGATTCTTCAGGTAGGGTGACAAATGACAAAATATAAGAGTAAATTATTTAGAGAGTTGGAATTGAGTGTAGAATTTGAAATATGGATATGTTCCTAATTCTCTATTTTTCTTTACTCATTTGTGAAATTTGTCGTAGTCAGAGGCACTAGCAGCAGATACCAAAAATGGCGACAAAACGTTGGATTTGAAATGATTTTGTGGTGGATTTTTTAAAATCTTTTTTTTCCTCATCTTTTGACCTGATGACACAGACTTTACAAGATCCCAATTTCTTTGTAAAAACTGAGATATAACAACTTTCAAAATGTATTCTTCTAGCCTTACTATTCTGAGTGACCATTAATAATATTAGATGTAGAGGTGGAATTAGACTTTTGAGAATATTTGAAAACTAAGTTATTGGAGAGTTTACATTTAAAATTGGATTTAATTAGGATCTTAGCAATAGCTCGACATTACTAACTATAAACACTGGTTTTCTTGTGCATTGTTTCCAGAATTTAGACTCTGAAGCTTTAAGGTTTTCTGGAGGTCATCAATATTTCCAATTCAGTCATATTCCATAATATAGTTTTAAAGCTTAAAAGCTAAAACCGAGCAGTTCTTATGTAATATATTTAGCCTTCCTGTTATCTGTTTTTAAATATCTCCCTGTAATTGCTTGAATGAATTGCAGACATATATCTGGACATGTCATAGAAAATTATTTGCTTTTAAATTGCTTCTTATACTTTCTGCTTCCTCTGAATTCATTATAAACACCCCACTCATACCAAAGATGACAATGTGTTCACTAATCAGTAATGATTAGATTTTTATATTCCCAACCCAGTCCAGTCAAAAGTTAAAATTTCTATGCATCTTTACTTAAATAAAAACATAGGAGTTCACTGTACTGAGATTAGTTTTAATCTCAGCACAGTGAACTCCTATGTTTTCATTTAATTTTGTTCTGGGATTTTTTACGGAAAGGCATCAATCACCTTCTAGGTGTCGAGGCGCTGATTTGTTTAGAAGCTCTTTTAAAAGTCTGGCATGGCATAAATGTTTTCGGAAGATGCTGCTCCCCTCTCCACAGGTCTAAAGTGTGTGCAAGGACAGACTGGACAGACATGATTCCTGTTTGGTCTCCAGTGTAACTTTGGCATGTTTTCCTTACTGCAAGTTGTAAGAGCTGCATACTTGGCACATTTTATCCCCACTTGCACCAGCTAATGACGCATTGCATGTTGTCCCAAACACGCAAAGCTGCCACACATAAAGTCTAAAATCTCCATCAAGTAATGTAATCCTCCACTTGGGGTTTTTTATATAAGGTCTGCATTTCTGACATAAACTGCTGACTTAAAAGAAATCTAATAACGCCATTTACATCACATTTAGTTCCCTATTTGTCATTATTTTTGTGTGCATTTTCTTTCTTCTACATTTATTTACTTTTTGTCATTGAAACCTATTATAAGAAATCATATAAAGAGTTTGTTGCAAGGCCTTCAGTGTCTGTTCTGGGTATTTTCTTGTTTTTGGGAGTTCTAATGTGTTAATTTGAATATGTTTGCACTCGCAAAACAAGACAAAATATCTTTTTTGTTAGCTTTTGCACAACAAAAAAAATGAAGTCAGACAAAAATGGAGATGTCGAGTAATTCAAGTTCTGATATGTTAAAAGTCTTCCTCAGCTGACTCGAAAATGTAATCTTATGTTTGAAGAGTCGTTTTTAAGTTTGTTTTAAAATTCTTTAAAGGTTGAACATACAAGATATTGAAAACTAATATAGATGCAAACAACGCTTTGCTATGTAAAGATACAGTGGATTAAATGTGTCCGCTGTAGAGAATGAAGTCACTTTCTTTGTCTGTCGTAACGTGAGCCTCTGTACTCTGTTGTGGCAACCAGTGTAATTGCAATGCATATTTTTGAATGGGAGCCCTTTAAAGTTTGAGCCGTTTAACCAGAGACAATCCTCTACACTTTAGTTCCTGAAAACAAACCAAGGACTCTAGCTAAGATGGCTGCTATAAAGAAAGGATAAGACCTTGCATTATGTCGACTCTGATGAGATACATCTGCAAGGCTCTGAAGGACTTTTATTCAGTTTTCTTGACTTTAGAAATCACAGGAGTTTGGCAATGGTGGTCATCACCTGCTCTTAGTAAAACTAGGATTAGAAGGTGCTGCTGTTAATTTTATAAGTCTTTACTTCAATTGAACTAAATAAATTTCTGTGTTTTTCACATTTCTGATTATTTTTATTCTGTGTGGTGTTGCAGAAAAGAGTGGAAAAGAGGTGATGTCCAAAGGCTCCAGTGGAATGGAGGTCATCCTCTCTTCTCTGGAGGTCAGCACATGTTCACTCAACCACAGACTTTCCCTACACGGCATTGTAACACAATCTGTTTAATAGACCACCTTTTCTAAAATTCAACAACCGTAGGTTTAAGAATAAATCAGTTTCACTTGAAAACCTCTGATTTACATGTCCGAAAATGTTATAGAAAATATGAAAGCAATCCAGTATACAAAAAAATACCACAAAAAAAAAAAAGCTGATTTCACATTGATCCCAAAGTCTTCTCCATCTAACCCCAAAGAAAACTTCTGAAAAAAGTTTAGAGAATTGCACTTCTTTCACCAATTTGCAAACTGTGTGTGTCATTTTAACATGTGGTGTTTGTCACTTTGACAGAACAGCAGGGATGTCCAAACCACCTTGAACATCATGTACATCCTCAGTGAGCTGCTGACAGTTGGTAAGAAGACTGTGATTTATTTTCTTCACATTAAAATCAAGCTGCCTAAAGTCTGAATACCTGCATTTATTTATAAGTGTAATAAATGATTTTAAAACTTGATACATCTTCTTGATGCATACACTGTATAATGTGATTCCACAGTTAACGATGTGGTAGTTATAAATTGTATCAATGTTAACTCACGTGCTTCTAATCTTATCCTGAATTAGGTTTCAGCTCAGTTAATACAGTTCTATTCTTGGTTTTCTGTCTTAGGCAGAGGCCGCAGAGTGGGAGTGTTTGTTTCCAAAGGAGGAACTGGAGTTTTATTCCAGATTCTGATTTCTGCCAGTAAAGAACTACCTCCGAGTGAGGAACTTATGTTGCAGCTTCACTCACTACTGGCCAAGGTTGGACCAAAAGGTATTTTTATTGTCACAGTCTATCACTATCTATTACCATCTAAAACATGATCTTGAGCTGTAAAACGGTAGAATGCCTTTAATGGGTCGGGGAAGAAATCCTGCCCTAAGTGGAAGAGTTTACGTGTCTCTGGATCTTGTTCTCTGGATCTTGTTTTTCCCTCTCTGGAAAAATGGAGATGAAGATCTGTAGGCATATTGGTGTGGTGTCTACAGTGAAGTGGGTGCTGTGCCAGTCTGTCGTGGTGAAGAACAAGCTAAGGCAAAGTTCTTGATTTATCGGTCAATCTACAGTCCTACCCTCAACTATGATCAAGGGCTTTAGGTCATGACTGAAAGAACAAGATCACGAACACAAGCAGCCAAAATGAGTTTCTCAGAGGAGTCAGAGTAAAGCCCCTGCTTCTCCACGTAGAGAAGCAGCGGCTATTTGGGAAATTGTCTGTACTCTTACTTGCACTTTTTAAAGAAGTAGGCGGAGGAGCATTTACGAACAGTCAGCTAACTTTTTCTTAAACTACATCCAATCAATTTAACCAATGTTAAGAGGACTTATAATTAAAGTCACTGTGTCCTTCATACCCAACAATCTAAAGTCAAAATTTCCATTGCATTTCATTAACTGAAAATCAAATTGTATAGGATTCTCCTATACAATTGGTATAATGTGTTGCATTATTACACAAAATTCAATTACGCCTTCATTGAATGAAGATGCAAAGGTTTATGCATAGTCTATGAGTGTCCCACTTTTCATCTACTTCCACTGTGTTTAACACCGCACTCATTGACTACATTTATGTCACAATTAATAATTTTCATCAAATTAGAAACATGTCTAATGAACGGGGAGGAAAGGCAGCAACATCAAATGTCCAAATATCTAAAGTGAAGTGGTTATAATTATTAGATACCTTGTAGCTTAAGTAGCCTTTCTTGTGCAAATCAAAGTTCACTCTATCTGAAGTGCCAGTGTGAGGAAAATGGTTGCATTTGCCTTATAGCTTCTTAAAAATCACAGAAAACTCAAACCATCAACCACAAATGTGTTGATCACTTGGAATGACAAATTCAGCCTCCCTTTTTGAAATCTTTTATGACTTACTGTTGCTTCACAAAATGTTCTCTCTTTTGTCTCCTCAAAATTAAGTAGAATGACAACCATGTCAGTGTTGGCATCCGAATATAAGCTTCAGATTCAGTATTTTAAGAACAGATGGCTCTAATTGGAAAGCTACTTTAGTATTGTCCTTTTTTTGAGCCTTGCTAAAGATACATCGATTTGTAGTATTGTGGAGGTTGTAAAAAAATATTTAAAATAGCTTGTCACCTTCATCTATGAATTATCATACTGTTGTTTGTGCATTTCTACAAATGGCATTTAAATGTTTTATGAAGGGAGAAAGGTTGATTAGGTATTTTTGAAACTTTTTATGTCAGCTTGACTGTCAATGGTGTAGCTATATAGATGTAAAAAAGAAAACTATGCAAATGCCTGATTTAAAAAAAAAAGACATTGGTATGCTGTGGATAATTCAGATTATAATTTAATTCTAAATGCATGTTAAGTGCATAATTTTATGCACTCAACGTGATTCTTGATGTATAACAAAATTAGTTTTCTTCTTGTCCTACACTGTTAACATGTTTAATCATGTAGAAGATTAAACATTTTTACAAAACAAAATCACATATTGAAACATAGGTGACGTTTATCTGCAGTGAGGCACAGTATAAGCACATTATTTCTTTCTTGTGCATTGATATTGAACCTTGTGTATGTTCAGACAGAAAGTTTGGAGTGAAGGCTCGTCTAAGTGGAGCTCTGAACGTCACGGTCGACGTAATGAAACAGAATCTACAGAATGCAAAAGTGCTTCTGCCCTGTCTGCAGGTTCTCAGGGTTTACTCTAACAACTGTAAGTAAAGGCATCCTCTGTATCTGGGAGTTGAGCAAAGAAAGTATTTTACGAGAAATGTTTTTGTCTCTTTTGAGCATTTGGCACAATTTTCTCACTTTTTTTCCTTTCTATATAAAGCGGTGAATGCTATTTCTTTGGGCAAGACTGGTATGGTGGAAGTCATGTTCAAGATTGTTGGACCTTACAGCAAGAAGAACACAAGCCTCTTTAAGTGAGTGTTGTTTTTTGTCTAGTAGTGAAGAAGCATGAACTTATATTTAAAAAATACCAGTGTTATCCACAAACTGCATGTCCTTGGCCTTTTTCTGATAGAGTACTCAATCATCATGTAACCCTTTTGCCTTGCTTTAAAATTAACAGGGTAGCTCTGGACGCACTGGGAGCTCTGCTCAAATCCAGTGAGTAATTGTTTTTGTCGAGTTAAGCTTTATTCTGTGGTAATTTATCAGCAGCATCTTCATCTAGTGTAGCTTATCGTTTCCTTTTTCCTCATCATTACTTTGAATAACCTTATTTGCTTTGGATCCTACTGCTGTCCTGTATATTATGTCTGCGTTTGACGGGTTTATTTTAATTCATTACACCTTTAGTAAGTCCATCCCACAGTATGGAAGTTATATGTGGCAATACTTTATCAGCTACTTCTTTTACTCCTGTGTGCAGAAACTAATGCCCGTCGTGCAGTGGACAGTGGCCATGTGCCCGTCTTGCTTGCTTTGTATCTGGATTGGCATCGCAACGACACTCGACACCGTTGTATGTTGATTCGTAAAGGATTGCTGGTATGCCTCAGAAACATTACCAACCTCAAAGTGGGCCGTAGGGCATTTTTGGAGGCCGACGGCATGAGAATCCTGTACCACTCCTCCACTGTAAGTAAGAAAATCTAAATGAGAAGAAACAAAAGCAAACAGTACAGATGTACGGTCTGGGACTCTGCTGTGCTTTCTGTATTTGTTTTTCAGGAGTGTCTACCCGTGCGGACACTGGATCCTCTGATCAACACTTCAAGCCTCATCATGAGAAAGTGTTTTCCTAAGAATCGCCTACCTGTGCCCACTATCAACTCAGCCTTCCACTTTCAGCTGCCTCAGGTCCCTCCTGGTGGGGCTGTGGACCAGCTGTACAGTCAGCTTTCTGGGGGTGAGGTTACACAACGTATTCACATTATATGGATTTGCAGTTTAGGGTGCTCAGATTATCAATATTCTTAGGGCTTTAAACAATTTGCAAAATACCAAACTTAGTATTTAGTGCAACAAAAACACTTAACCTACGCAGCAGTTGTGCCACCGATTCAAGTAGCTTTTGAATCTGTGGCACAAGATGTCTCTTGTCTGTAAAAAAACCCCATCATAGTAGCAGGCTTTTAAAACAGGGTATGTACATACTACTGTGATTTTATAAAATTGCTCAGTGATGTTTAAGGAAAATGATGCCGGTTTTTCATGATTTTGTTTTTTTTTTAGAAATAAAAAAATTGATTGTAGCATTTATTTGTATTTGTCCTTCACTTTTTAGAGAATATTAAAGGTACCACTTTATAGCACAATCATGTAAAAATTTTAACTATACTTAACATAGTTTAGGAGCACTGTCTCTTTAAAAAGCTCCAGCTCTTTACAACTCTGGCCTTTCTTCAACAACTTTTGTCCAGTAAGCCTTTAAAAACATAGGAGTGTTGCACTGAGAAGTAGTTCTTATGAGCTCAGCAGACTCGCAGCTCCTTCAGTTGTTTGCTTATTGCTGCTACCACTAGTCTTGAGGAGCTGAATGGGATTCGCTCAGCTGGAGACTGCAGCTCTGAGTAGGAGCTGAGTGGAAAAAGCAGTGCTTGGTGAGAGCAAGCGTTTAGGTACCCTGACTGGTTGCCGGGGGAGATTAAAGGATTTCTCAGACATGCATGAAAGAATCAAAGCAACATTCCAGGTATTGTTTTGAATGAGGAAATAACATTATAACATGATGTAAACCTCAAAGTCAATTTTACATAATACTTCCTATTAGTAAACAGCCTGCATCATTAAAACCAAAGATATCTCAAATTTTCAACATCTCGCATAGGAGTCAATTCATCTGAAAATGGAAAGAGGATGGCACAACAGTCATATTAAATACAAATGTATGCCACACTTCTCAGATTTTTATTTGTGAAAATGTTTCCATTTCCCTTCCACGTCACATTTTTGCTTTACTTTATCATGGTCTAAAACCGTCAAAATGTATTGAAGATGGAGTTTGTATTATAAAAAAAAATGGCAAAATTTTTGTCTTTTTGCAAGTAACTATTTTTACATTAAACTGGTTAAACACTTGCTTGGACAAAGAACAAAAATAAATGTGTGTCTATATGTTTTTGCACAGTGGATGATCTGGATGAAAGCGATGATAACGAGGAGGCTGAGGGAGAGACAGACACTGACAACGAAGAAGATAAGGATCAATGCAATCTGGTAATACCCCGTTTTAAATTCATATACAAAGTTTGATATGACAACCTGATATATTATTTCTATTATTATTTTAATGGTTAAGTGTCTCATTTTTTCATTTTGTTTTTCATGCTAATTTAACTAAAATAGCTTTTTGATGTCTAAACTTAAGTTACATGCCACTCCCTGTATTTGCAATTCCTTTAGTTTCCAGCAGAAGGCAGTCACTTCAGTTAAATTTAATAAATAAACATTCAACTTTCTTCTTCAACTATGTTTGTTTCCATTTGTATTGTGTTTCTGGTATAATTTGCTGTCTCCTCTCAATCAGAATGATGACATAGAAACAGATCTCAACAAGCTACATCCCGATAGGAACATTGGACGCCCATTTGAGGAGCTGAAGGTCTATCAGAAGTTTTTCTCGGAGCTTTCTGAAGACTTTCAGGTGGGCATAGTCTATTTTTAGGATCCATGGTCTATTTTTTGCTCACAATATAAATTTCATTTAGTTTGTGTTGGACTAGTTGGCTGAAATGTTACAGTTGTCTGTTTTTAACTGTAATTTTAAAAGATTCACACCCAAGCTGTCACAGCTACATGGCTCATAAACTCTACATTCAGATGATAATAGAAAGCCTAAAAATAGTTGACACCAAAATTTTATTTGTGCAGCACTGAAGTTAGTGCAAATTCAACCAACTGTACCTGTGCAACAGTCTGAAAAAAAAAAGCTTTTTTCATCTGTTACAGGGTTATAGCTTTGACTTTTCAAAGAGCGCCTCTACAACATCTTCGTCAACATATCTCTTCTCATCATCGTCTGCTCGGTTCAGTCGGCCAGCTGAAGTGCCCACAGCTCAAACCCCGTCTCCAAAGCAAATACCAGATTCTCAGAACGTTTGCACCTCTGTCAAAGAACATCAGACTCTGTCGTCTCCCTCCCTCACTAGTTCTCAAACTCCTCTGGACCTGGACACAATCCACCTCAGTAAGAACAAAGAGGGTATCAACATTCCAACCCCAGATAGACGCACCGCTCCACCCTCCTTCTCAAGGTCTCTCTCTCAAGGTCACATGATAGAGCAGGAACTATCCCATCCACTGGAGGGTGTCTCTCTTGAGGACAAAGAGAATCAGAATGCAGAAGCTGGTTCTGAGAAGGTCAAACACGAAGGCTCTCCAGTTAACAACTTGAGACACATCCAACCACCTTTGCTCCTTGGGGGTTTCCCAGTACGTCGCACTGGTGGAGGAGGCAGCAACGTGGGTTCAGATTGTGGGTCAGAAGGTACTGAAGACGAAGGAGGTGATGCTCCGCTGCTGGAGGTGCCAGACACTGCTCAACTCCTGCCACTGCATGACCCTGACCTTTATGTGGAGATGGTGAAGGGGACACAGTCAGTCCCACAGTACGCTGAAGTGGCTTACCCAGATTACTTTGGACATGTAGCTCCAATGTTAAAGGAGCCTCTTCTGGATAGAATTTATGGTGTACAAAGGTGAGACAACTGCAATAGTGGCTAAAAGAAATGTTTACTAGAAAAGTCAATCCATTACATGATTACCAAAATATTTTTTATTTCTTGAGCTTGAGTATTAAATTTAAAATATCTTTATCTTGTAATAACGCAAGTGGTTCTTTCTTTGTCTGTAGGTCCAAAATATTTCAAGACATTGAGCGGCTGATTCATCCTAATGATATCATAGATAAAGTAGTTTACGACATTGATCATGCCAGGTGAGTTATTACACGGCTGCTAAAGGTTTTTTCTTAGGTGAAAGAGTTCAATAGATTTCTGTCCAGTGTCTAAGTGTTTATATGGAATTGTTATCAGAGAGAGCAATTTTTCATTTTGTGACCATTTTCTATGCATTAAGAAATTGTTCATCATTTTTGTTTCAGTCCTATGATTGAAGAAAACAGTGAATCACTGAAGTTCAACTCTCAGTTTGAGTCAGGAAACCTCAGGAAAGCCATTCAAGTTAGGAAGTGAGTTGTCTATTAATGAAAAATATTAGCAGTGTACTCTTACAAACTTACACAAGGTACAGGCATGCCCAAAAGTATTCACATCCCTGCCAGGTGTATGTGTATAGTAATCTTTCAGAGTTAGAAGCATGTTTTTTCAACTGGAAGTGATTTTAATGTTTTGGAGTGGCTAGAATCCAGACTGAAATCTAATGGCAAACTTGTGGAGAGAACTAAATATTTCTGTGCCCTTCAAATGGGACAGGGCTCATTACCAAAGATAAGTTGTTTTAAGAGTGGTTTTAATTAAAACAGTAAAGTTTGTTTTTTGATTGAGGAAGGTATCAGAAGCTTCTTGGTTAAATGAAAAATAAATTTGAATCTAAACCTTGACGTAGGATGCATAATTTTGGGCTTGACTGTATGTCCCCTTGTACATTTTCTTTTACATATTTTGTATAAATACACGTGATATAATGAATTATGTGGTATTTTTTCTCGTAGTTGATATTTAGGTTCATATTTATTGTCTCTGCTTTTTTATTTTCTCCAGATATGAGTACGACCTTGTTCTGAATGCGGATATCAACAGTAATCACTACCATCAGTGGTTTTACTTTGAAGTGAGTGGCATGCGAGTCGGGACTGCGTACCGCTTCAACATCATCAACTGTGAGAAGTCAAACAGCCAGTTTAACTATGGTGAGACATGAAGCATCATCTGAAGGAAAACAAACAAATGGTGTAGTGTAACTTTCTGCATAACTCTGTTTAAACATTTCTCTGTGTACAGGCATGCAACCATTGATGTACTCTGTCCAGGAGGCCATCAGCGGCAAGCCTCACTGGGTCAGGACAGGAACAGACATTTGTTATTATAAGTAGGTGAAATCAACAATTTGTAATGGACATGCAGAGAATTTGTTTTAAAGAAGCCATTAAAGAAACTTTGCAATTAGTACTAGAGTTCCATAACACCACAGCAGTTTATACTTTAATGTAGCACACTTCATTGAGCCGTGGAGCACACACTTGACTATATTATATTTTATACTTGCTGCATTAATAAAAATTATGAGCTCGTAATAACAGACTTAGTGCTCAGCCATTTTTTAAAAGGCCTCTTTTAGAAAGTGTATTACTGCTTCACTCCATCTTCACTAGTGTTTTAGAAAGAACAGTCATGTATGATGTTGGAGATTTTTTACTGTCTAGATGTTAAAGTACTCTGTTCTATACTGACCTCACTTAATCTTCCAAATCTGAAAGTGATGCTTTTAGTGGACAGGAATGATTTGTTTTATTGCAGGAATATGCAACATAACTTTACAGAATAAACTTCCTTTTTACCTACCCAGAGCTATCTCAACTCTGCTTCTACTTGAACACTACTACAGTAGTCAACGTAAAACTTTATTTTTCTCATTTTTATCGTTAAAAACACAAGAAAACTGCAATTAGTACTAGAGTACTAATTAACCCTAACCCTAACCTGCTTCAAGTTTTTCTTAGATTGATTTCCTTTGTACTGTTCAACTAAAATGTTTATATTCACAGGAATCACTTTGCAAGAAGTTCTGTTGCAACTGGGGGACAAAAAGGAAAATCGTATTATACGCTGACCTTCAGTGTAAACTTCATCCATAAAGAGGATGTCTGCTACTTTGCCTATCATTACCCTTACACATACTCCACACTCAAGGTACTACGTCAGTCCCACTTGTAGTCTCACAACTAAATGTTTTGCTTGTCAACATACACTTTGCATGAGAAATATGAATATAAGTATATTGTTTTGGAACTTTTTTGATGTGTTCTAACAGCTAGTATCACTTTATGCCCATGTTGTTAAATATTTGGTACTTCAACAGAGTAAATTCTGGATGAAGTTTCAAACTATTTTGTCCTTTCCATTATAAGTTTGTACAGCATTCAATGTTCTAAACTATATTCAGCAGCTTAGTAGAGTTTCATAGCTGAGTCAGTCAAATTTGATACAATGGTGCAAGAACCCATTTCAGAAAGCCAGATTAAATCAGAGTTATAGAGTAAATTCATACATTTTTTAGAAAGAGAGAACTAAGGACTTAAATTTTTTACCTCTTACAGATGCACCTGTCCAAACTGGAGGATATGAGGACTCCTCAGATCTACTTGAGGCAGGATGTTCTGTGTGAAACCCTTAGCGGAAACACCTGTCCACTTCTCACCATCACTGCCATGCCAGAGTCCAAATCCAGTGATCATATCTGCCAGTTCAGTAAGTGAATGAGTTCTGGTATATTGCCCATGTCTCGTTATTTACTGAACAATAAGCAAGGTTTAGTTATACTATACTTTAAAAAGTAAACTGAAATCTAAGTTCAATGATTGACATTGTTGAGTTCTGAGTCCTTTACTGTTTATACACCAAATTCAAAAAACTTTGGTATCTTTTTTACAAGACGGAACAACCATGGTGATTGCTGCTATAAATAATCAGTGAAACAAAACCGATGTCCAATTGAACAGTCTATAATGTAATATGTAACATATAATGCCATCTGTTGCTGTCATAAGTCCAGTTTTACTTCACCTAATTTAAGTGCAACACAGATTGTCTTTTGGCTGCTGGAGGGTAAAAATTTGATTGAATATGGTCTCCTTAAAACAAGACTGTGAAAGCACAATATAAATTCAGTTTATTAATTTAACATTTTTATTTAATTGTGAGAAAAATTTTATTTGCATTTTATTCCTCCTCATGCCATTGCCTTATATACGTGTTCATTCTGTACCTCTTTTGTTTTTTTATTTTGCAAATCTTACTTTTCTTATGTTAGCTGTTATTTATCTAGATCTGTTGTAGACCTCAGAGCAATAAATTGTCATAAAAAAAAATGCCACATGACATCTTATTTATGGCACCATGTGTATGTTGGCCAATCTTAGCAGGCAAACAAACATGTTTATAAAGGTGATGACTGCAAACATCCACTAGTTAAATACCACACGCTTGTTTATTTAGTTATAGAACTCTTGATCATAGAATATTCTATGTAAATGATTGCAAGATGGTAAAAACTAGAGATTTTTTTTTTCCTCGTTTGAAGTGACCGTAACATCAGAGGTTTATTGGTATGGTCTTTATTCCATTGTCCTCTACATTTGTTTAATCTAGTGCTATCAATTGATTAAAAAATGTAATCAGATTAATCACACTCTAGCGAACTTTCACCTTTTGCTGTTGTTTGTCGTGCCAAGGCCATAATGGGTTACTGTAAAGTATGAACTAGGTAACCCTTTGCAGGAAAGAGGCTTTTAGGTCAAAATAGATAGTTGGATTAATTTGCATTTTGTAATATTAGCGCATTCAAATTTTCAGATTAATTGTTTATTCTTTACCTTTATTTTTTTCTTCCACTCCAGGGAATCGGCCATTTATCTTCCTGTCTGCCAGAGTCCATCCTGGGGAGACCAATGCTAGTTGGGTGATGAAGGGGACGCTAGAGTTCCTCATGGGAACCAGTGCACTGGCAGTGAACCTGAGAGAGGCCTACAATTTCAAGATAGTCCCCATGCTCAACCCTGACGGAGTTGTTAACGGAAAGTGAGTTCACAGAGATGGAATAAAAGTAACATTTTAAACTTTAAAGTATTCACTCATCTGATGTAACTGCACCTGCACGGTGGTCATAGCTAGTTTAGGGCACATATTAAACTTTGACTGGAAGGAATCGGTAGCTGTGACTTTCTTCTATAGCCACAGCTTCACTCAGTATCCTTCTTTTCCTTTGCAAAATCTCGTTTCTGCTGCAGTCATCGTTGCTCACTGAGTGGAGAGGATTTGAATCGCCAGTGGCAGAACCCCGATCCTGAGCTCCACCCCACCATCTACCATACAAAGGGCCTGCTGCAGTATCTTGCATACATACAAAGAGCACCTCTGGTATGACTTCTAATTAACTACACTTAAATTACTTTGGGGCATTTTGCACTTTGCATTGTCCTTTTTCCTTTAACTGCCTAATTATGCTGCCAGTTCTTGAGTCCAGTGACAAAGTACAGTGTAACTGAGCAGTGTAGCGTAAATGTACAGTGTATAGAAAACTTAGTGACAAGTCATCTATGAATTCATCCCAAACAACTCACTCTGCTGGTCTTTGTGCTATACTTGTCTGAAACTTTGAGATATTTTTTATTTTTATATCTTTTGTATAGACTTGTTTACAAAATATGATCGTTTAAAAGGAGGCTAATTATTATTTTATTTTCAGCAATTAAAGTTTATTTTTATAGTACAATCTCTCTTCATTTTTTATTTGCATGAGTGTTATTACTTCTACTATTTTATGGAAGAAGTTACATCATGCATCATGAACCTCTGTTCATCCTCTCTTTGTCCATAAATCCACAGGTCTTCTGTGATTATCATGGTCATTCCAGAAAGAAAAATGTATTCATGTACGGCTGCAGCGTGAAGGAGACTGTCTGGCAGTCCAATATTAGTGCAACCTCGAGCGACTTACAAGAGGACCTTGGATACAGGGTAAACAAACACTTGCACACAGGACAAGATACATGCTTGTAACTCTACAAAAGGTTAAAGTACTGATTCCAACCTCTTACTGTCCTCTGTTTCTCCATTAAACCTGCTATCATGTAGCTCATATTTAGAACACAATCATATTGTGTTGTAGTATCCAATTGTCCCTCAGTTCAGAGAAATTGTATGGGCCATCTTATTTTTATTTAAGATAAGCAATTCCAATATTTCACTTGTCTCCTTTATATGATCAAGCATTGGCCTTTTACCTGTATTAAGGTATAAATACCAAGGTTTTTAAAAAGTTTCAATCCCAAAACCACTAAAATTTTCTGTCAAACCATTTCTACAATTTGAATTTCTCTAATTTACTGAAAACAGTGCAGCTCTATGGGCATCAGCATCTTGGCTCATGTTCAGTTTCAATGATAATAATAAGACATTGCTAATAATTAAGATAATCAAGGGCTAAAGGAGGCACTAAAATCTTTGCACAGTTATTTTTGCTTAAAACAATGATTGGTTTATTTTACAGACTCTTCCCAAGATCCTGTCCCAGATCGCTCCTGCCTTCAGTATGGCTAGTTCCAGTTTTGTTGTGGAGCGCTCCAAAGAGTCAACCGCTCGAGTTGTTGTTTGGAGAGAGATTGGAGTAAAACGCAGTTATACCATGGAAAGCACACTCTGTGGCTGTGATCAGGGCAAATATAAGGTATGAATTTGATATTTTTATATAGAAAGGGTCAATAGACCTGACTATAAGGTCATCAGTTAAACCTTATAAACTGATGACTTTCTTTGTCCAATTTCTACTGTAAATAAGTCAATAAATTGCTTGTTGCAAATTTACATTTTTAAATACAATTAATGCTTTACTAAGAAAAATTAATGTTTTAAATGTTAATATCTTGGCTAAACTTATCTGGGCTGTTGAGTGCATCACTTGAACATCCTAAATGTCCACCAGGGGGAGCTTTGGTTCTATTTTCTTCTGATGAATTCCCATATTTTCTCCTTCCTTTTTGGAATCATTACCATCTTATTTTTTTGCCTACATCTTTTTCCCATCCCAGCTGATGTTTTTCCATCTGAATTTTGCCAATGTCAACATATAATATATGTACAGTTCTAGGAGGTCTCTCTTATACCCTGTGAAATATTTGGCAGGATGTGCAGGAACAATTGTCTATTGAGTTGTGGCTTTATACTCCAGTGTCCAAGCCAAGTTTAGATGTTTCCAGTTTTCCTCTGGAGAAAAGAAACTTGGAAGTTTTTTGGGGGTAAAATAGAGGTTGGCTTTGTGTGTGGTTGCTCCCTCACTGGGAAGATTTTCTCTGCATGAATGTGTCCTTCTCTGGTTTTACATAAAGGTTTTCGCCACAAAATATGTTGCATCATTAAAAAATAATCTTTTTGGATGTACTTACCTACACCAAAAAATTTAAAATAACTATATTTAGGCTAATATCAGCATTTGTGCATATTTGTGTCTTGCTTTGTTCTGATACCATTGCACCTTTGGTGTGCATGTTCCTTCCAGGGACTCCAGATCAGCACCAGAGAGCTTGAAGAGATGGGGGCCCAGTTCTGTTTGGCCATGCTGAGGCTGAAGAGGTTGACGAGTCTCCGCAATCACCAGAATTTGCTGGATTTGGAGAGCGATATCATTGGAACACAATCCAAAAACGTCAGGTCTGTCTTGTATGCTACAATCAGGCTAAATATTTCTTCTATTGTGGTACTGATTAGTATGAGACTGGAACGGAACATTTTGTTCTCAAAGTTTATGTGTTAGAAGGAGGAAAAATGGGCAAATTTGACAGTCTGAAAAAGATACAATTGTGATGATTAGATAACTGGGTCAGATCTCCAGTACTGCAGCTATTGTGGTCCGTTTCTGGTCTACAGTTCTCTGTATCTATTAAAATTGGTCCAAAGTGGACAAGGCACACACATGAACATGGGGAGCAAAGACAGGCTCATGTGCTCTCATCCAACAGGTGAGCCTCTGTTGGCTCAAATTACTAATGAAGTTAAAGCCAGTTCTGATTGAGAGGACTCAGAATACACAGTGCACCGTTGTTTGTTTTTTTTGTGTTTTTTTTTAATGAGGCTGCAAAACTACAAGCCAGCCAGACTACCTTTGTTGGTCTGAATTTTGTCTAATTCCTATTAAGTCTGTAGGTAAGAGTACCGACCCATCCTTATTCAAAAGCAGTGAGTTCATTCAGAATATTACAAATTATGCATAATCTCATTTTACATCTGTAACAGATGTGAAATGTTTGTTCAAATCTGAATCATAAAATTGTCTCAATGTAAAGTTTCATCTGGAGTCTTAAATGCATTTTATTTTTCAGTAAACGGTCATTGAAAGCTCTGCTCTACTTACCTAGTGTATGGCCGCAGCTGTGGCTGTGTGTCGTGGAGCCTCAGTAAATGTTTTCATATGTGGTGAAGAGGGAAGATCTGATCACAAGTGGACACTCGAGACACATTGTTACATCAGGTGTGAACTGAAGTACATCAGACTGTCCACATGTGACCCGCTCCTTTAAAGATGCTTGTTGAGGCCAGATGTAAACAATCTGTGTTATTATGGGATGGTCTTTGTTGAAAATGTAAAATCCTGGATATTCTTAGGCTGATTCTAATCCTACATGCTGGCTTCCAATCAAAGAATCACTTTCACAACATCAAGTCTGGACAAGCGCTGCTTTTGTGGTTGAGTGGGGCTGCTTTTTAAGCATAGTCTAAAAGCCGTTATGATTTGTCAGTACAATCTACATTCCCCTCTGATGCACTACTCAAGATACAAATAAAGACATGCATTTATGCAGGTCTGGCGCGACCATCATTGAAATTCTATCAATTCTGTCTCCCAGCGGAGGTTTTCACGGCCACATTGAGCAGTCAGTGGCACAGTGTGGATTAAATGCACATTGAACATGTAAACTAGCCTTGCCCCTCTGCACGACCGGCAGAAATTTGCATGTTATTATGGACTTAAGTAGGAGTCTTTTCAAAAGGAATTGTGCAGTCTTCATAAAATAGCTGTATGATAAAGCCTAGCCTAAGCAATCCAAGCATACCTTACATCTTTATTACAGTTTACTTCTTAAAAAAGGTTTGCTCTGTGAAAGAGATTCAACAAAGATACTTGTGGAGGTTCAAATTATAGTGAAGACTTTGTTTTTAGGGATAACTTTTCTTTTCTCCTTATCCTACAGTGTTGTGTGGAGACTGAGAGGAGATAAAAATATTAAACTGGCGGGAGCTTACAAGCACTGTTTCAAATGACAGAAACAAAGACTTGTTTTTGTTTGTAGAAGATAGAAAGAGCTCTTGTTGTTTTGATGTGTTGCCATAGAAATCTGTCAGCAATGCTCTGGTTCCTGGTGAAGAATGTATTGCTATGTGAAAGTACCGTATTTTCCGCACTATAAGGCGCACCACATTATAAGGCGCACCTTCAATGAATGGCCTGTTTTAAAACTTTTTTCATATATAAGGCACACCGCATTATAAGGCACATAGAATAGACGCTACAGTAGAGGCTGGGGTTACGTTATGCATCCATTAGATGGAACTGCGCTAAAGGGAATGTCGACAAAATAGTCAGATAGGTCAGTCAAACTTTATTAATAGATTACAAACCAGCGTTCTGAAAACTCCGTTCATTCCCAAAATGAATAAACAGCTGTTTTATTATTTTCCCCGAGGTAAAGTAAGTGACGTGGTATTTTCGTGACACAGTTTATCTTTTAACAACAGCAAAGTATAACATATAGTGGAGGGGAACTTTTCCTCAATTCAATAAACACGTAAAAAACAGTCTGATACTGTTACGGTAAATCAAATGTTAGTGCAATCACAATATATATCCACTTCCGCACCATTGGTTGGTTCATGTTAAATTCTCTCGCTGCTGCTCTATTCCCGTGTTCTACTGATTGACTGATCGCCTTGAGCTTAAACTCTGCGTCGTAAGCGTGTCTCTTAATAGGAGCCATTTTGGGGTCTTTACACAAAACCCAGCATGCACCGCGCACTTCTTCTTCTACGGGGGAAAATGAAGTCGGCGGCTGCTTACCGTAGTTGCGAGACCTGTTGTGGCTCAATATTGGTCCATATATAAGGCGCACCGGATTATAAGGCGCACTGTCGGCATTTGAGAATTTTGAAGGTTTTTAGGTGCGCCTTATAGTGCGGAAAATACGGTAATAGCCCTTTTTTTTTTGACAGAAACTCATTTTTGATTTTTTGTCAATTTTTCATTATTTTCAATCTCAGTCTGTCAGCTGAAATTGAGTCACGCGTTGTTTGTGGTGCCAAACACGAAAAGAGGTAGTCTTGGCGGCTAACCACATCTCATCATTTCTCCCATGTAAAACATGAACTAATGATAGGAACAGACTGAGATTACTCTGATTTTAATGAATACATATCAGGCTGCGTTCACACTGCAGCCTGAAGTGACCCAATTCTGATTTCTTTTTTTTTTACGTAATTCGACCCGTATCTGATCTTTTCATGACAGTCTGAACACTGAGCACTTCTTCTTTTTATGGCGGTTGGGAGAACACTGAGACCGCTGACGCTACTGCGCCCTCTACTGCGCATGTGGGAAACTTTTAGGTCGTTTGACTGTTCAGACTGCAGAACACAATTTCAGGAGTAAGAGGCTGAAAACTTCTGTGACGTCAGGAGTCACAGAGGCGTAAAACTTCCGACGTCAGGAGTCACAGAGGCTGAAAACTTCTCTGACTCCTGACGTCACAGAGGCTGAAGACTTCCGACGTCAGGAGTCACAGAGGCTGAAAACTTCTGACATCTGGAGTCACAGAGGCTGAAAACTTCCGACGTCAGGAGTCACAGAGGCTGAAAACTTCTGACATCTGGAGTCACAGAGGCTGAAAACTTCTGTGACATCAGGAGTCACAGAGGCTGAAAACTACCGACGTCAGGAGTCACAGAGGCTGAAAACTTCTGTGACTCCTGACGTCATAGAGGCTGAAGACTTCTGTGACTCCTGACTTCACAAAGGCTGAAGACTTCCGACGTCTGCAGTCACAGAGGCTGAAAACTTCTGTGACTCCTGACGTCATAGAGGCTGAAGACTTCTGTGACTCCTGACTTCACAAAGGCTGAAGACTTCCGACGTCTGCAGTCACAGAGGCTGAAAACTTCTGTGACTCCTGACGTCACAGAGGCTGAAAACTTCTGTGACTCCTGACGTCACAGAGGCTGAAGACTTCCGACGTCAGGAGTCACAGAGGCTGAAAACGTCCGACGTCAGGAGTCACAGAGGCTGAAAACTTCTGACGTCTGGAGTCACAGAGGCTGAAAACTTCTGTGAGGTCAGGAGTCACAGAGGCTGAAAACTTCTGTGAGGTCAGGAGTCACAGAGGCTGAAGACTTCTGTGAGGTCAGGAGTCACAGAGGCTGAAGACTTCCGACGTCAGGAGTCACAGAGGCTGAAGACTTCCGACGTCAGGAGTCACAGAGGCTGAAAACTTCTCTGACTCCTGAAGTCACAGAGGCTGAAGACTTCCGACGTCAGGAGTCACAAAGGCGGAAAACATCCGACGTCAGGAGTCACAGAGGCTGAAAACTTCTGTGATGTCAGGAGTCACAGAGGCTGAAGACTTCTGTGACGTCAGGAGTCACAGAGGCTGAAGACTTCTGTGACGTCAGGAGTCACAGAGGCTGAAAACTTCTGTGATGTCAGGAGTCACAGAGGCTGAAGACTTCTGTGACGTCAGGAGTCACAGAGGCTGAAAACTTCTCTGACTCCTGACGTCACAGAGGCTGAAGACTTCCGACGTCAGGAGTCACAGAGGTTGAAAACTTCTGTGACGTCTGGAGTCACAGAGGCTGAAAACTTCTGTGACGTCAGGAGTCACAGAGGCTGAAGACCTCCAATGTCAGGAGTCACAGAGGCTGAAAACTTCTGTGCCTCCTGACGTCACAGAGGCTGAAGACTTCCGACGTCTGCTGTCACAGAGGCTGAAAACTTCTGTGACGTCTGGAGTCACAGAGGCTGAAAACATCTGACGTCTGGTGTCACAGAGGCTGAAAACTTCTGTGACGTCAGGAGTCACAGAGGCTGAAAACATCTGTGAGGTCTGGAGTCACAGAGGCTGAAGACTTCTGTGACGTCAGGAGTCACAGAGGCTGAAGACTTCTGTGACGTCAGGAGTCACAGAGGCTGAAGACTTCTGACGTCAGGAGTCACAGAGGCTGAAAACGTCCGACGTCAGGAGTCACAGAGGCTGAAAACTTCTCTGACTCCTGAAGTCACAGAGGCTGAAGACTTCCGACGTCAGGAGTCACAGAGGCGGAAAACATCCGACGTCAGGAGTCACAGAGGCTGAAAACTTCTGTGATGTCAGGAGTCACAGAGGCTGAAGACTTCTGTGACGTCAGGAGTCACAGAGGCTGAAGACTTCCGACGTCAGGAGTCACAGAGGCTGAAAACTTCTCTGACTCCTGACGTCACAGAGGCTGAAGACCTCCGACGTCAGGATTCACAGAGGCTGAAAACTTCTGACGTCTGGAGTCACAGAGGCTGAAAACTTCTGTGACGTCAGGAGTCACAGAGGCTGAAAACGTCCGACGTCAGGAGTCACAGAGGCTGAAAAATTCTGTGAGGTCAGGAGTTACAGAGGCTGAAGACTTCCGACGTCAGGAGTCACAGAGGCTGAAAACTTCTGTGACGTCAGGAGTCACAGAGGCTGAAAACTTCTGTGACGTCAGGAGTCACAGAGGCTGAAAAATTCTGTGAGGTCAGGAGTTACAGAGGCTGAAGACTTCCGACGTCAGGAGTTACAGAGGCTGAAGACTTCCGACGTCAGGAGTCACAGAGGCGGAAGACTTCCGACGTCAGGAGTCACAGAGGTGGAAAACGTCCGACGTCAGGAGTCACAGAGGCTGAAAACTTCTCTGACTCCTGACGTCACAGAGGCTGAAGACTTCCGACGTCAGGAGTCACAGAGGTTGAAAACTTCTGTGACGTCTGGAGTCACAGAGGCTGAAAACTTCTGTGACGTCTGGAGTCACAGAGGCTGAAAACTTCTGTGACGTCTGGAGTCACAGAGGCTGAAAACTTCTGTGACGTCAGGAGTCACAGAGGCTGAAGACCTCCAATGTCAGGAGTCACAGAGGCTGAAAACTTCTGTGCCTCCTGACGTCACAGAGGCTGAAGACTTCCGATGTCTGCTGTCACAGAGGCTGAAAACTTCTGTGACGTCTGGAGTCACAGAGGCTGAAAACTTCTGACGTCTGGTGTCACAGAGGCTGAAAACATCTGTGACGTCAGGAGTCACAGAGGCTGAAAACATCTGTAAGGTCTGGAGTCACAGAGGCTGAAAACTTCTGACGTCAGGAGACACAGAGGCTGAAAACGTCTGTGACGTCAGGAGTCACAGAGGCTGAAGACTTCCGACGTCAGGAGTCACAGAGGCTGAAAACGTCTGACGTCAGGAGTCACAGAGGCTGAAAACGTCTGTGACGTCAGGAGTCACAGAGGCTGAAAACCTCTGACGTCAGGAGTCACAGAGGCTGAAAACTTCTGTGACGTCAGGAGTCACAGAGGCTGAAAACTTCTGTGAGGTCAGGAGTCACAGAGGCTGAAGACTTCCGACGTCAGGAGTCACAGAGGCTGAAGACTTCCGACGTCAGGAGTCACAGAGGCTGAAAACTTCTGTGACGTCAGGAGTCACAGAGGCTGAAAACTTCTGTGAGGTCAGGAGTCACAGAGGCTGAAAACGTCTGACGTCAGGAGTCACAGAGGCTGAAAACTTCTGTGACGTCAGGAGTCACAGAGGCTGAAAACGTCTGTGAGTCCTGATGTCACAGAGTCTGAAGTCACTGTGAAGTCTCTGTGACTCCTGAACTTAAACTTTCATGTTCAACTAAAGGTTATTTTTGTTATAATTCTGATTACTATCTTAAAAAATATATTTTTTATTTAAGACTTTTTTATGCAATCAGAAATACACTGAAATATACAAATAAGGAATTAATTCAATTCCTTTTTAAATAAGAAAATATTAATTTTATTTCCTAAATAGCCTGCTTGATCAGCGGTAGCAAAGGATGCATCTGCAGCTGAAAATGATCTCTAACATCAACATTTGAAAAGCTGTGTCCTTTGTGCTTGACTTAACGTTAATGCGCTGTAGAGTTGAACATGTGTTTTAGTGTGAGATTATTTTTTTGACTGAATTTGAACCAGGTGAAGCAAAAACTGCCACTTAATGAGTTTTGGGCAGAACGTATTTACAGACAGTTTTTCTTATCTCAAATGCAAAATGTATATATTTTTGTACATTTTGCCTTGAGTACTGTTCTGAGGATGTTGTTCTTTTATCAAATAACTTTTTTGAGTCTGTATACTCCAGTTAATGATTAATCAGTTACTAAATTAGTTGACAATCACTTCAATAATTAATTAATCACAATTAACCCCATTAAGTATTTCAGCTCCTAATATTTGCGACTGTTTATTGTTAGCATTTAATTTATAAAAAGTTTTAGTTTTGTCTTCTGATTTATAGCACTAATTCAGAAACTCAATCCGATTGTTAGCTTTTATTTATATTAACAGTACCGTATTTTCCACATTATAAGGCGCACCTTCAATGAATGGCCTATTTTAAAACTTTTCATATGTAAGGCGCATAGAATAGACGCTGCAGTAGAGGCTGGGGTTACGTTATGCATCCATTAGATGGAACTGCGCTAAAGGGAATGTCAACAAAATAGTCAGATAGGTCAGTCAAACTTTATTAATAGATTACAAACCAGCGTTCTGAAAACTCCGTTCATTCCCAAAATGAATAAACAGATGTTTTATTATTTTCCCCAAGGTAAAGTCAGTGACTTGGTATTTTCGTGACACAGTTTATCTTTTAACAACAGCAAGGTATAACATATAGTGGAGGGGAACTTTTCCTCGATTCAATAAACACGTAAAAAACAGTCTGATACTGTTACGGTAAATCAAATGTTAGTGCAATCACAATATATATCCACTTCCGCACCATTGGTTGGTTCATGTTAAATTCTCTTGCTGCTGCTCTATTCCCGTGTTCTACTGATTGACTGATCGCCTTGAGCTTAAACTCTGCGTCGTAAGCGTGTCTCTTAATAGGAGCCATTTTGGGGTTTTTACACAAAACCCAGCATGCACCGCGCACTTCTTCTTCTACGGGGGAAAATGAAGTCGGCGGCTGCTTACCGTAGTTGCGAGACCTGTTGTGGCTCAATATTGGTCCATATATAAGACGCACCGGATTATAAGGCGCACTGACGGCGTTTGAGAATTTTGAAGGTTTTTAGGTGCGCCTTATAGTGCGGAAAATACGGTAATACATATAGTACTATACAAAAGTTTAACGCAGGTGCAAATGAATGCCACAATCTAAGAATGCATTTAAGAATAAAAGTGTAAAAAGTTCTTCTCAACAACAAAATGTTGTGAATGAACAGAGAATAAATCTTCAAAACACCTGCAGTTCTTCTCTGAACATTTGCACAGTTTATGAAAGAAACTTGATCAGCGTGTCGTTTCCTGGATAACTAATGACAGATTTTTCTGTAGGCTTCGTCAAATTCTTCAGATAGAACTGATAATGAAGGTCAGATTTTTTACCAATTCAAATAATTTTACAACAGTAACACTTATTGAAAGTCATTAGTGTTGTTACGTATTTCTTTCGGACTGTGCCGACAATCCAAAGCTGAAAAAGATGTTTAAACCATATTGGAGAAACATGAGAAAACAGACTTCTTCCTTCACAGTTTTGCTTTGTGGTCCTCTAACAATTCCAAAATGATTGCAATGTTTTTTAAATGGACAATAAATCAGCATTACTCCAAAGAGAGAGAGATGGATAGATGGATGGAGGTAGATGTTTGTGGAGAAAGGAAAGAGCCTCATAGACCACATGAATTATTCTTCATTCAGCATGGTTGAGGTTATATCTGGACTACCAACATTCTCTTCTTTAGGGATTTGTCAACTCTGTTAATTTGAAAGAATGCGTTTATACCCCAAACTGCCATTTTTGTACCTCCTTCACTTGTCATTCCCTGCTCTCCTTCTTAGTAGCATACTCTACTCTCATATTGATATATTCATTCATCATTTATGTGGCCGATCATTAAGGGACTCCAAAAGTGTTTGTTTGTGTGAGCACCCTTTGGGAAATGGTTGCTCTCATCCTTGATTTATGATTTTATGTGTATGATTTTATGTGTCTCTGTATGGTAGCACTTACCATTTTATCAGGGCATGCAAACAATGGTTTTAGCTTTTGGGAGGTCTATCCTAATGTCCCTAAACATGAGGGACATATTTATTTCTGTTTGCCTTTAAGGATAATAGACGTTTAAATATGTCAAGGTCTCTTTGCAAGGGAAAATACAGAGATTTTAATCTGAATTTGGATGTTTTAAAGCACGTGTGACAAATTCTGAAAATGTCAGTGGCGTCTGGAGTTTTTGTAATGGCCTTTAATGGTTGGTGCACAACTTCTGCAATCCGATTCGATAATATTCTGTCTGTCATTACACACTTACTGTACATTTACTGACACACAGTTTCTCTGTATCTCTGTCTATCTCATGCACTCACCAAGGGGAGCTCAGTGGGAGCTCATTGTCTATACACCCCTCTCCTCCCACACATATGATCGACTGTCTCTCTAGGATCGCATTTCAGACCATTAACACCATTAAAAACCCACTAAAGCCACTAAAACCTCAAAGAACCAGCAACCATTTAACCATTAGGACCCATAGGAAAAAAAACAGCCTCACTGGCGGGAGCTTACAAGCACTGTTTGTTAGCAACATGAATTGAGTTAGCATTTAAAACTCAGTTAATATGTATGGGTTTTTTTTTTTTTTTTTGTTTGTTTGTTTTTCATGTTGTTTGTACTTTTTAGAATTTAGGTTTTAAAAATTGGTAATTGATCTTTTTTTTTAGTTTCTTTTTTTTTTATACAACGTCACTGCAATATAACACCTGTCTGCTTTAGGTAAGGGAACCCTTACTAATTGCAGTTTCCTAGAAACTTCCCTCAAAAAATCTCCACTAACCTTGTACGGTAATAGTTTAAAACTGTAAATGGAGAAGTAGACTGGGGGCATTTTATGCTTTTTTTTCCATTTGAAATTTAATAAGTGTTTGGCACAATTATCTTGTGAGAATTGCATTTTGGTCTATGCATAATTATGTCATTATTCATTGTTAAATAATTTCTTTAAGAAATTAAAAGAAGAAAGGATACCTTTTGTCCTGATTGTAACAAAAGCTTTTTGTTATGTCATTTAAATTCATGTTTTTTGTTGTTTTGTTTCTGCAGCAGCTGTACCACTACCTATGTGTTGGAGGAGGATGAACCATCCTTTCTGGAGGCCATCGACTACAGCGCCGAAAGCAACGACGAGGACCCAGAGCCTGAAAGCGATCTCTGCGGTGACGTCCAAGAGAATTTCGATCATCTGTCAGACTCTGAAACTCGTCACAGGAACTAGTGTTAATCTCCCTCATATGTGGTGTTTGACAATTAGTCCATGGGTTATTAGCTGAACAAATTTAAGATTTCACTCTTCCAACAGAAAGATGCATCACCTCCTACTGTGTCTTGCAGATAAATAGTCACACCTGTATTCTGTGAGGGATTAGTCTTGGTCCGGCCTCTGTTAGCAGCTTGTTGCTCCTCAAGGTGCATACACCACCTGCCTTTCTCTTCAGATATATTAGCATTAGCAGCTGCAAGAATAAGGATGGATTTCACTGAATGTTTTCACCGTTTCAGCACCAAATTACAACCCTCCGAAGCCTCAGACACCATACAGCCTCTGAGATTCACATGTACATAATCGGAGTGATAGTATATGAAACTCCTCTCACCTGCAACAGTATAATTAAAAAAAAATAAAATCCTTTCCAGTGAGAGAACCACCCTGCCTTCTTAGTGAAAGATTGGTGAGCTGTGCTTGTGTTTGTGTAAAATCACCTTTCTTCAATTTTAACCCTTCACATTTATCCCAAACCGAATCTATTATATCACATGAATGTAAAACATTCACATCTTTATGAAAATGAACCTTATTCCTGATGAATTAAGATATCAACACACAAACTTTCACAAGCTCAAACACGCACAGCAGTTAAAACATTTAGACTGAATGTATACTGTCAGTGTTTATTGTTTTCACAATCCACAGTATTCTAAAGCAGTATGAACAATAAGCATGATTGTCAGAAACCAAAAACATTTATTTGCACTGTTTCTACAACCAGTAAACACTTGAAACAAAGAACAAACCTGAGTAAAAACTCGTTTTATGTGTTACATATTATCACCTCTGAAGTTCTCTGAGCCCAGTAAAAGGTGATGCTCACATTAATGTGACATTAAGAAAAGATAAGACTGGAATTTTGCCACCACTTTATCTTTTTCTTTCTTTTTTTTTTTTGGAGTATACGTTTTGCTGATTTGCAGAATGTCTTGTCAGTAAGAACAGATGGTGCTGCTTATTAACGTGTGAAATAGTTTGAATTTTTGTTTTTGCGGATGTGTCTCTTTTGGATTTGTACAGATGGTGCATGGCTTATTGAAATATTTTATTGGAAATACTTTTAATTTATGAAGTCTTTCATATGCATCCTGCATGTTTGTATCACTCATTTATAGTGTATGAATGCAAAATCTGCGTGCCCATGATTTTAAGTTGTCCCATTATTCTGCTCAGCTCTTAACGTGTGCTTCTATCACATCTGTCGTTTTTCTTTTGCCTATCTTATTTCCTCTCTTTTCTTCCATCCTTAACCTCTTTAATCCTCTTCTATCCTTGGACTTGACGTCCTTTCACATTTCGCTCATGAGCATCTTAAAAACCCTGAACAATGTGTGTGTGTGAGTTTATTTTGTTGTAAAACTGTGTGCTATTTTATTTATGTTTGGAGCAGTTGACGTTTACACCTTGTGGGCTGTATTTTATTTGATTGTAAACGAGCAGAAATGGTCTATTTAAGTTGCGTGGCATAAAATTGATGGTAAAAAGCAAGTATCAGGAAATAAATTGTGAACATGGAAAGCTGTTGTATTTTTCTTTATTTTGAACTTAATGTTACCAACATTGTAATACAATTGTAACATATTGTTTCTTGAATCATCAACTAGATGAGCACAAAGACTTGTCCTTGGGAAGGTTTCTTTTTATCCTTTGGGAACCGGCCTTAATTGAACAGACTGAATTATAGTGAGAGGAAAATGAGACTCAAATAATGGAGCAAGACTGTTCTACTTACCAACTATTTAATTCGTATCATTTTAACAGATATCATTATAATGATTTTATATTTTATTGCTATGTACATTAAATTGTAAAATTATGGACCTATTACAATAAACCCTGAAATTAGATCATTTATTTTGACCACTCTAGCTCAGGTAGTCAGGTTATTGGTGATCGATCAAGTTAGTTATGCATGTTCTGTTTTTAATCAACTTTTTTTTAAATTAAAATCACATGAGTTTATTCATGTCCAAAATCTTTAGAGCTAACATATTTTTGCAAAGAGTTGGACAAATGTCAAGCTTTTAGTTAATTGAAAAAGGCTGCTGCATGGACTGCAGTAAAATGTTATTTTATCAGCGAGCTGTGCTGCAGGGGCAGATATGCTCGAAACAGTTTGCTTGTGTTGGCAATGGTTATCTCTAAAGACAAGCGTGCAACTAGGGAAAATGTCTGAAGGAAAAAAAGCATCAGTTTTGAATTGAAGGTGTAATGGTAGAGCAGAGCTCCATATGCAGAGGCTGAGGGGCCATTCAGGGTTTGATTTCTAATCTGGGCCCCTTGCTGCATGCCTTCCCTCCTCTTTGTCAAAAAATTGTGTGGAATAAAAGTCCACTGGCACCACAAAATCGTTGGTCAGGTATTTTGTAATATAATGGGAGCCTGAAAATAAAATCTTTCCATTCCAGGCCCTCGTCATGCTTTGATGAGGAATTATCTAGAATCTTAGCAGTACTCCCAACATATGGATCAGGGAAGTTTCTGCCATTGTCCAGAATAAAAGTACACTGCACTGAAGAGTAAATGTGAATTAAAAACCACAATCATTCTTTAGCGGCATTATTCACACTTACCAATACTCTGTTCTGTAGACTAAGATTCACTACAACAGCATGCAGAGCGCTGTGACCAGCTAAATCATGGTTTACAATAAAACCACCATTAAAAAATTATGATAAAATTTAGCTTCACACGCTGTTTTCTCAATTTTCAATTTTAACTTTGACAGCTTATTAAAGTTATTCAACTGGGGGAAGAGGAGAAGAGAGCTACCATGATGGACTCTGGTGAAATTCCTGTGCATTCTTGTACAATTTATAGCTGTAACAAGGAGTTACAAGAACACAACCATGAATAAATATGGTATCAAAAGACTGTAAGAACAATATTGTCCAATTACAATGTACTTGTTATTTGATATAGGACTGTTTTTGCAAGTTAAGAAGGTTCAACAGTATACTGATTGTTTTTAGATTAACAAAATTAAATGTATTTGCTTATCAAAATAGCAGTTCTAGAGAAATGATGAATGCTTAATAAAGCATATGAACTTTTTGATGTTTTGCTCCTGATTATTGGATGTACAAAAACAAACAAACAAAAAACAGATAAATAATTGCAGCAAAATAAAAATAAAACAATAATTTTGAATTAACATCTGATTTTAGTTCATATAAATTAGAGAACACATATGAACAAGATTATGTGAATGTAATACCAACACTAAATATCTAAACAAACCCTGCAAACTGAATAGAAATAGGGTGGGGATGTTTATGCTAAGGATACATTTCAAAAGTCAAAATTGAGCTAAACGTTTTTGTTTAACCAGCTGTTATAGCTTAAAATATAGTATTATTACAGTCAATAATACTATAAAAACAATATTATTACAGCCACACAGAAAGAAGGTATGGTTTCTTGTGTAAACATTATGCGACCAGTTATTGACTGACGCGGTCTTCTAGCTGCTATGTTACAGTAGGAATCCAGATTTGAATGTCATCTTAATAATTTCTTGTGGTCAGGTCTGTGGAAGCCCAGTTTTGTTGTCAGAAGTAATTTGAAGACAAAAAACCATAAAGGACTCAAAGTAAGTCGAAACCACAACAGTCCCAGTTAGAGACATATTTGTTGTCTACTGTATTGTTTTTGTTATTCAGTACTGGGCTGTCATTAGTGATTACCTCGGGTATAGGAGACAGAAAATGTAACCACTAGCAACATGAAAAGATCATTCTCACTGACAGTAGCTTGTCAATTATGAAACATGTCTTCCAAGCACCTGTAAAGATAGCTTGTGTTGCTTTGAATTATAATTTGTGGCTACAGCAAATTCTGCTTAAAATGGTAGAATTAGCAAGTTCCTCAGGTGTAAAGTTACACCTGAGCCTCCTCTGCTAAGGTCACTCAACAATAAAGAAATATGATTATCCACACTGGATCTTTTTTTAAATGTTGGATTGCAAGGTATAAGAAGAAACCTATGCCACTTGTAGATGCTTGTGTTTTTGTGCAATGCTATTTTTAAACCAGTTCCAGGAAAGTAAGGTGATCTAAATCTGGCTTTTGAACTAATTTAAATGTCAGGATTCAGCTTGCAGGGACATGCGTAAGAACTCAGATTTCAGGTCACAGACATTCAAGAGTTTTTCTGCATATAAATGTAAAAACACCCATCAAGATTAAAAATTCAAACATCCAGCTTTTGAAGAATGCTTCTCTCAAATTTGCCTACTGTTTGCTCCTTCTGTCAATATCAGGTGGTGTTTTACAGAAAAAAATATATAATAATGAAAATAAAGATTAGAACAGATTTAAAAAATTTTTTCTTTTGTTTAAATGTGGAAGTTTTACATAATGTTTAGGCCAATATCAGAGATTTAGAAAGTTATATAGCATTTTAACTTTAATCAAAGTTTTAACTAATTGATGTTTTTAAATATTTTTAAGTTGTAGCTTGCTCTCTGATTGGTTAATTTACTTCTACATTGTTGCAGTGCATCAGTGCATAATAGAATAAGGCCACCACATATTTTACAAGTCAGGTAGAGATTGTGCAAGTCTCACCTTTTTCCAAATAATCAGTCTATTATTAAAAGTTTAACTACGGTAGTTCAATTACAATAATATGGTGGTTAAATCGTTATTCCAAGGAATTTTTCAGCGAAACTCTATCAGGATTTAGTTTACCCACAATATGTTATTTAAAATATGGTTTCCATGTAAGGAAGCACAGACAATTTAATATACTGTCATATAATCAGATTGTAGCCACAATCAGACATACTCCATCATTTTGCCCAGACACAGAGAAAAATGAGCTTAGCAGTTAGGTTAAGCTAAGCTAAGCTCACTGTTTTAATGCTTCTTCAGACTTGAGAAAGTTTTTACTGACAGAGTTCACATAAAAGTTAGAAACCACTGCAAAATGAAAGCATTTTTTTTTACTTGAAACTTTATGCTCACAAATGGCATCTGCTACCTCACATTCATTCAAAGAATTTTGTTTGAAAATTGTTTGATTTAATCGGAAAAACTGTCACATCCTCCATATCTATACATAGCTTCTCGTTTTGAATAAAGCCTTTTTATGGCAAACAGGAGGATTTTTGAAGATTTTATTAGCTGGTAATTTTTAATTAGGCACCATTGGTATCAAAACTAAAATGAACCTTTAAACTTCCTGAATATATTTAGCACTGTTGGGTCTACATAGTCCTGTTGTCAGCTAATAGAGCATAAGTAGATACTCAATCACTCTATTTCATTGGCACAGTTGTTCGACCATTTGTTCAGCAGTGTACCTCCGCTGCTTAAGTGCACCGAGTAACATAATCTTTTTCTTCTCAGGAAATGACAAGGGCAAGGAGGGAGTGACAAAAAGCCTCTGCAAATGTCCTGAAAATAAGCTCTGAGTGATGCTCAATGTAAATGGATATAAGTGGACAGGAAGACTCAGAGAGGGGAAAAAGCGAGAGCAAAAGTACAGAGGAGGACAAGAGGAATTTGAAGAGGTGGAGAGGCATGTTAATCTGGGAAAGGCAGCGCAAAGAGAAAAGCTGCTTTCTGCTTTAAGCCCCACGCCCTCACTTCCTGTCCCAGTTGTCAATCACAGGTTCTCAAGAGCATCACACAAAAGACGGCCCTCTTTCCTCCAGCCACTGCCACAAACACCAACACAATCCAACCAATTAAGAGAACTGGTCAAAAGAGGGGATATTGTGCATGCGTATGAATGTATGAGTCCTGCAGAGGTAGAATGGTTTGAAGTGCTGCTGCAGGTTTCTCATGTCCAGCGGAGACCACTAATTAGGAATCCCTCTCCCTCTGCCTCTCTGTGTCTCATGCGTTCTCGCAGGCACTTTGCCCAATCTCCGTCCTCACACTGATGAGCTCATTGCTGTAGTCAAAGTGTGGCTCTGTGGGCGTCTAATAGTGCAGCCAATTAGTGCTGGAGTCTGACTTGGCAGCGTTTCTAACTCACTGGTGGTCCCACAGAGGGACAGAATGACTCCCTGAAAAGGTACAAGTTCACAAAGAACAGCCCAACAAAGACCTGTGTGTACAGGCTGCGTGGCTTGGCAGAGCACAAGGGAAGGGTAGCTGCATGTGTGTGTGTATGTGAGTGTGTATGTGAGTGTGTGTGCATGTTTAATATTGTAATTTGTGAGCAGAAATCTTCAATGAGGAGTCACTGCAGATTATGAAGAAAAGAAACGCTTAAATAGGCACCAAACATCTGAACACCTATTTCACCTGGGCACCTATAATAGCTTTACTTTCAACACTGAACAGACACCTCCTTATTTCATTACAGAAGTCTTTTAGCAGATTGCACGAAATTAAATTATTAATTGTCAAAGTGGCTACAAAATGTTCTAATCCTGGTATTATTATGGGTGAGTGGTACGTAGCATTCGGTAGCAAACGGCTTCATTTCATGCAAAAATAGTGCAAAAACACAAAATATTGAAAATGTATGAAATGACGAAACAAAATATTTTTGGATTCAAAAATTAGAACTTTATTTGTGAAATTACCAACATAAACAATTATTAATGCAACATTTGCCTATAGTAAAAAAAAAAAACAACATATTTGTGTATATGTGTTTTTTGTTTTTGTAAACCGATGTCTAGAATTTTAACAAAAATTAGCTGCTCTTCAAGAGGTTTTCAAATTACTTCAGTATTTAAAACAACAAAGGACAGTCATATTTATTAAATGTAGTACAATATGACTGATGATGGAAAAACTGGCGTATTAAATACGCCAATTTAAACAGACTGTACTTTATTATCATGTATCTATGTGAATATAGTTAGTTTCAGTTGATCCCTTGTAGCAAAAATGTTAAGAAAGATTGATATTGTTGTTGAAAAATGCACAGCCATTATAATATCCAGGAAATATCTATGTTAATGTTTTAATTGTTTTACTAAATGTTCAATAAGACAGAGAAATAATAGGATCAGAGTGCAATTTGAACCACCATTGTTCTATGATTAATCTGCAGAGCATCACGAAATGTAAAAAAATAACTGAGAGTACTTACAAAGGGAACTTTTGCAGGACTACACAGTGGGACAGTTACATACATGCTGTTATTGTCTTGTGTGGCAGGTGTAGTCTGGTCACTATAATCATTACTATTAGTATTCCCCAGTGGTTTTATATGTGAAAGAACTATGCTGGTTATGAAACTTGGAACTGCCTGCAGACCTTTGACCTTACCAGTCAGAATGCTGACTACAAGGGGAACTCTTGTTGCATTTCCCACTGGCAAAAATACAGTTTTGCAGTTCCAACGAATTGCAAAACTGAACTGTGCTTAACTGAGACGTGACATCATTTTCAGACCAACTTCCAACACAAATCTAACAGCATGAAGCCTTAATATGGGGGCCAAGTATGGCCTCCAGCAAGTAATTATAATGTGAGTTTCTCTGGATTGCAAGTCAATAAGCTTACTCATTTCTGTCAGAAAAACAAAGGTATTTTTTTTTCTTAGAATCTGGAAAGAATGATGTTGTAATGAGGTCTTGTGTTTAATTTTTTGGTGCAGCTCGCATGTCACTTTGGAGTGGTCCATAATGCTGATGCACTGATATATTTTCAACAGGTTAACAAGTGTAGGATTTATACTATATACATACAGTACATCCTTAGTATATTGGTTTTTACAATCAAATTATTCTTCAGCACTTACGAAAAGGGAAAATGAATAAATTAGTTGCAAGCTTGACAGTTCATATTTCAAGAAAGTCCTTCTAATTTGTTTTTCTTATTTATGTTTTAATCTACAAATAACATAATTAAACCATCCTCAACCCAAGATTTGGTTATCTTGTGGCACATTGAAGTAAATAACTCGTTGTCTTTGGATTTTGTAACAGAAATAAATATTTTATTTAATTGACCTTTGACAGATTTTATACTTGGAAGTGTTTTGCTAAACTAATTTTAAACACCAAAAGGATTACATATTAACCATGTATTTATTATATGACACAAGCTGTCCGCAAGACAGACGTGAAAGAAGGTATTTTTTCCCCCATGCCTAAAGTAAACATGTCACACAATGGATTGCATCTCCTGCCAGAGAGCCACTTGTGATTGTGCTCTGGAGCGCCCTTTTGCATGGCTTTTTGTCAACTGTCACCAAACAGTGTAAAATCATTGGCTTTGTTCACTTGCGTGTGCAATTAAACAGCAGAATCGCCAGCTCGTAACAGAATGATGGGAGTCAGCTTGGCACAAATGCCAGATGCAAAAACATGATGTCAAACGGCCTGGAAACATTTTACAAGCTCACGTGGATTCGCCTTCTCGTTTGCATATCAATAGTCATAGACAGTACACACAAACACACACCCACACACACGCACATGCATAATTGGTTACACAGGGAGCAAAGCCAACTTGCACCTCTCGTTGCCGTGGTAACCAAAGAGACTGATTTTTCTAGGAGCACTTACACACATCCCGTCTGTTATTTACTTGTTTGTTCATTCATTCCTCCATTTAGCCTCCCTCCTTTTAATAACACTCTCTTCCTCCCTCTCTCAGTGGCTTTTCAGCCCATTTCCATTCCCACCTCTCATCCAATAAGATGCCCTACTAGCATGCATATGCAAATGAGGAATACTTGACACCAATTAAGGAGAATTAGACAACGAACAGCATTGTGTCCAGCAGCTGGATTCATGAGATAGATGCTTCTATCCAACAAGATGGAATCTAATGCTTGCGCTTTACACTTTTGATGGGACTGAATGGGTATTTTATTTTCTTAGAGGGAAATTCAAATATTCCAGGAGTTCTTGCTTGATTTGATGTTTTTTCAAGTACAACAGACTTTAAAGTACATATAGCAATGGAAAAAGTATTCACTCCCTAACTATTTCTTTTGTTTCTGGTTTTTTTCTGTAGCAATAGCTTTAACTTAAGAAATCTCGCATAAATTTCCGTTCTGACCTCTTTCTTATTGTTGAATACTGTACTTCAACAAGTGAGGCCTGCAATACTATCAATGACCTCTTGAAGTAATGATGACTGGCTGAACATTTCCAGGAACATGCACTGTTGTTTCATGTGCAACCCTTTGTGGGTAATGGTTTTCAGCATGATTTGCTGGAGCTAGCTTTGTAAACATTTCCAGACTGATATGTGTCAGTGAGTATGTTTTTAATTTTGCTCTTGAATTTTTTAGTTCAGGGCTTTAAGTGTTACCTTTTATATTTGTATGCCTATTTCATATTATCAGATGGGTTGTATTTAAGTGAATATTAAATTTTACAGAGCTGGGGATAAACAAGTTCAGGCAACACTGGAGAAAATTGACTAAACTTTCCAAAAATGTGTTTAATTTTGGATGATAAGGAGGATAAATACAGCAGAGTGTTGTTAATAAAAATCTTGCTTAGAAACTGTCTGATATTAAATTTTGTTTGATGAGCTGAAACATTGAAGTGTGACAAAAATGCTAAAACAAAAACGTTCCTGTCTATAAAAATCTGTAAGGGGGCGAGTGCTTTGGACTTACTGTTTGCTTACTTGAACCTCAAACGGTGACTTATGGCTTGTTTTATTCATTTTTTCTTTTTTGCACCCCATCCCTTTGCACACACACACGCATACACACCCCCACACACCAACTCATCCCCTGCCACCACAGTTTTCTCCAGGGTGTATCAGGTTATCGCTGCTCGACAAAGCAGGAAACAGGAAGTACATTCTGCTCTGTAGACAGAACTCTGGAGATATTCGATGGCCAAACATCACACACGTTTATGCTAAACAACCATACAGTGCCTCTGCACAAAAGTCATGAGAAGGACATCCAAAAGATTATTTTCATGACATTTAAAAATAAACATCTTGGAAATTCAACAAAGAATAATTGAAATGTTAGCTTTCAAGCTTCTTTCAATAACTTAGGCAGCGTTCAAGCAATCTTAGCAAATAAAGTAAAGGCTTTAATACTGGCTGCTAGCCCCTTCTTTCCCCAGGGAAAGAAATGTTAATGTCCACCTACACATGCAAGAATCTGGAAAAGACTCATCCCAGAATTGTGTTCTTTAATTAGAAATTTTAAGCAGTAGATCTGCTTTTGATAAAAATTATAATAAAAGTGTGCTTTGCAAAAGTTCCAGAATACCAGAGAAATATGGACAGTAAAACGCATTACTTTGTAAAAAATGTACCTATTATTGTTTGACCGTTACTCAGACATTCAGCAAAGGAGATAAAGATGCCTCCCTTTTATGTCAGCATTCTGTCAGGTTGAGTCTGTGAAAGAAAAGAAAACCCGGGAGACGACAAGCTCTGATAGTCCTGTGTCAGCGTCCAGTAAGACCTCAGACCAAGGCGACCTGAAGGCGTCAATGGATGGACGCCAGTAAGATCCCCAGTCATAACCTTTAGTTTCATATGTTATGCCTATCAGCACATAAAACATATTACATTCAGTCATTCACAGTACAGAGAGAGCATAAAGTTCACGGGGTAGTTAAGGTTAAACAGAATGAGTGCTGATGATGAATGGAGGGAAACATAGAGACAGACTGGCACATACACTGTCTTAGGAGGGTAATTAATATGTAAAATGAAGTAGATCTGCCATCTGAGTGTGGTGGTCTCCATCCTGCTTCATATCTTCAATTCTTTCATCACAGTTATTCTGCAAGGTCAGTATGTGCTGTAGCAATATAAAACAATGGGAAAAAAATTGAAAATAAAAAACAGGACTCAGCATGGGATGTTTTACGTAGTGTCTGAAATGAATCTGCTACTGGAAATATCCGGCCATTGTGCTTCGGTGGCTGTGAAACTCAGAGCAGATTGGGTGGCAAGTTGTTCTGAAATGATGACAACCTTATTTAATCGTATCAAAAACATTGAAAAAACACTAATAGTAAGTTAAAGGATAACACACAACAGAGACAAGAGAACAATGAATGACTCACCATCTGCTTATTTTGTTCAACTGTAATCTGAAACTTATGTTGAATCTGTATCTTGTACTGAGAGCAAAGGGGACGGTTTTTTCAGGGTCTTCACTTAGAAAAGGCTATTTTCTTGCTTATATGCAGAAAGGACTTGGAGAAAGTTTGGTTATGACTTATGCTCAGTGGCCACTTTATTTGGTACAGTTATATTACCTGTTAATGCAAAACCAAATCACCCAATCACATAGAAAAAGCAAAATGCATCCAGACAAGTAGATGTGACATTCAAACCGAACATCAGAATAAAATACAAATGCATACCTATATTAAGTATTGCCTGTCTATGCTGACTAATATTGACCAGTTTATTGGTTTTAATTAAGAAGTTATCTATCATTCGTATGTACTAATTAATAGTAAAAAGTCTAATGTTAAGTGAAAAAAGTTTGCTCTTCAACTAAAGTGTTGCACAGAACCCACTGAAATTGATAACATTGTACAAATTAATTTGACCTTTGGCACAATTGTTGATCAAATATTTGCAGTAAGGTGAAACAAATAACCAACAAGTTCATGTGTGGATATGTAGAAAGGTTTCTCCCATCCCCTGAAGGTATTTTTAAGATGGAGCCTCTTTTATAAATGGTTTCCCAGGCGGTTCTGTCCAACCAACATCTGGCAAAATTATGCTGGGGAATATTAAACATCCATCTCAGGTTAATGGTACCAGTGGGAGTACAACATTTTCAAAGACTTCCCGTGTTCAGGAACATATTGCATGATTCAATGCTTAACCAGAAATCAGGAAAAAGAAAATCCTCGGCTGCATTCTCGGACACTTGCTCATCCCAGGAAAACCTCCTTTTCCCCCAAAGCTCATGCTGATCAGATGTTTGTGTCGTGTGATTTGGTCTGTGTCAAACTGAAAGGGGAATTTTTACTTTGTTATTGGATTTATGAACACCTTACTTTGAGCAATGGTAAAAAAAAAAATCAAGACATTAAGAAAGTATAACTTTAACTAACAAGAAAATCACATACTTTGTTATTTTTTGTAATGTTAAGGTACAGTACTGTGACTGCAAAGCTGAAACAAGATCAGCTTCCCTTCAAAGCACCAGAACTCCTCCACCTGAGATGAAAAGCAGAGATCTGACCTCTTCATTCCATATCACATATGTTTCTTGTCGAGCTTGTCTCACCTTGAAATCTCATTCATGAAAGTCACAAACAGGGATGAAAAACGTCTGCTGTCTATTCTGAGCAGGTTTGCCTTGAAGTTGAGAAAGGAAACAAAGCTTGAAGAAAACTGTCCTCAACATGTAAACTTAGTGTCTCAAGCATTGTGAGGATTATATTTTATCATTATTTATTTTTACTTACAGCTAGAATACCTCACACAAAAAATAATGCAATATGTGCAAAAACAATGGAATATGCTGTTCTAATTCCAGATATTGAATGATTGAAAATAAAGTAGGAGACTGCAGTATGCCCAGATCGTCCACTTGATAAGGTTTTATGACAACAGCACATAATAAACTTACCGTTAAACATTTTGACTGAACATGCCAGATAATGTTGTGAACATGTCATAGTGTAGCTCCTTCTAAGTCAGTGTTTCTCAACCTTTAGGGCCATCGCCCCCCTATCCATTATCCAGGTCCCTCACTGCCCCCATCAAAGAATTTGTAGGCTACTTTTCACTGAATATTATTTTATTATTAATATTACTATCACTACTGTTGATGTTTTGATTTTTATGGTTGTTTCTGGAGATATTGTCAAAAATAATTTCTGAGAGAACAAAAAAGCCATGTGAATAGAAATTATAATTTTATATTAAGAAAAGAACACAAACCAAAAGCAATGGACAATAGGAATGTTTCAAGCATCCTGTACAGGTTCATTTGGTTCTGTAGCATCACAGAAGCAGTGACCTGTAGAAAAAAATAGTCATTTCAAGCACCTCCAATTTGTGCGGAGCTACTGAGGAGCCAGCCATATACAAGGAAATGACTTTGGTGTCTTTATTTGTGCAGAGTGCAGTATATTCTGAAGAAAAATGCAGAAATCAGATTAAGACTCAGTATCAGCAAATGTAGTGATGACCTGTGATGGGCGTACCCTGCCTCTCACCCCTGACTGCTGGAGTCAGTCACAAGCCCCATTTTTGCCACCAGAGGGTATAGAAAACAAATAGATGGATGGAAGATATTTTTTTCTTCTTGCATGTGCTCCCATCTTGTTATTTAAATGAAAAATAATCAGTTCAGAGACGTTTAAGGATTTAATCTTAAACAGATGAACAGATGACGCTTCAGCAGGTGGGGAGTTATTCTGACATATGATGAACAGACGTGTTTAAAACCTAAGCATCCCTGAACTGCTCCATCAATGACAAAACACATATGTTTCTTATTTTCCTTTTAATCTAACTTGAATTACTGAAGAGCAGTATGTTGTCCAAAAACAATGCCACAGCATTAGTTATTCAAAGCTGCTCTCTACCTAAATCTTCTAATAAAATATGTCTAAAGGTTACAATATGACCCCCTGACCTTAGTAATTCACAGAGTGACAATTTTGTTTCTTGTTGGGATAAAAGGAAGCTTCCAATCCCATTACCCAGGATGTTTTGTGACACTTTGTCAAGATTTAGGGGGTAATTTAAGGATTAGGGTAGACTTCTCTGTTTGATTGAAGAGTTGTTATGGATGGATAGAGGCAGGTTAGAATGGAGCCAAGGAAAGAGCAAGAAGGCCCTTCCTTGAATTATTGAGAGTAAAGACTCCCTGGAGCCAAAATGTGTCACTAAGCATGAAATACATTGTTGGATAAATTGTATTTTTAGTAATTATCAAATATTCGTTGTATCATGTAGCCTTGTAGTTACATTTAGATAATGTTAAATTATATGCTTTTACTCTTTTCCTTCTATTTTAAGTGATGTTTCTGTGTGTTAAATAAGTTTGATTCTTTCCTAAAGGCCTCCTTTGTGAGAGAGAGGTGTCAGCTATTCTTAGCATTTGTTACCCTGCAGGAATCTCTGGGAGATAGAGGTGTTAGTAGTTCCCAGCTGAGTTATATAGTCCTGCAAAGAACTCTGCTTTGTTCTTCGTTGCTTTGAAGCTATACAACGTGTCCCATTCGACGCCGTGCCTGGAGCAAGAAGGATTTAGATTGTAGATACCATGTGTTTAGTTAGTGATTATCATTTAGCGCTGCAACTATGTGAATTGTTTTCCCCTCCACCATTTTAGAGTTGCAGCGCCCCGTGTGGCAGGGTTCCTAAAATCAATAAAACAGAGGAGCGGGAGATGTGTTTTTCAGAGCGGTTGGAGATTTGTAACTGAAAGCACATCTCTGTCTGCTCTCCTCGCGAGAAACAAAGAATCTAACTCTCTTGTCTTTCCTATGTTTGTTTAAATTGTTTTAATAGGTATTTAGACCTGACATACATGATCCTCAAAACGGGAATATTATGGCTAGATTTTAGTTCAGGGCAGGATAGTCAGGATAGTCATGGAAGAGCATCATTGTGATTACGCACTAACAGGGAAGTGTTGGAACAGACAGGAGATTCTTAAAGAGACAGAGGTCATTTTCAGTGTGTCAAATTTCTTTAAAGTTATGTTTGATATTTACAGTACTTTTAACAACTCAATGTAACACATTTACTTGATTGTACTATAAAATAGCACTCTTTACCTACTAAATACATTATACCCCCACTTTAAATGTACTGGAAGATCAGTGATGCTATTGGCCTGTTTTTACCTCTGAAGGTCCAGAAAACCCTGTAGTGTTCATGAAATCATGAACTTTTAAAATATCCACACATCTAAAGGTAAAAATGGATCATCAGTGGATCTTTTGGTAGCCTTTGTATAGCTGAATTTGTCCAGATACCTAAATCTTGTATAAATCTTTATGTGAACAGAAGAGATGTCAGAATAAGACAGGACATAAGACTCTGAATTATCTAGAGTCCACTATATGCAAAGTGGGAGGTCAATGATCCCTCTCTCAGTATGCTTTGTGAAATGTTATAGAAGAAGTGCTGTATCATTGTACAAACATAACAGTGGGAATGCTAATACTTAAATGACATTCAATATCAACATGCTGCAGCAATAAAATATGCATTTATTTGAATTACTTTTATAAAGATTTTCTTTGCATTGAACAATGTAAGAATGAACAGGAAATAGGGAGGAAGGACAGGGGGAAGACATGTAGCAAATGGCCTGAGACTGGGAATCTAACCCAGGACAACCACACTCCACCATCTGAGTCACATCTGATCACCACACAGTCACTTTTGATAGATCTCTATTCAGTATGCTGATAGGTTTTAAGTGTGTTGCATTATTGCAGTATCATTTGGCATTGTCTTGCAAGTACAAGAACGGTGCTCCTTGAAAACAACATCTTTTTGGTGGCACTATTGCTCACAAATCTATATAATGTATAAGCTCCTGCTGATGATCGAGTTACCCTACTGCACCCTCAGCAGTACAGACTCTTAAAGGTGAGTCATTATTTCAACATCCATTTTCAGTCCCAGTTCACAAATGCTGTCTACTCTTTAATGCTTCATGATAAAACATGCATTCAGATAGGTCTGCCAATGATACGGTAGAGTTTTTACTTGCTTTTTTAGGGTTCCAGTCATTAATTATCTTTGGAAATAATTTGATTTTCAGAAACACACCACTTACTGAAATTCTGCTTTCTACCAGAAAATCCTGCGTTAGAATGCCCAGCCATCTATTTGTGACCTTTAAGCTGAAGCGCACTTGTGTTATAACACAGGGCAGTGATCCAGAGCACACCATCAAGTCCTGCTCTGGATGGCTCAAAGAAACAAAACAGAAGGTTTTGGAGCAGCCTGAATTAGAGTCTGAATTTAAATCTGATTCAGATGCTTTGGCCCTTTGATGTGACTGAATACAAAAAAAAAATTACAAAGAAGAGTGGGTCAAAGTTCTCCCACAGTGATGTAAAAGAATCATTGCCAAATATTTTCAGTAACACAAAAACTTGATGACACAAGGGTGGTGTAATGTTCATTCTTTCATTATTTTCCTTCATAAACAAAATAATTTGTGTTTACAAAAGTCCCTTTTGTCTGATTTTAGAATCTACTTGGTGAGGTGAAATGTTTAATTGTATTAAAATGTAAAAAAAAAAAATTATTTGTGCTGTAATATTAAGCATTTGTTCCCCACCACTGTACAAGCATTTTAAGACTATTATCAGTGTTAGATGTGTAAGAGCACACAGAGGCTGTTGTGCTACATTTGTAGAACAGCATGTTTTTTTTAAAGATATCCTTTTCTTTTGATGAAAGAAGACTTGGAATTTGGCATATAATGGGTTTGTTTACCCCTTTGCACCTGTGCTTTAGTCATTCTAATTGCAACCATTGATGGGTGTCTTTTCCTGCATCTCTGGAAATGTGAGTTAAAGGTTTAATTAGTCTTTCATGACCCTCATCAGAGCCAGTCTGCCTCAATAATGCCTGCCTCAATCAAAGCAAATAACAGCCACACACAGGTGCACACAGATGCAAAAGGATACCAGGGGATTGTACGCATGCGCACCCCCACGTAAACACACTTACACATGCTCCTCTGGGTGAAGAGGCCCCTCCACCCAAGGATTATTAAATTATTAAGAGGTCTATCCCTCTAAGAAAAAGTGTTATTGATTGATTATCGCAATAGGTTTAATAATTTATTTGTTTTAGTAGCACAGATATGGAAAAGGATGAGAAAATGAACAGACCGGGAAAGGGGTGGAGCAGTGGGAGGAGGAGACGGAAAGGGAGGATGGAGGCGAGGGGAGGAGATGTCATGTGGAAGCAAAGGAAGAAAGCAAGCAGTGAAGAGATGATAGGTGAGTAAACCAGAGTTAATAGGTGATGAACATGTCAATTCCAAGCAACAATCCTTTCCTCAAGGTTTATAACAGAAATCATTAATCCTACTTTCATTCTTTACTGTCACTATTGATGCTTTACTTTAAAGGTCAGTTTATCTTGTTTCAGTCAAGCCACCAGTCAATCAAAACCAGTCCTAACTAAAACCATGGTTTGCTGTTGCTTCTTGAGCTAAAGACCAAAAATCTGGGATAAACATGTCTGCAGTCTCTGTCCTTGCTCAAACCAGCCATTTTGAGTTCTTCCCTTACCTCGGGTACGCCGCCTTTATCATTCAAATTAGCTACCATAACTTTTATCTCCAAAAGTCCTTGTTCATGTCTGAGAATTTGAATTGCTTGTGTCATAAATTCAAATTACCATTTCTTTTTAAAACCCTAAAATGTCAGATGCTGCTACAAAAGTTGATTGAGAGTTTATAAAAGTAATTTTAGAGCTTACTGTGACCTTTGTGGAGCACTTTGTATTTAGTTCATCCCTTAGTAAGGGTATACATTTATGTAAAAGTAAAAAAAATACAAAAACAAATATTATAAAGACAGAGCATACATTGTTAACATTTAAGTAATAAAAGTGATTAACTTAATTAAATAATATTTAAGGAGATATCCAAGAGGAAGTACTAAAATGATATTAATCAGAATAGGATAGTTGTAAAGATCTAACATCTTGGCTAAAATAAGCACAAGTCGATTTTCTTATAATTGAATATTATGAACACTTCTTTGTTGGATTTCATAAGTTATATAACAAATTACAAATACAAACGTGTGAAAACCACATCTATATTTGATTGATCAGTGATGAAAAAAATAATAATCTTCAGTAATTAGAATAATAAAGCCTGATTACTCTTGTTACACATAAAATAGATGCTCTACAATGAGCACTGAATTTATGTCAGCATGGCAGAAGAGCTCAGGTCTTAAAGTTCATGAAAATTATTACAACAACACTGTTGTTGTTCTGGAGCAATTTTACCGAGCCATTATGCTCTGTCATTTTCTTAAATAGCTGTTTTGATTGTTTTCTTGTGCGTGTGTTGCCTCTGAATAGAGAACGTGTGTTTGTGTGTACATCGCCCCCCCCATCTGTTTGTGTCCTTTATGCTTTTCCATCAGGCCCCTGTTTCAAATCTCCCCACTCCATGCTGGCATTCACGTGAGCCAATAAAAGACATTTTGTGAATTGTAAAAATAAGAAGACGCCAGGTCAGCTGCTCTTACCTCTGCCCTTTAAGTTCGTGGCATTTTGTTTGCTGTGTTAAAAATGCATGAGCAGACTTTACAGGAGAGGAACCTCACTCTGAAGGACTTATTGCTTTTCAGAAAATTCTAGTTTTTTTTTCTTCTTTTGTGCACCCACTGGTTTGTGGAAATTGAGTTGAACAGAAGGGACTTGCTCTGTGGTTTCAAGTTTGACCTTATTAATCTAGGCAAAAAAAACATTTTAAATGGTATTGTGTAAAACTTTGCTCATTGTTGTCCAAGTTCACTATCTTAAGAGTTCAGTTTCTCAAGTATTACATGAATAGGTTTATGGTAAAAGTTCATTTTAAAATTCTTAACAAATTTCAAGCTCAATTTCAGGTCAGGCGTCAGTGAGTCAGTTTTCACTTTATTATCTCTTGGTTGTTTATGTTGCATTGAGACTAAGGATTGACGAACTCAGGTAAATATTTTCATATTTAATAAATTTAAATATGTGTTCAGATGAGGCTTGTTGTTCAGATTAAAAGTTTCTTTTGACAAGCAACAACCCTTAAGCAGGTATTAAATACTGTTCTCACCAAACCAGCATTTCTGCAATAAAAATGTCTTTTTGATGTTGTGATGTAATATTGATCTGATGTAATATTCTTATCTTAAATATTGTGTAAGCAGAGAGTCAAAGCTATTTATGAAAGTTTTAAACATCAGTCTGTGTGTAATTAATCTGCATAATGTTTTTTCTACTTCAATAATAAATAGAGTTTTCAAAAAATTTTCTAATTTACTGAATATGAGTTATAGAGGATTAAATCATTCCTTTTTTATACAATGGCTGTAAAGAGAGACTCAGAGATGGGTGGATCACTTTTCAATATAAAAACGACTGAAACCCTGTTCTGTAATGACCGCCCCAAATAACAAAAACAAAACCTCTGAATAACTGAAATAACTGCGGTGTACACGCTATGCCTTTATTTGTAACGTCATGCTGATATTAGTGTTGCTCTGCTGTTGACGTGTTTAAATGATCTTTCCAGGACTAAAATATTATTCAGTCCTGGAACCAGGAGTCTTTGCTGGAGCTGCCTTTCTCCCTTATTTGTTTTCTTTATGTAATTTACTCTACGGTAATAAAGTATTGGTGTTCAGAAGTTACCATGTTTCGCACAGACAGTGTTACTATTGCAGACCTTGGTGTGCAACAACAAGTAATACATTTAGTTGGGTAAAACTTTCCAAAACTGGGCCAAATTCCAAACTGTAGTTTCTTGATGAATTACGCCAAGTGATTTGGTTTTTTCTAAGCCGAGACTGAAAATTCAATACAGTTATGCTGCTCAGAAGAGAGTTTATCAATTATACTTGAAGGACCTGCAGAAATATATTTTATTTGGAACTCACTAAATTAATCTTTGTATTTATCCATCTGGGGAATCAGCATTCCTGTGCCAGTGCAAATATCGAACTCTTAGGTTATAAGTGTAAAATGTTTTTCACCTGCAGGTTGGGCTTAATCAAACACTGACTACAGGCCTGTTTCTAAATGTAACAGGCCTGAGGTTGCACTGAGTCTGACCTATTTCTCAAAGGGTTTAAAATCTGCACAAGATGTTGAATTGCTTACAAATGGCCTGATTATTCAGTCTTCAAGGGGTTGAATTTCTCCCAAAAGGATGACAGATAACTAAAATAAAATAAACATTACAGAGCATTTACAGATGAGAGGTTTCCATTCAGTGAAGCTGTTAAGCCTCATATTAAGTCCCAGTAAAGTCATGGTGGTTCAGTTGCCCAACTGTGAGCAATATCAACTAACGGCTCCGTCGAGGCTGCCGAGTTGAAACCCCAAATACTCTGCCGCTCCACTCTCGTCCCTTAACCACATGTCTCAGTCATTCTAACAAATCCTAAACATTCACAAGTCCTGCAATTTATAAAGCAGATAACCATTTTGCCCTTAACACTCACCATGCTCACACATGTGTACATACACGCAAACACACATGAGCAAACCCCTCTTCCCTCTGCAAAGGGTTGCTTGTGTGATTGCATTATTGATTGACTGGCATATGTTTTTTTTTCTTTCTCTTCCTTCTTAAAAGCATTTAGCAATCTGGCAATTAGTTAGAGCTTAATGTAGGCTGTCAAAACAGTGCTATTGATCCAGCGGGGCAAGGAGAGATTGATCAGTCAACTCATTATGTTGCTGGTGCTGCCTCGTCATAAACACTCCAGATGAGACTCCATCAAAAGCCCATCCCCTGCTCACTGGCTCTGTTCTGCTGCTTGCTCCGTTGCTCAGGGTCCCTGATGTTTTCTGCTTCTGTTCTTGGCTCCTGATGCTTTATTGGACTGTCTGTACCTGGACTCGGTTCTTTCTGTTTTTTTTTTTTCCTGTTTTTTGTTGTCATTGCAATTTGTTCTTATTAGATTTCCTTCGTTGTTTTAAGCTATACTTTACCTTGATCTGACACTTTCTTCTTTCCCCCTTCTTTGTTGATGTATTTACATCTTCTCTCTTCTAGTTCCTCTCACATCTCTCTACATATCACCTGATGTAGAAATAATCTAAAATAACTCCTCTAAAATTATGTCTGTTTGACAACAGGAAATAAACAAACATGTAAAATTAAACTCACAGTAAGGACTGATTTGGTTTATAGTATCGCTATAATCTATACATTAAGTAATCTCCCAAAAACAGACTTGATTCAATTTGCGGAAGCATACTGTCATAATCTTATCAAGTGTTCATTTTAATGGTAAGGACTTATGGCTCATTAAGTTGACACATGCTGCAAAAATAATAAGGGCTGACATTAATAGTGCTCTTCACATAAGGAATATTGATCTAATTGAAAGGATCTACACGTCTACGCTTGAGAGAAAAATTAGCCTTCTCATTTGAGGGATAAAATGAGAAGCTTCTGATTAAAGAAAACCAAGATTTTTGCATATTATGTACTGTAAAGCCTCAGAAACAATGTCAATTTAAAGACAACAGCAGAAAAATATTCATTTGTTTCTGGCTAAATAAGTAAGAATCAGAAAGTCTCAGAGAAAGAAACCAGAAAGACTCAGGGAACAGTAGGTGGGTAAAGGTCTTCAGAAATTCATAAATGTAAATATTAAACTGGTACAGAAATTCACTTGAATCCTGAGTTTGACTAAGTGGCCCCTGTAGATCCTTTACTAAGAAGTCTTACTGCATTCTTTTGAACAGACTGTAAATAAAACACAGTCGTATCTCACAAACAGAATTCCTGTGACTATACTAAACCATAATTTAGCCTTTTCAAATGCCAGCAGGATAATTCTGGGTGCTACTCCTTCTTATCTATCTTGTCTCCTAACAAGGAAACATGAAAATTACAATCTTAGATCTCTGGGTGTTCTGCAATTTTTTGTTCCCAAAGTACAAACGTAACTGGGAAAGAAAGCTTTCAGGTTTTCGGAACCTACAATAATGTACAATCGAAGCTTCAACGTCAAACCCTTGTTATAAAAAAATACGGACATTTCATTGCAGTTCCACTTTGTCTATTTGAGTATTTTCTGTGAGCAAATTTTGATGTGTATTGCTTGTTTTTATTACAACTATGCTGCTGCTGTCTTTTTCAAGTCCCCCTTATAAAATATATTTTTAATATCTATGGGATTAACCTGGTTAAATAAAGGTTAAATAAAATAAATTACACCTAGCAGATTTTCTTAGTTAAAACTAACCAGACTTGTCAAGACTGAGAGGAACATAGAAAATCTCCTAAGCCAAAAAGGTTTTGCTTCAGAATCCACAGAGCTTCATTTAACATCCATTAGTAAGTCAGTTTCTTGCACACGTTTGTTTTCTGAGATCTTTTTATGTGCTCACTTATTTTGATTATGTTTGTAAAAGAAAAATCTGTAATTTAAAAAAAGGTAAAAAAAGAAAAAAAGCCAGTCTTTTTCATTTGCAGTGAATTAAATTATGTGAGACATATATCAAAAATTAGAGCATCGTCAGGAGAGTCTTGCATTACAACAGCTGTGTCTGATCTTAATCTGTATTCAGCATATTTAGCCGTTCATCACTGCTGCTCCATAACTTGTTTGCTTCAGTAAACATAACAGACCCAGCAGACAGAAAAACAGGAGAAAAATATTAAAAAATATGTCTGTTTTTGGGATCAAGACGTCTGTTAATACCAAAGTACCAATATTTTTTTTTATATCTATTTCTTTCTCTTTTGATTCTGATTTAATTGCATAACTCGCTCAACTTTTTCTCTCATTTTCCTCTTCAACTAGCACCATTTCTCTTTTTCTTTGTTTGACCGCTCCCTTTTTTTCCCCCCAATCTGCCCTCATTCCCCAACAAGTGTCTTATATTTCCAATGATGATTTAGCTCATAAATCTTGATAAAGCCACTGGCTGTTCCGTTTCGGTGGAACAAGAAACCCTTGCAGGAGCAGGAGGAGACTGAAGATGAGGGATGGCTCTTGCTCATAAATTTGTCCTCTCTTTCAGAGTTTTACACAGTGTCCTCAGAGAAAATAGCATTTACTGCCTCTTCAGAAAACCTTTCTTCATGAAGAAAACTACATGGGTGTTATTCGTTGGCATATCAGTATAATGCACCCCGTCTACTTGAAGCTTTATCCATGTGCGATTTTATATTAACTAATTACTGACTGGATTTTTAGATGCTTTTTAGACATATACCACAGATGTATTTTAAGGGACACCTGATGGAAGCAGAAATCACACATTTCCCTGTGTGCAAAATGTTGTGAAGCAATGGGATCATTATCCTGTTGGAGACTCCAATGATCACTAACACTTGGTTTGTCAACAGTGTCACACTTTTCTTTTAAAAATTACCTGACATTTCTTTGATTTTTTTAATGGCTGGTGTGTGTGATGAAGACAGTCAGTTCCTGTCCCACCAAAACCTTCCTATAACATTAATGTCTGAATCATATTGTTATGGATTCATCATATTTTGCCTTTTACATGCCAAAAATACAGCTCCCTTTTTTTCCCAAAACTCTGTCGTCCTACTTTAATTCTCCTGGGAAATGATAGTTTCTCTTTCATGTCCCTTGTATCAGTATTATTTGTATATCACTAGACTTTATGTTGTTGCCAAAATTTTGATTTGAGTCCATCCATCCATTTTCTGTACACCCTTGTCCCTAGTGGAGTCGGGAGTGGTGCTGGTGAATATCTCCAGCGAACATTTTGGGCGAGAGGCAAGGTACACCCTGGACACGTCGCCAGTCTCATTGATTTGAGTCCAAACCAATAAAAAACAATATTATTTGTGGTTTTTAGCTCCAATGAGCTAGTGAGAACATATACATTGTAAATAAAATGGCCCCAATGAAACCTTGAGGAACACAATTAATTTTTTCTCACCAAGATTTATAATTTACCAAAAAAGATCAAGAGTAGGTTGACTTGTGGTTCATGAGGACATTCTCATGTAATTAGTGTTTCTTTGAATATTTCACTCTTTCATGTATGATAAACACCTGAATGACTTTGATGCTTCTACTGAAACTTTTTTGTCTTTTGGAAGATTCAGTACCTTGAATGATGCCATTTATATAAACATTACAGCTGAGACAAATAAACGATGAGTTCCTAAATCCTTAATTTAGTTTCAACACTAGAAAAAGCTACAAAAATCTGTAAGATGGCTTGTAACAAACAACAGTCTTTTGGGGTTCAATAATTGGGCATGAGGTATCATTATGTCTTCTGTATTGTGTACCAGTCAGTTCATAAAGATATATTCCTAAGCAGAAGCTTATTGTTTGAACAAAACTTGATCTAATAAATCCCTAAAACCTTTTAGTGTGTGCATTTATGACTCCAACTGTATATACTGGACTGCAGAAACACATTGTTGTGCATAAGAAAGGGTGTGCTGCATATCCAGACAGAATAACTACATACAGTCATTTCTTAGAGCCACTGACCGTCATAGTAGATGCTCCTGTCAGGCATGAAGCAACCCAGTTGAGTGGACAAATGGCCCAACACGTGAGCCAAAGGGAGAAAGTCAGTAACACCAGAGGAGCAAAACAGTACAGCTACTGGTTGACAGAAAATATCAGTATAGATTAAAAATCCAGACATACCTACACTCTTCCCAGGTTCACAGCAAGAGAGCTCCATGTTGCACAGATGTTTACTGGAATGGTTTCAACTGTACACCAGCAGGAAGAGGAGTGATAATAATCAGCAAGAAGTTGACAGAAATGATATGGAAGCAACCATTAAATGTGCCACAAACTTAGCAGATTTTAATGGCTACTGCAATTTCTTTTTCTATAAGGCTAAAATCTCAGAGTCAGATTATATGTCACATAATTGAAAAGAGTGACTTCAATTATCTGTTCTGCAGTAAAGCCATCATCAGCCACTTCCTCTGCGTGGCTGAACTCAAGCTCTGGGCAAAAAGCATGAGACATCAAGTCAATGGTCCGCCTCACCAAGATATATAATCAATGTATCCTAGAGGCATCCAATAAAGAAAAAGGATGACAACTGGAAGGTAACAATGCTATTGCTAAGAGCAACTAATAAACAACAAATAAACTGATCCTGAAAGCTAAAACTGATGGTGGATGTGCAACAAAACGTCCCAGAATGACATAGAAATGCTGTAGATTGTTATGAAACTAATGCAGATGTGACAGTCAGGGGTGATGGTATTTGTAGGAGGACAGGGAGAGCAGCATCTAAAAAACCTTCTTTGGTGAACATTAAGAATGCATCAGTCGCCTTCACAAAGAAATTAGAGTAATCAGATTTGAGACAATGCAGCAGCGCTGCTCAAAATCACTGCCAAAAAGCTCAAATTGACCTGAGGCTTTAGGCTCACATTAATCTGCAGGGTGAAGGGAGCAGAATTTGAACTGTGTAATATATGTATTAGGTTCAACATATCTCTTTCTTTAGTTTTAAAAAAATATTTATTTTTTAACTATTACTGTTATTTTCTGAAATTATTTATGCTCCCACTTTTTTAAGAGTACTCTTTGAAAATACATTTTCATCCCCAGGGAACTTTTCTTTCTAAATGTATTTAATATATTACTTTAAAGGTTAAGTTTGCAAAAAAACAGACTTTTTTGAGCTTTTATCATGTTGAAATGTTATTCCCTCATCAAAAAGATACCTGGGGTGTTACCTTGGCTATTTCATGCATGTTTGAGAAAACCTTTAATCTCCCATGGCAACCATTCTGCTGTGCAAAACCCCTGGCTGGATCTACCTCCTCCTTCGAGACGCAGCTCCTCCTCAGAGCTGCAGTTTTCAAGCTTCTGAGCGTCTGCATCACAAAGCAGAAGCTCAGTTCCTCCTCTCAGCTCCTTCAGACTAGCCAGCATCAATTAGCAAACACCTGTTGGAACTGTGCGTCTACTGAGCCCATTATACAAGCTTCTTCTCAGTGCAATACTAGTAAAAACAATGTTAGAGGATTAATAGAGCAGAGAAAGCAGAGCTTCAGAAAGAGCAGGACTTTTTAAAGAGCCACACGCCGAATTACATGGCGCTAAACCATGAAGTCAAATTTCTTTACGTCATATTTGATATTTATAGCATATTTATAACGACTGAAGAAAACTTGATTGTTCTATAAAACGTGACGATGTGCCTGGAAAACACATAACAAGGTCCCTTTAAAAGCTTTTTTAAATATAAATTAAGACTATAACACTAGGGCTAATGTGTTGTTGTCTAATAAAATAGTATGCCCGATTCATTCCTGAGGATATTTCTGTGCATGTTTCCGCCTGTGCCTGCACCTCTTCTAATAACAGCGTGTGTAATTATTGGAGTGACAAACCATCTTGGTTAATGGCAGCTGATTCATCAAACCCCCTGCAGCTTCTCTGGCTGATAAATTGTGAAGCTTAATGTTTGCAATTTACTCAGTATTTAGTCAAGCCAGAAGTGCTCATCAAATTAGTTCTAGGAGAGCACAATATTTACAATATCTTCAGATATTTCTAGAGAAAATTCAACATTGACTTGGGTAACAAAGAACTTGTGAAATGTTTGAGGCTGCATGGAGACCCTAATAAAGCCTGATGGGGTCTGGAATAATACACACATTGGTTTCTGGGAAGCAGTCTAGATTATGTTGTTAATTCAATGCCACTATTTTGTTTGTTTCTTTTTACATTTTTGTCAGGATTGTCAGAGGAATACATTATAATTTTGCTACAAGCTGAATGAGAGACACAACAACAAAAAAAGTGACTCTCAGCAACAGAAAGCAGCATTTGCGGAGAAACAACATCTGCATTAACTCCCCTCTATGTGTTGGGAGTGATGTCACCATGCAGGTGCAGTGGTGAGGGATTAACCACTATTGACTACTTGTCACTGCCTTTAACATCTCTAATTGGTCGCTCCTCTCACAAAGCAGCTCTGGCATGCCTCGTCTGTGCCGCCTCTAAACCGCTACTCTGATATGTGGTGGTATGTAATTAAGATGCATATCTTCCCTGCTGATTTCAGGTCTTTTGGGATCACACTAATGCTAGGAGGCACAAACAACAGCCTTACCAAGGCTTCGATGTACAGCGAACACACTAACATGGCTTTTCTTCTTCTAATACGTCTGGGCACATGTAAATCAGTTTTAAATGCACTCAGTTAGATTGAAAATCAAAGATATTGGGATCCTCTTTGGAAAAAGTCATTTAAAAGGTTTAAATTTTTATGGTGAGTAATAAATTAGGAGGCTCACATTTATTCAGAATCAGAATTGAATCATCTTTAAGGCCAAGCTCAGCTGTTTAAACCTCAGATTTAGGATCATTTGAAATATTTTAAATAACAGCACATATAGAATTTATAAAGAACTACATTTTAGATTTTTTTGGAGATTGAATATGATCGCAGCAAAAACAAATGTACAACCTCAATCAGTTCAGAGGTAAGATATTTCTGTTGCTACATAAACTGGTGGTTTATGTTGCAACATTATGTATCTACCTTGAATTGTTTTATGGGCATTCACAAAAGCCATGGATGGCTTATGAAAATACTCACTTTTTGTCACATTGTAATGAGATATTTTGGCAACTTATATAGATATTTTATGTGATAGATCAACACAAAACAGTCAACAATTTTTCTTAGTAATTCAAGTCTATTTTGTCATATATTCTAATTTGTCTTAGTTTGTACAATGAAAACCTGATAAATATTTTAATGTTTGTCATTGTAATATCTGCCTGTCCATGCTAAGGTCTCTTTTCCATAATGAGGAGCTGGAGTTCATGAACGTTTGTCCTAAGATGAGGCTGTCTTTAAGCTTATAATTTAAGTGTTACTGTGCAACTGTCTTTTGACACTGTAACGATAAATGGTTCCATACAGATTACCTTCAGACTTCCAAACAGAAGCAATTACATCGCCCCGCAGTAAAGTATGCCTCCGTCAAGGTTGCTTGAATTTTTGACCTTCACCATGCTGAAGAATGGCTGTTTAATATTTGGCGCTTGAAGATACTGTATAAGGTGGTACTAATGCTACAACTACACACAACCACAAAACTAAATAGACTGTTAAAAATAAAAAGAATGACTGAAAGAATGTCATTGTGGCTTTTTTGTCTTGTCATTATTAATCAGTCCCAATTGATTAATAATGGTAAGACTTCCATGTTTTTATTAAATGGATTAAGCTAATCAACTGATTTAATTGCTTCATGCCACTGTGTGTATCTGCAGCCTATATTAAATTAAAATAAAATAACATTAATGACCAACTCATCTTGGAGTTGCTTGAGAACTCACAATCATTTTAGTCAAAAAAAACAAAACAAACAAAAAACTGCCAATAATGTGGGAAATGATGTGGAGGTTGGAGTCTGGAGAGCCAGAGTTAAAAAGCTGAGATGACAAAAACATTTTAATTTTATTCCACCCACAGTGAGGCTGACTGACCTCTAAAGTCAAGATGGCCATTATTCCTAATTCAGTTAATAATGAGATCTCAAAGTGTAGATGATTGTGAACACTTTCAAAAAGCATATATATATATATACTGCTCAAAAAAATAAAGGGAACACTTAAACAACACAATATAACTCCAAGTAAATCAAACTTCTGTGAAATCAAACTGTCCACTTAGGAAGCAACACTGATTGACAATCAATTTCACCTGCTGTTGTGCAAATGGAACTTTGTACAGAACAAAGTATTCAATGAGAATATTTCTTTCATTCAGATCTAGGATGCGTTATTTGAGTGTTCCCTTTATTTTTTGAGCAGTGTATATATATATATATATATATATATATATAGCTATTGAATAAAAAAGTGTAGTAAATATGATTTTATCAACATAAAACATGACATGCCTAAAAAAAGTTTGAGGCAGAGTAAGCAGTCTTCAGAAATGAAGAGATTTTAAAATATTTTACATAGTTCTAATTATTTACAAATCAATTTTACTCTGATGTAGATTTTTTTTCCTCGGGCAATTAAATTTTGCTCATAAAAATTCACTTTTAATTGAGGTCAGTTGAGATAAGTAATAGTATTGCCTCAAGACTGAAAAGGAAATATTATGGTGACAATGACATTAAGCAGAATTTAATAATGTGTCAAAATGAAAACGCCCTGCTGTCTTACAAAAACTGGCGTCAGTTCTTCTGTTCGTAGATGTCCTCCATCTTCCAGCTTCATGCTTGTTTGTGTCTATGACCATTAAATTAAAGTGTTATTTATATGACTGAAGAGGGCAAGAATTTGTCACTGCACTAAAAAGAGCACCCACAATCACTGGGTGTTGTCTTTGCTGAGTCTCTGTTTTTTTTTATTCAGCTACATCCTCCCCAGTCATGCTGACACCAAGGTGAAAATATATTGTGCATTTCTCATTTTCTATCAAGTACTTTATTAAACTAGGAAATAAATTGCAGAGCTCTGTGTAAAGAGAACATATTAATTCAGCTGTTGCTTAATTGCATCTGGGGTTTAGGCAAAACCTCTTGTTCAATTTGCTTGTACAATTCCCTGCAAAGCCCTCAGACTGATCCTAATTTATAAACCAAGCAGGTTTTCTTTTTTTTTTCTTTAAAGACACTGGATTTATGTTGGGATTAATAGAAACTGAAAGAGGTAGCTTTGACTCTATTTCCCTGTCTCACACTTAGAGTGCATCTTTGTGCTATCTAAACTTTATAAAGTATGAGTCAGAAGTTTAAAAACACTCAAAATAGCCATAAATAAAATATAAATTTGAGTATTTAAGTGTTTTTTTTTAATGGTTCTATGTAGGCAGTTGCTAAATTAAGTCCTTTTTACAGCTTTTTACTTGGACACAATAACAGGACATTTATCCCAAAAATAAGATAAAATAAAGGGGGCTAACAATAAGTTTATATGACAGACTTCCCATCACAAAATCTCATCCATGTTAAAAATTTGTAAATTAAGCTTGGAATCATAGTCTGTACCAAAAAAAAGCACCAATTTCAATCTACTCTACTGATTCTGTCAGGAAGATTGGCCAAATATTATGCAAGATGCTAATCGAAGGCAAAGAGCATTAAAATTGAACTTTCTATGAGGAATTTATCTAAATATTACCAGGGGTGAATGTATATATGTATTTGAATAATTGTATAATTATGACCCTGTTTGATTTAGAAAAATCTACAAATAAAAATCATGTATCCTAATTTCAAGTAAAGATCGGGTAAAAAAAAAAAAAATCACTCAGTTGTTGATAATTATATGCTGTGTAATCATTTGGCCATGGAAAAAGTCACATATCAATGTGTTTTTTGATGTGTTTGCATCAAAAACTATGTAAACATATCACGCTAAGACCAGTGCACCTGCAGCCCAGAACTGTGTCTCTACACATCTTATTATTATTATTATTATTATTATTATTATTAATAAATACGTACATTTATTTATTTTTATGTTAAACTTTACTTTAACTTAAACCAAACCCCTGACATAATCGGTCCGCTTCAACCACACACGTAAACACACGCATTCACCTGGAGGATGTTTGATGTGACATAACAGGTTTTATTAATTACATTGTATCACAACAGACTGGTCCACCTTCAGAAAAAAGGTCACATAATCATTACCATCATCATCATCATCATCTTCACCATCATGAATAAATATTATATTATTATTTCCATCACTCCACTATAATCTGTCCAGCTTCTCTCTGGTGTGTAGGTGTGTGTGTGGGAGGGAGCACTAATTACCCATTTGCTCAAAAAAATACAAGTAGTTTGAATTTGCAGTCTCTAACTAGAATTGACGTCAGTGTTTTGATAGTTGCATTCCTCCATTTTCATATCTTTGTGGATTCAGCAAAACAATTTAAGTGCAGAAGACAACCATAGAACAAGAAAAAGAGACTATTTTTAAATCACAGGTTAGATCTTCCCCTTTCTCTCCAAAAAAAAAAAAGAAGAAGCTGTTTTTATGCATTACATTCTTCTAGGTACTCCAGAGCATCCAAGCACAAAAGTAATTTGAGAGATGACCTTTCTGATATTTCAGTTCGATTAAATCAAAGTCTGATGTCACGGTTGTGTGAGAAAGAGAGTGGGGTGTGGGAGCATTAAATGTGATGTGGATCAAAACATTTCTAAAGTTGTGAAGTACATATATTGTACTGGAAATGCACCCCCGAGTCACAGAGTCTGGCCAAAAATACATTGAAGTAAGGCAACGGGGCAGGAAAGATTTCTCTAGGTACTGTTGTTGATATGCTAGTGTGAAACCCAGGCTTTGATAAATCGAGGCAAAAAGAAGGCAAATTTGAGCTTTTATAAAAAAAAGGGTACGACTGATTCTATTAATCATAGCTGCCATAAAAACAACCACATTTCCATGCGATGGTTTGCAGTTATTTATCATGAAATTGGCATACAGCAACAATAAATCAATTTCTGCTTCCTGTGTTGAGTCTTATGACATTTGAGCTTGGATTTAGTCTGAATGGTGCAAATCAGCCAGCTTTTTACACACACCCCCACACGCCCACACACACCCCTACACACACTCACCGAAACGGAATAATCAAAAGCTGTACAGCTTCCCTGGGGCCACTGAATGTCATTTTTTTGTCTTGGCTGAGCCTCACCTACCCAACTAGCACCCCCTTGATTCAAACATAAAAGAGTAAAACAGTTCAGTCTAAATACTGGCACAGTCTGGCACACACCAGTTAACAATGCTTATTTCTTCCAGCAGCTTATTCACATTTTTTACATAAATTCTTGTTCATTCCTCTTGCTGTTATTTTACAAAAAAAAAAAAAAAAAAGAAAGAAAAAGGACAAAAGTAGCACTTCTAAGAACCGGAGGTTAAGACTATCACATACAGTATAGGCAGCATAGAAGAGGAAAAATTGGTTGAATAATCTATTATACAGTAGGTCACTTGATAAAGAGAGAGAGAGAGAGCGTAGAGAAGTCTGTGATTGTCAGTCCCTTCTGTCTGAGGTTTCCATTCACACAGCAGATGTTGTTTTTACTTTTTCCAGGTTTTTTTTTCTGATCAGAGGCATTGGTGCAAAGACTGCCGATCTGTGCAGACCCATCTCCTCCATCTCTCGCTGTCAAAACATCACCCCTGCCAACGTCACGCAGTTCATTATTATTAAAAACGAGAGAAACAAACACAGCAGGTAAGTGCAGAAACAGTGCTGGGAGCTGGGGAGCTGCTTCAGTGTACGCTACTCTTTTGACATCAGAAGTGTCCGTACGCACTGTATTTATTTTTCACAGTTTTTTCCAGCTTACACACCCTGCCCTCTGTTATTGCACAGAGATATTGTGTGTCGGGTTTTGTTTTGAGTGTGGTTGGTGTGCTTCAGCAGGGACGGATTTTTTTATTTATTTTTTTCTTTTTAACCCTGTTAGCATGCGCTGTCAATGCTGCAGCCATTAACCCTTGCAGTTATTCTGACAGGTGAGAATAATTTTGGCAAAATGTCAAACTCAATCGACATATGTGACAGAGTGGTGAGATATCCATCCCTGCTGCAGTGAACAGTGTCCATGAGGACAGGCTCGGTTGTTATCAAGAAGGAACGGGATGTAAAAATACCCACACACTCAAGATTATCTTACACATTTGTGTAAACATAATCATTAAATTCAAATTCAGTTTGCAGTTGCAAAAAAGGCAACCCTAAAAATAGAAAGAAACGTACAAAAAGGTTTACAAGTTTATAAATTAGATAACAGGAAATCAAATCCACAAACATCAATACCATCAAGTGCTGCAGTTAAATAACAAATAAAGACCTACTATTCCAAATGAAATCTCTACATCAAATCAAAATGACCGTAAGTGAAATCGCATTGGTAATGACTTTTAAATATGTGTGTAAAGAGTAAAATATGCACAAGTAAAATGCAAAAGCAAACGTTACATGTGTTTTCTTGCATGCATGTGAGCTGTATTTACAGTATGTCTGTAAGCCAGAGCAGAGCTGTAGGAGGAGTGAAGTGGTTCTGCTTTAACAAGATGTGTGATAGATCGTTACAGATTATTCTCAGTTTGTTAGTACATACTATATGTATGAGGAGTGAGGCAGCAGGATTTCTGCAAGTATCAAGACCTTTCATTAGCCTTTTCAAGTCATTTATGATTTTAAATTAAGATGTATATGAAAAACAACCTAACTTATATTGAATGTACTTCAGAGTATAAACAAGTTAAATCTAAATTTGTCAACATAAATGTGTATCTTACCTTAGTGCCTTTGCAATTGTTATAAACCTCAAATACCTTCCTACAGCATACCGTAACCTTCATAAAAATTATTTCAAAGCTTCAGATATCAAACCAATTTTTATAAGGCTGAGTGTGGATGCTTCAATAAAAAAGTAACTACAGTTCTGTTTCTGGCCTAACGACTTTTTGGCAAGCAGCAACAAATTAGTTCATTGTTGATAAAACTAAAACAATCTCTTTAATTCATACCAGTCCAGTTTTTGATCACACCTCAGCAATGAGAGAACATTAGTGAAGCTTTTAAATGTCAATGTGCCTGACGTTTGTTTGTTGTTTTACTGGATCTTAACACAGCTGATCCAAACATTACTGATCCACTAGTAAAGTAGGCGGGTGTGTCTGGTACTTTCCTAGATTGGTTCAGATGTTACTCACCAGACTGTGATGACTTTGTTTCATTTGTTAATTATAAATCTGCAATCAAAGATCACAAGTGGACAAGTGGAGTTCATTAAGGTTCTATTCTTAGGCCACTTTTCTACTTCCTTCCCATTCCTGATTCAGATTGTAAACTAATCAAACATTGTTTTTACCATAATGTTTGCTGATGACACACAGCTTTGTGTCTCATCATATCACCACATTTCATCATAAGCTTAAAGCCAGTGTGTCCATAATTTTAATGAGTGGTAGTCAGAATTGTATCTATATTAAAGCAAATCAGTAAATTGGCTGTTGGTCCCAAAAATAAAAGATTAGTGGTCAACAATTAACTAGAGTATCGGCTAAAGATCATAGAGCGTACAACAAACCTAAGCATCATTAATGACTCGGATCTACATTTTAACACACTGGGTAACTTTAATTGTCACTACTGGTCTCTGTTAAAAAATTAGTCAGTGGCAGCTCATTAAAAATGAGGCAACAATCCTGACCAACAGAGGAACATTTAATACATCACACAAAATCACAAGTCATTGCACTGGTTCCCAGTTTGTAAAAGAATAGATTTTAAAATCTTGTTATTGGTCTTAAAAGTATGGAAATATTTGGGCCAAGATCATTTCTGAGTTGCTATTCAGGGTACATAATTTAAAACCTTGACAGTAAACAGGTTTATCAAGTCATTTTATTATGCTTTAGGTTTGGTTTATTTGTTTTATTTTCTTTCTTTCTTTTCTCTTTATGCAATGATTTTGCTTTGTATTTCTTTCTTAAATATCAAGTATATAACTTGGTACTACTACAGATATACTAACAAACAAAAATAAATCAGTTGCATTTAATTATCTAAATATAAAATTATAAGTTCAAAGGTAAATTTCACAAGCATAAAACTGCCGCAGGTTTAGGAGGAAGGCTGAATGTCTGAGGACAAATTCCTTGCCATAGGGCTTATTGCTGTCCTGCATTATAGGGTTTGAAGTTTTATTATGGCATAATAACACAGTCTAGACAACCAATCACAAATACATTACACATTTCCACATGATAAAAGAAGCTGATGAAAGTTAAGGAAACAATAAATGAATGAAGGTTTACATTTAAGACAAAACAGTGTTTAATTTAAGACCTATGGAAAATCTGACTTCATTAAAGAAATTTTAGGACTAATACATTTAAGACTTTATAACGTTTTAAGACCCTGCAGAAACCCTGGCCTGCATTCAAGTGTGTGGCTGTGTGTACTGTCTGTGGTTGAAGGCAGCTGTAGGAATGTGAAGGGAGCGTAAAGTTGAAGTTGTGGCTTACAGAACATCTGCTGGCCATAGTAATGATGGATGTTCACACTTCTTTTTTTTCCCAGAGGAGATTCTCACTTCTCTCCCTCCTTCATCCTGCCAAGTCTGTCTCCAGTCCCTTTCTTTTTACTTCCCTGCTTCCCCTCTGTAGTCCACTCAATTGCTTTCCAGGACGCATTAATACATCTGCCCGTATTCCTACGCGTCGCCGCTCCTAAATCCGGCGAGCCTAACTGTTTTCTTCTCCTTCACCTTTCCATCCCTCCATCCCTTCTTCTCGGCCATAAAACAATAAGTCTTGAATGTCTGTGAGGAGACTGTGCTAATGGAGCCCATTAGCTGTAATGAAATATACATTACACCATTACAGGGGACGGGGCCCGGCTAAAGCACTGCACCGCTCAAATAATAAAACATGTACAATTCAATTTCCTTCTCGGCCGTTTTGAGTGTCTTTCAGTGAGTGGGGGTGGGTGGGTGTGTGGGGATGCAGGGATGACGGGATGAGGTATACCATAGATGTGTGAGTGTGCTCTCGTGCGCACCCCCTCTTACGCAGATGTGGTTTTCAAGAATGTCTGAGTGCTGAGAGCTTTGAAGATTTAATAGGGGTTGACCAGATGAACCACACCTTCTACAATGCAGTCACCCACACATTTGACCATGGTCTGACCACTCGATACCCAAACTCCCTCAGCAGCCTTTACGCTACCCAACCCTCCACACACCAACCCCCAATCTCCCCCAACACTGTGATTTTGCGATTGTCGGACAGCTGCGGACAAATGAATCAATTGACCTCCGACACAAACGCTTGACATCACAAGTGGAGCATCTGTCGCTTTGGAGGTTTGGGGTGGAGTAGTTATCGTATTACTCTGCTCTGTATGACTTTGCATCTCAGGCCTGAGGAAAGTAAAATGCAACAGATAACAGTTGTAAAATGCAAACCCATGAAAGTGAGTACCTCAGCATGATGTCTGAAATCTCTTTTCACCACAGTAGTCGGTTGCATCTGTGTTGTCACCGATTGTTTTGTGCATCAGCAATATTGGCCATCCAGAAATGATCTCCTCAACACACCTCTTAATTTCAATAGACAGGCAAGGAAGGAGATTGTGTTTACTTTTCTTTCCCTTTCTGGCCATTGTTGTGTCACGCTCAATTTCCCACATGCGTACTGATGTCTCAATCGTTGCGTTTGTAGTCCTGCTGGTTGACTGCTGACTGTAATCCTCATTTTAGAGAGGGAGACAGAAAAAAAGACAGACAGGGCGAAAGAGGATAACACAGTGTCTTAACGGCACGGCATCTCGCAGAGCCGTTTCTCCGGAAGTGTCCCATCAGTCTCCTATTTACAAGAAAAATGGTCGGAGCTTCCAGAAATTCCTCCTCCTTCTCTTACTGCTCCGCCTTGAGTTTCCCAGATGTTCAAACATGGCCTGTTGTCTTACAGGCAGCAAAGGGATAAGTCAATTAATTTCAAGTCTTATTCATCAGTTTGTTTGTTTGTTATTTTATCAGTTAAGCCCCAGCGAGTTTAAAGCATCTGAGAAGAAGTGAGAAGCTTGAAAGTTAAATCACTCCTGATAAAAGTCTCCTTGGTGAAGAAGCAGAACAAATTGGATTGCACACAGGTGAAGAAGTTGGTCGGTGGGAAAGAGGTGATCAAGGGAGGAGTTGAAGGAATATTTTTTGATTGCCATAAAGTGAGCTTCACGTCCTGTACAGTTACACATTCTGCATACACATACACACGCACACACACCCCCACCTGCATGAGCATCAAACGCTTCAGTCGGAAGTGTCCCAATGCCCACTTTGACTCACATACACATGCATGCAAAATTTAAATGCACATATACATTTAAATATATCCCCACACACAGCTTGCACACACACTGCGTTTCATCCTCCTCTTGTTCAGCCCAGTATATCCAGATAAACAGGTGAGGCCTTGGCCAGATTAAGGAGTAGGCCATGGATTTCTTTAATGTTGAGTCTCATGTGCGGTTCTCTTTGCCAGCAGCCCAGCATCAGGTCATACACCTCTTTGGGGCAGGTTCTTGGACGCTGCAACACCCGACCTTGAGTTATACACTCGATCACCTGCAGAGGAGAAACAGACGAAGATCCAGAAACAGAGACGTTACCTTCAGCACAAGTTGGGTGGTTCATTTTTAGTATTTAAATCTTATACCTATACAAACGTAAGTTCTCATTCCCTTTTTGTCAGTTTTTAATATCTAGATACAAAACAATCTCCCAGCCTGTAAATATTTTCCCAAACCTATTCTGACCTGTGAAAGGTTTAAATTAAAGGTTCAACTCTCTGGACACAGAAAACATCTCTTCCACTCTGAAGACAAACTTCTGCAATTTCCATCTGTGCAAAGTTCACTGAACAAGATAATGCCCTAAAGTTGTCACCTTGTCACAGGTGCATATAGAAGAAAAATGCTATACTGAATACATAATTCACTAAACTCTTAGCATAATGCAGAGGAGTAACTATCAAAATGCAAACTTGATGCTGAAAGCAAAAGTCTGCGCTTCAAACATAAATTTGCATTAACTTCATTGGCACCTAATTTACTGCTTGAGCAACAATTACGTAAATACACAGCAGAGTGTTAAGTTGAATAAAGGAATAGATTTCTGTACCCAAGAGAAGACTAAAGTTCACCTCAGCACAGAAACTTATTTTTGTTTTCCATTTATAAATGATCTGCATTTTTGTTATTCTAGGAAATAACTAAGCTTGTTTTTATTTCCTCCAGCATTAAATGCGCCCTGTTCTTCTCATGCAGTGAATATCACTTAATGACTTTCATTAGACCACTAGAATCAGCTGTGTTTCGCAAATTGCTAGATATAAAAGATCTAATCTGTTTTAAAGTTATCATTTTGGTGAGCAATCAGCCACAGAGTCCTCCCTCGTTCTGCGATTGGTATCAGATTAGATGAGCAAAAAAGTATTCGATACGTAATTGAGGAGCAGAACTCTATCTGATATGTAAAAGATATCTGAGTGTCAGACTGAGGTCAGAGGTGTTGACCTTTAAAACTGCAGAGAGTTTCTGGCTCATCACAGTAAAAGGAGACTGCAGTCTGGGGTGAAGGTTAATTCTTGGATGTAACTGGAGTTGAGAGCACCATTGTCTTAACATGATGTTACAATTTAGATAAAGGCTGAAAAGTTCCAACACATATTATTTTTATTAAATCAAGTTTTAATCCAGTGGGATTCTCATTTTTGTTTTTAGTTCACCTGTAACAGTTCAGCTGCAGCTGCGGCCTACCTCAAAGTCTCAGTTTTACTACCTTGAAACATAAAAATGTTGCACTGAACTGAAGAAAGAACAACTGCTCATCCAGGAGGAGTGAATGCTACAAGTCAGTTTCTCAATAAAATCAGCTTGGGTTCTTTAGATGGCAAACTATTTAGAAATTTTGAATAATTGAACTTAACTTGACTGTTTTGTTTAGGATCGATTGGGAATGTCTGTGATTAATTTGTCTGTATGATTGACTTTTTAAAACACCTTGAGATAATATTTGTGGTTGATTGGAGTTATATACTAGATAAACTAAATTGATTTTAATTTTCAGTTGGATTATGCAATAGATTATGGTTAATAGAGAGGAAAGAGCAGAGCAACAAAGGAAGGTAATTCTGTCTAAAAATGCTTTTCTTTAGGTGTTAAATGTCATAGTGACAGTTTGAAGAACTTCAAAGTGATACGACTTAGATTGTAAAACATGAAAGGAGACACAGGCTCACATATTTATGAAATCATACCTATGAGACACTTCCCCACAAAACTAATAAAATATTTAGATGTACTTCTACAGAGGGGCTGTTTCATCACACCTTGTGGCTACAACATCTCGGTTGTCATCACTTATTAAGATGATAGCGCCCCACAAAAAAAAATGTACATGTCTTTTATCTATACCGACATTGTGTACAACGTTCTGTTATCTTTAAAGGTTTCATGTCGGAGCACATTATATTCTCACTTTAGATATGTGTCTAAAAATGTGTTTAGAAGTTGATATGAAGGAGTCAAACAGACAGAAGAATAAGTGTCTTTGTCTTACCTCATTATTGGAGAGCTGGTACCAAGGCTGCTTCCCGTAGGTGAAGATCTCCCAAAGAACGACTCCTAGACTCCAAACATCGCTTTCTGTGGTGAACTTCCTGTACATGATGCTTTCAGGGGGCATCCAGCGGATTGGCAGCATGGTATGACCTCCGACCTTTAGGAAGCACAAACACACACAAGGAAATCAAAGTCATTTGACAATGCATTGAGCAGACAAGAATACAACTTAAATAACTAATTTAATCTTAAATGGGTAAGCCGTTAGTATATCAGTCTTTTATTGTTTTCAAAGCAAAAAGCAATTTTAAAACACAAAGAGTCTTTGGAGTCACGTCTTTGAGACAGATGTCATGTGGATGGATGTGCATTGAATTGCAGTGCATGACTACCTGTTGTTGTAAACAGAGAAAAGATTATTTCCTTTGCAAAAAAGAGACATTTTTAAAGAAAATGTGTAGAATTGCTGTGTGGCTGTTTATTGGACATATACAGTAGAACAGAATGGAGTGAGAGGTATGTTCTCCAAAAAAGAGAAAGAAAGTGAAGAAAGCAAGAGAGATTTGTGATAGCAAACAGGTGAAGATAGTGGATTTCGTCTCTCTGCTGGCAATACATTTTAGCATGGGTTCATGAAACAACTGGAAACTTGAATTATAAAAGGAAGAAGCCAAAGTTAATGGTTGAGACCAAAATGCAAGTTAGCAGCCAGATCACAGGTGTATTGGCGGAATTTTTCAGTCAAGTAAATATGTTGTTTAATGATGGTTTTGTATTTTTATGTATCCACTGTCAGCATAAAAAGTCTCTTGATGAGTGATGATTGTGTTTAATAAATAGATTAGGTGTCAGTCTCTCCCCAGTCTTTAATTAGCTGAACTGAGAACTTGTTTCTTTTCTTTTCAGTGTCTGAGCTCAATAAATGACAGACTGTGTATCCGTATTTCAACCACCATTCCAGTCACCACTTGTGTATCTTCAACTCAAACTGAATTTAGTTTGAACTTGAAATGCTGTTAGTGAGAAACCTACCCAGGACAGACATAATGAGTTTAAGTGGCGTGAAAGAGGGTGTTCTTAGAATAATACCAGTAATGGAAAGCTACATTACTTCAACACATTAAACCCTATAAAAAGGACAAACAGATTATATGTAGAAAAAAATCACAGAAAGGGCTGCGAGCTTAGGCAGTGGTAGTACCCATCTGCCTAAAAGTAATAATGCTAGTCAGAACTGGAACAGGAATTACACTGTCTGAATGCTACAAGAATTTAGTTTTAACATTTTATCACAAATGTAAAAGACTAATGGCAAACTTAAAACTTACTGTGTATCAAATTTTTATATATCTTGAAAACTATTCTATTCTATGTCATCATCCTAAAGCTTTTCACATGTTTCACTGTCTTGTTATACTCTCAAATTCAGCACATTTTTAAAGTAGAGCTACAAACAGTTTACTGCTGCCCGAGGCATTTCAGTGACTTACATTTGGTAGCTTGGTGAAACAGATTGCATCACTCCTGTGACTGTAGCAAGCCAAACCAGCTGAGAACTCACTGCTTTGTATGGTGTTTCTCCAAACAAAGAGAGCATTCACACTTCAGTGTATTTGCTGGTAATCTCCTCAGGAGGGGACAGATATTTAGCAAGTAATTATGATTAGTGGGTAAATGTGAAACATTATTTGTCAATGATAAAATGTGGGAACCAGTATGTGGGAGACAGTAAACAGTCAGCAGCTACGCACTGTAAATTGCTTCAGTAGATTTGCAAGCAGTTATTTAATTATATACTTTAAGTTGTACTCTGGAATAAGAAGATACAGTGGTTGATGAGGAGCAGAAATGACGGGCTCTCTGTGAGACAGCTGGTCATTTTATTATGCTCTAATCTGAACTCAGCCGGTCGAGTCTGTAACGTTGTCAAATTCATTAGCTGTTTTTATTGTTCATGAAGACTGACAGTTCATTTCTACTGAGACTTCATGCACTGCTGTCAAAGGCTTGGGCCGGCTTGGTCTGGCTGAAGATCATTATTGTTTACAGCTCAACTAAAGATAAAAGGTATTTTATGGACAAACTCACATGTTTCTATTTAATAGTTCAATTCATCTACAAAGAAATAATCTCTTCCTCCATCTCTTCCACTTCCTTTCAGGTTGGAAAACATTCTACATAACCATTTATAGATGTCTGTGTTGCTGTATGATGTAAAAAAAAAAAAACAACAAAAAAACCATTCAAACACAGTCCTTCCATCAGATAGGCAAATGTTTTACATCCCTTTTAGAGCACTAAATGCACTTTTCGTCTATCTGAATCAAGCTCAAACAGGGAGAAGAAAAGTCATGTAACCAGGAAGAAGTCAAACATGTTTCAACAACTGATGTTTGACGGAGATACCCCAAAGCGCAACAAGCTATCTAGCGACACAAACACATTATTCGCTCTGCTGATTGTGATCTGCATGACTGAGAGGTAATCTGCCCTGAGTTTCAACAGATTTAAGCAGGGCTGGATCACACAGGATTCATGTCGGCTTGTTCAACATGATTCAGAGGAAAAGGGCAAGAATAGTGAAAGAAACAGATGGGAAATAAGAACAAGATAGAAAGGTCCTAAATATTTTCAAAAGGTTTAGCAGCTCAACTAAATCTTCACCCCAAACTGCAGAACTAAAATGCAGCAGTCTTTTAAAAAAAACTATCATCAAAGGTACATTTGGGTTGGCTTCGGTATAAAAACTGTTAATTCTCATTTGTGGAAACAGAATGCACACAATCAAAATTTTTAGCATGATCATTAAACATTTATGTAGAACTTTTAGTTCTGTCTTATTAATAATTCAGTCAAATGGTCTTACAACAAAATAAAACTAGATTTTTTTAAATTACATGATTAATTATTATCCAATATTACACACAAATTCAAATTGATAAATACTGCATCTCATATTTAAACTTTCTGAGAGAGGATCAACGTTTCTTTTGTTTAAAACAGGCGTCGCTATTTATATATATATATATATAAATGGTGTCACTGTTTGCAACACTTAAGAAGGAATGTTACAAGAAAAGTTTGCTCTGGTACAAAAAAACATGCTGTGTGAGTTTCATCCTGAAGACAAGAGGATTTTTAGGAACGTCACGTTCTGTCAGGTCTTTGAATGTATGCTGAATAGTCCATGTCTACTGGGATCAAAGTTGTGTAGTCATGTGTATCTATTCCATATTTAAGGATCAAAAAAACATCCAGAAGTAAAATATCAATTCTTAGGGGTAAGGTATAATTTTTCAACAAGTCTAAAAAATGTGATAGCCAAATCACACAAGATTCTGTGTCAAATGTGTAGTAAGGAAATACCACAGCAATGATTTATTATGACATAATTTTTTCCATAAACATGAGCTTAGTAAAGGCATTTTCAGTCTTTTTCCAACTTCTGCAGAGAAATTTCTGCAATTATAGTGACTCAACTACTAATTGGCCAATAAGACTGCAGGAGATATGGTCACTATAGCTATTTTTGAAATTCTTTTGTAGGAAAGCTAAGTACCTTTGACCTTGTCTCTCCCTCTCAGTGCTTTGTGAAAATGTTCTCCCTCACTGAAGCTCTCCTCTACTTTCACTCTTTTCTCCAAACACGAATCTACCAACAGAACCGTGCTTCATTGCCCTGCGCAGATAGCACAATACATTTTCTGAAGTTTACGCCTGTTATTAATGGTCTGTCACTCTTCTAGTTTAGTGAGTGGGTTATTTAATGAGGTCATAAAATGTGCGCAGTCACATAGATAGCCATCAGGCCCAGTTTTACATGGGAGGAAACATATCTGCCGACACCTTGGCAGTTTTTACACTTCATAACCAGGGCTGGCTCTTTCTGACGGTGAGGCTTTATGTTCTCCTCTGTATTTGGTTGTTTGTATAATAAATAGCTTACATTATGCGACTCCTGTACATAAAGCACTTTCTTTCTTTAAATGTGAACTGAATACATTTTCTGTGACTAAGATGGTCATTCTACTCAATTTTAGATTAATAACTTCATGACTAAAAGTACACACACTTGTAGTCCCTTTTCAGTTCACCCAGACTTTTGCAACATCAAAATGAAGGCACTAAAATTATTTTCACAGTTAACATGAAATAAGAAAGACCTTGCTTCAAATTCAACTTAAATTTAGAACTACCAGCAAAATAAAGGCATTTGATGTACTATACATTCTTCAGTTTATCTTCAGGTTTACAGTCAGTCCTATTCCAACTGGACAATAATCACAAACAAGCATCAACACTGATTATGGAGCTGATAGAAAAAGTTAAAGTTAAGCTACTGAAACGGACTCAAACCTCAACCCAGCACCACAAAACCAAACCGATCTCTATTTTTAGATAAAAAGAATGGTCAAATGTACAGACAGAATGATTCCAGCACCACAGCATGTTGTGTCTGGATATTGCTAAGGTACATTTATCAAAATACTTATGGAAGTGTATGAACCTGGATGAGTAAATTTAGAGAACTATATATATATATATATATATATATATATATATAGGCCTGTCACGATAGCAAATTTTGCTGAGCGATTAATTGTCTCAAAAATTATTGCGATAAACGATAATATTGTTTGAAGATCTTTTTACACTGATTTAATGGAAATGATGTAATAATCCATGCGATTTCTTGCCAAAGATAGATACACTTTATTTTCAAAAGAACACTAAACACTGGAACTGATAAACAAAATAAACAAAACAACCAAAAACAAAAATAAAATGGATTCTCAGTCTCCATTAACAAAAAATGTACTGGAAAAAAAAACTAAACAACATAAAGCCAAAGTGGAAATAAATACTGCATTCAACCAAAAGAGTGCACATTATGAAGTCTGTATATTATGTTGCCATTCAGTAATAATTAGATGTAAATAGAGAAGATGGGCACATCCACTACCTGATGCAATAGTTCACACTACATGATTTTTTGCTCCTATTTTTCCCCTTATGACAATCTTAGAACGTTGATCTTTCTAAGATTGTGTGGTGTGTTATGGTAGAAGTTGTTGCCACTCCGATCTAAATCAGGGGTTTTCCCCGACTGGGAGCTTTAACTACACCTGTTGAATGTGACAGGTAGCCAATCAGAAAGCCCGGATTCTCCTCAGTGCTTTCTGAGGGGAAATTACCTCGGGGAATCCCAAACAGCTGACACGGCGCAACCCGAAGTCCAGCGGACATTAGAGATGATACGTGGAAACAACATAAATGTTTATTCAACATGCAAAGAATATAGAAATGACAAGGGGAGGAGTTGGAGCGAAACTGCTACCGCAGTTGATAAACCCGGTAACTTTTCAGCTGTTCTTCGTTAACGTGACGTAAATAGGTTATAATGATTTTCATTCAGTCAGGACTTTACGCTGACACTAGCCACATGCATTGCAGGTAGGTTGTAGTAAATCATTGATTAATGCCTGGTTTTAAAATTAGTTAACTGAACTTGTAGCCATTATTTTGTGCCCATTGTTGGACACCACACGGCAGGAATGAACCCGATCGAACCGTTATACCTAGGATTTCTGTCGGCTAATGTGTGATCTGTCAGGTTTTGAAAATGAGCCGACAATCGGTGTGCGCTGGGCTTTACACTGAGGAAATGAGGAAGGGAGGAGTCAGTGGAGAGCACCGGAGTTGAGCCCTTTTTCATTCAGTCTCATTAGCTGAAAGAGAAAAAGGTCGGAAGAGACGATAATGCCGATAATTAAAATGACGTCGATAGCTTTAATTTATCGTATGATTAACTGATTTATCGTTTATCGCGACAGGCCTATATAGATATATAAATATATATAATTATTTTTTTAAATAAAAAATCAATTATCAATCCAAACCAAGACAGGACAATTTACATAAATCCTCAAAAGATAACCAGATTAGCAGCTAAGTAAAGAAGTGTTAGCATGGTAGCTTGTTACATCCTGATAGGTAAAATATTTTTTTAGCTCTGTTGATTTCTGAGAGCTCATTGATGCATCTGGTCTTGCTCATACCCGCTAGTGTTTTTGTTTTATTTATCATGGCTAATAATTTCCTCTGATGGCTTGAAATAATATTGAACTGCTGCACAGCAATTTTTTCATGCTTGTTAAATGTGGTTCAGATATGTAACCCAGATGAACCTGAAACTCCAAACCAATGATCAGAATTAAAGAAGCTTTGCATTTAAGAAGCAAAGGACCAATTGTCTCCTCAGGATATTCCTTGCATAGACAACAAAAAGAGAAGTGATGGACAATCTTCTGTGAAAAGCTACAAAATGGTAGAATAAAAAAAAAGAGAACAACATTGAGGAGCCACAAAAGGGAAACTACAGATTAATAGTTTTTGTCAACCACACTCCATACCAGTAAGTGGCGGTAATGCTACTAACAGTTTGTTGCCAACCGCCGGTAAAACCAAGAAGAAGAAGAACATCAAATATTGAGTAAATTGTGGTTACAGTGATGCAGTCTTAAGACCAAGTCTTTGCAAGGACATCTCCCAGTATGTGAGCTGCTTTGTTGTTGATCTCTGCCTCCTCTGTTTTCAGTTCCCTTCCTCGCTTCCTTCAGCCCACCTGCCATTCCCTCCAACACACTGTTTCATAAATATTCAGCAGCTCAGCCAGACCTCTGGCTAGAGTTCCAGGAAACCCCAAAAAAGGTAGAAACCCCCCCCAGTTCAAGCATGTGATCTGGACTGCAAATTCCCTATAGCTACGGTACCTATGGTGACAGTGTGAAGTATTATGGGATGTGTTGTCATGGGGACCTGTGAAATCTACCCTACTCCCTGTTATACAGGAAATTTAATCTTTTTCATCTTATTTTTTGCCATGAAAAAAATACTACTAATAAACTATAATTAGTTTCTATTTTCATTTCTTTCTATTTTAAGACATTGACTTAAATAATGGGTGTCCAGTTCCAGTTCTCAGGTGTCAATGTTCTGTCAGTTTTAGGCCCCGTTTACACGACCACAGTTTCTGGTGAAAATTGAAGAGTTTTGTTGCGTTTGTACTGCACACTTACATGAAACCACCGAATGTTTTCTCTGACAACGGCACAGTTTGAGAAGGTGTTCCAGAGTGCTGGTGTCCGTTGTCTTGTAAACAGAATAAATGGATCTTTTCTTTCAGGGAATCCCTAGCTTACAACACAACTGCTTCCTACAAGTAGAAGAAACTACTGACACTGCTGGTGTTACTACAATTCGCGTTTCCCCATCAGATACGAAAATCGACGTGCTTTCAACTTTCTTTTTTAAATACATGCGCATTTAGTTTCAAAGAATCTAGCACCAACTAGTGGCGTGGCGACGGCATTACACTTCTTCAATGTGTGCCGTTACTGTGTAAACAAAGATTGTAATTAAAATGTCTTCATGTAAACGTGTTAACAGAAATGAAACAAAAATTCAATTTTCGTTGGATCGTTGTCATGTAAACAGGGCCTTAGATTTGCATATTCTACAAACCCACACCAAAGAGAAGAAGATTTCAAACCATTGCTCTTCCACTCCACAAAGTGCACTCCATTGTATTGGTTTATTATATAAAAACTTCATAACATATTTTGAAGTTTGTGGTCATAATGGGATAGATTATGAAGTTGTTCAAGTGGTATAAATACTAACATTTTATAGAAAAACAGTAGGCACAGGCCAAGAAATGGATGCAGAAATGGATACAGTTCATTTCTGGGCTCTTCCTTCTTTTAGAAATGTCAGTTGTTTCATTATCATCATTATCATTATTGTTTCATCATTTCATTATTAAAATGTCACATCTTTAAGATTTTATGATGTGCCCAAATGGCACCCCCATGGCAGCCATTTGGGGGTGCCTAAACACTACCTCCCACAAAGCGGCGCCAATTTAAACAAATCTCCTCCTTGGAGCTGAAGTTTCCAGCTGAGATTCTGTCCCACAGAGCACCGGCCCTCCATAACTCTCCCACTGAGCTCCTTAGCAGCAGCAACAATCAGCAAACCTGGTGAGACTGTGTGTTTTCTGAGAAATTACTTCTCAGTCCAACGCTCCTTAAATAACATAATGAACGGACATGGTTGCAATGACAACATGAAGGTCAAGGTTAGAAAGAGCAGGAGCTTCTTAAAGAGACAAACAATTTCAAGGCGTTAAATTGGGAAGATAAATTTCTTTTAAGTCATGTTTGATATATACAGCATTTTTAGAATTGAAGGTGCTGATTGTGCTGTGAGATGGCACTATGGCACTTTAGAGATACTCTGACTCGGGGGAAATACCTGTAAATGCGTTTTAAAATCCACTTTGAAGGAAACTAAAACTGTAAGATGGAGTACACCCACCATCAATGGCACATCGAGCCACACTGAAACATTTAGATACCCTGAAATATGGCTGAAGGTTTGATACGAGGCAGTGCCCATCAGATTCATTGTGTAACAGGGGATTCGGTGACGTCACTGCACCCCCTTCATTTCATCGCCTCTGCTTCTATTTCCACACACATGCATGCGTGCTGAGAGGTGGGGGGGGGGGCTGAGCTCCAATTCCTTTATGACTCATCTTTGCTCCCGTCTGACGCAAGAGCATGACTGGGTCCATACACACTACCTTCCCACACACACACACTAACACACACCTCCGTCTCTTCTAGGTGCTGAGATGCGACCGCCATCCTGAAACTACCCCTCTGCTGTGTTGTTGTTCTCCTCTGTATTTATTTTGTCATTCTTTCTGTCTCTGACAGAGACCCTGTTGCAATTTCTGCTTTGTTTTGTCTCCTGTATGATGCCTTTTCTAGGCTGCTGAGCCTCTACACTCTTCCTCCTCCAAATATGTCCCTTTATCACTCTATTACTGCCTTTTCTCTCCTTTTTTGTATTTGTTAATCTATTTTCTCCCCTGTCTGACATCTCACTTTTTCCTCCCTTTTTTCCTCCTGCTGCTTTTTGTCCCGTCTCGTTCCTCCTTTCATCTTTTTACTGCTGTCTCTATCCCTCCTCTCCTTCTCTCTTCCTCTACTACTGCCTCAGCATACTAAGCAGAAGTTCTCTGATTACTTTTCTTCCTGAGAAACGATGAATTCAACTCCAGAGCTCACCGCCACTACCTTCACCCGCTACCCGTTGCCATGGATACAGCCTCAGCACTTGGCATTATTGAGGAAGGGGTGAAAGGAAGAGGGAGGAGGAGGTTATTATGTGTTGTCACACAGAGACCGTACTGAAGAAGCCCACTCAGAGATTTCTTTTCCTGATGCGTTTAATTTTCTAAATACAGAAATAAAATAAATAAATAAATAAATAATACACCCAAATGTTAGGTTGCAATGCTCAACTAATTGTCTCCATTTTGACACTGCAGCTGTACTTTGTGTTCATGAATCAATTACATATTACAAAGCATAATTTATCTAGCTAATTAATATACTACCCAGTATATTAGCTAGATAAATATGCAGAGTTATTACTTTGGAACACAAAGTACACTGAGCATTTCCTTTTCTGGACTCAACAAAAAGAAGAACAACACATCCATTGCATGTCATATAGATTATTATCTTTCAAAGTGTCATTGTTAATGTCATTATTTATTCCAAACAGAGATTTTTCTTGTCACTGAATGAGCACTCCTCCCTCTCGCGCTTCCTCGGAGTTATCTGTCACTGTCAGTCATGTCAGTATGTCACAACGGATGGGAGAGAGGGTTGGAAAATGGACAGCCACTATCGATCAGTCAATACAGTTTATTAGGCCTTGGCCCTTTGGGAAAGTGACAGATAGTTGTACAGCAGGAGAAAAAACCCCACAGATTTACTCCTGACTCACTCATGTACCCCTGGGTTATCTTGACACTCCAAGTAAAGGCGGGGAATGACACAAATAAGGCAACGTTCGCAGATAAATGTGCGCTAACGCTGCTCTGTTTGTGTGCAGGCACATTTATTTTTGTCTCTGCTGTTTCTAGATATGCACTCATTACAATAAAACTAATGGATGCCCTTTGTGAGTGTTACACCCCAATGATCTTTCTCTGTAGCATAAAAATGTTCTTTGTCCAACTGTGTGTCCAAGGCAATATTTCTATTTCCTTTTTTTTTTAGAATGTCTTCACATATATTAGAAAACTTGGTTACAAGCAAGAGATTTTCTGCCTCACAAATGAAGATGTGAAGCGGAAAGATGGTAATCGTTTTATATGTTACTCTTTCCTATAGTTGAGGTCTTGGGATTGATTGCAATGCAATATTAAGTAATTATTTGGTTGTAATGTTGACAAGAGAAATTGCAAAAGAAATTACAGCCATGAAAAACAATATAAGTAGGTAGTTGAAAAGTAACATATCTGTTTAAAAATATAAAGTAAAATGTATCTATATTGGAGCAAAGTGGCAGACAAAAAGCTTACAGTAATAAAAGTTGACTCTTTAGTTCATGCCCATGCTCGGATGAGGGATGGCGGTGAAGTGTGAGGCGGAGGAGGGGATGCAGATGGAGACCCATGCAGCAGTAAACAGGGGAAGGGTCGGTTGAAAAAAGGGCCAGAAAAGATATCGACACATACACCTACCCTGTAGTAGTCCGTGCTGTAAACATCTCTGGACATGCCAAAATCTCCGATCTTAACCAGCAGGTTCTCACCCACCAGACAGTTCCTGCAAAAAGAATAACCAGATAAATAAAAACATTGATATGTTACAGAGGTGAGCTGGCCCTCAGAGGCGGACGTCTTGTGTGTTTTGATGTTTTCCTGAATCAAATACTTTATTTATCTATCTTTACTGTCACCAAGTTTTACAGAAGTTTGCTGATGAGTTATTTATTTGTTTTCAAGTGTTTCTCAGCAGGGAAAGATACAAAACACACAAGACTCCAGCTGCAGAGGGTGGAATTGATCACCATTGTGTCATAATCTTCCATAATTTTTTTTTTTTTACTGTACACGGGTTTCCTCAAAAGGTGGTAAACTGTTAACATGTAATCATGCGAAAATAAATTTACTCCACCAGTTCAACTGTGAACAGGCTTCAAACAGGCTGTTCACACCATTCAGTGTCACTAAAGTCAATTATCCTGCAAAGATGAGGGAGTCAAAATTCCTCCACAGAGATAAAAACTTTTATGTAAGTTTGATTGCAAATTCTTGCAGGGAAGAACAACCAGTTCTACCCTGTTCTTGGGGGGAATTACTTTTTCACCATGGTACAGACTGATTTGGTTAACTTTTTTCAAAATAAAATCAAAATGTATCACAGATCTCATGTACTGCACACTGTGTCCAGTAATTTCTTTGGTGGCTGCTCTTTTCTAAAATTTTTCAGATTTTATTGCCAATTGTAGTGATTGTTTAAGTCATGGAGATGACTATTTCGATGAGCTCTTTTTGGACACTTATGAATGTTTTCTTGTCTTTTCCAACTAAATTTACTAAAAGAACAAAACTTTAAAAAAAGTAATTCATTTATGAGTGTTTCCATTTAATTTCACAGATTTTTTTTCAACATTGCCTGTTGATAAAAAAAATGGAAATAAGTTCTTTCAGCAAATATTAACATAGTAAGTGACGCACCTGGTGGCCAAGTCGCGGTGCACAAAGTGCTGTGATGCCAGGTAGACCATGCCAGATGCTATCTGTTGGGCAATATGGAGCATTTGAGACTGGGTCAGCTCCACGGGTCTGGTGGTCTGGCCTTCCGCCATCAGAACTGCATCTGGTCCGTGAGCCCTACGAGAGAACAGGTGACAAATGTTCAGATGTGCTTTGTAGCAATATTCAGCTTCTCTTGAGGAGAGTTTTTAAATGACAAACTGCTGCTGAACATTGTTTTCAATAGTCTGATTATGTGTGTCCACACTGGCAACACTCAATGCAATCAGGAAGAGAGACGTGCCTGAGGAACTTGTTCAGGTCTCCGTGTTTCATGTACTCAAACACCATGATGAGAGGGTCGCTCTCCACACAAACACCGTAGAACGTGACGATGTGCTCATGCTGCAGGTTGGTCAGCAGCTCGGCCTCTCGGTGGAAATCCTTCCTGGCATTTTCACTGGCCTCTTTCAGTGTCTGCAAACACATACACACACATATGCACAAATAAAGAAACTTTAAGCTTTTTGCTTTCTACGCTACTGATCATTGGCAATTTTTCATTCTGGGCTTTCAACAGAAAGATGTTGGTCCTTTTTTCTCAGTGGAAGCAAGCAGAGTAATCTCCCTATCAAACTGCAGCTCAGAATACAAAGAGTTAAATTAATATTACACAGACAAAGACAAGGCGGGGAGGTAAAAGGGCCTTTTTCTAAACTAATCTTAATCTCTTCAGTGAATCAGGAAATATTTGAGGGAGGTTGAGTAACACAAGCATCTGTGACAGAGAAAGAAGAAATGAGAGAAATGTCAGTGTGTGAATAGGGCATGAAGAGTTGAATGAAAATGATACGGGCTCTGTATTAGTTTCCCATGTAAAAAAAAAAAGATATAGAACAATTCTCTTGTCCTACATGAATAATAGATTGTCTTCCTACATCATATGACATGGATATACGTGAGTCGGTGTCTCTCTGTGTACCAAAACACAGAAAGAAACTCAGATTACACACACAGAACAAGAGGTCATGAAGTAAATGGCCCATAACCCTTGGCCCAGAAAGCAAAGATGGTAGAAAACCTGACTGCACGCAACTTCTGCAACATTAAAGCAAAAATGCATCAGGAAATGTTTTTATGGTCATGTACATACTAGTATGTAATATGATACAGCATGAAGATTACATGCAGGACTATAAGAAGATAGAGAGCGAATGAAAGCCTGTGCTTCAAACTACGTTTGTAATCTAATATCAAACCTACAACACCTGACAATACATCCCATGAACTTTTTTTTTTGTATTTTGTTAACATATAGCCAAGAAAACATCAGTTTATTTCATTGTCATTTTATGTGAAAAAACATCATAAAGTGAAGTATAATTCTGAAGTGGGATAGAAAAAGATGCTTGCTTTTTGTCATGAATATGTATTGTGCTACTTCGAAGCCATACAGTATATGCAGTATAAAGTATTTCTATCAAATTTGCATGATAACAGACTGAATTTTTGTAAGTTGTTTACTCTCTTTCAAATTAGGTGAAAATCACCTCTGCCTCAGATTTTAAAAACGAATTTAGCTCTGGGTTTTAAATTGGTCATGAATATGCTATGATTTAAACTATTTACCTCTGCATGTATGTTTAGATGTCTGCCTTAAAGGTGAAGCTCCACCTCATCTCAGGTCCTCTGCAGTCCTTTAAAGTTCAACATGCACTGAATGACGATTTTAGTCATATTCAGCTCCAGCTCAAACTGTACAAACCAATAATTAAATAATTCACAGCTCACAAATCATGTTCTCACACCATACAACTCGATCCTTGGATGCAACCTGACTGCTCACAATGTATGCGCATTAATGGCACATTGAAGCCTTTAATCCAGACCTATGAGGAAGAAGAAATGTAGAAGAAGAGACTCTTCAACAAAAAACAAAAGTTCCTCCTTGCCAAATCTTGCCTTTCTGCGTGGAAAAACGGCAACCTAATTTCACGACAGTTGTCCATATGCTTTTACTGCAGTTGTTTTATGCTAATGTTAGAAAGATGAGTAAACCTTAAAGTAATGTGCAACCAGAAATGCTTGGGGGGAAAAATATTTTATGTGCCTTTGTAGACATCTGAAGATCATAAACTTAAATATTTAAAGTTCTGTCTTTTGTACTGACTTGTGTACTTTCAAGCAAGCAACATTCAATTATAATATTAGTATATCATATTGCTGGTTATTTTGACACAATAAAATGTGCAAAGGTTCAAGGTGAATGAATATTTTTGCTAAGCACTAGATATAGGAAGTGTGATTTGGCTTCCTGCTTAATTCCAGGATGTTGAAACCAAACATTTCTCTCCAATTTTCAGCTTTGTAGATTACACAGAATGCTTCTATAAGCATGGATTTACAGCTGGTCAAATAAGGAACACATTTTGTTTCCACAAAGATCCTGTTCACTGCTTGTCTGTGCTTAATCACTGAAGAGCATCAAATAACCCCAATAAAATAATCATGAATCACTGCACGGAGCTGGTCATAATAATGCTGGATCCAGGGCTGCTTGCTGCCGCCGAGACTTCCCTCTGAGGCAGAAACGTCTATAAACAACCTAACACGCTCTCACTCACTGAACTCAAAGTTGATTTAATTCCCAGGCCAAAAAGCCACAATATTACGCTGTTAGTCATTCAGTCTGAGCACATTCAGGTTCTTGGACAGATAAAAAAGCAATCAACAACCTCTAACTCAAAAACATGGTGGCTCATTTACATGTGAGAAAGAAACATTATTGGACGAGTTTGGTGTTTCTGATGGATGGGATACAGTCAAGTAAGTGTGCTGCATTCATATGGATGTGAATATTTTACTGAGCATTGGTACTTGCTGCAGCGTGATTTTGATTGATGCCTCCTTTGTGTTTAATATACAGTAAGAGCAAAATAAAGTAGCTTCCATGTAATGGCTGACTGGGTGATTGATAACTGACTCCCAAACTGACACCATTAAACTTTCTTAGCGAGTGCATGTCTTAATATGGTAAACAATCAAGGACATGTTCTCGTGCTGCAGCGCAGACAGAGTGCAATGTACGGACAAAATAATTATGTGTAATTATATATTTAAATGGCGAGGCTGTGGCAGATTGTCAGCTTATAAACCGGTGCTCAGACAGCTCGTCTGCCATGGTGTCTGAATTTATGAAAGGCGGAATAAAAAAATGAAAAGAGTGAAAGGTGATTTGTAGATAGAGACAGCATAAGTGAAGAGCATTGATTATTTATAGGACAAGCATAATATTAAACCAAAGTTGTAAACCACCCCATCTTACTTTAAACTTTGCTTTTCTCTCAGCAGTTCTGCGGGCTTTCTCTCAACATTTTAATATTTTCATTTCAACATTTTGGTTCTTTTTCTGCCATTTTTCTGGCAGATTCTTTGCACTTAAAATTTTGGATCATGGTGAGGATTTAAGAAATAACTTAACACTTGACACAGGATCTGAAAGATTGATTGTTCTTGAAATTATTATATGCCATTGATCCACTTGCTAAAATATGTCAACCAGATTGTGTTTTATTTATCAAGCAAAGAAGTGAAACAAATTCTGTTGCTGTGTTTACAGTCAAAAAACCAGATTAATTTCACAAAATATCTAACATAGTTTTTGCAGTTTATTAGTCCTCTCTGATGAGTCATGTTGGTTGCTTTTTTCACTTTTCGCTTTCTTCTTACATAAATATTTTCTAATTTTGTAAACGTGGACTGAGTTATATTGCAATCTCAAATAAAAAACTGCATCAAGTTGCTGAAAGAAACAGACAACAGCCTGAATTGCAAATCAATAAGTGATGTTTGGAGGTTTGCTATAACATCACATAGGACTTCATAAGAAATTTAGTAAAGTGTGTGTCAGTTACTCACACAATGATGTTAAACTTTTTAAAAAATCTGTTTCTGGGTGCCGAGACTCCTGCTTCTCTCCCAAAACAATTAAAAAGATTGACATTTTGATTGTAAAAGGCGCTGTAGCAGAACAAAAAGCAGACGGAGCACCTTTAAGACTGGGACTTGTTTCTGGGACTTGTGAGGATTAAACAAAAGTCACATCAACTACCAGAAAAAATAATTCTATAATTTAATTAGGAAAACTGCGCAAGAGTTTTCTTTAGTTTTTATTCAAAAAGTCTGGTTTTGATTGACACTCTTTTTTATATAGAGCAATCAGACAATTTTCAGCTTCACCTACCTTACTGGTGATCAAATGATTCTTAGCTCGAAAATCTGTACTTACTTTACTAGTGAATGCAAAACAAGGTTGTTAAAAGTGGGAGTCAGACTCAGAGTTCCAAAACGATAAAAACTGTTTTAAATTAAGTCAGTGGAGGAACAAAGACAAAAGGAAGTTGTAATTTTGCAGTTTGGTGGTCTGAGAGTGCTATTTAAGTTCACGCAGCGCATCAATAAGCGCCGGCCTTGGGGACATTGTCGAATGGGCATAGAAGTGCATTCCTCTGAAGCCCACTTAATGCCCACCAATCTCTAACAGCCGTGACCTTTCTGCTCAGAATGCATTAAAAGGCAGGCAGCAGGAAATGTAACTAAAATAAGCAAGTCACGTCTTTTACACCAGCAAAAATGAACAAGAAGTAAAATAATATATTGTAACTCAGCCTTTCACCTACATGATGTAGGTGAAAATATTACATGAAAATATTAGCAGCAATGTCTCATTTATATTTTTATCTATGGACAAGAAATTAATTTCATTGCATCTAAACAAAAAGCAACCCTAATTTTAAAAATGTAATAAAATATATCAACAATACTTTTCTAGTGGAGTAAAAGTTCAGATATCTAACACAATAACAGGTACTGTTACACTTTTTGGTTAAATGGCTTTTACTGGCACCTTTCTTGTGAACACCTTTTAGTCTCATTCTGAGGAAAGTTCGCTCCACTCCTCACTTCAGTTGTGAGTAGTCTGAGGAGTTTTTTCCACTCACCCCATTTCATCAAAACATCAAGACGAGGTCTTTGATTCACCACAGGACTCCTTTCTTTTAATGCTCAACCAGTTCTTGGTGGATTTAATGCTACGGTATATTTGGGGTCATTGTCATGTGGCAGGCTCCAGTTCTGCTTCTACCTTATTTTTATTTTATAGATGTGCCCAATGTCCTTCATTTACACTGTCAAACTCAATGTAATTTAATAGAAGTGAGCTGGTAGAGCGTCCTGAAGAAAAGCTTTCCCAAACCATGGCACTTCGAGCTCTATGCTTCACAGTTGGTTTGATTTCATTATCTTAGTATACTCTGTTCTGATCTGGGCTAATCTGTCAAAAGAACATTATTCCAAAAATCTTGGTCTACACGCTCTCTTGTCTTGTTTTTTAAACAGAAAATGTTTACTTTATGTCCAACTCCTGTCAAAGGTAAACTTGTGCAGTCTCATGTACTTTCACATTATCAGGAACAAGATCCCCTGTAGGTCCTATGACTTCTGTCTTTAATTTATTGGAGACTTCATTCAACTTCTTTCGGTCTGCTCACAGGGTGAAATTGTTTGGACAACCACACCTGGGCATGTAAGGCAGTTTTTGAAAATGCTCTCCACCTCTTTTGTATAGAGAAATGGCTGATTTTAAATTATTTAGATCTTTTTTACACATCTATTAACTGCCATAGTTTTCTTTCCAAATGCAACAGAAGGGTATGGTTTTTCACTCTCACTTAAGCTGTCAGAAAGCAAAAAAAAACCTAATTGTTTGAGGCTTAAAGCTGACAGACCTTCATCAAAAGTAAGGTTGCTCCAATAATGTGAACTTGATATGATACATATGTAAGAGGTTTTAGCAATTTTAGTCAGGTGAAATATGAGGAAATCCTAATTAATTCCTCTCCAGAAATTGCCTGATTAATGTATTTTATTTCAAAAATATTATTTTTTTTTCTTCAGGATTATTGAACTTCACATAAACGTACACATAAATGTAGCATTTCCAAGCTGTCAGTGGGAACTCTGGCTCTAGAGATTTTTCAGGTGAAAAATTGGTAGAGCAAGCTGGCTAAGCTGAAGCTGAGCTGGCAGGCAGCATCAGCAGGTGGTTTCAGTTATAAGCTGGAAGAAAACAGGAAGTCCAAGAAAAGAAAAGAAAAGATCTGTGGGTTTTCATGAGGAGGATCTGAGCCAGAATGATGAGTCAGAAGAGGGAGAGAGAAAAAAATACTGCATGTGCAAGCAGGAGGCATAGAGGAGAGGAAGCTGGAGGGGAAGGAGAATGGAAGAGGGAGGAAGGGTGGTCCTGTCACAGGTCATGTATTGTTAATGCAAAATTCTTCACCATTCAGATCCTGTTTCACTGCGGAGCTGCACAGAGAGGAAGAACTGCCTTGATGGGGAGGCTGATGGGCAGATACGTGTTACAGAAGGATGCTTCCTGGGATGCCACTCAATTTCATCCTGGAAGTCAGCGGTTTTAGCTGTAATCCCACCTTACCTCTTACAGAGAAACCCTTGATAGGGACGACTTTGTCATGATAGTAGCGGAAATGGAGGTGGACATAGATTCTAAAAACGGCACCAGTGCCATATGAAGGATTATATCTCGGAAGGATGTGTATCTTTTTCAGTAATATAAGATTATCTCCTGTAAGTTGCTCAATATTTTGAATATATTGCAAGTATCAGATATCACTTCCTAATATTGACCTGGCAATAATTTCACCTTCACCTACACTCTCACTAACTAATTTGGAACCAAAAATCTTTTTAGACCAAATTTCTTTTAAAAACTCATCATGACTTGAAGTTTATTTTCCATTGACCAGTTTTTTAATCAGGACACTCCAGTCTTTTTCTGCACATTTTGAATGGTCACAAAAACAAAATCTCACAATGAGTATTCAGAGATGCAATATCTGCTTTCTGACAGATGATTACATATGTCAAGAAGATCAGAGAGCAGAATAAGAAACACTGATAAAGAAGATAAAGATTTAACCCAGAACAGGATCATTTCTGTGCCATTTCCTAAATTCCTATACAGAAGCAGAAATATTTGCTCCTGTTTCTGCTTAAAAGACATGCTGTGGAACTGTAAAATGTATGTAAGAAAGTAATTTCATGATTACCTTGACAGCAACGAGTATCTTTTCCTGGTCAGGTGAAAGGTTGTAGCACTCAGCCAGGAAAACTTTTCCAAAAGCTCCTTCTCCCAGTTCTCTCTTCAGCACGATGTTGTGTCGCTTAATGTGCTGGACAACTAGACAATATGAGACAGACAAGAGACACAATGTAAAAAACATGAACATAAGGCAAGTTTTGCTTATTGTTGATTTTTTTAAAAATCAGGTTTTGTGATGTTTATGACTGAGAAGAAAAGATATTTGACAGATTTACATAGTGAGAAATGTCAAAACCAGAAGTTTGCATATGAACAACAAGTCCGTTTATTGTTGTGTTTATTGTTGTACGAACGGTACAACAATCAACAGTGTGTTGAAGCCTACACTGTTTCCACAAGGTAGGGAGCTAGAATTAATCCAAAACATCCTAATATGTTAGAGCAATGAGAGTTCCTTTCACTGGAACTAATGGGCCGAGTCTGACTGCTGAAAAACAGCCTCACACCATCAACTTTACTCTTGAAACGATGCATTCAGGCCAGTACTGTTCTCCTATCAACCACCAAACCCACACTTATTTCTTAGATTGCCAGACAGAGAGGTATGATTCATTATTTGACTGCCCTGGACTCCAGTGGAGACATCCTTTGCAAAACAGCGTCTAATGCTTTGCATTGGACTTGGGGATTTAAGCCATGAAAATGAATTTTATGAAGTCCTTTTTGCATTGTACTTCAGCTAATCTGCAGGCACCAGGAAGTGAAGGTTTGTAACTCCTGACTCTACTGAAAATGTTCAAACTCTGTGCACCAACATTCAGCGAATAGTGAACTGAAATAGCCGACCTTTTTTTTTTGGCAAAGTGATTGCTTACAAATGATTGCTTTCAATCATTCGTAATACCACTAAAAATTGACTGGAATATTTAGCAGTGAAGTACTTTATGGCCAGACTTAGACTGGATGACGATGTCACGCTTCAATTCCCCAAATACCTGAGAGCAATCCATTCTTTCACAAATCTTCGTAGAAACAGTCTGTAGGCCTGAAAGGCACTGAGTTTTACATCCCTAAAACCATGAAGATTATTTAAAAAGCTGAATTTAATAGTTTGTTGAGTTTAATTTTGGCAGCATAATGTATATAAAAAGTAAAACCCCACAGTTTAAAGGGCATTTACGTTCTTCTTACCATGGCTTTTATAGTTTCACGCTATTTCAGTTTTGGTAGCTATTTCAGATAATAATTTACATTTGTTCAAATCTACCTTTCTAATCTGCAAGGGGAAAAACAATCAGAAGAGCAACACTGTACTGTTCAGTAGTTTTAAACTACTTGTAATTTTTTTTTGCACTTGCACTAAATTGTTCTAGTTTTTTAAACTTTTATGATCAACACTTGCGCCTGAAAAATTACAGCACATTGTCTAAAGGAAAAAAAATCACAATGGAGACAAATTGTAACAAGTAAGTGTCAGATACAACAAGTATAAGTAGTTACTTCAAGAAACAGTACAAAGTTTAGAATCTCAGGAATAGATACATCATCCTTAAGTTGATTGTTTATGTTTTGCCTTGTTTTTAGCAAAGAGCTCTTTAAAAACTATATTGTACGGTGGTTTTATCTTTGGTATTTTTCAATGTTTAGACTAAAAATAGGAACAAATTAAGTATAAGTTGTTGCAGTGCAGGACAATGTCGCCCCATTTTTCTTGTTTTTGTTCTATACCACACAAAGAGAAAAGATAATAAATCTCCAGAGAGAGGAATTTGACCTTGACTTTTTTATACTGCATTTTCTCTCTGTATTAAATAGTAATGATAAGGCATGATGACTGTTATATAAGGTGCTGCTATTACCCTGTAATTAGTATGAAAACAAAGTAAGAACAGCTGGTAGCTGTAAATGAGCTTTCAGTGTTGTTTCTCTGTCGCTACATTCATCTAAAAAACTTCAAATATTTTTTGATGTCTTGTTGTTTCCTCCATGTTCCCCAAAGTGCTTAAAACCTACAAATTATTACTAATTGGTCATTTTCTCACAATTTTCTCTTTTTTTCAGTGAAAACACATGATTTGAAAATCCTTCTTGCACCACATGTGGTTTTTGTCACAATAAATAAAAAGAGCAACATTTTCCAATCCTTGCGAATAGTTTTTTTTATTTTAAGTTTGGGTTTCAGCCTGCAAGTTTCTAAGAGAAATAGTAAAATTGTGAAAAGTAATCAGTAGTTTTGGTATTTATCTGTTCAGATGTACCATATACATTGTGGCTCTGTTTTGCTTAATGCATGTAATCTCCTCCTGTTTCCAGCTCACTCACAGTTGGCTAAGAGGGAGCGACACTGTTTTCTGTTGCTAAGGAATTTGTGACTGTATGTCAGCTGATTTCAAGAAAATTTGGCTTTTCACCGTAATTATGACTCAATGTCTTAAGATTCGGGATGATTAACACTGTGTTATCCTTACTTAGACTTCAATAACCCCTAGCTTTTATGGCCCAGATGTCGACGCATAAGAAAACATGAGCTTGGGAACGCCCTGAAACACACACATCAACACATGAAGGAGGATAAAGGAGATTTATGCATGATGAGATTAGGAGGCATATTTAAAGGAAAGCTGTCTGCTCAGAATATCACATTAAAGCCCAGCTAGTTCCTGAGAATCAGTTGCATTGATCCACACAGTAAACTGGTGATGTTAACCATAACAGTGTCATACAGATAGAAACAGAACAAAAGTGTTATTATATATTTAACACTCTAGAATATTTAACATCAGTTTCAGACTACACAGTATTCCTTTCTTGTGATATTTTCACCAGAAAGATCAGGCTGTTATCAAAACCGTTATTATGGATGTGATTTGACCCAGATACACAGCCGGCCTCGTCTTCTCGCCGACCTGTTTGATGTCAAAATGAACACATTTAAAAAATGGACTTTATGAAAGGAGGATATTGTTTAAGACTGATTGCATATGTCCAGCACCCTGCCTGCTCCATCGCTATTCTGCCATGTAACAATTTAACAATGCCTCAGGTGGTGAGTTCAAGGTATAAAAAATCGCTTTGATAAAAAGTTGATGTCATATTTTTAAGCCCATGACCTGATTATGATTTATAGAAGATAATATTTTCTGCTGTATATTATTCCTTCTGAAAGTGAAATGATATTACAAATAATAAATCTTGTTTGTGTTATTTGCGTTCCTTTAAAACATTTCACAAAGCGTCTTTGCTTAACCTAGTTTGCATCTGTGTTTTCAACAAAACAGAAAATCAAAAGAGGAGGGAGCTTTTTCTCCCCAACTGGATGAAATATCTGTTTCATTTGTGACCCAAATCAAATGCAACATTAAACTGAGCTTTCACTTATACTTTGGTCATAGTGAGAATTTCTACTGAAATGAAAAATATGTTATTAATTACAGAGGGTGCAAATGCAGTAGCAACTGCAGAAATCTGCTAAACAAATAAACTTGACCTGATTTGACTTGGTTTAACTCCCGCTATCTATGTTTGTTTTTATTTATTTTTTGGTGGCTGGGGGAAGGAAGGGATCTTCTGTAACTGTCTGTGTTGCAGCTAAGTTTAAACAGCTCTGACTGAAAACTATTATTTGCTAAATTAAAGATTTGTGAAGGCAAATTATGAGGAGTCCACTGCAATTCTCTATGTAGATATTGCTATCAGGAAAATATGACTGCCACACAGCAAGAAAGGCACCAAAGAACAGGAAGCTCATTCTGTATACATAAGCATAAATGCACGTCTTTTAAAATATTTACTTTACTTTTAAATGTTTCTATTAATGATCACCAAATGATCCATGTGTTTGCTGAAAACATCCACTGAAAAACAATCAGCTTTCTTCTATGTGACAAGTTAGAAAGAAAAGACAAAGACACAGATTTTTGTGGTTTCAAACATCAACAGAGAAATTTATTTCTTATCACTTAAGTGTACATAATGTGTACAAAGGTTGATGCAATTTTGTGCTTTCTCAGTTTTGGTTGTAAAATAGCCCAAAGTCGCTTCAGAACTGTAGGAAATTTTTTGGTAGCACTTTATTTGACGGGGTGTGCATAAGACTGACATAATACTGTCATAAACATGACTTAACATCTGTCATGAACATGAAGGAGTCCTCATCAATGTTTATGACTGTTGTCAGGAAGTGTCATTCTGTAAACAATGACACTTTAATGCAAAATTTACACTTTTAATGGACTTTTAATCAAATTTTTAGTGCAACTTTGCATTAACAGTGTCATTATTTACCGAATGACACTTCATGACAACAGCTGTAAACTTTCATGAAGACTCCTTCATGTTCATGACAGTTGTTATGTCAGTCTTATGCACACCCCTTCAATAAAGTGTTAACAAATTTTCCACTGATTGGAAAGAACCAACATCCCCATTATTGCCTAGAAAAGATAGGTTGTGAACTTAGTCCATTAGTAAAAAAGATATAAAACAAAGCTACATACAGTACAGACCAAAAGTTTGGACACACCTTTTAATTCAATGAGTTTCCTTTATTTTCATGACTATTGACATTGTAGATTCACACTGAAGGCATCAAAACTATGAATAACACATGTGGAAATATGCACTAAACAAAAAAGTGTAAAACAACTGAAAATACCCCTTATATTCTAGTTTCTTCAAAGTAGCAACCTTTTGCTGTGATTACTGCTTTGCACACACTCTGCATTTTCTTGATGAGCTTCAAGAGGTAGTCACCTGAAATGGTTTTCACTTCATAGGTGTGCCCTGTCAGGTTAATAAGTGGGATTTCTTGCCTTATAAATAGTCATGAAAATAAAGAAAACCCATTGAATTAGAAAGGTGTGTCCAAACTTTTGGTCTGTACTGTATGTTTGGCTACATAAATGTGGATTTTTAAAAAAACAATTTCTTCATCATCCATTGGATTCAAAGCTCCAATCAAGGAATCCACAGTACAATGTTCTCTGTTTTGTACCTAATGAGTTTTTCAGAAACACGATCAGAAGTGTGTTTCTGATCGTGTTTTCCCTATTGTGAAGGAAAAAGCAGATCATGGACGTTTTCAGCAGAATAATACACAACTGGATTCAGTTATGACATTTGGGTATCTACATAATACATCAGAATATCTAAATAATAATAGAATTAATATGTTATGCAATGGCTAAGCACAGATTTTCTAGGTGCAAAACAATATCAAAAGGAAATGGTGATTTCAAACAGGAAAGCGGCTAATTGGTCTGGTTCCAGTCTAAAACAATAACTTCCTGGAATCATGTTAGTATTTATGGTTTATCTTTGGTTTCATCAATAGCTACGGAAAGAAAACCAATTATCTTTTCTACATTCCTACATTCTGCAAGAATGTAGATGTTTCAGAGTGCAAAAAGGTCATGGGCGTGCACTGGTGTGATTTTTAAAATCTTTTTTCAGTCTTCGTCTCAGGAACTGCGGCAGCAGTCACAAATTAGTTACAATTCTCCATGCAACAGCAGAATACAATGAACCCATGTTCCCTAAAAGACAGCTACCCACTATTTAACCATCTAATTACCTCACCACACCATTTCTTACTGTGGCTGTAAGCATTTGTCCATGAAAGTGCCTTGCACCACTTCTCCTTAATTAACATCTTCAAATAGCAAATAAATTGATGTGTGCAGACCAATGCTTCCTCTGTCTCCTTTATTTTCTTTTGGCGTGAAGCCCTGTTGGCTCTCTCAGCATTTTTACAGTGGATTCTCTTTTTATTGCACAAGTCATGTGTCAGTGTAATTATTATTATCCATTCATAAAAGAAGGACGTAGAATTAAATGTAATTTCTGTACCTGGCAATTTAAGGTTTTTGCTTTACTGTTATGACAGCAATGACAGCTGCTTGTTAAACCTCTGCTCTGGAACGTATACGATGTGCAGTTTCACGTAAATGATATCTGGCATTAAAAATGAGTTATTTATTGTATTTACCTTCATTTAATGTTCCTCAATCTGTTCTTAAATTTACTCCTCTTTGCTCAGCAGTTCTCATCAGCATTGAAATTGTTTTAAAAGCAAAGGGAATGAATGTTTCCCAACTACTTTCTCCAACATCTTTAGCATGGACAGCTCTAAATGTCTTTATAAACTCCTAAGACATCCAACTTGATCAACATCTTCTAAGCACCTAAAACATTAATTGTAGCCTGTTCGCCGTCTGTCCTTTTCTTTACTCCTGATTGTCTCATCTGTCCAAAATACTTTTTATGGTGACATAAAACAACTTCAGCAGCTTGGAAATAGTGTGTCTCTTTGCTGGAACCAGGCAGTCCAACAGGTCAGATGAAACGATGTTTGACAGATGGTTAGTGAGAAGAAATCCAGCTATGCCAACTTTTCCCTGATATAATTTGCGCTGATCTTCTGTCTCTGGTTTTCCTCTGCATTTTTCTATAAGTGAGCCACCACATGCCCTCTTACTACGAGGCATAACTAATTGTGACCTACATTTTTTGACGTGTGAGTGCATGAGGAAGTGTGCTTGTAAATGGGTGTTTATGAACACTGTACTCTTCTGTTGACATATGAATAACATTTTCCAGAAGTACGGTAAACCATGGTTGAAACAAAATATGAACCTTGAGATTTGACTGGATAATAATGATGGAACAACTGTGTGATTTAATACATGAGTCAGAGAGAGGAACATTGCTCTCTCAATCCAGGGCCAACACTCAAGACCGTGTCTGAGCTTGTTTGTAAAGTCTGATTTGTACAACAACAAAAAACTTTAGATATTCTAGGTATTTCAAGATACACTTTTCATTCATATACTTTAGCCTTTTGCTTCTAATGTTTGTTCTGCCATGTGCATTTTTTACAAGCAGTGGTTTGTCATTTGTGACACAAAATCCCCCGATAGGGTTAGTGCTGCTTTGCACCTCATTACTTTTGCATAAGGGAATTTTATTCCCAAATTATACTTTATAGCTTTTCTAATTCACATTGAACTTTATTGACAACAAATAACAGAGCCTCTGTCTTAAGTTTACATAAAACCTAACGTAAATCACAGTAACGTGAAGAATATTGTACTTTGCATGAACCTGTTTTACACTAGCTACTACACAAAACATATTGCCTGCTGAGCTTATCTCCACATCACCCCACTTTCAAAAGCCTAAATAGCTTTTTAAAAACCCTGTTGTTTAAAATTACTGAATAGTGTTTATGCTGAAACCGTATATAAAGTTTGAAAGATAGAAAAATCATCTACTTCATCGTGAAGATGTCAATAAAATGAGCAGCTTCTTAGCATGGCTTGTGGAGCATAAGTAAGGAAACAATTATTTTTCAGAAAGCTAGTGTACATGGCCAAGAAGAGTCACCTATGTCTTGTTAAAACCAGTAATTCAGTTTTCCCAATTTTCTTTTGTATAATTTGTCTTTTATTGATTCATTGGCAGTTTTATAATCTGGGCTGAGCCAAGATTTTTACGCTTGTATAAGTTTCTAATTTAACTGCTAAGTCCAGCAAACTGACTGTACAACACTAACCATCAGTGTTGTACTCTCTTTCAAAAATATAGATTTTATAAAAGCAGTGGTTCCCAAAGTGTGGAGCGCAGTGCCATTGCAGGGGGGGGGGGGGGGGAGCGCAGGAAGCGGTATGGATGAAAAAAAAACAAACAAAAAGAAAACAGTTACACAAAAGTGTTTCACTGTAAAGATGGTTTGTAGTGTGTTTTGTTGCAACCTGAAGTGTGAAATAAACTTCAGTGGAGTTTGAAAACAAAATATGTGCATAGGTTTATGTCTGGTAGAACGATGTGTGTGCCCAGTTGATTTTTTTTCCTTTTTTGGGGAGGATTTTATTGTAATCCATAGGGAGGCCCAGAAAATAACCACTGTATAAAAGGAATATAAACACATCACTTTATTCTGAGCATATGTACCACTTAGTTAATTCAATAGTTTAAACCATGAAGGTTACTTAGAATTAGTTTTCTTTTACTAAATCTTTTAACATTTTATAGTAGAACTGATGTCCGTAAACACAAGACTAGGTAGCTTATTAGTGACTCAAATTGGTTACATGTAATTAAAAATGCTTTTTTATTCATTGTTACTAATGATGAATAATGATAATGTCTGCCATAGTATCTAAAAATTAAGGTTTAAAGACCTCTTGAATGTGAAAGCATCCTGTAAAATTGAATGTAAAATTAATTTCCTCCATGAAAAAATGACATATTGAAGTAATTTTGACAAGGTTAATAAACACTGGAACGTTCAAATGACAAAAATCTGACCATCCGTAAAGAACTAGATTTTGTTACTCACACCAAGCAGCAATCAAATAGACATTCAGCCTTTATTCACGCCATAGTGTCTCTAAACTGCACAGTAAATTAGCTATAAACTGAGTGTATGTAAAGATTAAACCGGTCAATCATTACCACAGCAAATTGTGCCTTCACGAACCTGCACGCTTTACAGTAACGGCTTCCTAATGCATCTATTATGGTTTCCAACAATCATGCCTCTTCTGATGTTACTATTGTTAATGAGGTGTTCTCTTCTGAAGAAAACTGCACAACATCTAACGTTTCCCGTGATTAAGCATGGATCCATCATCTCTGCACAGTAATTGTTGCTTCTCTGCTGCCAGGAACAGATCTCTGCAATCATTTAAGTAGCAACGCATACCCACTACTGAAGAGACAAGCTGGTTAAAGCCATGATTAAAGAGCAACCAAGAGCCACTTTGACAAACTGTCTCCATCAAAGCCAATTGTACCTGTCTCTAAAGGCTCCATTGCCAAATAACCACTCAGATACAGGCTGTATTTAAATCATATTGCTTGAATGTGACTCAAAGAGGGACACAGAGCAATGATTGTAATGACTGCGATATTTTTCAAAAATACAAAGAAAAGGACCTACACAGACACCACAGTATGCTATTGATTAGCATTGATACAGAGAGCTATCATTCTTGTCTTTGAGATGTAAATCCTAGCAAGCTGTTCAGTTATATAGCGGGACCAAAGAGGTCAACCTGGAGTCTCTCATTAGTATACCTTCTAACATACCTATCCTCCAAAAAAAGCACACGCACACCCCCACACACAGACAATGCAAATCTATTATTTATTGCTACACAAGGCCAAACCCTGAAGAGGCTTTTATTACTCGCCAATAATCATAATGTCATATTGATGGAGCAGGTCAATATTCCTGCGTGTTCTCTGTTTGTTTGTCTGTTGCTTTGTTCCTTCTGTTCTCCTTGAGTTTTTCTTTCTTTCTTCATTTTATTGTATTTTAATCTCCTTTTCTTTTCTCCTTCTCTTTCTTTATTCCATTGCTATTTATGATGTAAACATTTTGTTCTACTGATTTGAAAAGATTTCCTTGTGGTAACTTCTTCAGCTCTTCTAAGCTGCATTAATAGATTCTGAGCTGGTGGTGCATGTTTGTCCACCAGACAAAGTTTCTGTAAATTTTGCAAATACCAACTCAAAGGTCAGTGTCTGGCAGAACCAAAGTGTTTACATGGCCGCCAATGTATCCCATATCTATACTTACTAATTGGTTCCAACTTCAGTAGTTGTGCATGTGCAGGTTTACTTACAAGTGTCAGTCTTCAGCAGGCTGTTGGTGCTCCTAAAATACTGAGGGTTTTCTATCACAGGGATCTTGGTCATGCCAATGATGACAGCATCAGGACCCATTTCTGAGGAAGAAGGAGTGTTGCTGCCATTGGAGACATGATGAAGAGGAGAAGCTGAGTCGTCATCATTGCTGATCACTGAAGACGGTCCTGAGGAAGCAAAAATAAATCACACTGTCAGACTGAAGAATGAAACCACCTCATAGTATTAGAGCTGCGTTGGGTTGGGGGGGTTGGAGGTTTTGCTACTCACACAGATTGAGGTCCACAACTAAAGATTGATACTAAAAATTAAGCATTTCCTGAAAGATCCATCCATCCATCCATCCATCCATCATTGGAGCAGCAGGTAGCGTTGTGCAAATATCTATTCTTTTTTAACCACTATCACATTGTTGCAAAAAACAAACAAAAAAAAACCAAACAAATATTTCTAATAGATTTACAGAACATATTTTACATTCAGGAGGTTTGATGTATGCTATGTAAACTTCTAAAATCTCCAACCTGCTTCCTGACTGTTCAAATCAGTCGTAAATGTTCCTCTGATTTTGAATGCAGTTATGGCTCATGTCAATCCTGTTTTTTCAGGTTCTGTTCATAATTTGAGTTGGAAATATTGGTATCCTCCCTAACAATTCATTGTACAACTTGATAAAAAATATGTCGTTTTACATCTTGGATGAAACAATGTGGCCACTCCTCTTTGCACAACCTCACAAGATTCTTCAGATTGCCCGGCTCTCTCTTCTTCACAGCTCACCTGTGACAACCAAGTTACAACCCATTTTCCCTTTGCTGGTCGAGTAAACCTTTTTTTTAACTCTTGACATTTCAAAGTGATCTTCATCTTATTCACTCTAAAATGGTTCTCTGGACAATTAGAAGAGAAACATGCCAATGACGTTACAAACCTTTATGTGTACTCCAAAGTGGCCATGAAGTGCTTGCCCACATATTCAGCATTTGTTTTAGTGTTTGTTGAAAAAAGCTCAAACTTAGCCTCATGTGACCCAAGCACACAGTCCCATTTAAAGTCTCAGTAGAGGTTTGCAATATGATATTGTTTACCTTTGTATTTCTCACATAACTCCTAACAAACAGTTTGCATAAATGTGCTTTAATTGTTGTTATGGAGGCAGAATAATCTCGAAGAGGTTCTCTATGTGTGCTTGAAAAAAATCTTCTTCACCATCCAGCTTCCTGTGTGTGACGGCAAAATAAATAATGTCCTTGTTCAGCCTAGTGGCCAGTGCCTAAAACAAGAAGTTCTTAGAAAGTATGGTCAACTTAAAAAAGTGAAACACAATGTAAGACAATGCTGAGGTACGTGTACACTTGCCCACTTATTAAATGCACAAATGTGCTCATATGAAAATGTAGTTTTTTCTTTTTTTTGTTCAAAATACTACTTCACCTTAAGGTTTTTTATACACCTTCTTTAGCAGTGTTTATAATAAATGGTTAATATGAAGCAAAGCTGAGCAAACACTTAAGTATTTCATTATCAGCTGTTACATTTAAACCTACAAAAACGTAGACTCTGAAACATTGATGTTAAAGTCAAAGAAAGGCAGCAGACAGTTTTTTTAAAAAAAGGAAATTATCCCATTGCAAATATGGGCAAAAAAGACCTTTCACTGTAAATGAAAATGAATGCATCTACTTATGCAAATTGTTTTGAAAAAATGCAAAAGGAAAACATTAGGTGACGAAGAAAATATGAAAGGTGGGATGGCACCAAAGCCCAAACCTTTTAGAGGAAAAGGGTGTCAGGGAACGGTGTGAGGTGGAGTGGTGAAGCAGACGCTTTAGACCCAGGTAGGATGAATAATGAATTTAATAAAGAATGTCCAGAATAACACAGTCCAAAATAACGGGCAGCACGGCCGAGCGGAAACCAGGGCTCGACACCGGTAGCAACCGTAAAAAGGAATGGACACGGAACAACACGAACGCACATTAGACGAGGACCCGACCAAGAACAGACACACAGGTGACACTAAATACACTGGGGGTAATCAGGGAACGAGAAACACCTGGGAACTAATCAAGGGGAGAACAGGATAACACGGAGACACAGAGACACCGAAAACTCGAAATTAAACACAGAAAACACAGATCATGACAAAGGGTTTGTTTTGGCAGCACAACGGAGGCTGATATTAGCTTTTAATTAAGGAAATGAATACAGTATCTGAAGTTTGACAGCAACTATAAACCCTTGTGACACCACTGCTAATTTTCTGAAAATATAAGAGCCGGAAAAAGCAAACTCAAACCCTTTATTGCAAACAGACTGCATCATTAAAGTGTAGTTACAATTTGCAGATGCATCTATTCTCAATTTTGGGCTTGTTTCCACCACCTTTAACTCCTGGAAAGTCACTTAAAAATGTGCTATCTGATTGTGCAGTTTTGTTCACTGAAACAATACAAGTTACACTAATGTGTTTGTGCATCAGTTTTACACATGCAATAAAATGTGGCTCTACAGTGAAAATCCCCCAATGCCCTCCAGTAAAACAATGAAGCGGCTGCTCATATGGTAAGAGGAGAAATGTATCTGTAAGAGTTCAGAACGCTAATTTGTGATTTTCATTGTGTTAATTATCCACAGTTTAAATAGAACTGTAACACCTCCTATAACTTTCAATCCTTTGTTTATTTATTTTAAAAACCATATAGAGATTCCACAGGCACCTTTTAGTGGCATCACTAATGATTGATGTAAAACGAGAATTAGTGATCTTTAACTTTCTTGTGTAAAGCTGTGTAAATACATTATCTAAACACTGCTTTTCAGTGTCTGTCTCTACAGTAAACCAATAAAAATGAGTGAGTGAGTCTGCGTCATGCTTCCAGCTCTGTACTGTTGTCCAAGTCTTGTGAGCAGAGAGTGGGGAGACGGTCCAAATGGTCTTAAAAATTTTGCAACTTACTGTATAATGAAAAATACACACAAACATAATGGAAGTGAGCTCAGTGCCGTAGACGTCTACTAGATAGAAAACCTCAACCAGAAGAACAGAAAAAGTGTCCAATGACTTCAGATCTATTTCCCAGAACATGAAGCACAGTAGATGTTTTCCCTCTCATGTGTAGTTGGCTCCGCTGTATCATAATAATACTTCACATTGTTCATTTCCTCTGTCCCTGGCCTCATATCAGCCTCTAGTGCTGTTGACAGGGCTGGATTGAGAGAGTGGAGCTGAGAGATTGTTTGTGTGTGGATCTATAGCACCCTGTGTGTGTGTGCGTGCATGGGGGCGTGTGTGTGTGTGTGTGTGTGTGTGTGTGTGTTGGTGAATCATGAGGGGAGAGACGAGGCCTTGAGAGAGAGAGAGAGAGAGAGACAAAGAATGAGAGCAAGAGCACAATAGTTTGTTTTTCTGTGTAGGGAGGTTTCAAGCATGTGTGTGCTGTTAAAGTGTGTGTTGGCTGTGAAGTCTGGCACCATCACTTGAGTCCAACACCAAAATTTGTAATTTAATCTCCTATTTGCTTGTGTTATTTAAAAGTACTGTTTAAACAGATAATTATGGGGCATCATGTCTTTGACAAAAAAAGAAAAATGGTTGGAAAACATTTCCTGCACATCCAAAGCATCCATGTCTTTTTATACATGGAAGAAAACTAAAGTAATAAAATCAACAATATTAAAATGCACAGCGATTTTATTGCAGCATGACTTAGCAATGTTAAACCATTTTCATGTCCAATGCACTATCTCACATTGACATAAATTAGCATACTAGACAAAAATGGTTCTGAGGAAGCGATTGTCATGAGGTGTTGATCAACCAATCAAAGACAAACTTGGGTTAAAGTTTGAGCCACTTCTGGTTAGGTAGCCAGTAAAAAACACTTTTCAAAGTAAGAACTCTTAAACTAGCTCATTACGGTCAGAATTTGTTTTGAAAAGGTCAAAAACAAAAAGGAAGCCTGGAGAAGAGCAGTTTTTGTAGGTGAAAGGTCAAATCTGAGGCGTTTGAAATGTTAGGTTGTCTAATAGCCTCAGAGATGTAGCATAAACAAAATCGGTAGATGACCCAGAGAGTCTATGTTATCACAAATATGTTTTAGGAGATTATCCATCTTAACCAGAAACAAAAATGCTTTTTCATTTTTCTGGAGAAAGATACCTGTCTGTAAAAGCTTTGAACAACTTTAATATGATTTGTGGAAATTCTCAAAAGCTAAACAGATTTTATATTTTTATAGGAAGAAGCCAGAATGTTTAATTTACAACCGATATGATGAAGAGTAGTTTCAATAGAATATTAGTTTCCCAAGCGCCATTAAAACAACAAAATGTGAAAAATTCAATTTGTCACAGTTCCTCCAAATTTTCTCACTGGGGAACTTTAATAACTCTAATCCATCTCAACATAAGGAAGAAAACAACATGATGGAGACAGGAGTGCAGGTTATTGTCTGTCAGCTTGTGCGTGTGTTTGTGCTGGGAGGGGCTGCAGATCATTACCACAGAGAGGTCCCAGGGTCAGATCGTTATAAATACCGTTAAGCTCAGAGCTGACAGGAGTCTGTGTGCATCTGGAGACAGAGAGAGGTGGCCCAGCCTCCTCTGGGAGTTACGGTGTAAAAGGGGGATGAAAAGATGTGAAGAAGAGAGGCAGGGAGGGATGGTAAGCAGACACAAAGGCATAAGAGGGGTCAGGTCATGACCCTACACCGTTAATAGACATGGAACTGGTGTTTAAACTGGTGGAGAATGGAGGCCTGCACAGCTGTCAATAAACTATGATGTCTAGTGTTCAAAATGCAGGTCACTGCTCAGATGTGGGTGGCAGGGAAATGAGCTCTGAAGCTGCCAGAGGCTTTATGTCATTGTTTTCAGATCAGCAAGTGTAGTAAAAACAGGTAAAAGCTCTGCTTTATAGAATGACTGAAGTATAGTCAAAGGGATGCTTGAGAGATTGTGGTTTTAAAAAGTGATCCTTCAACCTCTACCAATAATAACACTTGAAAACAGTGGTGAAACATCATTATGAGCCTTTGCCCTTCTAAAAGGGACCACAAAAAGTCCCATTCAAAGATTAATCTGGTGGTAGACAGGGCAGATCCATGAGCAAACAGATGGGGCCTCAGTAACACTTGGTTGGTTTAAACCTGAGTTTGACTGCAGATAGCCTTCTGTGAAAGAAGACAAAGGATATATAGATGCTGAAGATTGAATCTCTATAAATGCTTTCACCTGCTGGTCAGATATCAATTTGCACATCAATGTCACACAGATGTTGGTCAGTTTAAAGATATTTTTTCATCCTCACAATGAAGAAAGGGGGTGTCACACAACATTTTTATATACATTTTCATTTCAACAAGGGAATAGCGTGATGTGGGATGCCAACTTGTGAAAGCAGCTTTACAGATTTATGTAAAATTTGTGTTTCTAAAAATCCCCACATAGCTGGGCATATTGTGGAAACTCATATTGTGAGCCACACAGACTCAGCGCATAATGTCTGCGTAGTTCAGTATTCATACTCGAGCGTACCAATTGCCTAAAATTCTCTCATGACAAACTCCTTCATTTCCTACAATCCTAATGGGTGCTAGCAAGTTTGATGAGGTAATTGGGTGCAAAGCCCTGTTTTGTTCTCCATCAGGGAATCCTCAACACACCTGTCAGCACGTGACACTAAGTGGAAGTCACGCTGCGCTGTCTTGAGACTGGGTGTGCTGAATCTTAACTTTATCAGCTCGGTGTTACATGTACAACAATTCGATGCAAATATTGTTTTCCACCAAGCAGTTTACTGTGCAACACTTAGTACGTGCACAGTACATGGTCATAAAAAATTATATTTGCAGATGTTCGCTTCGAGTCTGCCTCAAGAACGCAGGGACATCAGTGGAGTGAATTTCTACCACACCTGATCTGTCTTTACCTGTTTGCACTCAGTCAGGTAGTGCTACAATTTATTTATATGGTATCTTTAAGTGAAAAGGTGCCTTTATGTTATGTACAGCAGGGACACAAAGGGGTACAAACAGGGATTTTGGAGACAGTAGATTGATTTTCTTGACACTGAATATCTTGTTAGAGATTTTTTTTGTCATTGTTTTGATTTAACTAAATATTAAATTCAGGGTCTCTAAGGAATCTCAATCATAGCTTATAAGACATATATTCATATTTTTATGTTTGGTGTTTAGAGTCTCAAATATGATTGACTGAAAGAGAGGAAAAAGAAACATCCCTTATACACATTATAGTCTGAATTACTGCCAAAAAGAAACTGTCCTCAAAACACAGACATTTCTATTGCAGTTTCTGTCATGTTTTATGTTACTTTTTTCTTTAAAAACCAACAATGACTAGAGTTGTGTTTAACTGATTGAATCAATTAAACATGAGATGGTGGTTGGAGCTCTTAGGCTATATACAGCGCACTCTCTCCTATGGTAATATTATGCTTCCAGAGTTGTTGAATCTAATTTGTCTTCTCATTTACATTTTCATAGTAGTACAAAGCTGTTCAAACAATCTCAAGAGTTTTACGCCTCGTGGAAGAGTGGGGTAGAGTGGAACTCAGGAGTTCACTTTGCCCATCAAAACCAGTATCAATATAAACACAAACTGAAAGCAAAGGAAAATCATGTTTGGTTGATTCATTTTTCTTTGTTGTCACAGTTTTCTTTGCAATGGATTTCAAGCTGCTGGAAACTGGGTTTAATTAACCTTAAACATTTGCAGGAAAATATTTTTCTGTTAGTGGAGCTGTAGAGTTGAGTGTGTGACTTATCAAATCCTTTCTGCAATGCCAAACAGCTTCTTCTGCAATTTGGTCTGTTCGGTATTTGTTCCTTAGATTGACTGAAGTTTGGAGTCAACAAATATAACAGTTTGTTCATTTAAGAGAAAACAATAGTTGTGGGTGGGAGAACCATTTAAAAGCACAACAATCTGGCACCTCCTGTTAATATTGGTCACCAGCTTGAACTCACATTTTTGTGGGATGGCATCTCATTCTTGATCCAGCAACCAGAGAGGCTTTTTAAAAAAATAATTAAATGCTATTTATAGAAAAATTAACAGTCTTCCAGTAGCATGAAGTTTGTTATCAAGAAACTTTTGAAACAAACATAAATTTCCTTTCTAATAGTAGCTTATAAATAGAACAGTAATGATTTATTGATAGTATAAGGTTATGTTTTGACTTGGTTTGATGCAGCTACCTTGATGGCTTCAGAAAACAAAACTTAAAAAGGTTAAAAAGGGGTTAGTCGGGTTTATCTACCGTGTTTTAATTGTTCGTGTGATTTTCTCCTAGACCAGTTTCATGTCTGGTTAAACATCTGTTTCTGTCAAATAAACAACAGGTGCTCTTCAATCCAATCATTTGCGGCTCTTGAAGTATGGTGCTGTTAAATTAAAGACGTTTCCTGGGGTGCAGATACTTAGTTAAACTGACCAGATGTGGTCTGTGGTAATAAGGTCGCTGTCAACAAACCAAGGCTGAGAGACAAAACACAAAATAAGACAAAAAAAAGTCCAGTTTTGAAAGAGCTGGTATGAAAATTATGAGACATTTTAAAGCATATGAACAAAAAGCAGGATGAGCATTACTCTGTTTAGACAGGGTAAAGGGAAGCCGGGAATTAAATCACCTATTCAGCCAAAACGCAACCCTGAAGCATTCTGCAGGAATTCAGAGTTATTGCATTAGCTGCAGGAGAAATGGGTTTGACAGAGCAGAAAGAGCTGCTGCACACTGTTATACAATTCTAAATATGACAGTGTGGACTGTCATACTAAGTAGATTTTTTACATTGCTACTGTGGCACAGCTTGGTTGAGTGTGCCCTGGGGTTCAGGTCTTACGTGAAGCTAACGTTTTATGGCAGGAACCCACGCTGGAGTCGAGATAAAATGATGATGGTCAGGGATTGCATTGATCTCTCTTTGTGTCTTTGGGTACACTCCAGACAAACAGAAGCCATATACCTCTGTGTGTTGCCCGGGCGATAAATATAAGGAGGATATTATAAGAGTTGAGCTACCTGAGCTTGTCAGTCTATCTGTTAACACAATTTGGTTGCCACAAGCTCAGAATACAAATTGTAAAAAGATGAGAAAATATTTCATGATTTGAGACTTTTTGTAATCCTTGACAGCAGAAAACCGGCTAAAATATGGTTTTCAGGTATTCCTTTCTGATAACCTAGATTTCAGGTTCATTTGGGGAAATAAAAACCGACTGAACAGGAAGTTGTTCATCTTTTAAAGCCATCTGTACCAAGACCATTAGGCATATTTGTAGTCTTAATCTTGACTGTCTAAGGGCCAGGAGAGCTTTTCTGTAACCAGATAAAGAGTTCATATGATCAGAATGAATTATAACAAATGTAAAAGCCAACAAGATATTTTTTTCCTTCAGAGTTTCTCTGTAACAAATGTTTAATCCCAGCAGGCAGAAGTCAGCACAGGCGTCACTTAATAGTTCAGGGCCGGGACTGGCGTGCTGACACAATTGACCCTCAAGGCCTTTGTTCGCAATCTGTGTGTGCAAACCAACACACGCTCATGCACGACTAGTAACATGAACCCCACGGTCTCTTTACTGTGCTGTCACCCTGCGGAGCACAGGAAGTAATCAATTGATCCAGGAGGAAGAGGAATGGAGGGATGGAGCGGAGACAGACGGGAGAGGAGAGCATGCAAGGAAGTTTAATGAGTGAGGTAAGAGGAGCTGCAGACTGACCACAGAGTGTTTGGTTAAAGACATAAAAATACACAGGAGCAAACGACTCTGTGTAGTGTCTGCCTTCTCTGCTGTATAAAATGATGCATTAATGTACACGGACAGTACTTTGCTTTCAAAGCACAGGCGTTATTCCTTTTATGTACTATGTATTTTATGCTTATTTGTTCATATTTTCACGATTCCAATGTACCTGAAAAATCAGCTTTTCTTTAACTTGCTTAACAGATTTAATGCTAATGATGGAGTCCTACACTACTTTGGGGGAATTAAATTTGAGCAATTAAAGACGTTTGCATTTTGATCTAGATACTTTGCTAATTGCAATATTCAATAATAGTTCAATTCTACCAATGTAAACCATAGTTTGGTAACAATTTCTACCCAGACATTGTTATTAAAATTTGACTGGAGATGTCAGCAGTTATTCACATTTTGTTCAGTGTTTATATAAGTTTTCACTGATTGTGAAGTGTATAAATACATCAACTCAATAAAAGAAAAGAGCAATATTTGCAGCACTATCATTTGTAGGAAATACTTTTCAGCAGCAGGAATTGGAAGCGTAATTACCTTTAATGGCAAACACAGATGCTAAAACGTATTCGTGTCTCTGAAAGGAAGCCTTCTTCTCAATGTCTCAGCATCTCAAGCTGTGAACAATTCATCATTTCAAAAAATCTGAAGCATAGCCACCAAGGAAACAAGGGAGTGGCTTTGGAAAAAAGTCTCAAGTCCAAAGTCTGGACTGATATGCATGAAGTGGAGAACTCCTTCTTCAGTTTGGGTGTGTTTAAATATTTATGCCAACAAAATCAAATAAATTTCACCAAAAAAAAGACATGTCAAACTTGCACATCTTTCACAGAAAACCAAAAGCCATCAATGTTGCTAAAGAAGTTCAAAGCAAATAGTGAGGTGTTTGAATATTTATGCAAATCAAATATTTCAGTTTTTCCATTTCAAACTTGCTTACTCCACTCCAGGAACCAGCTTGTTTTTTTTAATGAAAGTAGAGAGCAGGGGGAAATAAACCAAATTCAATTTAAATGAGTCTGGAATATAAGAAAATAGAAAAAAGCTGATGTAGTTTTAAAACGTCCCTTTAGGTTTTGGAGAAAATACAAGATTTTATTGAGCCAGTAGAAATAAAAAAAAAACAGCTTTCTGCAGGAGGGGAAATTAGAATGAAATAGCGGGTAAAATGCTGCCAAAACATTTCTTCACACAGCAGTTGGGTTAAATGTTCATTTAACAGCAACAAATCCCACTTCCTTGTTTTGTCTAACATAGAGGCCTATCACATTTCCCTTTTTGTCTTTTTCTTTATCCAACCGCCCAGTAAAAATAGACATTTCTTCTCTCCCCGTCTCACATTGTGTATCTTCCTTCTCACATCCATGTGTGTGTCTACCACCTTCTTTGCTTTCGTCATCCTCTTCTTTGCTTCCCACATCCTCCTCTCTTCATCTCTTTCTTCCTCTGAGCCCCCATAGTCAGTCCTTTTCTATTTATAATACTCAACCCACATTCACCTTCTCATATGACACACTGCAAGACCAGATCCTCTAACTCAAAGCAGCCAGTGGTGGTCAGAGATGTGAAAATGAATAAAAGCGGATGAGGGTGTTAGAAAAAAAAATACATATATATATATATATTAGATTGAGGAGAATCGCTGTGTAATACTGTGGAGGTGTAGAGGATAAAGTGCTGCCAAAGATACTAAGTAGAGGGAAAAACCACTTAATACTTTTATATAGTAATGCCATCAAGTTCAACTGCCTGGCATTATAACACATTGACGAAAAAATTAAGAAATTAAACATTGTTCCTTTTACAGACATTTTCTTTAATTATAATATTCTATTATAAAAAATAATTATTATTACAAAAGAAAAAGAAACTTTGTAATACTAAACTGACTGAAGACGTAAAATAAACTAACCTTCAATATTCTATTTGGCACTGAACATTTAATGTCCATTCAAAATTATCAACCACAAGAGGCTGTTCCAAAGACTTTAACGTAGAACAATTTTAGCACTAACTAACTAACTAACTAACTGACTGACTGACTAGATGATGGAATGGAGATGATGAGCTGGCTTTTAGGTATGTTTTGTCAAACAACAAATATACAAGTACTAGAATTGTTGTTGGGATTCCTCAAGGTTGTGTGTGTGTGAACTAGTCCTCTTTTGTGCTTTAGAATAAATTCAGATTCACAGAAAAATGTACTTACATTGATCAGGGTCTACATATGTGTTGGTGAAATGAATGGTGCTCTCAGAGTGTCGTATATTATAATACATCACCTTATAAACCTTCTTTTAAGGTGGTATAATATAAAAACTGTAGTCAGTTTCTCTGCATGACATTAGTTGATTTGTGCCAGCTTAGCTATAGTCATTTTTCACCCAGATATTCTTTCTGGACTTTGAGTTTTTTTTAAACATTTTAGATTTAGATGGTTTATTTGTACAATAATCACCAAATTAGACTCATTTGCTGTTCAAAAAAATTTACATGCATTTGTTACTCAAGAGTTTTTAGTTTATTGATGATCTGAAAAGCCTTCAACAGATTCAAGGGAACTTGCAAGAGAGTCAACATATTTAACAGATTTTGTTTGTTTCCATTACTCCCTTAATAGCCACAAAATCTTTTAATTGTGCCAATTAGACAGAAAACTCAAAATCTCTACAATCTATCAGATTCCAAAGAATGATTATTTCAACTAATCTAATGTGTTGCTTCACTCATTAGATTTATGATTCCTGAAGTTTATACAACCAACCTACAGATAGAGCCTTCGGGTATTCAACCGATGTCTCTCTTTCTGGACGAAGACACTTAGTCTGCATTTATTTCAGGAAAACATTTAGTTAATAGACAAGGCTTGAGTAATCTATGAGCGATCCATCTAGTTAATGGTTCTCAACCTAAGTGGTCTTGGAATCCCCCATATGCTGACCACATTGCCTCACTCTGCTGTCTTCACTCTCTATGTACATTAATGGGTTTACTTTTGTGTCTTTCGTCTTTCCTGCAGGTATAGGTATTTCCTGATATGCTTGGCTTGATCTCGTGGGTTTGTTTGTTTGTGCCTTTTTTTGTCCTTGCAACCCCCAGCTGGTGGAGGCAGATGGCTGCTCATCCTTAGCCTGGATTTGTCAGAGGTTTCTTCCTGTTAAGGGTTTTTTCCCCCTCCGCTCTTCCCTGATGGTGTTTGCATGTTCTGCAAAGTAATTAAACCTAGGCACCAATTCTGGGTCACCCACTGAGTTTTTTTTTTTTTTAGCTGTAAAGCTTTTCTGTTGTTACAAATTGGTATTTAATGACTATAAACATACCAGATATGACTGCACAAATATCGAGCTGATCAGGGATCTGTAACAGCCCACAGAGTTGGTGTGAAGTGGAGGTTTTGCTTCAATGTCATCTTAGGTGAACAATGTAAAAGTCAACTTCAAAACCATCTGCAGATCCTCACACACTGCTGTTTGTTTCTGCATACACATATTTTATAAAACAAAAGGAATACATAAATAAAATAAACAAGGTCTACAAAGCTGTCAGAGAGAAGTAATGGAGTGAAAAGCACAAATAGTTATTCCAGAAGATGTAGCTAAGAAGCAATGCAACATACAAGCACCCACAAACTGAAAATATATGCTCGTATTGACTGTTATTTTACTCCACATATTGAATGTAACAGAATATTTTTTTTATTCAGCTTACATATTTTATAAAATTAATAACTTTTGCTGACGTTTGCTGATTTAAATCCATAAACGTATACAGTTATAGCCTAAACTTTCGTCACTATCTCTTCTCATCAACATAATTTGATTCTTGTCAACAAACTTTTTTTCAAAGTGTTCACAAATCTCTTCAACTAGTAAGAAAAGGCAAAGCCTTGATGATTTACACATTAATGGTATCTACAGTTAAAATTTCTGAGACAAGTGAGCAAAAGACGACTCAAAAAGAGCAAAGAAAAACAGATGTTTTGATTCCAAAGGCAGAATGTCCTGATAGATATAATGAGCTTTATTTCAAGTGTTTAACTGAGTCTATTTTTAAAATTGAGAAATTAACTCTTTTCAAAATGCTCACTGATAAACAAAACCTCACCTGAAAGCACTTTCGTTTTCAGATGAAAAGGACACATTTACACAATATACATGACTTCATTTATTAAAAAGAGTAACCCAGTCTGTCTTCTGAAAAAGGAAATATAATTTTCAAACGACTCCTTCAGGTAATTATTTAAATGAGCTTCTTGAACGCAGCTTTAAAGTAAAAAAAATAAAAAATACAGCTTATGAAGCATGCAGTGACACGTTTTTTTTCAGCAATGCTACTTTGCCTTTTTATAGCTTAGATGTTCTTCCGTTTATCAAAATATCTGGAAAAAGTGAAATAAGTTTGTTTCTATGTTGTGAAGACAGGTACATATCAGTGAGGAGGCAAAAAATAAAAACAGGTGTGATCATAGCGTTGAAACATCTCAAATATATCAAAAAACAAATGTATCAGAATGTACAAAATAATTAAAGAGAACAAATCAAACAGTCATACTTATCTGAATAACTTTGATTCAATATTACAACATATCCCTCTACATTAAATGTCATATTTTCCAGTGTTAATATTTTTTTAGTTTATTTGAGATAATATCTTTTGCTTTCCGTTTAAACTATTATCAAAGGTGTCTAAAATGTAGAGCGGCAAATTATGTACAATGTGCAAAATGAAAAAAAACATTCTGTCAAAATAATGTAAGAGATGAACAATAACTGTGCTAACTCTGTGCTGCGTTAACATACATAGATTCTTGAGATCTACGGTGTTAAAAAATACAAAAATATTTAATTTCATTAATTTGTACTGCTCTCTCATTTACCCAATTACAAATTAAACTGTGTCCATCTCCCAGCAGCCATAAAGCTCGCTTTATATTTATACATGATTAGTTGTGTCATTTGCCCATGGTTAGATTTGTATGCAGGACTCTGAAATTGCAACCTCATTTCACTTGAAATGGCAATAAAGTTAAAATAAACGAGTAAATTATTAGGTTTGCAGATCCAAATTCTGACTGAATTATGACTTTCAATCATCTTAAGTTTTCAAATACGCCTCATTACCGTAATTCTTTCCCCTTCTTTACTGCTTATATCATACACACCCCAATGATCTTATTCCTATGATTTCATGATTACGCTTTAATTTTGTTTTTTGCATTAGAGAGTTTGTCACTTTTTAATTAAGTTTTTGAAAAAACATTATATTGGTTTGTTTCTAACTGTCATTTTCTTACCTACTACAAATGAGCAAATTGACAATTTGATTGTTTTTCTTTATTCCCAAAGTCCAAAGCAGCTGCAAATTTGGCTTTGATATGAATTTATATTGGTTTTGTGTAAATATGCTGACAAAGTTGAAACAGGAGGATTGAACGAATCTTGCAGTTTCATTAAATCAATCTAACATGATAAAGACTTAAAGAGAAGTCTTATGTCGTTGTAGTAAAGATCAGGGTTTAAAAGGTGGGTTAACATCCCTAAAAGAGCAGGAACCCCTTCTTAATTGCATTGAAATTTGTCTTGCATTTTGCAAAGATTTGATTTTGTTTCCCTAGACTTAATTTAACCAGCTTCCAGGGGTTTGGAATAAACAAGGCTGTTCTCTATTGAATGGTGACTCATTTCACACCAACAAAAGCATCACTATGCAGATCTTTAATCAAACATTTCCATAAGACCGGCTATGACTTCAGGATCAGCTCTGATGGTGTCCTCATACATATAAAGTGGGGTCCAGGCAATACCTTGCTACCGATATACTGTCATATTATATAAATTACCATATTTGAAGCAATTTTGAGGCTCATTAAATGTATTTTACATTATCTGAATGTGGAAAATGGTCAAGATTAGTTGAGATAAAGGCTTTAAAAAATAATTCCATTTTCCTTAATAATTAAGTTACTGTAATAAATAATCTTTGCAGTAAAATTCAAATTTGTTGAACATGATTGCAAATTGTGCACACCATTAGACGAACTGAGGAAGGGTGGATCCTCAGTGGATTTGTAGCTGTGATGATTAATAATTAGATGAATAGAAAAATGCAAAAGGTTGAAAACATCAATGATTTCCTCATGCTTTTGTTCCAAGGCTCCAGTATAAAATGTAATCATATGACGTAATCTTTATCATCAGTTCTCCAGACTTCCTGACTTCAATGTTTCTTTACACTTTGGCTGCTTTTTTACATAATTTCAGTCTCAGCCATGTATCTAACTCATATTGTGCAGTGTTTGTGTAAAAATACTTAGAACATGACCTCGAGGCTGTTTCTGTGAGTAATGCTCACCTTAGCAGACCTACCAGTTTCAGTGGACAGGGATTTCTTGTTTGCTGTTGTGTAAGCGACCATTTTGCTGATGATTGACAATGCTACAAGAGATTCTCAAAGCCTGGGACATTGTTTTACAACCTAAACCTGCTTTAAATTTCCCCACAACCTCAAGCCTGATCAGTCTACTGTGTTCTTTGTTCTTCATGGTACTGTTGTTTGACAATGTTCTCCAACAAATGTCTGAAGCCTTCACAAAACAGGTGAATATTTACTGAGGTTAAATCACAAACATTGGGATGCATCGGGGGACAAATGAAAATGTAAGCCAAATTGTCAAATGAAATCTCCCCAAAATTCAACAAAGTCTGTGAATATAATGTGGTAAAAAGGTGGAAGAATGAACTGAGTGTGACTACTTTTGCAAAGCAAGTTACATGCATCTGTTTGCTATCATGGACTAAAACTCAACACGAACATAATGTACAAGTTCCTCACAGCTTTTTATGAATCTTCCTACCTGTCGTTATTATGGCAGTGTTCACGTGTTTGAGCTATTTGCTGCATGAAGTGTTGGCATGACTGTATCACCTTAAGGTGAGGTTTATTTCAGAGAAACATCAGATGAAGGTTTCTGTGTTCAACACTGACATTGTTTACATTCTATAATTGGCTACAGATGAGTTATATGCCATCTTATGTTTGTTTTTACTTTAGAACATTTTAAAAAAACAAAACCAGTAGCATACATTGATATCCGTAGTGCTTAAATCCAGCTGCTGGTAAAGCAAGAGGAGGAAACTGTTTCATGGTGGATAAGCTAGATGTTTTGACAGCCGTGCTTGTTCGTACCTGCAAAACTAATTTGATGGCCACATGGCAGTTTGAAAGTGTAAACAGTCGGCCGCTCCTAGTTGGTGACAGTCTGTAACAAAGACTTTCAGAATCTTGCTCAGCTCATCAAGCAGTTATCCATTTCATTAATTGCTCCATGCAGAAAGCAAAGCCATTGGAATTGAAGCCATTCTCTTTCAAAGGCTCCCCAATATCTCTGATCACTTTTATTATTTGCTCTAAATGAGACTCACGAAGCAGTGCAGACTCCAGTAATAGGAAGCTGGTGCCAAGTTCAAATAGAATCACTTTTTGTCTTCAAAGGGGAAAATTTTCCTCCCAATCTTGAGGACTGTTTTTGAAACCCTCTCCTCTGTTCTCTAAGTAATCTCTCAGCACCAGTCCTGAGATTTTGGCACTATTATACGGTCTCAACAGGAATTAGAACAAGGAAGTGAACACAGTATGCACTCGCTATTAATGTGTGGAATACATGCATAAATGCAATGTGCATGACAGAATATGGGCAGCAAGTAACTGGGAGGTAACTGACTCAAACGGGAGAGTAAACCTGCAGAAGCGTGCGTGTGTGTTTTTATGTATGATTGTGTATTGAGGAGAGTAAAAGCCTGCGTATGTTAGGGAGGATGTAGGTTAATGGTCGTCTCTGTGCCTCTGATGTGAATAATTTATCCAAAGGGAGGCTTTTATGTGTCTCTGAAAGCTCGCTGTGATTGGTTGATTGTGCTGCTTCATCTTCTACCTGCTTCCTCCACTTTTTCAGATGATAATGGAGAGCTCCACCTGACAACTGGCACAGCTTCCACTCTATTTATTTCACACGCTGTGTTTGTTTTCTTCTGTTATCCTTTTTGTTACATCCACTGTTTTACATTTTCACTCTGCAGTTTCTTAGAAAGACACGCAGTGGCACACACTCACATAGATATAAGCAAACACGCAACAATCTTTTCAGTCTCTTGTGTGTTCGTATCTGCGTGACATCACCTCCACCGGGATGTTCTGAAACAACACACAGCCTGAAGGAAAACACAAAAAGCATGAACAATGACAAAAAGAAAATTGACAAAACAACAAAGACTGAAGCAAATAATAATAATAATAATAAATGAAAGGTTCTAGGTCTTGATATGTCAGTGTCACAGAAAGTTTTAGTCCTAAGGAATGAAAATGTTATTTATCCATCCTTTAGCTAAAAGTAAGTAAGTAAAAAGAAAAGAGCGCTAAAAGTGTGCAGTGTCCAGTGTTAGAACAGAGGGGTTTAGTATATTAGGCAAGTACAACAAGTTGTAACAACAACCCTGATAAGACCTGTTTTGTGTGTTTACTGAGATCAAGATCAGACATAACATATAAACATGTATTCAGCTTTCGAATCACCTTCTTCTTAGAACATTTTCAAGTATTGTCAGACAGACCTGTGAAATAACATTGACATACAAGTACTCCTCAGTGAGTCAGACAGATTGCAAAGAACCATTGCTCTAAAGTCCATAAATGGGAGCGCTGAACCTGTTGTAAATCTTCCAGCGCACAATGTTTCACCGCTGAAACATTAAACAGCTTGTTACAAAAGCAGCAGAAGAAGAAACCTCTATTGGTACCCAGTTGCAGCCAAAACTCAATGCAAGAGTGAGACAACAACCGGCAATGTGCAAATGCAGAGCAAAGAAGTCTCAATACAAAACGTTTGCCCACAGCTTTTTCTCAAAGAAAAAAAAAGAAGTAAAATCTAAATCTCTTGAAGACTGTGGCGTATAATTGATGAATTAAAGCTCCCACTTGGTTTATTTGTAATTTTTCTGAAATGAAATAAGAACAGAGATGCAAGGAGCCATCTGGAGGAGCTCAGACTGAGAAATTCCTGCCATCTCTAATGTAACACTGACCTGTGCCAACATATTTCAGACAAAACACGCCACAAATTCTCATGTAAGATTTTGCATCCTAAAATATTGCTTTCCTTCCTTACTTTTCTCTCTCCCCGGCGTTTTCGCAGCTCAGATGGGAACTGTGTGATGATGTAAGCTATTTTATCATTAAGGTAATGAAAAGCTATCCACCTCCCTCATCAGCTGCCTTCCACCCAAATCAAGATTTCGCTGCTCATCATTTGCTAGATTGTCTGAGCCTTTCAGACTCCTCGTTGCCAGCTTTGACCCCAACTGAATCCCTCACTAATCTCTCCTTCATGTCTTCCTGCCTGGATTTGTACCTTGTAAGAAACACTTTGATGTGAGTAAACTGAGAGCTCACTTCTTTTTGCCACTTTTTGTGTCTTGCTTGTGGGTTTTTTTTTGTCTAGTATTTAGACTGAATGACAGAAACCTTGACAGAAAAAGTCTTACTATATCATATGGCTGAATAAAAATATGATAGTTTCAGGGTATTGCCACACAACTAAAAACCAGAAATGTATTCCAGGTTTATTTCTTTGCTCCAGTAATCCCCGATCAAAATGTTTGATAAGAAGCCCAAATTTCTTTTTAAAAAAGGTTAAGATTAAGATTCAAAGTACTAATTCTGCAATCTAAGGTTTTATAATGGGAAGTTTTAAACCCTACTTGTTGGTATGCTAATAACTTAGCCATGCATATGACAAACATGCATTTATTCAAAAGTACTTAAACATATTTCATTACTGACAAAAAAAGCTCACCAACTTGCTGCCAAAACAATAAAACCTAGTAATGTCAGATTGAAATAAGAATACTCAGTACCCCAACCTCATCAGAACAAAGCTAAAACACCTACACTTTAATTTAACACTGCTTTAAATTTATCTGAAACATTGTCCCTGGGATGTCTGCTGTGTCTCTTTATGATGTTGTTTGTTCACTAATGTTCTTGAACAAACCTCTGAGCCCTTCACAGAGCAGCTGTATTCTCACTGAGACATTATTACACATAGGTAGGCTCTATTTGCTATCTAGATGATCCATGACAGCAATTGGTTTCACTACATTTCATCTAAAGGTATCAGATTAAGGGCTGCTGAATGCAACTGCATTAAAAAAGTTAAAATGTTATGAAAATACTTTAGGTTACTGGAATTCATCTGCTCAACTGGCCTTCAAGATGAGAGTCATAATGATGAGAGTTTTCGTTAATCAATAATGCAGCAAAGGTCACACTCACTCCGATATTTCTCACAAAATCACAATGGAACATTTTCCAGTAAACTGGTAAAAAAAAAAAAAACAAGCACTTAACCTTCACCAGTGTGTGTGCACGCGCAGGCGTGTGTGGGTGTGTGTGACCTTTTGTCAAACATGTAGCACAAACACATTGATTCTACGCATTTGAACTTTACTTTACAGTACATGGACTTCCCACTGGACTTCAAACAAAGGACACCAGGATAACATGTCCATCACACTGAAATGTTTCACTGCCATTCCAAAGCAAACTAAAATACCATCATGTTCTTCATAGACAATGAGTATTATTATGTTAAAAGCAGCAACATATGGCAACGGACAGAATCTGTGCCTGCTAAGCATTAGCGGTGTTTGCAAAACAGGCTCAATTTACAGACATGTTAGAGGTTGTCGCCAAAAAGAAAAAACAAAGCAAGATAAAAACAGAATCCACCCGATATGGAGTTATATATCATCGAATGGTGCTGAAGGTGATAAGCAAAATTTGTATGCCAACAACGCCATGTTTTGCTGTTGGTATAATGTTTTATCTTTGTTGTTGTTGTTGAAATGTAATTGATATAATAGGACACACACTTTCCAAAAAGCTAAATCTGTGGCAACGCATCTTAGCTAAGGCAAAAGATGTTTTCTGGCAAAAGGTGAGGCAGGTTTTCTCCTATGAAAATGTTAACTAATTTCATTGTTACTATTTAAACATGAACACCAACTTTAACCGAGGCAAGTGAGGTCTGCAGTGCTTTAGATGCTTGGAGTTCTTCTGAGTCAATGAGTCGTTGATTCACTCTTAAGAATAATTTTGGAAGGTCAGCCACTGACAGAAAAGTTCACAACTATTCTGTTTTTCTTCACATTTGTAGACTGTGGTTTGCCATTCTTAAAAAAACTATATAACATTTTTGACACAGGCAAATGCCAATGACTTTATTTCTGGTTGCTTGAAAAGACCAGTGTTATTTTTCAAGCAACCCTGATCTTGAAAAATGTTGCTCTAAGATTTTTTTTGGCCTCCTGGTGTGAGATAAGTTCAATGTAAGATCTTAACTTCTGGAGGCACTGGTCCTCATCCTGCTGCTTCATACTCAGCTGGAGATCACAATTTGATGAAGCTACTAGGGCCACATCATCTGCAAAAAGCAGAGGTATGATTGTAAGGCCATGCAACCCATATCCAATGTTTTGTGGCTATTTTTGCCATTTATGTATCAGATTGTTTTCAAATTATAAAAGAAGTCTGTGTTATGAATCACATCACAATCATGCCACTCCTGGTTTGACTTCACATCCAAACAGACTTTTCTACAAAAGTTGCCATCTATTCTCCACCAAGGGCCATTGCTATTAATGCTGCTTTCTTTTTATTAGCTTCCCTTGCCTTCTTGTGATTTTGTGACAATACTCTCAGTGCTGAATAATTGTATCCATAGATGGTGGCATCCATTATTATGGTAGCATCTATGTTATTCTTCTGTGCATGGGTGTCACTTTGTGGTTATAAACTATTGACACAGAAGTATCGCTGTAGTCACATTTAGTTAGTAAAATGGACAATAATGCAAAAAAATTGGATTGTAGCAAAAAATAGGAATTGAGCATTAAGACCTGCTGTGTGACCGTATCTTTAGTTACTTTTAAAAAAGTGTTTTCTGGTTTATTAATCCTCAAAGAACATCAATATTAATTGAGAGTTTGGAAAATAGTAGCAAATCTGGCTATTAAAAAAAAACTGAGCCTTTAAAGTATCTGTGCCTGGAAGAAATTGTGATTATTGCGTTTTGCAAAAAATTAAAACTTGGTTCAGGTCTAACTACGCCCACGACTTTGCAGAGCAGAACAAAGAACTTTTTTTCCTCTTCCGTGGCTGCAGAACATTAAGATTATAAGTTAACTGTGTGGTGTGGATTTGTCTGATATGGCAGTAATTTTGCAAACAGGATGAGATCTGCAGAGTGGAATGAGATAATTGGAGCAATTACAGAAACTTCTGTCCAAAAATACATTTGAAGAATAAGGAGAGCTTAGGATGGTTGCTCCACCATGCCATCTTACTGACACTGAATAAAAGGCACTAATTAGAAGTTACCTTAAAGAGTGAAATGTTCAAATTGTGTTTATGTAATCCATAATTGCAAGCATGCTTGTTAAGCCTTGTACCTTGGCAAATGTGTCCAAAATACAAGATAATGTATTTGGGAAACTTAAGCAGCAAAAATAAAGCCAGATCAGGGAAAAGCAGCAGCAGGGCGATGGCTGATTCATCTGTCAGGACTCAAAGGAGAACCCCATTCCAGGCAGCTGACACTTCAAGATAAAGTACATACTGAGTTGAGGGAAAAAAAAACAACCTCTCCTTCCCCTTAAGCTGGCTTTGCCATTTCTGTCTGTGAAAACTGAGGGACTTTTGCAGGCTGGCAGTGGACTAAAGGTACACAAGCCAAAAACAACACACTCAGATGTTACTACTAGTAAGCAGTGACCATCAGACAGAAAACACACTGTGTTTCCCAGTGGGACAGAGATTCTTCAGCTTCCTTGTGTTCATGTCACACAGCAACAGAAAGAAAATCCTCCAGGGAGCTCTTTGAGGATCTAATTTGCAACTTCACTCCAGGAGACGACAATCCAGTAACATTGGCTACCCTGTGTACTGTGAATGTTTAGTGGATTACCAGTCCCAGGATACGGCAGAGGAATGTGACATCAGGGGGTTTATTGGTATTGCAGAAGTAATGGTTTATGCATTTAACGAAGCCACAACAGGGTCTGGGGTCTATTCTGTAGCTCCAACTTCAAAATCTGAGCTGCAATAAGATGATATTATTTTAGACGCCATAAAGTGACACCTGAAATAATAAGTGAACAACTTTACAGTACAATTTCCATTACAGAGCTAGACATGGGCTCTCTTTTTTAATCCTCCACCTTGTGAAAACAGAATCGTGGTATACAGAAGGTTTCAGCTTTGGCATTCAGATAAATGAAAGACAGAGCAACATCTCAAGTAAAATAAATGAAACCTGTTTCAATGATTTTTCTCATCTTTTTTTGTACCTATGTACACTTTTTCACTTTTCAAAGAAGCTTACATCAGCAGCTGGATGTTCGAATTTCAACCAAACATAGTCCAACTCTTAATGTACCAAAACTGTGAAGTTTTGTGTTTCACTGACTCAAATCAGCTCCAATTCATCTTCAAAGTTCCCATGTCAACTTCAAACATCCGTACCAGCGCCAGGCCTGGCTGCCATTCGTCCCCTGCCCCTGTAGAAGCAGTGAAAAACCTGTTTCTGTGCTGTGACTCAGTCTACAAACAAAGCCGACAAATGGAGCAAAAGATGCCTCAGCTTGAGGCAAGATGGAGAAAAAAAAACAAAACAAAAAAGCCCAAACTTTTTATTAATGATTTGACGTCTTTTTTGTCTCGACTGATGACTTTAGCTGGTTGCAGTTGTTGTTTCATCTGTGTGCGCGTGCGTGTATGTGCACGTGATTGCAAGTAGTGATTCACTTCTCTCCCAGACACAGCTAGTGATAATGATTTCGTTTTGGAGCAGCGCAGGTTGGCAATGACGTAGGTTGTCATGGCAACAGCATGCGATGGGCAACGGAAGTTGGCCATTTAATGCTGTAGACCTTTTGACAACTGCACACGTGTACGCCGCAGCCGTTTTATTCATTTGTCTCGTTTCCATCCACATTTTTTTTTATTTCTCTGACACACAGACAGACATCAATGCTCTCTACACAGAAACGGAAAAACACAATCCAGTGTGTCACAGCTTCTCACACAAGCAGCACTAAGCAACTTTTCTTTCTTCCTTGTTCCCTTTAAGAGAAATTCTGCATTCTGCTATCTACTGATGATGTAAGCTCCCCTCCACATCATGTTAGGTAATTTCTTACATTTTTCCCTTAATTTCCTTTTCATTAATCTTCATAATTTCACTCGAAGCTTATACAACAAAACAATTTGATAAAAATGTGAGAAAATATCCTTGCAACAGCTGTTGTCTAACTATAGCAGCCAATGACGACCTGTACATTTATTCTCCCTTATGCATCAAAGTCACTTTCATAAATCGGTCTCATGCTGCATCTAACAATTATTTATCTGGCATGCATCTTCTTTATTTAAAATAAGGAAGCAGACATTACAAAAAGTATCTTATAAAAATACATTTATTCTGAGAATGACTGATTAAGTAGCTAAGCTGTTAGTAACCACAATAATATATTTCATAACTTTGTTAAATAAACTAACAGGACATAAACTGGTTCCAATCATGTTAAAAATGTCATGATGAAGGGTGTCTTCACTCCTCCTTGTCAGAGTGAATTGTCCCACTTCTGTTGTCTACGATGTTGTTCCCAATTAAGAGAAGATTGATCAGTCAAAGTGAAATTATTGGCAATTAAAGTTTGTTAATTCCTTATTATATCAAACAAAGGGTTAGATCAAAACAATAAAAAACAGCTAATTGATAAGAAAATAAATATTTCCTGTGGCACTAATCTAAACATACGATCTATCCATCTCAGACTCTGCTGATTGAAATCCTGGGGAGACAATTGTCTACCCAGAAACAGCATTTCTTCAATTTCATAGATATTCCTGGACTTGCAGGTTATTGCTATTGTTAATAAAATCTGCTTCATTCCAGCACAGATATTTTTTAAAAATGAAAGCAGAGGAGAGAGCAGGTGAGGGCAGGCAGCTGTTTCGAGGAGGCTGGCTGCATATCAGATGCTATTTTAAAAAGACTTGTGTATTAAAGAAAATCCAACAGCTACAAAGACACAGAAAGAGAGACAGAAACAGTAGCTTTAAAATTGAGTTTCAGGCACCTTATTGCCCATAAGTGTGTTTATTATTTTTCTCTATAAGCCTTTGAGATCTGCTGTAAGGCAGGTGACCCAGCTGCAGGACAGCATGAAAGTAAAATTATTGAAGACTCATATTAGGTTCAACTTTTCCTAAACACATTAATTTCACAAGTTTTCAGATCAGAACTATTTATTTCAATGAAGCATTGAGAAAAAAAAACACACCAAAAATCCCTCAATGTAACATAGAAGGTGAAAGTTTCAAACAAAAACAATACCCAGCTTCTGTCTTTTTCATTAATTAAACCAGATAATTTTACAATTAATTTATCAGTAAATTTCTGAAGAAGATATAGGGATTTTTTTTTTCCATTAAGCCTAATCTATCCAGTTGGCAGATATTCATATTAATATTTCATATTTTGTGAGCTATTCACATTTTAATTGATATAAAGGATATATCAAAAAAGATTTGAGCCTGGCCAGTTAAGAAAAAGATACTATAGATAAAATTCTGAGTGGCAAAAACAAATGTTAGAATAAACTTCAAGCAGCTTGTGTTGTATCAGAGATTGACTTTTTTTAGTATTATTACACTATGTCAGTGTTGCAATTTAAAACTGTCAAACAGATACTGAATGGTATTTAATATGTTGTGAATAAATTCTGCATATTAAAAGCTGAATAGCTAACAACGTTCCGAATTCAAAACTACAATGGTTTAATTTGAGATGAGGTGCTACCACAAGTAAGGAAACTCATGCTGAGTGTACAAAAGACTGTTAATTATTTGTTTTCAGCCCTCTAGTTTAGGTTTTCTTCTTTCTTTAGGTATTTTAGGTGCAGTATTTTATTTCAGCCACTGGGTGGCTTCATGTTCAATTTTGTTACAGCTTGTTTATGGATCTGAGTAGAGTGTTACGGTTCTCAAGGCTGACTCCGTTCATAACCTCTTTCTATTGTGTGCGTCCATTGAATGTAAGTAATATTGTTGTTGATTTAGTTTGGTTTCGTAAATGTCTAAGAGCTGTAGTTGTGCTTTGTCCCGTTGAGTATTATAGTCGTTTGCTGTATTTTACTTGTATTGTTGAGAACTAAAGTTAGCCGTTTAGCATTAAGCTATTAAGCTCGGTTAATTAGTTGCAGCTGTTATTTGTGTTACCAGTTCCAATTGAAATGCCTTATTTCTCTTGTATGTTTATCGTGTGACACTATTATTTGCAGGGTTTATTATTACTATTTATGTATAATTATTATTTACATTCTCATAGTCAGACATTAATACATTTATTCATTTGTGGAAATTAGGTTTATTGTGAAAGGGTTTACAGACAAATTCTCATCATTTGTATTTGTTTATCTTTATAGGAAACCACACACACACACACACGCCACACACACACACACACAAGTGCCCTTATATGTATGGCTGAACCTCCCGAGCTAATTAAAACTAAGTAAAGCTCAATTCTGGACTTGGACATTCTCTTCTTTCACTAACTCACCTGAACATATATATCAGCTGTTCTAACCCGACACCCTGGAGTGATTGTTTATCCACAACTGAACCAGCTTCAGTCTTCATTACAATTTTGGTCCTTCGAGCCGGATTAAGCAACCACTACAGTCAATATGTCAAGGCCACATGAGAGACATTGGAGAGATGTAAACCACCCACAAAGATCGAGGCATATACCATCATATCTCCAGAATTATGAGGTCAGCTATACACCAAGGCACCACATTACTGAGGAGGAGCAGCCATCTTCATCTGACATGCTCAGATATCTTCAGAGCACGAGAGAGGAAAGCGACCAACTACGCAGAGAGGTCCAGCATCTTACAGACATAATCCAACAATCTCCTGGACAGGCATCAAAACCTCAGTCACAGTCCAAGCGTAGAGAAGAGGACACATCTACTACACCAGCACCTACTAGTAAGCCGACGCCATATAGTGGCCACACAGGCCCACGTCAGGCAGTAAGTGCCCCCTCGGTGATTAATGATGTTCCTCCAACTCCACAAAGCCACCGACGTGACCCCATTGAGGACCTGGATCGCTGTCTGCAGGAAGTGGGATTACTCAGCAAAGATGACATTTCTCCTGTAACATCTCGAAGCTCATCTCCCTTCTCCCAAGCCAAGCCTATGGATTTCAATACTGATGATTGTATGGAACCAGAGTCGTCACATCAAAGAGAGTGTAAATCACACCGTAAAGCTTGTGATAAATCATGTGATAGCAAAAGGCCACATTTTAAAGCAGCATCCAACTCTGATGTCAAGTATTATCCCAACTATGAGGATGATTACGACCGCTATAATGAGCCCTATCACCATGATGACAGATCTCACCACTATTATGGTGTCTCTCCATTCAAGTCAAGTCACCCAGACCACGGTGACGAATATGGCCCAATGAGGCCCAACCGACCAAGTAGTCCAAGCGCTTGCCATGATAGCCGCTACTATGGAGCAGAGAGGAGACAATCTTCTGATTACAGGGATCACCATGATGATTACCATGCAACACTCTATGCATGTGACAGAGAGAGAAGTCGGGGAGGCAGATACTCATCTGACTACCAACATTCCCCCCATCTAGATCCTTCCCTTGGTAAATCCTCAGCGCTAGAGTATTACCATGGTCCCAAACCGACTATCCCTTACTTCAAGTCCGAGGACCCTCGTGAGTTTGCCAGATTGAAACTAGCCCTCGACAACTTACTCCCATATGACGCTCCAGAGCATTTTAAGTTTCAAATACTGACAGATCATCTCAAATGTGAAGAGGCGCTACTTATAGCCGACTCATACAGTAACAGTCCACTCCCATTTACGGACACTATAAGAGCGCTCACCGAGATGTATGGTCAACCGCAGCAGCTGGCGCTGAAGAGGATTTCTGATTTAATGGATGGACCTAATATCAGACCTGGGGACATTAAAGCATTTAAATCTTTTGCCCTTCAAGTTCGAGCCTTAGTAGGAATGCTGCAGCAACTTGGAAGCCAAGGATGGACAGAACTGAGATGTGCATCACATGTCTCTCGTCTCCTAGTGAAGTTGCCACACGACCTAAGAGCACACTTTCATAGATTTGTGAACCCTGTTCATACTCCAGTTCCAACTCTGCTTGATCTGGCCGACTGGCTTGAGTACGAAGTACGAGTTCAAGTTAGTGGTGATCAATACAGCAGTACCTCCAATAGAGAGAGACAAGCTCCACCCAAGAGCCGACGTCCTGATTACAAGTCACAAAGATCTACAGCGATTCTACTTGGCAGTCAGTCTCCTCAGTCAAAGATGAAATCAGATAGGACTTCAGCTGTGAGAGAGATCTCTCAGGACAAACCAAAGAAATACTGTCCCTTCTGCGATACAGAGCTTCATTATTTGAACCAGTGCAGCAACTTCAAAATCCTGTCAGTAGAGCAGAGGACAGAGTGGATTAAAGCAAACAGACGATGCTGGCGCTGCGGTCGGGAACATCAGGCTGCCAGGTGCAATCTCAAAGCCAAGTGCAAACAATGTGAAAGGAAGCATTTGGATATCCTGCACGAGGTTAACACCAGCCAAATAAGCACAGCACCTGTCGAACCTCAACCACCTCAGCCGAGCACATGCCTAGTGAGTTCTGTTTCAGAGACACTGTACGTTGATCGGTACGTTGATCGGTACAGAATAGTCTTCAATTGCTCCTTCATCTTTAATGAGCAGAGTATCAATGATCACCTTCTTCCTGGGCCCACACTTGGAGCCAGTCTTCTGGGAGTCCTCCTTAGGTTCCGAGAGCACCCCGTGGCTATCAGCAGTGATGTGAAGGGAATGTTTCATCAGGTACGCCTGTTGGATGAGGATAAACCCTTCCTTCGTTTCCTGTGGAGAGATGTTAAAGTGGACCAGGAACCTACCATCTGTGAGTGACAAGTGCTCCCTTTCGGTACAACGTGCAGTCCATGTTGCGCCGTCTTTGCATTACAAAGTCATGTCCAAAAACACACTGCACCAGAGGAGGATGCCCGCCAATCAATAGAACGTTGTTTCTATGTTGATAACTGTGTGCAGAGTCTTCAGTCAGAGAACCAGGCCAAGCAGCTGGTGAATCGACTGCACACAGTTAGGCCTGTCGCGATAAACGATAAATCGATTAATCGTACGATAAATTAAAACTGTCGACGTCATTTCAATTATCGGCATTATCGTCTCTTCCAGCCTTTTTCTCTTTCTGTTGATGACACCGAATGAAAAAGGCTCAACTCTGGTGCTCTCCACTGACCCTCCCTTCCTCATTTCCTTAGTGTAAAGCCCAACGCACACGACACAATCTTAGAGTTGTCGGCCGATTGTCGGCCCATTTTCAAAACCTGACAGATCACACATTAGCCAACAGAAATCCTAGGTATAACGGTTCGATCGGGTTCGGTCCTGCCGTGTGGTGTCCAACAATGGGCACAAAATAATGGCTACAAGTTCAGTGAACTAATTTTAAAACCAGGCATTAATCAATGCTTTACTACAATCTACCTGCAATGCATGTGGCTAGTGTCAGTGTAAAGTCCTGACTGAATGAAAATCATTAGAACCTATTTACGTGACGTCACGTTAACGAAGAACAGCTGAAAAGTTACCGGGTTTATCAACTGCGGTAGCAATTTGGCTCCAACTCCTCCTCTTGTCATTTCTATATTCTTTGCATGTTGAATAAACATTAATGTTGTTTCCACATCGGCTGGACTTCGGGTTGTGCCGTGTCAGCTGTTTGGGATTCCCCGAGGTAATTTCCCCTCAGAAAACACTAAGGAGAATCCGGGCTTTCTGATTGGCTACCTGTCACATTCAACAGGCTGCATTAAGATCCCAGTCGGGGAAAAACCCTGATTTGGATCGGAGCCGCAACGACGATCTACCATAACACACCACACAATCTTAGAAAGATCAACGATCTAAGATTGTCATAAGGGGAAAAATAGGAGCAAAAAATCATGTAGTGTGAACTATTGCATCAGGTAGTCCATGTGCCCATCTTATCTATTTAAATCTAATTATTACTGAAGGGCAACATAATATACAGACTTCATAATCTGCACTCTTTTGGTTGAATGCAGTATTTATTTCCACTTTGGCTTTATGTTGTTTAGTTTTTATCAAGTACATTTTTTGTTAATGGAGACTGAGAATCCATTTTGTTTTTGGTTGTTTTGTTTATCAGTTCCAGTGTTAAATATTCTTTTGAAAATAAAGTGCATCTATCTTTGGCAGGAAATCACATGCATTATTACGTCATTTCCATTAAATCGGTGTAAAAAGATCTTCAGACAATATTATCGTTTATCGCAATAATTTTTTGAGACAATTAATCGCTCAGCAAAATTTGCTATCGTGACAGGTCTACACACAGTACTCATGGAAGGTGGATTTGAGCTCAGAGAATGGGCCAGCAATGTTCCTGCTGTCATCAAACACCTACCCAAAGAATTAAGGTCAGAGAGCAGCACACTTTGGTTCACACAACAAACAGCTAACCCTCAAGAACGTACACTTTGACTGTTGTGGCAGTGTAAGTCAGACACACTCTGCTATAAGCAGCACAACCGTGACTGTCTTGAACCAACTATGCGCAACATCTATCGTCTTCTTGCCCAACAATACGATCCTCTGGGATACATTATTCCATATACGACCAGAGCTAAGATCATTGTACAGCGACTTTGGGACAAGGAGAGGTTGGGATGATCCCAATCTCCCTGAAGATCTGCTCCAAGCTTGGAAGTCATGGGAGGAAGTGCTTCCCCAGTTGTCCCAGATCACTTTACCCAGATGCTACACTGACCACAACACAGATCGTAGTACCATCAGTCAGACCATCCATGTGTTTTGTGACGCATCTGAACGTGCTTATGGATCAGTGGCGTACCTGCGTAGTGATAACGGGGATGGAAAGATACAAGTTGCATTCTTAGCTGCCAGATCCAGAGTTGCCCCAAAGAAGCAACTATCGATACCTCGACTCGAGTTATGTGGTGCTCTAACTGGAGCACAGTTAGCTTCAGTGCTGCTGAAAGAACTCACCATCAAGATCCAAAAAGTGGTATACTGGACTGATTCCACCACCGTACTCAACTGGCTCAAATCCAATTCCTGCAGATATAAAGTGTTTGTAGGTACAAGGGTTGCAGAGATACAGGAATGATCAGATATCAAATCCTGGCATTACATTGATTCTGCCTCCAACCCAGCAGATGATATCACCAGAGGGAAAACATTAGCCCAACTGACTGAAAAAAGTCGTTGGACTCATGGACCATCCTTCCTCCTGCAAGCATCTGACCAGTGGCCTGAATCACCAACTGACCACTTTATCGAAGAAACAGAGGAGTTGAGGAGCCCAGTATTCTGTGGTCTAACTAGTTCACCCCAACCGACTCTTCCTGACATTCAGCAGTTTAACACCTTTCAAGAGCTACTAGAAGCAACTGCAAGAGTACTCGATGGGGCGGCCAGTGACAAGTCTCCCACTGCTGATGACTATCACAAGGCTGAGTTAGCCCTTTTCAGACAGGCTCAGATGGAGAACTTCCCAGAAGAAATGACGTTACTCAAATCGGGAAAAACTCTTCCATCTACCAGTAGAGTGCTCACACTCGCCCCTGAATATGATCAGACCTCAGGTCTAATCCGTGTTGGAGGTAGGCTCTGCCGATGTGAAAGCCTAGGTCCGGATGTTCCCCATCCCATTCTACTGTCGTCCTCTCACCCTGTCTCCAAACTCCTGATCCAACATTATGACAAACAGCTGAATCACCCTGGAGCAGAGCGTGTTTTTGCTGAGTTGCGACGAAAATACTGGCTACTTAGAGGGAGAGAAGCCGTCAGGAAGCACCAGCATAACTGTGTGGACTGCAGGAAATGGCGAGGCAGCCCTCAAGTCCCAAGGATGGCAGATCTTCCACCCTCCAGTTTGAGGCTTTTCAAACCGCCTTTCTATTCCACAGGGGTGGACTGCTTTGGTCCGATGATGGTAAAGGTGGGACGACGCAACGAAAAGAGGTGGGGAATCCTGTATAAGTGTCTTACCACCCGAGCTGTCCATCTAGACATCCTCCCACATATGGACACAGATTCCTTCCTAATGTCACTCAGACGTTTTATATCTCGAAGAGGAAAGCCCCATGAGATCCTTTCAGACCAGGGAACTAATTTCAAAGGAGGAGATAAAGAACTTCAAGAAGCCTTCGGTGCCCTGGAACAAGCAGTGAAGGACCAACTTGCTGCTCAACAGATTCGCTTCCGCTTTAATCCCCCTAATGCTCCGCATTTTGGTGGGTCTTGGGAGCGAGAGATTAGATCAGTAAAGAACGCCCTCCGGATTGTTCTTGGAGTTCAGTCAGTGCCAGAGGAGGTGTTGAGAACAGTCCTTATTGAAATAGAGGGTATTCTCAACTCCAGGCCATTGGGCTATGTTTCATCTGATCTGGCCGATCCAGATCCAATCACACCCAACTGCTTGTTGATGGGGCGGCCGGACTCCTCCCTTCCACAAGTGGTCTATCCCGAGTCTGAACTTTTAAGTCGAAAAAGGTGGCGACATTCTCAGGTTTTAACAGATCACTTCTGGAAGCATTACATCCGCCACTTTCTTCCAACATTACAAGCCAGACAGAAATGGCAAACAGAAAAGGATGACATCACTGTAGGCACTATAGTGCTTATTGTTGACCAGCAGACACCAAGAGCCCTCTGGCAAGTAGGAACAGTGACAAGCGTCACACCTGGAGCAGATGGACGCGTGAGGACAGTTGTGGTTCAAGTGAAAGGCAGGACCTTCACTCGGCCAGTTGTTCGCCTCATAAAGCTGCCAGCTCTACCTCCAGATGATTAAGACACCTAGTGGTCAAATTTGAGTATCAAATTTGGGGGCGGCTGTACAAAAGACTGTTAATTATTTGTTTTCAGCCCTCTAGTTTAGGTTTTCTTCTTTCTTTAGGTATTTTAGGTGAGGTATTTATTTCAGCCACTGGGTGGCTTCATGTTCAATTTTGTTACAGCTTGTTTATGGATCTGAGTAGAGTGTTACGGTTCTCAAGGCTGACTCCGTTCATAACCTCTTTCTATTGTGTGCGTCCATTGAATGTAAGTAATATTGTTGTTGATTTAGTTTGGTTTCGTAAATGTCTAAGAGCTGTAGTTGTGCTTTGTCCCGTTGAGTATTATAGTCGTTTGCTGTATTTTACTTGTATTGTTGAGAACTAAAGTTAGCCGTTTAGCATTAAGCTATTAAGCTCGGTTAATTAGTTGCAGCTGTTATTTGTGTTACCATTTGCAATTGAAATGCGTTATTTCTCTTGTATGTTTATCGTGTGACACTATTATTTGCAGGGTTTATTATTACTATTTATGTATAATTATTATTTACATTCTCATAGTCAGACATTAATACATTTATTCATTTGTGGAAATTAGGTTTATTGTGAAAGGGTTTACAGACAAATTCTCATAATTTGTATTTGTTTATCTTTATAGGAAACCACACACACACACCTGTGCCCTTATATGTATAGCTGAATCTCCAGAGCTAATTAAAACCAAGTAAAGCTCAATTCTGGACTTGGACATTCTCTTCTTTCACTAACTCACCTGAACATATATATCAGCTGTTCTAACCAGACACCCTGGAGTGATTGTTTATCCACAACTGAACCAGCTTCAGTCTTCATTACACTGAGGGTGATAAAGGCCAAGTGTGAGTAAGAGAGGGAGCAGAATAGGATACTGTAAGATGGATTTATCAAATTAAAAGCATTGCTCTTTGTGCGTGTAACTGCTGTGACATAAATATCTTGGCAATTCAAATACACAGCTGGAATGAAGGGAGCAACTAATGAACATCATCCACAAAAAACTTGCATTCTGTCATTATGTTTACTACATTTGTTGAGACATCAATCTTTATAATTCGTTTTTTTTTTTTTTGCTGCTTTGTTTGACAGCAGCAGATGGACTGGAATGGTGGTGAATCTAGTAAAGCATTTTAGCACAATAAGGCAAAAAAAGAGAACAGACTGTTGTATAAATTAATACTTGCAGAAATTCTTCATAGGTATTAAAACAAATGTAGAAAAATTACAAGAAAAAATGAAACCACAATCAGTTTCCTCACAAATCTTTTCCTTGTCTCCACACATACACACAGTAGAGCTGTGCTGACCTTAGCACTGGACAGTTCTCAAAAAAGCAGAGCTATGAAGACAGCAGCATCTTGCCTCGGTCTGGACAGGCAAACGATCAATCAATAAACTTCTATCTGTTTTAGTGCCTTTCCATCTGGCCCAGCACTGCTGCTGTCTGTGTCCCTTTTTACCATCTTTCACTGCACAGCAGATCTACACACATGCAACAACAAAGCAGCCAGACATGCTAAATGACATTGGCAAGCAACTTTGCCAACTCTCATGCATATTCAGGACAATAAGGACTTTGTGTCTTGGCTACTTGAGTTTCTACCTTAGTATAGCAGGACTAAGTGCTGATTGATGGCAATAGCCTCATTAACATAGATTCTGTCATACAGATATTTACTGCACTGGCTGCCAAGAAAAAGTCACATTGATGCAACACACTCGCTCTCTGGCAGCAAAGACCTTTCCGGGCTAAGCGGCGGCGCCTTGAGAGCCAGCTCACTGTCACGGTGTCTGAGCAAAACTACCACGCTGACATGCTGTACATGTTTACACAGTAAACTTGCCTGCGTCGGCAAATCTCAAAGGTGTGAATACCCATATGGCTCAGTCTAAATTCTGAGGGCTCATTTCTGCTTCACTTGATATGGAGGAACATTGGTAATAAAAACACAGAAAATAAATGTATTACATTTTTAAATGCAATAAACAACATTCTAATGTTTTTGCATGTGTAGATAATTTGTAAATTAATCTGATAGAAGCTTGGAAACAGTAGTAATCTCATGATGTACAAAAACACCTAAGAATTTATCTTCCATCAACGAGACGTTACGTTTTCCAGACCTGTTCAAAATATAATTACCTCATATATTATGAGTGATAATAAGCAAAAGATTGATTTCCCACTCATAAATATTAGCAACTTTAAATTTGGATTGTTTCAAACCTTAAATGTGGATCTATCTTTCAGTCAAAGGCATAATTACGTGTCTGTAATTTTTAATAAGCACATCCATGCAATAGTTATGTTGTATCTTCGTCCTTGATGCTTAACACAACATAACTCCAATGCTACACAAAATTAAGCTTCTGATTGGCGGTCCTTGTGATTACTCCTCCGCTGGAAGAACGCAGTGACAAAAGAGGAGCGGAGTCTGAGTTTGGAACCACAGACATTTAGGATCCATCAAAAAGCCCTGCCTGGTCAAGCCTGACAGAACCAATTACAATTTCAGATTCAGTTCTGACTGAATCTGAAATGTTAACACATACAAAATAATTGAAAGTGCTACAATACTGAAAATGGAAAAAAGGTAACAGATATTATCCACTTAAGTGATGGTCTTCAAAATGTTTACACTAGTTTTTATTCTCTTTCAGTTCCTTAAAGTAATTTCTTATGTTGAAGTAAAAAGAATAAATTAATAAATAAGACAGAAACTAAACCTGGAGTGACTGCAAGCTCTGTTTGGTGTAATTTTGTGGTCTCTGCTTCTGCATCTTTCCTCCCTTTTGGCCTTCTCTCCAGCTGGCTTATTTTGCTCCCGTCAGTCACACCTTTGTCTAATTGCCTCCTTCCCCGTTGTGTATTCATTTTTCATGCTCCCTTCCTCCTGTGACAGTTCGTCTCTGTTTTTGGTGACAAGTGTTTCAGCTTTCTCCTAGAGTAACTCTCAAGTTTTCTGGGTTTTTTTGGATTCTGCGTCAAGTTTTGTGATTTAAATATCCCTGCCTGACTGATTGCTCTCCTGTGGGCTGCCCAAGCTTGAATAAATCTCTGGTAGTTCAACTTGCCGACTGCAGTTGAGTCCAAATTCCCTACTGCTGTGAAAAAGTACAAACTAATCCTCTGGCTGCTGCACTCCAGCTTGGGCCAAGCAGATCAATCAACAAGAGAAGTACTTTCAACGTATGATAAGGAAACTGGTGGCAGCAATAGAGTACATGATGGTTTCACAGAGTGAGCAACTTTTTGAAAAATCAGATGCAAATTTCCAACTAAAACATTCAACAGAAAACAGACAAATTTAAATTATATTAACAGAAATAAGATGCTAAACAATAAGCAACTTGTCCAAAATCCTTAACACTTACCTCTAATAAACTCTGCCCCAATAGTTCAGGGTAAATGAAAGAGTACACTTGCCACCTAAAGCATTTTTCTGGGCTACATTTCAATCCGGTTTTATCTGCTTTATTATATACAATTATATACACCAGAAAATAAGGGGTTAAAGAATGACCCAAGAAGACAATCCTAGTTCCTGGAAATGTTTCTTGCAGGTGAAACATGTCTCTTGCAAGCACCACACTTTTCTTGCTTTCCTGGAAAACCTTTTCATCTGTTCTCACAACAATCCTTTATTCTGGATTTCCTCTGACTACACAACAATCCTCAGATGAACTGACCTTCTGGAAATTTCTGTCTTGTTGAGGGAAGGCCACAGGAGTTGTTTTTCTCTGTAGACTTCTGAAAAACCCAGGTGTTTCTTTTCTAAAGAAGCTCATTGAGAACTTGATTGATTACTCTGACCTCTCTGGTGCCCTTTGTTTCACATAACAAGTTCTTCCAGGTTAAGCAAACCTTTTCCACTCACCATCAATCTGTGCGTTGGATTGACCTCCTATATGGCACTTCTTGGTCCAATGAGAGACTTTATGCATATGCAAAAATCCACATCCTTCCATCTTTTCTTCCCCTGAGATAGAGATGACGTGGATGTTGTAGATTTTTGGTTGGGGGCTTGCTGCATGCTTCCTTAATTTTCACAATGGTCCAATTCTCTTTGAGCAGAAGGCACGACTCTTTTTCTACATCAACTTCTAAATGCTTATTACACATATTTTCTTTTAGTGATGCAATGTGGACTAACTATACTGACTCCCAGGCTGTGGCTAATGATGTCTTTAGAGAATTGCTCAATGTCTCTGTTTTAGTTTCTTTGGATGATATTGTAAGCTTATGTTTTTTATGGCCATATCCACATTCAGAGGAGCAAAACAAAACTCAAGGCTCAATTGCGGTGAACTCAATCTGAACTCAAGCCTTCTGACATGGTCCATTATTTCACAGAAAGTAGCCACCATGATGGTTACACTCTGGACTCTACTGTGTTCCCCTTTTTGATTCTCAGCTTGAAGTTAAGCAACCAATTTTCACCACATCTAGAGATCTAAATGCATTGAGCACCTGCCATTTGATTGGTTGAATCCCTCCGAACAAGTCCTAAAAAATACTGTAATCAGACCATTAGATCTTTTCTGCCCACAGCTGTCACCATCTATGATAAATCTTTGAAGAATTTTGAAATAATGCGAGTTACAGCAACATTGAATTTCCCTTTGGGATCAGTGTTGTATTTTTTAATTTGAATTTTAATTAGAAAAGGAGTACTTAATAAGGTGACCAGCTACTCCCTCCTCCATTCAGGGATAACTGATGACCTATTTCCAGCTGGACCGATCATCGTAAAGGATGAACCACCATGCACACATGCCAGTTTAGAGAGACCAATTAGCTTGACATGATATTTTCAGACTGTGAGAGGAAATCAGAGTAACTGGAGAGAGCACACAGTTTCAATGGGAGAACATGCCAACTCCATGCTAAAAGGCCCTGCCTGGGATTTGAACCCAGGACCTTCCTCCTGCAAAGCAACAGTGCTACCAGCTGTTTTACTTGCTAATAGTCTAGACAACAACATAAAATGTCTGTTTCTGAGAAAACCAGATTGCAAGAATTTTACATCGTAATTCTATTGTCTCCTCACAAATAAAAAACATTGTGCTGGTGCTACAATAGCCTTTCTGAGTCCCACCAGCAGACGTCATGCCCAGGGCATATCAGCATATGCTCGGCACTTACAGGCTCTTCCACTGAACCAAATTATGTTGATTCTTTTGGAGTGACTGTGGGACTGTGAGGCTAGACTTTCTATTTTAATCCATCGTCCAGGACAAACAGCTGCCTGAAAATATGATTAAAGGGAAAGAAATATTTGCATGAATGAATCGGTGCTGCCGCCAGAAAACAGCACGACCCAGACTTTAAAAGCTCTAATGTTTTAAATATGCACATTAGATAATCATGTGTTGTTTGAGTTTCATGACCCCCTGGTTTCCTGTAGGATCATTTAATGTCCACTTATGGTGTCTGATTTTCAAAATGAGCTCATGCAGAACATTTCAAAGTGCTATCTGTTTGAAGTGGCAAGTAATCAAATTGTAAACCCCCACATCCCTCAAACTCATCTTTCCAAATGGAAACAAATTCTGAAGATTCAGCTGCTCTGCAATAATTTCATCCGAGCCATGCTTTGATTGTATGTATACACCATGTCCTGTTCCCACACTGCTCTCCTTGTTTGAGTCATCTCATTTTTCATTGCTTTGACAGTTCGCAAAGGTCAGACTGACCAACGCAGGACAGGAAATGATGTACAGCTGTACAATAGACTCCCTAACAAAGATGAGGGAGACAACAACTAATAGCAACTATTTTCAAGCTTTTTGACTGTTAATCAACCAACAATGATTCTTCTTTAGAATATGCGCTTTTAAAGCTTCTATCTAGGATTGCTTCCACAACCCTACAAAAACAATCAATAAGTTAATACTTTCCTTTTTTAGACTACCCAGTAATTTATTCTTTACACAGACTATTTCTGACAAAATTATAAATGAAAAAGCAATTTACAGTTAAAGCTAAAGCAGGGATACTGTATGTATTCACTCTGCTGAGAGAAAGATGAACACACATGAGAAATGAAAGTGGTAAATGCTAAAAAAAATCTGATCTGAACCAACAAAGTCACTTAACTATATCACAAAAACTTAAGTCTCTGATTTGATGTCTCTTTTTTTGCCTAATCTAAATGACTCCTAAACATTTATTGCAATTGTAAAAAAAAATCTTATGTTGAACTTACATGACAATAAAAGAAAAAAATGCTAATTGTGGCTGAGTGGTTCTGGGAATAAATCTTCACAAACCAATTTTCAATATAAAAAATTCTCATTCCTCCAAAGATAATATATTTGTCATGAGTTGCGGTGTGGATGGTGACGCAGAACGCTTGAAGACCCAGGTAGAGGTGAATAATGATGATTTAATGTAAAATAATCCAGAATTGCACAGTCCAAATCTCTAGCAGCATTGCTGAGCGGAAGCTGAGGCTCAACACAGGTAGCAATAGAGAACACAAATGGACTAACCTGACACACAGCAGAACAGACGCCAAATGAGACGAGGACCCAACCAAGACACAGCCACAGAGGTGACACTAAATACACAGGAGGTAATCAGGGAATGAGACACACCTGGGAACTAATCAAGGGGAGGACAGGACAGCACGGAGACTCAGAGACACCGAAAACTCTAAATAAATACACAGAAAAACTCGGAACACGACAATATTCACAAAAACACAAACATAAATAAGTTGGTCATTCTTCTTTTACTTTACTTTGAAAATGATAATGAGCTCACCTGCCTTCAAAATAATTTGAGATCAATAACTATTTTGAAAAATGATACAAAACATTGCAGTATCTAAATATATATATTTGTTTAATAGAGATTTAAGGTTGCTTAAGGATAAAGTGGCAACAACGTCAACAAAGTCACTGTTTTATCATATCCATTACTGAACCCTGAACTCAATCTTATGAAGAATTTGGATTGAGATCTTAAAAGGCATGTGTGAACAAGGCAGCCTGCAAACCTGACTTAGTAACACATGTCAGAAGGAATCGGAATAAGAAAACATTTGAATGCTCAATATTATGTCAACTGTGAACTTTCAAAGATTAATAAAACCTAAACCAGTGTCTACTACTATCTTCACAAAATCTTTCCTCAGATAAGAGAAGGTGTCTCTTTAAGGTACTCAAAATTGTCTGTTGGTTTTTCTGCTTAAGAAGTCCTCTCCAGAAGTGTAGTTTACTTTACTTATGAAACGCTTCACTTTACTTGTAAAGCACAGCAGGAACAAAAAGCCGTCAGGCAAGTGCACAGACAAGGTCTCCAAGCAGCATTTGACTTTGTAAAAGAGCAGCTTCCATCTTCAGAGCACTTCAAACAATCATTGCCCTCAGGTTCTGCCAAAGGCTTTAAAACTTCTCTTCCTCCTGCTCTGCACGCTAAAACCATTAAACACATTAAGTTGACTCAGGATATAGAATAAAATAATAAAACGGAAGTCTGAGTCCTCTTCCTCTTTCATCCAGCAATGCTGAGTATCGAGTTTAAAGGACTAATGCAAGGCACAAAGCGAAACATCATTAATAGCTGCATTTGTGTTTAATACACTTAGCAGCCACAATAATCACTGCACAGTATAACTGAAGTTTACTGTGGAGGTAAATTGCTACAGTTTTCTCCATTTCCCTTCCATCCATCCATCCATCCATCCATCCATCCATCCATCCATCCATCCATCATGACCATGGTCTCAGTTGTGGATAAATTAATCCCCATCCCGGCTGTGAACCACCCAGCGAAACACAGACACACACTTAAAAAGAAGGGTATATATATATATATATATATATATATATATATATATATATATAATATATATGATGATGGAGAATGGAGATCAAATGTGCAAAGCGCAAAACATATCCAAGGCAAATTGTCAGCTGGCTCAGCTCCATTATTGGACAGCATGTAACAGTGAAAAGTACTTCTATGTTTGGACGCTCTCCAACAATAAATTGGAACATGAACAGGCTGAGAAACAGTTGAAGGTGTACACATCCATCGACAAGAATTCAGTAAAATGTTGTTTCTTTTTAGTATATATGCATTTTCTGTCTTTTGTTTTTATTGTTTTTGCAACCAGGCTTGTCAGCTGCACAATAATTGTGCATGAAATTTTACAGCACTTTCAAGGTAGGCCTTTAGAGCAGCAGAGGAGTATGAGCTTCAGGCAATTTACCTTAAATAACCCGTTGTCCTTTAAAAATGTTGTTATGGATACTGAAGAGAAATTCATTTGAAGAGGTTTTCATGACGTCTTCCATTCAAACTTAGGTTTGTGAAGACGCTAAACTGGTGCTTAAGAAACATTTAACACAACAATAGCTTAGAAAATATACAATTTTCACTGAAACAGGAAATATTTAATCAAATAGATACAAGAAGCTTTCTGTTTTAAACCAGCTCTGTCTCTGCCCACACTTTAAAAAGTAGAGGGTCAATAGTTTTCACTTTAAGGCTCTCTGATTGTTGTTGCACAGCAATCAGAGAGCCTTAAAGCTGGAGGCTAGAGCTGCTTTTCAGCAGGGACTGAAGAAGAAGAAGAAGAAGAGGAGGAGGTGGTGGTGCCAGTGGATGTGGTGGGTATGCTGAGCATGCTCTGTGAAGCCTGGGGCCCAGAACGAAGCACCACTGACCTTGAGGGTGCCATTTCGATCGATCGACAGAAAGGAGCGGTGTATGCGTGTGAGGGAGACAGAGGGAAAGAAAGATGGAGGCGTGCAACTCCTCCAAACAAGGAGAAAACTGAAACCTGCACTAATGATGAATCATTGATAAGTGGACAGAGGAAGACTTCGTCTTTCATCTCTAAATTCTTTCCTTTTTGTGCTCATTGCCTTGTCCCATCTTTGTTTTTGATGCCTGCAGTCTGTCTCCACAATCTTTCAGCATTTTATTATATCTTTCTTTAAATCCTTTGATATTCTCCCATTTCTGTTTTTCTTCTCTGACTTCCTGACAAATGTCAAATTTAGCATTTATTTCCCTCTTCTGCATCTTCTTCCTCTTCACCAGCTGGCTCTCACTTTCTCTACTTCACAAGTGCTGATTCACTTTCAGTCATTTTGGTCTGTCATGACATTTCAGTTTCACTGTTGTGTCAAAAACAGGGTTGATGATGGTACTTGTGTTTCTACAGAGACAGAAGTACCACAACAGCAGCTGTGCGCACAGGACGCATCTACAACAGCTGCTGATACACCTTGAACACTTCACTTTTTGTGATATTATTATCAAAACTTGAATATATTTTGTTGAAATTTTGATCAATAAAACTAAAGAGGCCCATGGTAACTCTGAAGCTGCATGTTGGCGACACAACAAGCAGAAAGTATCCCTGTCTATGCAAACTTTTCATTCCCCTTCAAAATCATGAAACGCACATGAAATTGTAAAGAAAAACATTAAGGTTGGTGGTTGGTTTGGAAGGGATTTTATCCACAGATGTTCTTTTAAAGACAGCCTCCTGTCTTGGTTTTTCCTTTGTTCTACATTTTTTGACTTTCATTTTTTTAAGCATCGTGTGAATGTGTGTTACTTCCTCCAGGGCAATTACAGTATGTGAACATGCATCGTCTTTTTAAACATATTTAATTTTTGTATGTCCATAAAAAATACATTTAAAAAATTAAAAATAGCATTACCATGCTACAAATGTGAAAATTGAAAAGCACATTTTGATGTATTACTTTCTAATCCAGTGACTGAAAATGTGGCACAATTACTCCAAACCTCATTTCTCTCAAGAACCTTACTGATTCAGCACGTTCAGTTACTTAGAAAACTAAATTGGTATGCAAAATCTCCCCTTTCTGCATCTTAATCTTAAATATAGATGCAAAAGATGATTTGATTAAGTTTTTGTCACTGGTTAGTTAGAACCATATTTACCAAGAAACAATAAGGGCCAATTTATGGGCGCTCACTAGTGTTTATTTGAAAAGCTGTCTGCCTATGTAGGGAAGATTATGGGCATAAAACCAACACAGAGACACATTTGCATGCAGGCCTCCATTAAGCCAATGGGGTCTCTCTGCTGCAATGATGTTGCACAAAGGATGCCTTGAAGTTAAAAAGCACCAGCTGCAGCATGGTTCCTTTTTACAAGATGGGATGTCTTCATCTAATTAGTCCAATCAATGTTTTTTCAGATTGATCAGCATAAGACTCAGAGAAAGCATTTTGGGTCCCAACCTATCTTGCTTAATGTTATACTAACCACAGGAACAGAAAGAATTTCTTGTCATTTCTGGAAATTATTTAAATATTAAAACATAAATGATCCAAGTTATTTTGTGAAGCATATCTGCCTTTAAAAGTACGGTTCTTTGTTGTGGTCAATGTATTGACAGCAAGAGTTCCCAGTTTGGAGAAGCAGGCAGGGGTGCAGACAGAAAGAGGAGAAGAGACATCTAGTAACCAGAAAAAACTCAAGTAAATGTTTTAATGACTCTTTAAGATCCTTACGGGTAATCACCAACAAAATCTTACTACGTAACACATATTTATCATCCTAGTGCCTCCTAACATCTGCTCAAATGCAAAGCTTGCATGTGAAGTTTGGCTCATGCATCTGCCCACTACAACCTGATAGGTCTCTCTTCAGACATCCAGAGTTTTATGACTGTACAGACTTAACAAAATTCTTATTCAAAACATTGCACCAAATACACCGTCTTCTTCTGCTTGTGTTTATTATTTTTGCTTACTAAGAACTACAGCTGACCATCTTCCTTGTATCTGATATAAAAAGCATGCCCGCAGCATGATACTGCCAACACTATGTTTTATCCTGGAAATGTTATGCTTTTGGGTGACATTCCTATAATAGATTCCACCACACTTACAGCATTGTGTGTCAGCAATAAAATTACAGTGAGAAGAGCATTTGCTTATACATTTCAGGACTTATTTCAACAATGGCTTTCAACTCAGAGTTACCATGGGCTTTAGAGTGAAACTGTTTACCAATTAAATAGTCTAATAATTAGTTTGTTAGCCCTGCGTTTTATTTATGAATTTGAAAGTAAATAGGACTTTCTACAAGACACTTTCCCCTCTTTTCCTGGGTGGTGGTGGGTGTTTGGGTGGAGTGGATGTTGTGAAAAATATGTATCCCTTCTTTCTACTTCATTTTTATGTAGTACTTTGCATTTGCTTACCATGCAATATCCAATTAAAATATACTTTGTACTATGTAGTTTGTGGTTGTAACATGACAAAATGTGAGAAAGTTTAAGAGATGTAAATACATTACATTGCACCAAAAATTGTAATGTATTTTTCCTATCAAAAACAATCCTGCTCTAAATGTTTTCTGTGGTTATTAGTGATGAAGAAACAGAATGTTGCATTCATTACAAAAATGTAAACGAGCTACTGCAGCTATTTAATTTGCAATCAGAAAGAGATACTGCCAGCATCAGAGGCTGTGCTTATTCACTGCACATCTGTTGGACAAGTCACAGGGCCCAATATATGCTGATTACACTTTTTGTTCACAAGTTCATCATCATTGTCAACTCTGACTGTGCTTATGTGGGTGAGTATGTCTGTGTGCACAAGTCTATGATTTAGCAAACATGTTCTGATGAAAAAATGCTAGCAACTTTACATTAGCACCCACAGTCCTTTGCCATTTGGGGTTGGATGTCCAGAGTTTAGAGGAACTGGTCAATGGTCAGAATGAAGAATTTTAAGCAAACAGCAGTTGTGTGGACTCAGACCTTAGCCTGTGTCTGACTCCAATCTGCTCCTGCTGATGCTACAGTTATTCCCTTGATAAAGTTCCTCCAATCTCAACATGCTGCGGGCCACAGTCATCAGGCTGTTTGTGGAGCATAAGGATGGGGCCGCATCATAAGACGAAGGGCAAGAGTGGAAATAAGAAAAGATAAAGACTCAAGGCGAGCAATCAGAAGGAGAGAAACAGCAATGGGATCTAACATCTTTCTTTCCACATGAGTGGAAGTGCATAGTCAAGGAAAAGTGTTTGGCTACCAAAAAAATACACAGCCATATACATTTTACACAGTATATTAAAATGCAGAGAGGATATTTCTTTCATTTTTCTTCAACCTCATGTAATTTTGCAGGAGCAAAACAAAACTATGCAACTCCGTAAATTGACAAAATGCACACTCGCTCCCCCTGCCTTCCTTCCATCTTCTCTGGAGGCCAAACTACTTTACTTCAGCAGTAAAATGCACATAGGTTTGGAAAACACATTCATTAAGTCCCTAAATATCTAAATTTACATTTACTTTATGTCTGTTCATTTAAATTTTAAAAGTTCAAATGCTAGCAGAGCAGACGGTGCCAAAATGTAATATAATTTTGAAACGACTATATATGTAAATAGCCCAAAATGACTTCCTCAAAGCACTGCTTTAATTCCTCACTATATAGGTAAGAAGAACCAAGCTAGAGTCAGCCGAATGGCAAACACACAAAAAACAGCATCAACTAAAAGGTTCATATAACTCCGGTTATGTATACAAAATTTATCTAGTATAGATGTTACTGTTAGTGCACAAGAAAAAGAAAACATCTACCGAAGAGTTCAGCTAAATCCATTCTAATAAATCAGGAGGTTAATGCCTACAAGAGGAATCTGATTAGTTTCTTAAGTAGCCAATGCAGAAGTCAGTGAGTGAATGTTCTTAAGATACATTCGAAAATAAAATTACAACAGAAAACTTAAAAAGCAAGCATCTGAGTGTGAAGGATTCAACAATGGCTAGAGCAGCAGACTTGCATTACCATGACAAAGGTTTTGTAAGTTTAACCTGCATGCATGTTATTCACCAACAGACCTGAGACCCAGAAGAATGACTAAACGATAGCAGTTTCTACCCACCTAAGGAGGATTCATGGATACATATTGATCATTGTATAAAAAAGTCAAGAGTTAAAACTGAAATTAGGCTAATATGTACATTACACAGCAGATTGTGTAATGTACATTGAAAATAATGAACCAGTCCGAACAATGCAACTGTTATATGAAATTTTTTTTTAAATAATAGACAATTATGCAATTTAAGTCATACACTGGCAAAATTTCCAGGGATGTTACTGATTTTTTTCTAAAATGTTTAAGATAAAATATAACAGAAATACAGTAATCAACCCTTAAAAGTCTGAGCGAATAATTTCAGAACACATGATAAAAGTTAGTTAAGCTAGTTCAGCTTTAGGCTTAAAGGAATCTTTTAGTTTTACTAAACTCTTTCTTCTGACTGTAAATAATGTTTTGGATAGGTCCAGCCAGAGTCCTGACATGAATCTAAAAATTAATCTATAGAGGGAGCTAAAGATCACGATGGCTTCAAGGTCTTTCAACCTCAACTACTTGGAGTTTTTCTAAAAATGAGTTTCCAGTGGAAACATGCAAATAGCTGGTTGAAAATTGTAAAAACAGGTTTTTCCAATGATTATTGCACAGGGTATAAATAATTTTTGGCATGGTAATTTATAATAAAATAGAAATAAAACTACAAATACTCTTTCTTCAGATCTGATATTTATTTCACATTGTTTGATGACATGTTTATCTCAGTCAATTTCAGATAAATAATTTTAAATCTAAATCTCCATGGGTGGCATCTAAATTTACATGCCACCCTTCCAACCATCCTCTCTCTGGTTTTAGCATCTGTCATGCCTGTTGGAACAGAAACAACTGTTGATGGTTAAAATGCCTTTTTAGTTATTGCAGGACACGTAGTGAATTTTCTCCAGTTACAAAAATAACATATTTACCTTTATGTTATTTAAATGTAAATCATCTATTCTCTAACCTACAACTTTACATTTGCAAGTTTTACAGTTAATTGAATAAAACTGAATGCCTTTTACTCAATACAAAACTAAAAATTATCTGGATTATGTTCTGCTGTCATCTGTACCAAAAGAACACAATGTCCTAGCATTAGAAAATAGGACCTTGCACCATTATAATGGTAAGGGTGACCAAAATATTCATATTTATTTAAAGTAAATGTTGTTTAAAAAAATTACTTATTGGTCAACTGATGGTAGTTTCAGACTTTCATTATTTTAGGTGAAACAAACACAGGACCTGATATTTCTACTATTATCTGAAAACAATTTGCTTTTTACGGTACTGAATAACTTCCAGCTTAAGACGGTTGTGTTTGTTTGTTTTTTTTTTCTAGATTTTGCACGCTGAGGACGAGATAAATAACAAGCCCAGCTGAAACTGTTTTGCAGCTCCTCCATCTTGTGACTCATGTTCAGATTGGTTAGTCTCCACTGTTAATTTTCCCACTGTCAGCAATTATTGCAGCAGACAGGAGCAGGAGACTGTGAGGATAAGCCCCATGAAGATGGAGTTGTTCTAAGAGATAAAGTGAGGGATTTCTCACCCACATACATATTAAACACCTGATCTCACTTTCCTTTTCAGTTCCTACAAGTAATATAATATGGGTTTTTAGTAATTGGAAAAATGAAGAATCCAAATGATATTCTGACCAAAGTATCTTATATTTTAGTAAGGCTTCAGGAAATTATGTCAACAGTTCTTAAAATGGCATAATCTATATTTTTTATGATTAGCAGTGATTAAAAAAACTAAGTTGTTTCTGATCCTGGTGTATGATATATGCAGGGAAGAGGGGGTATAATTATCCATGAAACCACCTTCCTTTTACCACCCACTTTCAGCAATAACCTTACAAGTATGTTACAAATATAAATTGGGAGACATACCTTTGATGCCAAACTTGGAATTTCCTCCAAACTTTAGGATAACCAGCATCAGCAAGAAACCAGTGAAGGCTACAGCAGCAATTCCCACGACTACGTATACCTGCAAAAGGACAAAGCAGCATTATGTCTCCACATATCTGCTGCAGAGAAGCCAGCAAACACAGTGACAGCTGCACAAAATCAAATGCAACACACGGCACAACAAAAGACAGAAGACGCTGGTTGTTCTTATTTCGCTGACAGTAAAACAGAATATTCTTATCTGGGTTCATCCAGTCAGATCTAACTTTAAGAAGGAGATACACCACTTTTAAGACAGGGGATACAAAGAAAGACACTTACAGCAACTCTGTCCTCAGGTGGGTCTAGAGTAGGATTTTCTGTGGATGAAAGGACAAAAAGGAAAACAGAGAGTAAGTTGTGACAAACTGTCACTTCACTCTTTGCATTTTGTTTTTATCATTGGTAAAGAATATAATTCAGAGTGACTAATCTAAATTCAGTGATTCTTGAGAAGAGGGACAAAACAGGTCCTATGGATAAAGCACAAGATTTGAATAAAATATACACAAAATATATTTTTTTCAAATAAACTAAACTAGCACATGTCCTGTATGTTGCTGAGGTGATGATCTTGTTGTCACAAGAGAACCAAATCAGCAGCAGGATTCAGCCTTCTGCAGTTCGATCTCCAAGGCCAACTTGAAGGACTTAGTGCCAATATTTCCCTGCCTCGATAATACTAAGGTACTGAAGCACTGCCACATTGACACCTTGACAAGAGTGACTGAAGTCTTTTCCACACACAGTGGGAGTGTTTTAGATAACTGACCAATTATGATTTGTAGGTGAGAATGATGGGTAAACCTGACAGTAACTGTGATATAATCCAGGGTGATCAAATAAAGGGTATAGCTGTACCTGGGGTTACATCTGCTGGCAGGAGGGGGCATCAAAGAAAAAGACAGACAGAGACAAATAAGATCCAAAAGAAAAATACATTTTAGTTAAAAATACATTTGACATGCAGCACTCAACAAGTAATCTTGTGAACCATGCTTGCTTTTAGAGTTATTATAGGAAAGCACAACCATTTCAACACTGCACACAAACCAATAAACAACACACACCAAACATGCACAGCATCTTAAAGGAAATATAGACAACATCAAGGAGACAGAGAGGAAAAGAAGTTGTGTAGGTATGTAACGCACCGTCAGGAACTTTAAAGAAACATAAGAAAACAAGAGAAAAACAGATTTCTAAAACAAAATTTCAGTCAACCAATGGGGACAATGTGAAAAAAATGGACAGACAGGTTATATATTTTACATTTCAGAGAAGGAAGGAATGAGGTACAACCAATGAGTATGGGATATTACGCCCGTCTATATCCTGGCTGTGGTCACCCCTAATCACGCCTCCTCGGCAAATGACAAGATGACAAGTAATAGGCCCCACCTGAACTATACTGCTGCCTTTCTTCACCACCATTATTCAGTTCAGTTGCTGCTCTTCACCAAGCTCAGCTGAGAAGCGGGGCAGCCATGTGTTGTACCTCGTTCCTCTTCTTCAGGGTACAGTAGTTATATACATAACATTATGTTTCCCTTTCAGTTGATTCACTCAGTACAACCCGAGTATGGGACATATATAAATGTCCTGCAGAGCAGCCATCAAACCTGGGTCAGGCACAGCAAACTAGTCCAGCACTTTAGATCCAGCAGAAAGAACGGAGTGAGCCACAGAAGCAGCTGCAACATCCAAACAGTCGAAATGTGGGCGGTGAAGACCAGTTCAATGCAGCACAAATATCACTTATGGACACCCCTCTAAATAAGGTCCAGGAGATAGCTATGCTCCTGGTGGAGTGAGCCCTCACACCTGAGGCATTGGGAGACCTTTGCTGCTATAAGCCAGAGATTTGGCCTCCAGCTACTAGTGGGAGAGTCTCTATCTGGATAGAGTCTTCTCCCTTGCTGGGTTAGCAACACATGCAATTGATCGCACAACCTCACATTCTGTGTGAGATCAATGTAAAGGAGCAGTGCACGTACAGGGCAGAGAATGTGTGACCTCCTTTGTTCCACCAATGCTAAAGGTGGACACAAACTAGAATGCTCTTTAGTCATGGAGTATGTAGTCCAAAGTTATAACCTTAGTAAGTTATTCTGCATTAGGTTGCAATGTGACCTTGCAGCCATCTGAAGGAAAATCATCACAGGTGAGATTTACAGACAAAGCATGAAGGTCCTAAACCCTCTTTGCAATTATCAGAGCAACGAGCAAAGCAACATTACATAAAAGAAACTTCATATTTGCTGATTCCAAAGTTTCAAATGGAAGTTCACAAAGGGCTTTGAGTACCATCGTGAGATCCCAGGAAGCTGGGTTTACTCACAGGTATGAGTCGATGCCAGCACCTGGTGTGACTTCATCAAAACCAACATGGTAGGCAGAAACTGCAGCTTGGTAAACCTTAATTGTGCATTAACTGCACAAAATTTGTACAGTACTTGCAGAAATGTTAAGAGTTCTACCACTGAGCACTGAAATGGAACAATGTACTTATTCTTACACCACTGATCAAGACGACTTTGCTGGCCAATGTGGCGCCAAAATCAAGGACAGATGCTGTTTGTGCACTATTCCGCTACAGGCAGTATCATTTACACTCAAAAGTGCATAAAGGAGTACACACAGGACTATCGGTGTGCTACAGCATCTATGCCACCTGAACATTCTAATCCAAACCCAGAGAACAGTGTGTTTTAGCCCTGGTGGACTCCATATTTGTGCCACCAAAGAAGGGTGAAGCCTATAATCGGTCACCTGAGGGGCACTTGTGGAGAGCAGCTCTACACAGATTCCGTTGTCCAGGGACATGAATAGTCTTGATAGACCTTCCTTTGGAAGCTTTTATTAAACCTTGGCACAACAGACTTGGTTTCCACCAAGGGCACAGAGTTGGCATGCAAGTAGCAGTTGTCGTCAGCTTTCTGTGGAAGTGACATCATGCACAAAACTGAAAGGGGCTGATCTACTGCTGAAATGGATGCATCTTCAGAAGACCATGTGGTACCACTGCGATCATAGTTTCCATCAACCCCATCAATTTTAAGATCATCTGGAAGCTCAGCTTGTGTCCAAACTGAAATTGAGCATGACAACCATGTAACGCAAACAGTGAAAGACACGCTCTGATTGTCAGGGAGTATAAGGGAAACGAGTAGCCCCATTTCTGGGGCTACTCCAGACATTAGATCTGCTGATTTGGGATCATTGAGCTTTTCCAGAAATTTGCCAAAAACCCCAGAGCCTGAATAGAACCTGAGAAAATTGCACTGTTGTCTGCTTTCCATAGCTGGCTATTGCAGCCCAGATAAGTTAAAATGCAGACGGCGGTATCCCTCAGTTTTCCCTGAGGGGTGCCAGCGCTGCCTTCACACATTTTGAAAAGGTGAAAGGCACTACAGACAGTCTGAAAGGGTATAAAAGGTACCCAGATGCTTTGCCCTCTGAGATGAATCTCAGAATCTGTTGATGGTCATATTGTATCACTAGGAATCTGTCAGGAAAACCATCTCACCAAGACAATAGCACTTAAAAGCTGTTTGATTGTTAGCATTATGAACTTGTTTGTTTGGAGGTATTGTTTCAGAATTCTCAAATCCAAGTTTGGACAAAGCCCACCCACTTTCTTCAGCGCAACGAAATAACGAAATTCATCTCTGATTTAAGAACCGTAAAAACCGTTTCACTAGCTCTTTATGCAAACAGCATATTTTTTTTCCTAATGCACAACCTCCATTGCTGTGGCTGTGACTGTAGAGTTTCCTATGGCGATAAAACAGGGCAGCATCTGGCAAAACTGTAATTGCAACTTCCATTCAAGGTTGGAGTGTGCATGAGCGCCAATTGTGAAGATGTGCAGCTGAACGACCAGTCTGCTGCTTGATTGGCAGGTAGGTTCTATATCCTCTCAATGGCTGGAAGAGCTGCAGCCTCAATTGACTGTAGCCGGTAGCTTTTTTTCATAGCAATCTTTATTGAAATGATTAAAACATTTCTACAAACATTGAGAACAGTTATTGCTATCAGCAAACTTATTAATGCACCCGCAATGGGGCATTTAGTGCAAACATGTAAGTGGGGGAATACCTACACAACGATTATTGGACGGGGCCAAGTATGCTGCCATTGGAGGTACTTTAAGTGGAATATTCACCAGCACAGCTTTTTCAGTGCCTTCCAGATCTGGATATTGTCGAAAGCCTGGTACAGTGACTCTGGAGGACAGTGGTTTGTTCCACAAAGACGTCAGTTCCGAAACAAAGTCTGGGAACAGGGGTAGACACCTTCTGATTGTGGCAGCTTTTCGGGGAGATAAAACTTGCCCAATCACTATGATTTGTGGATGGCCACTCCACATCCAGTTTTACATCTGGATGTGGAGCACACCAGTAAAGAGAGAAAAAGGACATGTTGTCCTGGTCTGCCGGGGTGGCGGCTGACCCAGCCTGAACTCATCCTCAGACAAATCCTTCGATGTCTCTGTCAATGTCCAACACGTCCTTTTCTCCCTAAGGAGGGTTCAGTCAAAGCTGAAACTGAGCAACTTCATTGTCAGTTAAGCCATCGGCATTCTCCATTTGGTCTGCCCAGTAGAGATTCTGACTAAAAGGTCATCCTAATTGAAATTGGATGGAACCAGGTTTCCTGATGCTGAAAGCCATGGGTCTTGCTGAGACAACAGTCTCTCCCAGAACTTTCTCTCCATGGTCGAGTGACGAAGCTGGTATTGGACGCACATGCTTTAAGCTCCACCAATGCTCTTAGAATATGAACAATCCCTAGGCAAATGGGAAAGGCTTCATGCTGGTCCTTGACAAATTGAAGGCTTTACTTGTGTTAGTTTTCTGCTCATTCTTAACCACAAAGCCGGACCAGAATTGCTTCATTCGCAGCAATAGTTAACTCCTCACAAAAACACAGAACCCACCAGCTGCAGCCAGGTAGCCTGAATCCAAGAAGTGTGCTCAGCAAGATGAAGAGCATAAGAACTGAGTAATGATGGTGATCACAGACAGATATATAGAGCAGGTGGGACCTGTTACTTGTCGTCTTTTACTTAGGAGGCTTGATTAGAGGAGGCTTCAGCCAGGATAGACAAGGACATGATATCCCACACTCATGTGTTGTATTGAGTGAACAGACTGAAAGGGAACATTTTACTCACCATAGTAGGAAGGTTCATTTTCTACAAATTGGGAGAGCAAAGAAAAAACACATTAAGTAAAACCTTTTCATTTCTGTAACACACAAGCTTTATGTTTTTCTGGTTAAATTACACATTTGTTCTGTTAGTCAGTCGAAATGAATAAAACAAGACACAGGAGCACCTGCAGCTGTATGGCTGTACGCACTGTGTGTACCTTGTGATTTTCATATGAGTTAAAAGAAGTATCATTCTTATAGTTATTTGACTTTTGATTATATTTCCCCTTTACAATTAACAAAATTACGGACAAAAATTAAAAATGGTCTTTTTGTGTCAAAACATCCTGTGCGTCTTTGGGGGTGGGTTTAAACCTAAATTATATTGGTTAGTTGACTTTTATTTATTTGGTGGTTTGACATGCTAAGCTAAGTGTGAGTGTGCATTGAAGCTAGCTAAAAAGTAAGCAGACTTTTAAACAAACTGTAGTCTGATTGTTTGTCAAAAACAGTATAAATGAAGCACACATTGTTGTTTCACCTCTTCCTCTGGATATTTCAGACAATCCAACTGAGCCTGGGAATCTCTATCCTCCTCGTTTTGTGGAGTACGAGGAAAGGCTTTGCTTTCCTGTTTTTAATAATTAAGGTGTTTGTAAAAATCAGTAGCCTATGAAAGTGTGTGTGTCGCATTGTGTGGATGACATCTAGTGTGGGTTCATGCACCCCAGTTCATCAATATACTGGTCAGTTCATCAATATACTGGTCAGTTCATCAATATACATTACATATCAATGGGTCGGGGTTCGGAGTCAGGACCCATCATTGGGCATGTTGTGAAACATTGTGTTTCAATGTGCCAAGCGCATCGCGCGAATGTGCCCTGTATTTGTTTGGGTTAGGTTTGTGCTGGTTTTTTACACCACACACATGACTCTTGTTGAGGGTATGGTTGTGTTCATGTGGGTCAGGTACAGTGATGATTTTGTGCGCACCCTCCGATAAACTGCAGGCACCCCTGACCAGACAGAATAAGTTCCAGTATTGCTCCTCACCATCGTCCGGCCTGCGCATAAAGTGAGCTGTGATCTCCTTTTCGTCTGAGCCATATTTATTTTTAACCTCTAGGCGATAAAGACCATTGTTGATGTGTGTGGGATTGTCCAGCTGGAGGCAGCCGTGGTATTCTCTCTCTGTGATGTCGTGGATCATTGTCATAATGTACTCCCCCTCTGTCACTTCCACATTGTCCCGGTACCACTTGATTTGTGGTTCTGGGTTTGCTGAAAACAGAATAAAATTTGTGCAAATGACTAGTTTAAGAGTATGGAATTCACAAGGAAAATATATTCAAAGTATATTTAAATAGTAGCAAATGTTTTTTATTAGATTGTCTTCCATACCTGCTACACTGAAGGGTATGCACCAGTGATGGTCTGCGATGGCGTCACTCAGTTTTGTGATTTGGGGTGCAACTATGAGTATAGTCAAGAGAAGATAGATTTTAGTGGCAAACTGAACGTAGAATAAGTGAAACATGTAAAGTTATGGATTAAAAGATAAAAGAGCCTCCGTTAAAGCCTTTAACTCTGTTTTAAAGTCCACTTATGTTAAACTTGAATTAAAACAGCATGGCAGAAGATAAACGTACAAAGTATATCCAGCAGCAAAGAGGACTCTCTCTCTCCAACAATATTTTCAGCCGTGCAGCTGATCTTCTTGTTGTGGTCCATTGATGACAAGTTTGAGAGCCGCAGCACCGAAATCTGGCCAGACGTCTCAATCTGCAAGATTAAAAAATATAACTGATTAATAATATTCAGTGATTAATTTGTTTCAATTTCATCTGCTGGTCTATAAAAAAAAATTCAGTAAAGTTTTAAAAGGTGGCCAAAATACAAAATTTGTTTAGGGTTGTACGGTTTATCAGTAAATTTGAATAAATGTTTAATAAGTATACATACTGTAAGTAAATATAGTACAAAGCTTTCAACAATTTTTCATATTAATTACAAATAGATGGATGGTAAATTTGGATGCCTGGTGGCACAGTTGGTGGTTCTTTTATCTTGGGTGAAAATAAATACTGGGCCTCGGTAGTGTGAAGAAAGACTTCACACGACAACAGACCATCACATTCAGGCAGGGCAGAAATTGTTGCAGCCAGCGACACAATGTAATGATTTAGATCAAACAGTGATGTGTATTAAAATGGCCCACTCATAGTTCAGACCTAAATCCAAGCAAGATTTTTTATCATTACTTGAAAATTGTGGTTTCCATACAATATGATGGGCACAAATTTCACTTCTAGATGAGTAATGCAATCAACGGATTACCCCAAAGGACTTGCAGCAGTAACTGCAGGGAAAGGTTGTTATATGAACTATAGACGAATTTTAGAATGTTTTATTATTAATATTTAAAACCACATATGCTTTTTTTCCCCAATTTTCCAATTTTGTACTTTGTGTTGGTCTTTCACATAAAATTCAAATAAAAATAACTTGGAAATGAAGCAACTGAAAGCTAAAAAAAATTTAAACCTGCATTTATCTTTAACAATTCATAGTCTAAAGTAACCTCACATACTGCTGCACATTGTATGCGAGAGCTTACCACGTAGTTTGTGACAAGTGCCATGTCCCAGATCAACTCAGGTGAGGGCATGCCCGATGTTGTACAGAAGAGCTCAACATTGTCCTTTTCCATTTTGGTCACTTTGGATGGGCTCAGGGTTGCCATTGGAACCTCTACATACAAAGAAAGAGCAGGAAAGAAAGAGTCAGTGATGGAGAGAGGAGAGGAAGGAGGTGTAAAAAGGAGCAAACTTAGGATTCCTGACCAACTCTTGTTTATCCAGTTAAAACACAGGGCACGAAACAAGCTCAACAAGGAATGTGGAGGAGCAGCCAGACATACACCCAGCAGAGAGTAAAAAGAAAGATACACAGGGAAAAGAGTTCAAATTCAATCTCCCTGTCCCCCACTCTGTTTCTCCTGCTTTCATTATTGCACACTCACCCCAATCACACAATAAGACAAAGAGACAGAGTTCAAACACAGTGATGGTTACACTGATTACCAGTGTACGTCTATAGCAGGCCAGGCACTAAATTGATTGGACACAGTCTGAAGCCTCTGTCAAAGCAAAGACACTGGTGACTCTGTGTGTGTCTGCAGCTTTGACCAGGAGGTGACCTGGGTATGACCAATCAGTTTCAATAAGGACTTCGCCACATATAAACTCTATTGGAAAGGAGAAAAGGAGCTCAGAGAGGAGAGGGGAGAAATAGGCATTGACAGCTTCTGCAGATAAAACTGAAAAGATTTCTTATCAGATCTAACTGTCCAACCTCTTCTGTCCGTCAGCAGACCGCTTATCTGCAGGGAAGCCCACTCAATCACCATGAGATGCTGTAAAAACCGGTCATTTTGCTGGTGGCAGGCCAGCAAGCGTATCAGATTCAAATATCTTAACAGCCTCTCAATGAATCAGCTTTCTACAGCCACTGCAACCGTCTGCAGGTTAGATTAAGTGCAATACAGCAACATGGACACATCTCTAACCACGCACCATTCTCCCGATTCAGTATAAGAAACCTACAACTCACTTTGAAAAAATATTACACGTTGCACAGTGAACCACATTATTAAAATTTGTGGAAAATTAAGTATATACCACTAAACACCTAGATACAGAGGGGTCTCAGATACTGAAAAACAATTGCTTCCTGGAGGCGTGGATTGTGTTGAAGTTTTAAACTTTACCTAAACGCTACCGTTTGGCCGTGACGCCAGCTCAGCGCTATGAAGCTTACCGGAAATTGCCTGAGCTGTAAAAATTTAAGTCAATAGGAAAAAGCTCAGACTATTTATGAAGCGAGATTATAATCAAACAGAATTGTGCATTAATGTAATGAATGGGCTAGTAATTTAAGATTTGCATGGTGCTGAACAAATTTATCTGCCAAACTGTGATTAAAGTTAACCCCCTGGATCTGAAGGCATCAACTGAATTCATAGTAGTGCTTCTTTAGCTGATAGATTTTTCGCAAAGATGGACTCCTACTTTACAACTACTGTGTGTAATAAATCAGTATTATTTTGTGGAGAGAATATAACACCAGATAATATTTTTGTTTGTGACATAATTTTAAATTTATTTGCCTAGATGTTACTTTTTCATAAGGAGTATGAATAGCTTTGCCAGGACGTACCAGGAGCATTATAAATTCTGATTTGATTTTGCCTTCTTTCTTCAACTTAATGCTGCTTTTATTCATTTAAACAAAGGCTTTTTCAGGGGAACAAATTAAGGTAAAAGGCTTTTAGTTGTACAAACTGTAGAAGTCTGAGGCCCTTGTTCTTTGACTCATTACAGTTAATTTCTGCATTATTTTCATAACTTAATTTCTTCCCCTCTTGCTTTTTTTTTACAAGATGTTTTGGTTTTTTTTAAGTTTGCTGTAGAGAGGAGGCTTCTTATCTGTAAACAATGACTTGCATTTGGAAAAGATGAAAAATAACTTACTTACATACATGCAGCCTAACAGTTTAACACTTTCTGCATGTTCTGTGATATATCACTGACATCAGGACACTACTGGTGAAAAACATCCACTGTGCTCTGGTTTGGAACCTCTGCCAAAGAATACTTCACCTTTTTTCCTTGCAGTGCCAATGTTGCTATTGTGGTCGGTCACAATAAGCACATCAGAGAAAAACAGTGTGATTTCTAAAAGTAGCAGACACAGGGAGCAGACAAACAGAAGCCGGTTTCTCAAAGTAATTCAGAGCTAACTCTGTAAGTTTATTTGATTTGTTTGTTTAAACAGTGAAACAACTGCTGCTCTCCAAGAGGGCTAATAGAAAAATAAAAAGGATAAAGGACAGGGATTTACTGAATTGGGATACAGATTTCTTTTTGACAGAATGTCACTTGTAAAACTGATCATCAAGTCTTTCAGGAAACTTGATCCGCTTTTTTGTATTTCTTTTTATTTCATATATCATTAGGACATTGAAATTTCTTCCGTCTGTCTAGTCATTCATTTATGCTATTATAATAAAACGTATTTGCAAAAGACATAGTAAGTCATGTGTAAACACTAAAACAATGTTCAAGAAAGAATTGTATGTTTAAACAGTCATGTCTGCTCACTTGTAACAGTATGGCAAGTTAGTTTATCATAAAATATTAGTCCAGATGTGCAGATTAGAAAATTTCTAAATTGACCAGTCAAATTAAACATTTCATCTGTCTAGAAAACTGACGATCCTATGAAAATGAAAAATTTCTCACGTCACAAAGATTATTCCTTCTCACTACCAACTATTCTGCTTTTTCTTTTAAATGTCTATAAGTACATTTTTCCAGTCTAGACTGAATAAAATTCAAAAACAGGCAGCTAATTTAAGATAGAAGTTGGCTTTGAATACTTGTTAGAGAGCGTGCCATACTTGACCCTCACCTGCTTATATTATAAGACTTATATTTCTTGACACATTCTAAATTTGCCTCATACAGAATTGTCTAATTGTCCAATAAAGGTGATTCACCTAAGAGTTTTGATGAGATAAGCTCTTCAGCTGTTGAAGGTACTAATAAACTAAGTCACTGTTAACAAGCCATTACTCTTAAAGAACAACAGCTTAATCTTATAAGGAAGTCAGGAGACCCAACAGCTTGAAGGACAGTATTAAAAAAAAGCAGTCTTTTATCTTTCATTGATGCTATAAATAACAGAGATAGAGATAAATCTTTATTGTCATTGTCACAAGGACAACGAAATTTAAACGGTGCCATGCAGTAAGACATAATGAAACAATATAACGAGTGAATCCTAACCAACTTTTAAGCTCCTCGGTTGGTTGAAATTTGTTTTTGGATCCCGCTTTTTAGTTTGTAACTGGTTTACAAACTGAAATGAATGAGTGTGTCACCAAATTTATGTTTCTAAAAATTTCACACATGAACATCATCTCCTGCCTGCTAACACTAAGAAGAGCATCTGGCTTTGCTGGGTAATCTTCCATTAAAGGTTTGTGTCTGCATGTTGCTTCCTTGTTTCAAGACATTAAAAGAGGAATGATTGTGGGTCAAAGTCATTCCAGTTAAATAGAAGTGACAGTGAGACCGACAAACACAAAAGTAGACAGATGAAGACAGAGTACACCTGTGGACCAACCTGCTTCCATTTCTGCTCCACATTAATAAAGCTTTACCCCCCAAATGTATGTTTGCGCTGGGCCAGCCTGAGCTATAGGTAAACAAAGCTGCAAGTGCCAACAGGCCTCAGGCCCCAGTTGAAAATCAGTTTATTAAAGGACATGTTGAAAAATTCCACTTGTATGGAGATATGGGTGTCTCTCATCAATTAAAAAATGTATTAAAAAATAATAATGTTTTTAATAATTTAGTTTTAGAAAGTGAAACTAATCAACTATGTACATTAATTACACAGAGGAAAACAGAAATTAACAGATTAGACAGAGAAGTACATGTTTGGCACTTTTACAATCGGTTAATTTTTACAATCAAGGTTTGTATTAGTAATAAAATCTCAAATTCAACTTTGGACATAAAAAAACAGCACATAATACCAATAAGACAGGCTTTTTTTTTCTTTCTCTAGACTTACTGTGCTAATGCCTGGATGCAGCAACTTGTGGAAGACAGTTTCTTTAGCGATGACCTTTTCTGTCTTACTCTCGTTGTCAAGGGTGTCAGTGACCGTCTCCTGGGCAACTTTTATGTTTTGTCATGATTTTGTCGGTCACAAAAAGGCCATATCATTTTATATAGAAAAAAATGACCCAATAAATCATCCATATCCAATCAAGAAAGTCTTTCTTGATTCAAGGCAACAGCACTACCAGCTGTGCGGTCCCTGAACATATACAGTATATATCAACCCAAAAATGCTTAGAATACATTAATCTGTACAAATTGATTATATATACATGTTTAATTTATTAAATGGAACTGAATGCACAAATTCTGCTCAGGTCTTTTCAATCTTGGGTCGGCTCTGCAGTGATGAACTTTGCAGACTTTTGTAAGCTTGAAACAACCCTAAAAAGTCAGATTTTTAAATTAGCAAGTAAGTCACGTACAGCTGCAAGAAGACTGTTAGAAGCAAATTATGCTGCAGTGAGAAGTTCATAAGTTTTATGTGCCTGTTTTATTGTTTCAGACACTGTGAGCCTTTAACACCTGCAGCTGTTTGAGCTCTAACATTTTTTATGTGTCGCACAGTGGATTAGATTTTATATTACACGAGCAGGGCTGTAGTAAGTCAGAACGGCACCTCTCCGTAATAAATTGCATTGGTCAGTCGTCTTTTCAGCAAGCTTTTTCGAGCAGATCTCCGGCAGTATTCAGTCAGTGGACACTAACAGATAGAGATCAGTGTCAGCTCAGCCCTGGGGCTTCACTGGGCATTTCCTCTCTTTTGTGCCTCCCTCACAGTGTCAGTCAGAAATGCTCAAACACACAGACACAGGGACACACATGAATCGGACAGACAAATGGAAAAAGAGAAATAGAATCGGCCCAACAACCAGCAGTTTGGCCAGACTGAGAGGTTCTTTGGTGTATCACAGTTCGCCCTGGGGCATCATTTGGCACTCCTTCCCCTCATATGTCACTCTACCGGGGGTCCCCTGCCCACCTCTCCAGAGGCCCTGCTGTGACTACGTTAATGCCAAAAATAACGTCTGTTAATGGAGGGGATGCAGAGGGGACAGATCAATAGGAGTTATCAATGACATTGTTAGCTTCCTGTAAGTGAACTTATTGTTTGTGTTCTAAGTGCCCTGATGGCCCTGGGCTATTTCTGTCCAGTTTACACTGTCAGCAAAATCATGAAAATAATCTTTCTGAATGCATCCTTTTGTTTTTTTAGACCTAGCTGCTAAAAGTCTAGTTAAATCACAAATATATTTCCAAGCACAAATACCTAATAATCAGAAAGCAGCCCTGCCATCAAAAAGACACTAGCAAAGATTTGTGAACATGAACAGTTGAAGATAGATTTCTCTTCAATGACCAAAAATTGTTTTTTGAATTGTTCGAAATCCTTTTTGCTTCAGGATTATGATTTTTTTTTTTTATACAAGGTATGGACACAGCACAGTTTGTGCCAAAGGCAGCTTTAAAGAAAGCAACAGCCAGGTTAGTGAAGGAAACACTGGGTGTTGGTTGTGGGGAAGTTTCTTCGGTAAATAAATGCAGTGTTTATTTCTTTATGTATATTCCACAGATCGAGCTTTCAAATTAAATCAATAACTGCTCTCCCAAAATGTTCCTCCCACATGTTAAGCCACATTTTAAAAAAAACTCTATTACCTATAAAAAAGGCAGACTTTCAGCTGCTTCCATTCACTGCTGCAATGCCCATACATTTTTCCATAAACGGCTATTTATAATTGTGATGAAATTTAGGTAGACCAGGTTTTTAAATCTCAACATAGGGCAACATACTGTTGAAGCTACAAATTACTACAAGTTACAAATCTTCTTTGAAAATTTCATCTCATGAATTCACATTGTTGCTGGAAACTTTGACATCATAACAATTTTTTTAATCACTGTGGCTAGTTTGTCTTTTCTATTTTGTTGTTTTTTTATCTTTCTTGCACAACTGTAATGTAAACAAATTATATAGGTAATGCTTATTAGGAAAGAAAAAAATTATAATTTGTAGCTAAATAAAATTCAAATCCTAAGTCATCATCAAGCATCAGTCTTAGTCTTATACTTATGGGATGCTAAAATGAAATAGAGCAAGAGTTGGTCCAATGCAGACATCCGCCGAGAGGTCAAGCTGTAATTCGACCCTATTTATGAGCAGAAGTGAGTCCAAAAGAAGAAGATTCATGAAAAATTCATGCAGCGTATATAAAGCAGAGAGGAATAAAGTGTCAATTAACAGCTGACATTTATACATTCAAGCTTGATAAACCTTCCCTTAGGCAGCACATAAAAGACAGTCTGTAGGAGTCTGCCATGCAGTCGGAGAAAACTTGTGGGTAAGGTTCATAACACACTTGTGCATAAATCTCTGCTCTGTTAGGAAAATATTTGCAAGTTATACAACATAATTATTCTTAATAGAGAAAGTATAAACTGTGTCACTCACTGCCCTTGTTAATAATGTTTTACAGTTAAATGGATATAAAAATATGTTTTATTGTTCTTGCAGTTCAACATATACATGCAGCTCACTATAAACACGGGAAGGATTCTTCACTTCATGAAGAGGGCATGATAATTCAAGGAAAAATGGGGAAATAAATTCTGCTGGATGAAAACATGTCACTGCTAGTAAAGGACAAAGTAAAGATGTTCCTTTTTACAATAAACTTTAAACAACTTGAGATTCAATGTTATCTGTGGAGTTTTTTTTTATTGTAAAGTGTCTTTTCTAAGCCAAACAGTAAGCATTTAAATTTTGATCTTTAAGAGCATCTCAAATAATTTACAATTTATACACAACACTTAAGTCCAAAATATGCCTACAGCATAGAAGTATACATAAACCTGTTTGATGTCACCTTAGTAGAATAAAGCAGCCATAAACATCAACACTTGAAGTGTGTGTGTGTGCTTTCTTTTTATTTGTTGGGGCATTTATGTGTAGGACATTGCAGCTTTCTCTGCTCTTTTGTGTGTGGGGGGTGAAATTAGAATATACAAGCTAAGCACAGTTCTGTGTAATTGAAATAAAGTGTGGGCAGCATTTTCTTTGCAGCCTGTGCAAACATAACACACACACACACACACATTCGCAGATACGGATAACTGATTACTGCAGAGGCTGATGTCGCTGTGTGAATTGTGTTCTTTGTACAGTTATTCTCTTAGGTGATAACAGCAAAGCTCTGTTATTCACTCATACATTCTCCACACCCACTGTGAACTGACAAAACACTTAGCACATTTGGTTCACAGCACCAATTCTCAGCCCATGCTTAATCACCAACACTTCTCTGCAACACCACAATTAACACAGCACATTAACAGAGAGGAGGCAAATATTAAAAAATGCATAACTTCATACAAACATCTATATCAAGGTAGCGATTAGTATGACTGTGTTTCCTCCAGATGCTGAACAGCTTGTGAATGTTTGTTTTTTTTCCACTATCCCTCTCTGTCTGCGTGTGGGGGTGGGCGTGCGAGTGTGTGCAGGTGTGTGGGGGTGCGCAGGCGTGTGCGTGTGTGTGCACATGTGTGTGTCCCCTCACCACATTTCGGTAGTCTCAGTCTTGACAGTGGCTTGCGTGCTCCTCCATCCTCGATGCAGCGCAGCTCCTGAGTGTCTGCTTCCTCTCCTAACCACAGCTTGATCCACATGTTCTCACAGGAGCAGTGTAGAGGGTTCCCTGACAAGATTCTGGATGAATACGTACAAACACATGGTGATGAACTCTGACAAAGACTGAGTACCAAAACAAAAGAGTGCAACACAGACTTAAAAGCAATCTAATGGAAACTTTCTGATCTCTGGTTTCAAGAAGCCTGAATAAAAAAAGCTAATATTTCAAGTAATGTTATATATTCATATTCATATATTTTTACAAGCTAATTAAAAGGCTTCAAATATGAGAATATGAGCATATGAGATTTTGATTTCCTACAGATAAAGTCAATAATTAATAATAAGAATAATAATGCTGTTAAAAATTAAATACCTTTGTTTTAAACAACAATTTTGATAAAACAAAATATTTTTAACTACTCTTGATCTTTATCAGGGTAATTGTGTGATATTGTAAAAACACCACCACCTCCAACTTCACCTTACGTCTAAACAAATGCAAACACAATTTGATCACCGGGCAAGCCAGGCAGACCTTGTTTTCAGCTTTATGGGTCATGACAAAAAATGTTACTGCATGAGTGCAGCATTTTTCACATGCTGTGTACATCTAACAATATGCACCATTTCTACAGAACTGACACAACTGAGTCTCAAATATCACAGCAATGACTTGATAATAATATTACTTATTCTCATGCTGCACAATACAGATTCTTCATGAACCTCGGTATGCTGAACGCTTGAATTGAAAATTGATGACATGACTTACTTTATTGAAACTGTAAATTTTAATACATGTGCGCTATTCACACTAGAAGAGCTTGTTAATCCACACACATGCATTAATGATATCACAGGACTCAATGATTCACAAAATCACCTTCATTTTCTGATGCTTGGTCCAACATTACATGTGTTTTGGAATATACCAGCATATATGTCATATTATCTTAGGTTTCTGTAGGTTAGTTTTCATAGGTGTTTGGCTAAAAGTGGAATTTTAGAATAATTTGGCAGAAATACTGTTTTGGCCATATTTTAAAAAAAATATCTGTCACTGTTCTATGGAGAAAATCACAGTTGTTTAAAATAACAAAATGTTGTTTTTCACACCTCAAGTAATTGATGGAAAATAGGATGATATTATTTTTTAAACAACACAGTTCTGAGGTCTGATCGTTGTAGAGGTCTAGAAATCAATGTTTGGTAGAAAAACTGCCAAATAAAGTGACGTTTGGCCTCCCCCCAATGGGAAGACCAGATTTAAAGAGTACTTAAAAATTGATCTGTTGAAATACCAAAATATTATGTGAAATTAAGAAAAGTCATTGTGACTGTGACTATAATGTCAACAATCAAAGCAGCAATCATGTTGGATGTATTTCTAATCAGAAATACAGTAGCTGCAATCAAAGATCACTGATATTTTGGAAGTAGATAGTTGGTGAAAGTTCAGGAAATAGAGGAAGTTAGTCACTGGTAGTGACTAACTTCCTCTCATGCTCCAGTTAGTCACTGGTAGTGACTAACTGGAGCATGAGATACATGGACCAGCACAAAGGAGTAACGGAGATAGAGTGAGTGCTGAACTTTGGGCTTTCAGAAGACAGAGGGCTGGGCAAAAGAGGGAACTCACACTGCTGCCACATTAGTTTTTGGTTCATTTTATTACTTATTCTGTATATTATTTAATAAATTAAAAAAAAGTATTCTAATGTTGAAATTTATCAGATACTACAAATGAATGGAAGTCATATACATAGAGATGCTGAGATGAACATTTTTTCCCAAAACTTTCAGATTGTAAATGATGGTTTTAAAGAATAACATAAAATAGATAAGATAATTAACTAAGTTTGGTAAAACAACAAACTTTATCTTTTAAGAATGTCAGGTTCAAGGACCTCTATTTTAGCAATTTTCTGTGGGATTTGCATTTCGATACATTCCTCTTTCTGGCTTTTACACTGATGTGTTAACTCATTATGTTACTACTGAGAGACAGAGAAAAGCTGTTTCCAGATGTTGCTATTCTTTCTGAAGACAGATATGAGATCTTTATCAATCCTGCTGATCTAATTCTCTTCCAGAAACCAATTACAATTTTCCTGCAAGTGCAAAACAGCTCATTTAAAAGGATTATGGGAAGTTCAAAGACACCGTGGGACATAATCAGACACTGTGAGGTAACTCTAAATGTTTTCTTTGGGCAAGCATGGGATGTATATTTTTCAACTCACTATATACTAGCTAAACACTCCTCCAGCAATGTTAGTTTGGAGCTAGGTGGCGCAATTACCAGCTGATATGAGTATAACTGTATTTTTTATATCTTTGCTGCCCAAATTTAAATGGTAAAATAACTGCTTTAAGATTTTTTAAGGCTGACAGCCAATGAAATCAACTTAAAACAAAACTTAAGCTAACATCAGAGTTCATCTCATGATGAAGGTGAAGGTTTCTGTTAACTCACAGATATGAGATGTTGAGGTGCTTGAATATCCTCCAGGAGAGGGATGACAGGTTGTTGTCTTTCAAATTCCTGTAAATGAAGCCAAGAATCAGTGAATGAAGTTCAATATAAACAAACGAAAAGTATTGAATCAGATTGTTTTAAAATGTTTCTACATCCAAACCAGTTAGATATTAGAAATATAGTTTTATTTATTACAATAATATATAACATGTATGCAATAATATGTAAGTCTATTTTCCCCATCACCCTTAAATTCACTGTACAACAAATCAAATATTACATTTTTATATGATAACTCTTAAATACTGTGTTACAAAATGATGAATTAGCGCATAAAAAGTACAGAACTTATCTGCACAATCTTTGTCATGTTAATAGAAAGAAAGAAAACAACAGTTTTACTTACAGATACTGTAGCCTTAAGTTGCTCTGAAATGCCAGTTTTGATACGTATGTCAGCCTGCTGTTGGTCACCGTACTGACACAAAGCAAACAAATACATCAGTATCATTAGAGTTCTTATGAACATTAAAAACCTGACACATTATTAATATTCACAGCAGGCAAAACCTTTCAGCAAATTACAGGGCACCTGCTGGGGTGTTTATAATGAGCAAAATGCATCCAAAACAAAAACAGGCTCCAAAACAAATTCACTTTTCATTAACTCTGATTTACTGACCTGTAATACAACTTTAGCGAAATCTTTTAGTAACCAAGTTATACGTTTACTCCTCTAAATGCACAATATGACGATAGGTATAATAGCTGTAAGTGGAAAGCTGATCCAGAGGCATGAAACTAGCAAAAAGAAAAATTAAAAGTTCAGCTTGTTTGCAATCAACTAATGTTTGACTGCTCTTTGAAAAATGAAATATGGCATACCATAAAAAATAACTAATGTACATGAGCCCAAAATTATTGAAAACCCTGGTAGATTTAGGTGTGATTTTGTTTTCATTCATCAAATAGGTAAGTTAGTGTATGTTAATGTGTCATTACTCAAAAGATAATATACAATGTACAGAAAATGGCAGAGAGATAAAGGGAAGGCTTGCACCAAGAGGCGCAGGACTGGGATTCAAACTGGGAAGAACTGCGTTGAGGATTATAGCCTCTGCTCATGATGCACCTGCTTTAGCACTGAGCCACAAGGTCCCAAAACTTTCTGTGAATTTAGAGTTATGCCACAGCAGGTCAAACACCACACTGAAATAATATACTTGGTACTAAGTTCTTGGTTTTTTATTCTTTTTTTAAGACCTTGTAGTTTAGAGATGGAAACTACAGTACATATACAAACAAAAACACAAGAAAAGCTTATACACTATAACATTTTAAAACTTTTATTATGATGAGGTACATATGTTTAATATGTCTCTCTGTTAAAATAAGAAGACAACACTTGAACTTAAATATTACATGCAGTTTCCCATGTAAAATAAAGTCATAAAGGACTCACAGGTTCCTGAGGTTCTTGTAGTAATGCAGGTCTTTGTCATTAATGGAGGAGAAGCTGCTCTGGTTTGCAATGTAGCTGTCAGGGGATACAAGCGTGCATAACACAAAGATAACTTGTTAGCATGGGGAAGTACAAGCAGAAACTTGTCATCAAGATGTAAATGTGTTAAACCGACATAAATGGACATGTTTTTTTTAAATATACATTTTGAAGGACTATAGTTGATCCACAGCACACAGGGGAAAATCGTTGTAGCTTCTCAGAGTGAGGAAGCAGAATGTGTTATCGTCTCTTTTCCTCAGCAGCATCTGAGCAAAACACTTGACCTGTTTGTGTTTGAGGGGCCACCAGGAGACGGTTTCCGAGCAGCTCCCATGTGTGCATGAAAAGAACGAAGCGAACATACTCTAAAAAGCAGCATACGTACTTTTCATGTATTACAGCTCTGGAATTAGATGTCTGAGAATATTTCAAGCTAAACAAAAGACTATGAGAGAAACAAGAACGCGCTATTTTACTGGGATTACAGCTACAGCAGCACTTGCTGAATGGGTCAAGTTCTCAGGGTAATTTTACATAAAAAATTGAACAAAGGTTTACTAATACTACTGAATTCCCATCAGCCCCAGCAACAAGAAATTATCTGAAACTGCTTAGCACAGAGATGCTTTTGCTGTTCTTATTTTCCTATTAGATTATGTACTGAAAGTTAAAAGGTGTGCAAAGACTATAAAGGCAACAAAATATCTAGTTTTGTAATATAATACCTGAGGCAATTCCCCAATCTATTTAATCTCCCACCTTCTCTGTTTTTGATGTCATGAAACTAACTAATGCAGTTACCAATCAGACATAACATTATGACCACTGACAGGTGAAGGGAATGACGCTGGTCATCTCTTCTTTAAAGAGAGGTGACTATTGTGTCATCAGAAGCTGGGCCAGACCTTAGAAAGAGCTCAAAGGGAAGCAGTCCAGGATCCCAATTTTGTGGGGGCCTTAAAGATTTTTATTTATTTATTTATATATTTTACAAATGTGTGTTTTACTGTAATTTATATAAAACGTATAGGCCTATATCAGATGACTTGTATTCATATTTAAGAATTTTTATGAATATGAGTAATATTCAACAATTTGAAAATGATGACGTTATAGTAATTCTTTTAGGAACAACTTACGTAATAAACCTACCATGCATCAATTCGTACTGCTAATGTACAGGACTAACTCTGGACATGGACAGCAAGACTGGCGCCAGCTCAGAGGCCCATAGCTCTCAGCTCTGATACAAAGCGATGTGCAAGAAACAGGAGGAACACGTCAAGAGTAAGTGTAAAGGTTCTCCGTGTTGGTCATAATCTTATGCCTTATCTGTGTATGTATATGACTCTCAAACTTAATTTCAAGAAGTTCTGATTCAGAAGAAAATTCAAATTAGTGTTCTAACAATAACACTACAGAGGTTTTCTGTCTGGTAAAATTTATTTAAGATGAAAAAAATAGCACAACTAACTTTACCCAGTGACTCAACACATATATATATATATATATATATATATATATATATATATATATATATATATATACAAGCATATCAACATTTTCTCTTCATAACCAACTATATTTGAGTGCAGTTGCCTGACTTGGACTAGCAGCTCATTAAATTTTGACTAAGTGCTGACATCTCGAGGCATATTAAAAAAATTAAAAATAAAAATCTGGACATCTCAGTAATTAATGCAGACAAGATAAACCATCTCCACGGATTTTGGCAAGGTCGTTTTTGGTTCAAACTCAAGCCAAGCACTTCATGATTGCTTCTCATGCTCATTTAAACAGCCTCCAAGGCCGGTGATAAGGATTGTTTCTTTCTAACCAAGCATATCAACAAGGCCATTTTAACCTGTGCCAAAAAAGAGCTTATCTTCAAGTTTTCTTATCTAAAATGTATAAATTTACGAAGTTATGACGCAGGGATGCTTCAAATCCTGAAGTGGACAAAAAAAAAATACAGTCATCAAAAAAGAGCAAAATATTCAGTCTGGGTAGAAAATTGTTGCCTAAGCAAATCCCCCCTTCAGCATCGATTCTCTCATCTCAGCTCATCCAAATACTCATATTAGCCATCTTGGGAAGTGTCTGTGATAATATTTGGACTGTGGTGTCTGATGAGAGCGCAGCCAACTACACACAAGCAAACACAGATTTGTTTTTGACAGACTTTTCTACATTGATCGCGCCGTGGTTGCAATGGGTGTTCTATGCAATGCAGGTTAGGCTGCACACTAATCGTGCAGACTGAAAGGGTTGCTTGCTTCCTCACATACCTGGACTATTTCAAAGAGTCATGAATTAAGGCTCGTTGAATGAAATGATTTTTACAATCCGCCTTCTATTCGGGCTCCTTCGTTGCTGTGCGAATGATCAGCAACAGATGATGTTTGGAGGACTCTTTCTTTATTTGATGGAAGCGCAGCCGCGATTAAGTGCTCTTTTAAAAGAAATAGGTTAGGCCAAATGGAGATGCGGTTCTGACAGCTTCCACACTCACATGTCGGTGATGTTCTCCATCTCCGCCTCGCTCTGCAGTACGGGGAACGCGCTGATCCCTCGCTCCGGGTCCACGCAGGAGATCCTGGTGCTGCTGCAGGAGCAAGTCGAGGGGCATGCCTCCGCGGACATCCACGGGTCCCCCGAGCCCACCGTCACCCCGACCGCCACGACCCACCACCAGAAGCACTGCCACGAGCCCGAGGTTCCCCACGCCGAGGGGAGAGCCCAGATCCCTGGTCCCGAAGCGCACATCTCGGGTGTCCCAACTCTCAGCTACAAGGCTCGCCGAAAAGCCCCACGGCCCGGCCCGGGTTGGCTGGGATCAGCCCCGGTTCGGCCAGTCAAGGAGAAGAGAGGGGAAGAAAGGTGCGGGGTAACAAGCAGAATCCGATGCTAAGGTGGCAAGAAGCTGTGAAGAGACGCTAGAAAACCATCAGAGGTCTCCGAGATGACAGACGAGACGCAGAAAAAGGTGTGAAAAGGATTAGAAGAGCTGCGTTGTCCTCCAGAATCCTCCGTCAGACAGCCAGTCAGTCAAAGTCTCTCTGCCACAGGGGCGCTGTGTGCCAAGTAGAATCGCTCTCTCTCCCCCTCTCTGTCTGCCTCTCTCTTTCTCTCAGATGTCACTGACCGGAGCGTCCTCGGCACAATGTTCTCTGTGTGTGGATAATTGTCTGCTGCTGCTGCTGCTGCTGCTGCTTTCTGCTTGGTGCTCGGATAAAATGCGCGGCGCGCAGAGATAAAGGTTGCGATGAGGACAGATGAAGGAGGAGAAAGGGGGGAGAAGGGAAAGGATGCGTACCCGCATCAAAGCAGATCATGTACAAAGTGAGGCACCATTGATCTCTTTTTAAAAAGGAGATGTTCTTGATCTGCTCTCAGGAAGGTCTGGGGACAGAGCTGGAACATTTCATTGCTGAATACAGCTGTTTTGACTTGAGGTTCTTCTCTACTGTTTGGTTGTACTGGACCAATATTATTTGGGGACCAAAGCCAAATTTAATTTGACATCTAGTATAGATTCATTAACTTACAAAGTACCACAAATCCTAATTGTCCAACTTTGATTGCTTGCATGTTGCGCAATTACCATCCTCATTCATGGTTTACTTGCAACCCAACATATACAGTATATTGAACATATTATGAAACGTGTCACTTGACTATCATGCTTTTCACATTAGTTATTAGATAAATATTAGAGTTAGCCCCTATGAAGTGGACATGGAGGTGGTCTCAATTTTCAAGAAAGAGGACATGATCATTTTATCAAGGGATCCCAATTGTCCATCAACCTTGGAAAGAGAAAACAGTTTTCACTGAGTTTAGGAAAAGAATAATAAACATCACACAATATGAATAAATTACAAATGCAAATGTGAAACAGTCCGATTGTTCCAGAGCTGATGAGCGTATAAAACTATGGTTCTTCCACTTGTTTAGTTATGGTGTTGGGAGCAGTGGGTAAACAGGTTTCTCATGACCTGATGGGTCAATATGCGCCATATCAGCAACTCCGAAATGTATCTAGGCCCAATACCAGCAAAATATTTTAACATAATATTATTTTATTCACTGGGGATCAGTGCAGGTATTTAAAGGTTGGTGTAGTACAATCCCTCTTTCTTGCTCAGAACAGTTTTATGTCGCTGAAGGTAGTTCTATCCAGGAGTTTTGACTATCTGGGCATCATTCTGGTAGTTGTATGCCCAAAGTAAGACCTGTGTCCACATTCTCAGCACAAGTCCCAGTCCTTTCTTGTCACTAAAATTGTTTATTGTTATCATAGACCAGAGCTCAAGGCATGGTCATTGAGAGACTTGTGTCTGCTTTGGAGCTTAGCTCAGTTTTTTGCAGATGATGGGGTTCTATTTTCGTCTTCAAACCATGACCTTCAGAGTGTATTTATGTAGTTTGTAGATGAGCATGAAGCAGCCCTTTAAGTCTGAAGCCATGGATCTCAACCAGGAACAGGTGAATTGTTTCCTCCTGCTTTGAGGTCAGATTTTGGCTCAGGGTGGGGGTCCTTGTTAACAAATGATGGAACAGGACATTGATAGTTGGATTCAAGCCTCATCTGTATAAAGGTGGGCCCTGCTTCAGTTGATTGTGATGTAAGAGGTGAGTCAAAAAGTAAAGGTCTCGTCTTTCTGGGTGACATGAGACAATGGTGTATCAATCTAAATATCAATACTATCAATATTGATATTGGTACCAGATTGATGCAAACATGATGAGATTGATGCTTTTGTTTGCAGTTTCTCTTCTAAATGTTCAGCAAATTACTCATGCCAGTGCATATGCAGGAATTAAAATCAAAATCAAGAGCTCACATCTTCAGTTTGAGAGCAGGATTTCATACTTTTGTTATGTATGCATTCAAAACGTTTGCTTTCTTTCAAACACAATCTGTTCACTTTCCCCATAAGCGCAGCTTCACTCCAGCACTGTCTGCGCAAACAGTACTCCTCTATCTTGGCTCACAGTGTAATCTGTGATCAGAGTTGCAATTTTAGCATACCGATTAAACTATTAGTATCTATTCAGGCAGCTGCAAAAAATCTTACTGAAATCAAAAATATATATTTATGTAAAGCTTTATACCTCAAACCTGAAATAGTTCACACACTTTTGCTTTCAATTGTGTGAAGTAGAAGGTAAAATGGGAAATATTTTATTTCAATACTGCTACATTGTGTTATATTGCAGTAAGTTCATAAAATCACCTTTGACCTGCATTTTATCATAATGATAATCAACTAAGTGAAGTCATATCAATAGCAAAATTTCTTGCATCGCACACCCCTAATGGATTATGAAATAGTGAGATCCTGGATACAATGACCGGGAATGAGCCTCCTCTTCAGTGTGGATGGACTCACTGTTAAAGACAAGGTGAGGACCTCTGGGAAAGCTCAGCATAAAGAGACTGCTCCTCTGCATCAAAAAGAACCAGTGCGGCTGGTTCAGGCATAAAACCATGATGTCTCCTGAACTCCTCCTTTTAGGAGAACCAAAGGCAGAACCACATTTAGTTTGAGGTGATTATATATCCCATCCAGCCAGGACACATCTTAGGATGGCTTAGATTTGGTAGGAGAGTGTCTGTAGAAAAAGGGATGTCAGTGTTTCCCTACCTGGACCTGTTACTCCAGCAACCAGATCTCAGATAAGCTTGACGATAGACGGTTGGACGCACAGACAGATGGATGGCAGTAAATAAATAATAGTAATTAATGGCTTTTTCACTTTGTCTGGACTACAGTATAACATTATTATGCAAGCTCAGTGAAATCAAAAAGAAGGGGTCAAGTTAAACTGGCTTTGCTTACCAGGACCAGAGCAAAAACATCAGTTATATATGAATACTTTGCAGAAAGCAATGTGCTTGAAATTCTATAGAACCACATAAATACAACTGTAGAAACTTGTAATAAAATTGTCACTGTTAAGATTGTAATAATATCCAAATTTCAGCAGAATTAAAATATCATTTGGGTTCTATTTTAAATAATTTGTAATTTTTATAATGTTTTATTCAGAAAATTATCAATATTTTGTTTGAGAAGCCAAACGCTCTTTGGGCTTCCCTGCAGGACAGGAAGCCCAGAGCAGCAAGTTTGTTTTTGTGAGCCTTAAGCTGGCTCTGGCTAGCCTTACACTAAAGACAGAGATGGATAAAATCTGCCTTGAAGACTTTGCTTCATTCTGCTGCCTTGAGATCATTGCATAAATGAGATTTAAGAGCTTGTCAATTTAGACGCTATAATTGTCATAATCGTTCTCATCAACGCTGTGGTTGTCATTATTATCATTTGGTTGTCATGCTGGGCCTCTCTAAACCTGCATACGGTTAATTAGTTCAAATCAAAGCTGTCCAAATTAGGCTCTTTGTTCCACGCAAGTGCAATTGTTCAAATCATGATGAGGGAATATTTAAAAATATAATGGAAGATAATGTACATGCAAATCTCTGGTTAAGCAACATGTTCAGACTCTTAAATAAGCTGACAGAAGCTTAAACATCCAGGTGAGATTTGAATGAGGTTCCTACAATAGACAAGAGAGAACAAGAGAGAAAGAAACCAAAGGACTAATTTCCAGTCATCAAGTTTTTAGCTACAACTACAAGACCAAGCATCACATTTTAATGTCATTAGGTCATATTTCACAATCATGTGAACTTTATGTGGCTTACAGCTTTACTGGACTTGAATCAATATGTCATCTGAGGGTGGAGGCTGGATGCCAGTCACTCTGCAACGATACATCTCTTTCAGCTGGCTGTATTTCTAATAAGAGTGGATCTGTCTCTTACACGGCCGAGCCACCGAAGGACAAAGCCACTTTTCTTCAATCTGTTACCTTGCAGCTGAGTGACAGAGGATGACAGCACATATGGCTGTGAGCAGCAGCAGCCTTAGCAGCAGCCAGCCCAGCATACCGCAGCATGTGAGGAGCCCTCTCCAGTGTCCTGCCTCTCCCCGTGCAGCTCAAACATGACGTTTGCGCTGACGCACAGGCAGTGCTGCTGAATAGGCTAGCGTAATTATGGAGCTCTGTCTGTGTCTTAACCAATCTGGATCCCTGCCTCAGAAACTGAGTGTACACGTTTCACACAGACAGAACATGGTGGGTGGATCAATTAAGTCACTGTAACACAAACATAATATTCCATTTGCTCTCTGTTCCTTCTGAAATCTAACATAGGCCTGAGTTAAAAGTCTCTGACATTTAAGCAAGTGATAACCCGTTTCAGGGCATGTTGACACAGAAAACATCAATTCAACATCAATTTCTGGGTCACGATATCTCATATGAGGTTCAAAATCATGCAGGTTGTTTAATCCTCTTACCTCCAAGGTTTTTCAGAATGCAATCTACAAACAAAAATATACATGTCAAAAGTTAAAACTGTGGAAATGACACAAAATTCCTTATGATCAAAAAATAAAAATTTTCACAAATTATATTAAAAACATTGCATGAAAATTTGTTTTTTATTTAAAATTCTGTCTTTATCTGATAAAATACACAGCCAGATACATGGATATCTGGCTGTGTATTTTACTAGGGAATGGATTTTTTCTGTAGCCATAAAAACTAAAGCTACATCACAGCTATAATCTAATAACCCTATCTCACTAATGGGATCTTTTTACACCACTGCATCATTATGACTTATAGCACTGATGTGAGTTTTTTTTTTTAAACCCGCTCTCATTTGCTTATTCATTTTATTTGGGTCTGATGTCAGAATTACCTGCTTCTGTTGCATCACAATTTCATGTCAGTTCATCAAAATCTCCTCTTGCTATAAACAGTGAAAAAAAAAAAAATCAAATCACACTCAGTAGTTCACAAATGTTGGCCTGTCTTGCAATGAGTTCACTTGCTTCATTAAAGTCATCTACTTTGTATTTGCTATTGCAACATATTTTGGTAACATCACAGTTACCTGTCTAGCTTTATTCAGGACACAATAGTTAAATTTTGCAGGAAAATAATCTGCTCGAATATAACATGCCGTTTTAAGTTTTTTTGTGGTACTATTTGCAGTAATCAAGCAGGAAAGAGGACAGGGATGGGGGACATACAGTAAAGGTCCCAAGGTCAGGAATCAAACCCCAGACAACTCCATCAGAGCTAACAGCCTCAATTGAAGGGGCGTCACCTCTTCCTCTACACCATACACTGCAGCTGCCCCATAAAATAGCTTATGATGCCATGTTTTGCATCACATCACAACTTGCTGCATTTTTGCATCTGTCACAGTACTCTGTTTCAAATGCCTTTAAATCACCTCCATTCTTACAACACTTGTACCTCCTTTTGCCTGATAGTCACAGAGGTTGTCATACCTGTCATCACCGCCATGTAACTGTATTACATGCAGGTCTTTCTGTACCACATCATGGTCAGTTTTTATTTCTGAAGATAATTTACTTGGCTTATTTCCCTCAAAATCATTTGTTTCCTGACAATCAGTTCTGATGTTGAAGTGAATCATTAGTCCTGCTACACTACAATCACCTCTACTTTTGGATGACATTCACATTTCATTTGGTGAAATCCCTTGTCTTGATATATTGTAATTAACTTTGCTGATAGATATTGATCATCTTTCTTGCTGCATGATGATGTATTTCATTATTACATCAGTTGTTATATATTGCTGCAGCAAATAAACTGTGTTTTCACTTCAGAGTCAGACATAGTTGTTTTTCAATGACTGGTTATGCTACTTTAAAATCACTTGCTGTTCAAATATTTTTCTCTGATATAAGTATTTTATTTCATCGTACTTAATTATGCTGTTGCACTGCAATCTTTCTAAAGTCACAGTTATTTGTTTTGTTCCTTTTTATTTACATCTACATGTGATACAGATAGGATAGATTTTATCAAATGTAACTTTTGTAGCTATGTTAATGAACGTTGTTCAAACACAAACAAGCTCATTGTTATAAGCTTTCCTTACAAAGTACATTGACTACTAAATGCTTTGGCTCTCTCTCTTCTCTCAGCTTAGATATGTACAAAGAAAAATAAACTGATCAAAAGCTTTAAAAGTTATAAAATTAATAACAGATGAATTAAAACAATAATATATTGTAGCATATGTTAATTTGCTGTAGCTGACTTTATTACAGTTTTCTGCAGTAGAATAACATGTCCAGTTTCATTAGTGTACTGCTTTGCAGTTGGTTAATTGTTTTTTTCTCAACATATGAAATACAGAAATCCCATGTTTCTCGCAGCTTTTTTTGATATAAAACAAAAAGGGTTAAAAAAAAAACTAAACAAAAAGAAAGAAAGACAAAAGTGTGCAAAAAACATTGCCATTTATTTTCAATACTATTCTGTCCTCCCTGAGAGGATTTTTAATCAATGATCTATGGACAAACAAACCTGAGTCTGTCTGAGCTATTTTCCTGCAACAACCTCGTTTCCTTGAACTTTTGGGCTTTGGCTTGAGTAATGGTTTTATCATGTGGACAAGCTGCAGGAAAGAGCAGCTTCATGATAGAATTAATCTTTTTCTGCAATCTCACCCCAAATGTATGAACAATAGTACTGAAATTATTTAACCATATGCAAAGGATAGCATGAGACATACAGGTGAGAAAACAAACAAAATGTTTAAATTATGTTAGATTGTGTGTAACAGACAGGTTACTATTGCATCTGAACTGGAAACTATATGTACTATCTTTCTAATAACAGAGCAGATTCAAATAACTGCTTCCTCATCCATCATCCAGACTGCCATGTAGACTAGAGTGAACCTGTTGTGATCATCATGATGTTACTGTGATGACAAATTATACACCACTGCCCTCTACTGGGCTCCCAAAATACCATAAATCTTGACCTGAATGCAAAAACAGTGTGGCAAACTGAAAGCTAAAAATGATACCCGAAACACACCAATCCCACCAAAAAACATGGTGATTATGACACGTATCATTTTTATTCTACATCATAATTAGTGTATGCACCTCAATTCTTGCCAATTACATACAATTTAAGCAAAACACAAGATATTTTAAGTTAAGTTACAAAAGTTAACCTTGTTTGAATATCTTTGCCAGACTTTGAACATTGAGACATAAAACAAAAACATGTCTGCAAATATTAAACATTCCACGTGTTTTATAACAGAAAGAAATAAAGCAGATGAGAAAGAAACTATGTTTTTTTGTTGTTTTTTTTTTTCTTAGATTGAGAAAATATCCGTAAAAAATTACAGAAGGGAAAGAACAGTAACATAAATAAGAAACTCCGGAAGGGACAGAAAGGAGAAAAAAACAGCAACAGCAGTGAAAATAAGTCAGGTCTCCATATAAGGTCTCTCAGCAAGTGTTGGAACATTAACGGAAGGAGAGACCATGGAGCGATATGTGACAGAAAGCCATGGAACAGATAATGTTGCACTCCAATTAGAGGTAAGCAAAAATTTTTATACTGTGTGTCCTAGTGTTTTGTCCAAAAATCATTCAAATCTACAGTATCTCCATGCTTCAGAAAATTTTGTTTTTATTGGTTTATGATTCTTTAAAGTTTGACTCTTCAAGACATCCTCCACAAAATATAAATACTGATATGAATATGTCTTTAGTAGTTCCTAAAATGTTATTTGTGGTGTTTTAGTGTGGTTTCAGTACAATTCTCAAGTTGCTTCAGATTCAAGCACTCACAGTGCAAACACTGTGAGTGGGGGAAAAAACGGTCTTCATGTGCAATGAATTATTTTCAGTGTTTATCTGTCTGTGTGATAAAAACAGGATCAGATAAACCTTGATGTTGAATGTGCCTTCAAAGAGACAAACAATTCACATAAGATGACAGACCACCAGAGGAAATAGTTTGTGATTTGTCTTTTGTTGATATTTGCCAAACATGCAATATCTCTTCATGTCTTATAAATGGCCAGCCTCTCTGTTGTTCCTTCAAGATAACATTTATGTCCCCTTTTCCTTGTCTCCCTTGTCATCTGTCTTGTTTTTGTGAGTCCAGCTTGCTAGAAAGGAAGCTGGAGGCATTCTGGGCCTGTTTGGCAGAGTACAGAGACCAGATGCTACTGACTGTGACAATGGCTTTGGGAGCATTATATTCGTTAACATCAGTTAAAGTGCAACTAAGGTCTTTTATCAATAGGACTTTTATTTCTGGATTTTAAATACCAAAAGATTTTACACATGCCTGAGTACCACAGTGCCTATCTACTGAATATGCAGCCGGAAAGTTTGCAGATTTTTTTATTTAATATCAGGATTTTATATACAAAATATGCACATCTGATTTTGCGTTATGTAGTTATTTCTCAATTTCTGCACCTATATTGGATCTGTTTGCAACACCACGTTGAAAAATCTTTATTCAAAAAAGAAATTAATCAAATAAAACTCAAAGGGTATCCCTTTCGCGAGAGATTTATTTAGTTTCTCATGAATTTATAGCTGTGATAAAAACAAAGTTTTTAAACTTGAATGTTTTAGTATAAAACTGATCTGTCATTCGTCAATTAAACACACTAAAGGTGTGTTTACACAAAGGCTGCATGAGGATAACTTGATACATGCACTTTCTGGGCTTTAAGACTTTCAAATGATCATCAGCAGATGTGGCCACTTCTATAAGTGTAGGACTCTACTTCTCTGGAGAATCTAGCTGTTTGTTAGCACAATGCTAAGCTGGAAAGGCTTCAGTAATGATCATAAAGAAGCCTAAAAGTGATGTAAGTGTTATATCATTCCTCTGGTGCTAGCTTTCTGCTGCCATCTGTAGTGTTAGCGAGTCATTTTGGACCCGTGTATTAAATCAGCCATAAAATACCCTAAAAACAATCTTTTATCATCCAATGTTTTCTTAACTCTTGTTTAGCTGGTTGGGCTCCCTCATCCATAAAAAGATTGGTTTTAATATTTTTTTGTGGCCCCCTGGGCCTTTGTTTTAACAGCGTACCCCTCGCTTTCAATGTCTAAAAAGTTGTCAAATGAACCTTAAGAGAAGAAGGCAACAAAATAATCAGTTTTTCTGTTATCTGAGTGTAACTGAGAGATATTAAAACACATTTCTTAAATGTTCAACAAAAAAAAGATTTTAATTTTAATATTATCAAATATAGTAACATCTATGGTGTTTCGGGCCTTTTTTGATCCGTATATATTTACTTCAAGAAAAGGGCAAAAACAAGTCTTTTTTTCCACACAATAGAACTTTAATACAATATTTAACAATATGAAAAACAGAACAGTCATAAATAATAAAAAATTACAATAAAGCAAAGATTTGCAAGGTCAAATAAACAACAACCAATCGAGAAAATCACATCAAAAGAAATCAAGTACTTGTTCTATAAATACTCTGTGCAAAGAACATGCCTGTGTCTGTCTGTCTGTCTGTCTGTCTGTCTGTCTGTCTGTCTGTATGTATGTATGTATGTATGTATGTATGTATGTATGTATGTATGTATGTATTGTTAAAAAAGAGGATAATTTAATGTTAACTTTGGACAAAACGTTTGGCTCTTTCCTCCTTAATCTTCCGGGATCCTCAGCGAGTGGCGGCGGCGTGCTAAGGCGAAAACAACAACAAAGCACGTTGACGTCACAGATCACAGAGTTTAATCTCATACAAGGCAATCAACAACAAAGCTGCAGAGGAACAGAGATATGCATTTTTCTCATAAAAATAAAGACAGACAAGGGGAAGACAGACAAACACAAAACAAAGACAAACAAAAAGCAAAGACGCGTCTTTGGAGAGAGCCGATGCAAAAAGGCAAAATGGTGGCCGCTCTCTGCATTTTCTCTCCTGACACGAAATCTTATACTAAAGAGGTGTTTCTCTATTTAATTTATGCACTCAAGGCGTTCCTCCTGTTGACCAACTGGAAACTCCCTTAAGCACTCAGAGAAACTTGGAACTCCCCCTTTTCTACGCAAAGATCAAAAGGCCATCTGTCTTCGAGCGAGACAAAGAAGCAAACCGCTGCGCTCTGACCCCCGTGGCTCCCACGGTCATTCTGAGTACAGAACGATCCTGAGATAAGACCTCACAGATACCTGTGAAATCTAAAGTCTCTGTCTCCCAAGGAAAATGCTAATTTTATGGCCTCCTATGGCCCGGCCTCACAGCAGGGAGACTCCATTGAGTGATCTGCATTTTGGCCCCTGTTTGTCTGAATGCCTGCTCAATCCCAAATGCTCAACAGAAAACTGTTCCAAATAAGAGTGCTGAATATACCTTTTACACATGTCGTAAGATTAACTGTATTAAGCACTAAAAATAATATTTTTTCCTTAACAGTATCTATGTATGTATGTATGTATGTATGTATGTATGTATGTATGTATGTATGTATGTATGTATGTATGTATGTATGTATGTATGTATGTATCAAACCAGAAAAGTAATATAAATAAATCATTTTTATTTTTTATTTTGGTACTCATTCTCCACCTGCATCACATGTCAGCTTATTGTTTTATCTATTCTAATACCAATATTGTGCACTTTTTTTTCTCTAATCCTGATTAAGTTTTGTTTTGATTTCTCTACCAGTAATGGTCAGTGATAGGTTTATTTTAGGTCCTAACCTGCAAAGAATCAACCAGAGACACAAATTACTTTTCTGCAGAAGAGGAGAGCTGAGCCCGACGCGGATAGCCACCGTCAAACACCGTCTGGGATCAACTCTACCAGCTCTTTGTCTGCACTTCTCTTTTAATAGAAAAAACAAGGAAGGAGGTTGGGCTTTTTCACATAGTTACACAAAGAATTTGACCAATGACCTTTACTACAGGATGTTCTGGAACCTTCTGTGGACATGCCCTTACAATGGCACGAGGCTGACCACAACCAATCAGCCCCACAGAAAGCTGACAACACAGGAATGTGCAAACGTCTCTAGCCTCCTGGCAAACATACTAAAAATAGTTAATAAAGTACTACAAAAGAGAGAAGTCAAGTAAACAACAAACAGAATAATAATATGAAAACATAACCTTTCAAATAAACTCACAAGTAAATGAACTTAGATAATTTTTCTAACAGTCAGAATATTAATTTTATAACTTTAATGTTTTTTTTAAACAACTTAAATGCTTTTAGCACTATTAATAGTGATGACAGGATCATTTTAACACATGCAGCCTTGAGAGTCCTGATAAACAGTATAAGTAAATAGTAATTACTCCAGCTTTATATCTAATCTAAATCATAACATTAAACTATTAAGAAAGTATAGTTTCTTAATAGAAATTTAAACCTCCAATTTGTTGCAATGATTGCAAAACAAGGCAAATTAAAAGTTTAGTGAAAACTGTCCTGTCCTTATAAGATCAGGTATTAAAGTAGATATGATGAAAAAATGTGTAAGAGAGTTTTAAATGTAATGAGGATAGAAAGCATTGAAAGCAATATACACACGTTTAGTACGGTCTGTATTTGATTATGGCAGCATAGCTTTTGGATCAGCATCATCAAACATTACTCAAAAAATTAGATAATATTCAGTATCAAGCCTTGAGGTTACATACAGGTGCCATCAGAACAACTCCAACGTGACCTTTAGTAGAGATGGAGAGATGTCACTTCATCTCAGAAGATTACAGTTCATTTCAACTTACTGGTCTCATTTAAAGGGTCACAATGGAAATCATTCATGTCAAGAAATTTTAAAACCTACATGGGAAAAAGAAATTAAATTCTTTTAGGTTGGGCTATAGAAAACATTATAAAAGACGCTGACTTAACATAAATATCAATCAAGCAGTTCCTCTATAACCAGTTAATTCTTCTCTATTTCCTAATAGTATTGTTGATTTTACTTTGTTGGAGGAAAGGGAAAAAAAAAAGAAAACCTTTCAGATCCATATTCACTGCAATCATATTTAGATAAGAAGTACTATGTATATGTCCAGGTTTATACAGATGCTTCAAAAAACTCAAATGGCAATAATGGGGTGTCATTCATTGTTCCAGAATTCAGTTTTAAAACTGAATTACTGATGGAGTTTCAGTTTACACAGGACAGATGATGGGAATCATTCTAGCTCTAGATTGGATTGAGGAAGTTCATCCACTAAGAAGTGTGATATGTTCTGATTCGTTCATCATTATATTTATTGAAAAATAATTCTGTTAGCAGACTAGACCTTTTGTTACAGATTCAATTATTAATTTATAGAATTCAGCCAATGGGGTTGTTAGATATTTTTACATGGATGCCATCACATGTAGGAATAAAAGGAAATGAGTTGGTAGACAAATATGCAAGACAAGCAAAAAAAAAGAAGTTATATTTATACATTGGTATCATTCAGTAAAGGACAAATAAAATCAGTTATTACACAGAAGATTAAGGAAAGATGGCAAAAACAGTGGGAAGAAGAAGAAAGGTTGGTGAAATGAGGAGAACACGGTGAATTAGAAAGGCGGAAAAATTATACATCAATACGTTACTTGCCAACCGCCATAAAAAATGCGCGTAAATCGTAATTTTACGCTTAAAGCGTGTAAAATGACGCTCAGATGCGTCATTTTACGCGCCTGGGTGACGTCAGCTCCTGCGCCGCTATGTTTTGGAAAGCCGGTGGAGCTTCAGCTACTTCGTTATGACCGGTTTTATCCAGGTTTTTAGAACATTTCGGTTAAAAAGAGAAATGTGAAAATGCCAAAGTCTGCGAAAAAGCCCTGCACTACGCAGACCTCCATCAGCAGGTACTTTGGAGGACTGAGCAGCAGCAGCAGACCTCAGTCTGGGATTAAACCAAATCCGGCAGAGCATCGGCTCTCAAGAGGGAAGGTAAGACCTGCTACTTAAGTCATTGGATATCCGACATGTCATCTGTGGTTTGTTTAATGCAACTCTCCCAGAGTTCAGTTTCTCGGAAAGTATAATGTCACATGAAGAATGATTTAGACCACAGTTTTCATGGGCATTTTGTGACCTCTGCTCTATCAGCACTCAGTCATTGGAATCCTCCACTATTACGGTTTGAAAAAAGTCACAGCTAAAGGAATGATATATTGAATGTTCCAGTTATATTCCAGTGTCCAGTTATATTGAAAGTTGAGAGGAAGGAAGAAGTGTGGTAGGAAAAGATGCAAGTGCAACAGGGATAGTTGAACCCTTTATTGGAGGACTTTGAATCACAGTCCACAGGAGACCTTGATGTCTGAATATTGTACTTTATTCAGACATAAAGGTAACATCTGCAGAGCAGCCATTTGCAAGAATTTAAAAAAATATTTCATGTTTCCTTCTGCTGACAAACTTTATGGAGTTGCTGATTTAATTTTCCAACAAAACTTGGCATTTGTCCACAATGCTAAGGGAAAACTACCTGCTGGTGTTGCTCTTCTTTTATTGATCAGCAAACTGTCCTGACCTGTATCCAAGCAGGATATGATAGACACCAGACCCAACAGCGCTGATGAGCTGAAGGAAACCTGGATTAATTAATTAATGGATAGATTAATTCATCAAAACCTCAGCAAAGCAACAGGCTGCTTGCCTCCATTCTCTGATTCACAAATTCATGCAGAAAGGGTCCCAGCCAAGTACTGAAGGCTCATACTTTACAGTACAAGAACATACAGTACATTTCCATATATTTCTGCAGTTTTTTTATTGGTTTTAGGTAAAGTTATACTATTGTGATAAACCACATTTATGGCTTTCATAAGCACCAAGCTACAATCATCAAAATAAAAAACAAAAAACGATCGCTTTAAATATTTTACTCTGTGTGTCTACAAATCAAAATTTTTTAGTTTCTTGAATTAAATATTGAAGTTAATTAACTTTTAGTTACACACTAATTTATTGCACCTGTGATTATTTGGCTTCTGTACCTTAGTTGAAACTTTCCTCTGGTGATGAAGATGGGTTGCCATCAAAACGAACCAAACTGGCTGTGAAGGACCAACAGGTGGAAGACGTGCCGTGTGAGCCCAGACCTTCTCAGAGTGTTAAAGGTGAACACAAGCTTATCATCTAATTTCATTTCTTTTAAAAGTATTTTTTTACTGTTTGAAAACAGAATATTCTTGGTTTTTTTCTTCTCCCTAGAGGCAAAGCCAACATTGAGCCGAGGAGGAGGAGGAGGTCTCTGCTCCTCTACTTTGGAGAAGCTGAAAGGTTTCTCCTGCATGGCTGATCCGTTTCTAAGGGCCATCCAGGATGAAACAAAGATGGATGACCGCAGCGGCAAAAGCTCTAATACGAGGAGTTCTGTTTCGTCTTGTTTTACCGATTCTCATCAGCAAATCAGCAACATACTGCCTGGGATAGTGAAGGAGCGGGATTATGAAACACAGGATCGTAAAGAAGAGGATCCAGAGCTGGCTGCCACTAATCAGGTATGTTAAACAAATTCTTCTCTATGTGAAAAAGACATGAGAACATATTTAAACATATTTAAACATCATAGGTTGGTAGTTTAAGCCCTGAAGATAATATTTAGCTGCTTTCTGTAAATGTTCTGACTAGGGCTGCTCAATATATCACAAATATAACGTCATCATCATCAAAATATCAGTGTGCACAATATTCATATGACAGAGGACTATTTGGAGTGCGGTAATGGTTGGCTAATATATTTTACAAGTTCTGGAAGAGCCAGTTGGACATGCAGCAAAAGTTCAGACCTCTAACTCTTTCAGATGGGGTCAAGTAAAGCCAGGCTTGCGTCATCAAGCAAACAGTGATTGTTAAGTTTATTCTTCACATAACTCTGAAAAGATCACAAGGACATAAAGACTTGTCTTTAGCAAAAGGAGAGAAGCTTGTCAGACTTGGCTGTTTAGGCTAACTCCAACGAGAGCTTGCAAACCTTCAATATTTATTCTCTTCAAAGCATAGGCGTTCAACAGCACAGGCAAGTACAGGAAATGCATTCCATATATGGCAACTGCAAATACAGGCGTTTTACACAGGATGTCACAGTTCGCCTATATTTGTAAATGGCTGCGAAAGCGTCTGCATATTGTCTGGAAACTACTTTAACAGGAAAACACTTTTTGCAGACAGAAAAACACAGCAGATATAACAGTAAAAAGTGGTAAACAGTATCAACATTTCCATCAATGACATTACTCCAACTCTCTCTGATGCAGTGAGAATCCACTCAACAAGCTGAATATGTTACTCATAAGCATATTCTTTACTTTTGGATTAAACCTGACTCTAAATATTGCATAGCAAACAGTGCTTTGTTGTACAAAGATTGGGCACATTACTATAGTCATGATGATTAAATACTTTTTGTCACTTTGATCAACTTTGTTTTCTCTGTGCTTTTTTGATCTGAGGAGATAAATTTTAGAATAATTTGCCACATCCGTTGATAAACTTTGCAAATATTGCTCAGAAGGTACAAATGTTTCTTATTTCACTTCCTGTTTTTGGTTTAGTTTGTCCTTATTCCCTTTACCTGCTGTTTATTTTTCTTGTCATGTATTCTGTCTTGGCATTTCAGTCATACCATATCAAGAAGCTGGTTCCCAACATGTGTCGGAGCAGATTTGCTCCAAAAAAGGATATCTGAAGTTTGTGTCATAATTGCATGATTGACTTTATTAAATCAAGATTGCATCTTTGTGTTTTTATGTTATTCATTTATTGGGATATTCCTCAGTGACTGGAACCTGGAACAGCAGTTTGAGGGAATCAGTGAATCATTTACCTTTTTTGCCACTGAAATTTTACAGCTAATCTTTTTTAATGCATCACTGTTCACAGAGCTTAACCTCAACCTTGAGCACTGCTAATAAACTAAAAATAACCACATTTGAGCATATTTTCTTCCCCTGCAGGGATTTTGCTTGTCTAAGATCACAAAGTCAGGAGGAAGGGAGGGAGGCAAGGTTGCAGAGTCGCCATCGGATTCCAGCGCCCCCTGCAGACGCTCCAGAAGCACATACACCCCCCTGGAGCAGCAGGTCCTGGAGCTGAAACAGCAACAAAAGGATGTGCTGTTGGCAGTGGAATGTGGCTACAAATACAGGTTCTTTGGAGAAGATGCAGAGGTAAAAACCCGAACTTGCTTAAATAATCAGATGTAATCAAAACTCCAGTTTATCTGCTACTTTGCAAAAGAAAGAATTCTTATTGAAACTACACACTCCTCATTTCCTAGTACTGGGGGAGGAGAGAAAACATCTTTGCTCCAGATTTAGACCAAATAATAATTTAGAAACTTTTGCATTTGAACAGATTGCTGCAAAAGAGCTGAACATAACTTGTCACCTGGATCATAACTTCATGACGTGCAGCATCCCGACTCATCGCCTGTTTGTTCACGTCAGGCGCCTGGTGTCTCATGGACACAAGGTACCAGATGATTGTTAGATTCTGCTTCTCCTCTCCCTTCCACTCTGTTAGCAGAGACAGATATTGTCTTGTCACTTCTGTCTGTCATTTTTAGGTTGGTGTTGTGAAACAGACAGAAACATCTGCGCTGAAGGCATCAGGGACCAACAGAAACGCTCTGTTCAGCCGTCAGCTCAGTGCGTTGTACACCAAGTCCACTCTGGTGGGAGAGGGTATCCTTTCGGACATTTTCTGTCCTTACATGCCCCTAAAATAGCTTTTTCATCCTTTGATGTCCTTGACGAGGTATTATTTCCAGACGTAAACCCGGTCTGCAGAGTGGCAGACGTGGAGGAGGGGGGCTGTGCTGACGTGGTGTCGGACCCTCCTGACAGCTTCCTGCTGTGCATCAGTGAGAACTGGGACAAAGTGAAGAAGCAGCTCTCCGTGGGGGTGGTGGTGAGTCTGATAAACATAAACTACAGCTGAAACCAAGCAGCGTCGTATTCAGGTCAACAATATGAAGCACACCAATACTGAATGTATCTGAAATCTAGAAGATTTTAAGAAATTCCTAAAGGGAAATAGTTTTTTTTAGCTGTTATTCTGTATCTGAACCAGATAAACCATGAGAAGATCTGTAGTTATTTGTCAACAGGGTTGAGAGTGTCTGGCTGCCTCATGTTTTAAGACAATATTTTCCACCTAAAGAGGTTCTGTAGCTGATTACATCTTCTCCTCTGTTTAAGTGAGATATTTTCAGAACAAATTCATCTGTTAAAACTTATGTGAAAGTGTTGGTCAGTGCTGATATTTTATATTGGGTCTTTCTTGGCAGATGTTATTGATATTTGATCAAAATGATCAATGGTGCATGCACAGGTTTATGATGTGCAAAGTGTGAGATAAGTTTTCTAAAATATGAATTGTCATGTTTGTTATATTCAATCCATAACAGAGTATTAGGGCCATCATAGATTAAGATTAGGAATGAGTAAATATCTGCCAAAAACTTATTTAATATTCTTTGTTGTCAAAATATAATAAATTATCAAGATAAAACAAATTTTTTCCTTGATTAAAGGCATAACATTCCGATATGAGTACTGAAATATTCTCTGATGCCAGAAATTTGTAAGAAAAAAAATGTGAATATGTTTGAGAAAAATCTCTTATAGAAATATTTTTCATATGTTTGTCTGGATTAAGGAATAAATAAATTTACCATATTGTCATAAAGATTGTCAAGAAAATCCGAGCTCATCCCACTTCCCCATGCTGGAGATTTTAGTTTAACAGTAATAATAAATAAAGTTATCTTTAAAATGAATCACTCAAGTGACATCTAGGCCCAACAGTAGACTTAAGTGTCAATAAAATAAATCTAGTTGTGTGTGTTGTTTTTGTCTCATGCAAACTTTGCTTTAATTCTACTTTTTTCTATCTAATCATAAAAAATCATAGTCAGTCAGAGAGAGTCATTAAACAATTAATAAGTTATGGTTATAAAATCATAAATGAATGATAGATCAGAGAAGCTGAAGAAAATAAATGTGATATAAGTTATGGTTATAAAATTATAAATGAATGCTAAATCAGAGAAGCTAAAGAAAATAAATGTGATATAAATGTGATTTTGACATTAAACTTGAAATGGTGTAAGAAGGTGTAACTGCAATTAAACATCACTGATATGTTGGAGGTAGAGAGTAGGTGAAAGGTTGTGCAGGCAAGGGACACAGGAGGTTGAGCAACCCTGAGACATTGGCACAGACATCAGGAAATGTCTGTAAGACAGTGATGGATATGAGATCATCTGTCTAAGCAGACAGCCAATGAAAACGCACCAAAAGGGTGGATAAACCCTATAAAAGGTGGGTGCAAAAGAGGAACCTTTTGTTGGATCCTCCGGGCAGCTTCGAGCCAAGATCGAGATGGACAAAGAACTCTGCAGCTGAAGAAGAGCCGGGGCCACAGAGCCGAAGACTGTCCTGCACATGGAGACCAACCCGTCTGGCCCACAATCTGTGGCTTCGAATCGCACTTCTCTCATCGGCTGGGTTCAGACCCCAAAGACAAAGATGAAGACAAAGACAGGGAAGAAGAACTGGTGCCTTTTTTCCTGCCAGCACCAAGTCCTGTGTGACCTCAGCATCCATGCGGAGAAGAAGCTCATCGGACCTGCGGAGATCCTGGCCTTCGCCGATCAACATCTTCCTCCTGCTGCCACACCTTCTTCATCATCAAGCCAGGTCTGGGGTTCGAAACGCTAAACTCCGTCCGTCTCTCTCAAAGGTTCCCTTTTTTAGTTCTCAGTATCAGCAGTAGGGAAAGATGGACTAGATGATTGATTTTACTTATTTGATTATTTCTGCTACTGAATTAAGCTGTACTGACCCTTGCAAAAATGCCTTACTAATAAAATATTTAGCATAAAGAAAATCTAAAGATGTTGTGGACATTCAGTTAATGAGTCACCTTAAAGTTCTTTGATGGTTGTAAAATAGCTGTGATGTTTGATTCTGGAGAGGAAGAGGTGGAAAATGTTTTTAGGTTGCTGGTAGCCCATATGTAAAACAACATCCTTGGGACTCGCCCGAGTCACTAAAACCTACCTGGTTCAATAACAAATGCAAGTTGTAAAATAGAGAACGAGCGACCGTTAACAGGTGTGCTCTGTGAAACTAGTTGGCTGTAGGCTGCTCAGTCTGGCTAATTCACAGGGGGAAGAAGGGTGGGACACCTGGATGTAGGCCGTCAGATAACCAGGCGAATCGTTTCTCGAAACCAGCTTAAACAGAGTTTACTTCAGTTCTGGACAGGGTAAATCCCAGCAGATTTAGGAAACTCAACGGACCCGTTAGACGGAGAGCTGGTAGCACATCTCCCCTCTCAGAAGAGGAAGTACGAGAGTGAGAGAGTAGAGACAGAAAGGAGGGGGGGGGGTGTTGCGCAACAACAAGATAGATTTTAAAGACAACATTTTTAAAAAATAATTTCATCTTTGTTTAAACAAAGTTGGAAGGAGAATCATTAGTATGCACATTTAAAAATATTGCTGACTTTATTTGTAAAGTCAACAATCTAATGTGAACTGAGTGACCTAACTACCTCTTTACTCTCTAATCTTGTTTTCTCATTTTTCTGTTCCTGTGCTTGTATCTTGTGCATCAGGCGGTCCAGCCCAGCACTGGAGACGTGTTGCTGGACTGTTTTCCTGATGGTCCGTCTCGCTCCGAGCTGGAGAGCCGTATCCTGAGGATAAACCCAGTGGAGGTTCTGGTGCCTTCGGATCTTTCAGAACAAACCTCCAAACTGCTGCTCAGTATCGCTAATGCCAGGTAATCTGCTCTCACGCCACAAGGGGGCGACGTATTTTCATTTTTTTCACGGCAAACGTCTGTGCCGAGCTCATCTCTGCTTCGATAGAACTGAGTGTGTTTGCAGTTTGGTTCATTTGATTCTGAGGGATTGTGTTTAGATTTCCTCAGGCCGGCAGGCAGCCCTGCTGAGTGGAGCACTTTGGGCTTAGTGTGGCAGAGGAAATTGATACGGGCGCGCTGAGCGGTTATGAGATTGGGTCTTCAGCACAAGGCTCAGCAGGTCCACAAGATTCATTTGCTACTTAAGGTTGTAGATGGATTTTGCTCAAAAAATCCATCTACAATTGGATGGATTAGTTCACAAACTAAACTTCGCAGTTTAGTTTGTGAAGGTTTTTGGCTCAAAGTAAATAAAGATTTGATTTGGAAAGTCAATCATGTCATACTTTATGAGTCTCAAAAACACGGTTTGAACAAAGTTATTAGAAGAAAAATTACTGTTATGATTAATTTTCCAAATGCGGGTCACATTTACTGCATGATTATAAAAGTGATCAAAGGAGTTTATTGAGATAATTCATATTAGTTGTTTCTATAACTTTAATGTGTGTTAATCGGACAAAAAGAGCTTTATTTCCATGATTGACAGTTGGCAGATTTTTTACCTCATTTTGGTCAGAAAGAAATAAACAAACAATCTTTATATATATATATATATATATACTGTATATACACATACAGTACAGACCAAAAGTATGGACACACCTTTCTAATTCAATGGGTTTTCTTTATTTTCATGACTATTTATAAGGCAAGAAATCCCACTTATTAACCTGACAGGGCAACACTTATGAAGTGAAAACCATTTCAGGTGACGACCTCTTGAAGCTCATCAAGAAAATGCAGAGTGTGTGCAAAGCAGTAATCACAGCAAAAGGTTGCTACTTTGAAGAAACTAGAATATAAGGGGTATTTTCAGTTGTTTTACACTTTTTTGTTTAGTGCATATTTCCACATGTGTTATTCATAGTTTTGATGCCTTCAGTGTGAATCTACAATGTCAATAGTCATGAAAATAAAGGAAACTCATTGAATTAAAAGGTGTGTCCAAACTTTTGGTCTGTACTGTATATATACAGTATGTTCTGATACTGACCTGTAAAAATATTTATTTTTCCCCATAGGTACACAAATAGCATTGTTGCTCCTCCTGGTTAATATCTATATTACTATTGCATTAGCAAAAATTATTAACTTGTAAACAAAACGTTTTTGAGTTTTTGGGATTATTATTTTTATGTTTTTTACTTATTTTTCTTTTTTTTAATGGTAATTGGGGGCAGGATAAACTTTGGGTTCTTGTCCAGCCCATTGCTCTTACTGTAAATAATAAAAGTAATAAAATGTGTTTTGTCTAAATTCCTGCATTTTTAAGCATTTACTAAAAATAGCTGCTTTTTTGTATTTCTCACTCTGTTACGTCCTCATTCCTCATAGAGGAGTGTTGTGTTTCTCACAGTTTAACAGTGCTTCAGTATGTTGCAGTCATTGATCAGAGAAAGAAAGAAAGAAACATTTCAACTTGCTTGATGCAGGAGATTTCTTGTTCCAGTCATTTTCTGGCTTGATCAGCACAAATCTCCACTCTCCAATTTTACAATCTATTTATGACTTTGGTTTTGCAAGAGAGAGAAAACACAACTTCTTTTTAACATCAGGAAGATTTAGTTTCAACTGTGAGATCAAAAAGACAAAGAACTGAGATTTATGTTCGTCTGACTGACGACACGGCCAGCACCGCTGACGCTGAGCTGCTTTGTTGCGCCGTCCTTCATGTTCACATCGGCGCCAATGACGTCCTCTGTAGCCCGGCCATGACCACAAAATCCTGAGAAAATGAGACATGAGAAAGAGAGGGAGTGAAGAGCATTTGATTACAAGCCGTTAGTTGGATAAACAGGAGAAATGTCTGCCTCATTCTGCGTCTCTGCCCTTATAAAGCGAGATAGAGCAGATTTATTATCCTCTCTTGTACAATTCTTGCAACTATTTTCTTTCTTTTTTCAATTTTCAATCAGTTTCATTGATAATCACTGCTCCTCGGAGAGCTACCAATCAGAACCAAACTCCTCTTTGGCCTCTTGTGTCTCAGATAAATCTGTTACACGTCCGTAGCAAAGGGAGCTTAACGACAACATTTTCTTGCTGATTATTTTTTCACTGTTTTAATGACTGAACCTGAGAGAAATGATACATTGTGCATCAGTAATTCAGAGATAAATGTTTCAATGAGTACCAGTAATGAGGCTCTTTTAAAAGAGCAGCCCAGGAGAGCGTCTGAATCGAGGGATTTTCGTGGCTGCTGACGTCAGCGTGTCGGTGCTTCTGTCTCTGGGGTGGGCAGGCGAGACGGGACCCCTGGCAACGGACTCGTGTCCATGGAGTGGCTGGTAATGAGTCCCTCAGAGGTTGATTGTGACTGGGTGTGGTGTTGGTGGCTCTACTCATGCAGACAGAGAGGGAGTTTGCATTTTACCTGGAGGCTTAAGGTGGGGAATATTAAATGTTAAGATTAAATGCAAACATCCCAGAATAGATTCACTCCAGCTCATGCAAATTCACCAAAAAACAAACAACATGAGTGTTTACAATATATGTTTTTTGGGGGGAGGATTTAGTTTTCACCCTGCAGGAATGGTGCTAATTAAATATCTGAATTCACTGCAAACTCTAACGATTAATTTTTGAGTGTCAGTTTTTCTGATTTAACTCTAGTTGTGGCTCTGATTGATTGAGTGGCTCTCAACATTATTGTTTAAGAAAATGCTAATCTCCAAACCACTGAACAAGTCAATGGAGAAGAAGCATGGAGGAGAAACTTACGGGAATTATAATTAAGATAATGAATAATTATATGCATAGCTGAGATGCAAAATAATACATTTAATAAATAAAATTTGATGAATAAATAAATGACCAACTAACTGGGGAACTGGTGCCTCTCCAGTGGTCAGTAGGTGAGGACAGGTTGGGAGAAAAACAACACTTCTACCAAAGAAACGTCAAGTGTCTGAGTGACTTGTTTGGTATTTTTTTCATGTGGTATGACTTGTGTTTCTACATACCTCATACCTGGGGCAACCGTGGTTTTTAGGCCCATTTGATTATTTACTTATTTATTTTCTGGTAAAGGTTTTTTCAGCACTAGTGGCCTTTGTTCATTTGTAACTGGACAAGAAAAAGGGCAGCAGGAGAAAGTGAAGACATGCAGTAAATGATCCGGGGCTGGGAACTGAACCAGTGACAAAGACTGTAGCATTTCACATGTGGTGCAGCTGCTCTACCACTGAGCATTTTTATAGTGTCTATTCTCCTTTATTTATTTTTTTTCATCGACATTTTACATTTTTCTTGACTCTTTAAGAGGGATCTACTTCCTCCCCTTGCCATTTGGAAAACATTTTTTGCTCTTCTAGTTTGTGGTATTGTGGTATAATTTGCCATCACTGTTAAACTATCTTGAGTGCTAATGGCATAGGAGAATATTGGATTGTTTTTTAATCTGGCCATCGGGGTAAGCTCTACTTAAAAGTGTGAAAAATCCTTAATTTTTATTTATTTACTTTAATTTTTAAGTCATGCTGATGTAGAGGTAAAGACAGATATAGGAAGAAACATTTATTATCCGTAGATGATGCATTCTGATTGATATATACTGTAAATATATATACATATATGGCTCGATGCATTCTGTCTTTGTACTTAAGATGAGTCTGGATACTTATTTTCTACTTATCAGTTGCTCTTAGGTTTTATGGACAGTTAAAATATTAAAGCGATACTATTGGATGTATGAACTGACAGCCTGTTGAATTTATGTCAAATCCCTATTTTGCCTATAAGTCTCTAATACCTTTATATTTTGTATTTTATGGTTTTAGCTCAAAGTGTTAACTGTTCCAACACTGATCCTGTTTTCATTCTCTTTCATTTCTTTTTGCATGAACCTGAACCAGGATCAGTCTTGGCTGTCTAATATTTTAAGTCGGGCTGAGCTTAATGCAATCCTCACAACGCTCAGGCCCCATCAGGGTTTTGCAGAAATGCTCCTAAAACACCAACCGTGGATCAATAACCGCTTCAGTCGCAGTTCTTGTAAATGTCGTTATGTGGTGCAACTGACTGGCTCAGTGATTAATTGCTCCAGTTTAATTTCAAGCACAATGTGGGATCTATTGATTGTTTTTATATATTCTGAGCTCCTGGACGGACCATTTGCTGAACTGAAATATGATGATTGTGTGTTTGCGCATGGGTGCTGGAAAACGGAAGAACGAAAGTGCTTCAGCGCTGCGAAGAGAGCCATGGCAACAACACGCTAGACAAAGCAACAGAGTCCTTGAGAGGCGTGATGCCGAGAGAGTGGATGGAGCAAGAGGGAGATACGATGGTGCACCAGGGAGATGCAGAGGAAGATGTGGCTTTTGCATCTCTATAGTCTGCTTGAACACAATATGCAGCTGCATCTATATTTTTCTCAAGTAGATAACTGTGATCAAGCTGTGAAGTATCCAAGTTCAAACAGAGTGACGAGCAACACTGAGTCCGTGGATCGATATTAACATGTGGTTGTTGTAATAAATTAAGGTTATTGCTGTTGTTGTTCCCCTCCAGTGCTCAGACTGATGACCGAATCAGAGTTGAGAGAAGGGACAGCGCTGAATTTGAGTTCACCTCCGCAATGAACACAGTCGTCAAATTCTACTGTCACACCCCGGAGAAAGGTGGATTTTTATGTTCTGTCATTTTGTTCCGCTTAAAGCTTTTACTCTGAACGCATTTCTCTCTGTTTGGTTCCCGCTATTAATACCATGACAGCCACTCAGCGGTAACGCTGGATGTGTCTGACAAGGACTGAGCTATGACTCACGGCTGTGCTTTAGTGTTAAAAATCCGAACATGACTGCATGTTTTGTTTTCCTCCAGACTCGCGCTCTCTGTCGAGTGTGGCCTCCTTCGACAGCCCGGTCATCTGCTGCCTGGGGCCGCTCATTCAGTACCTCCAAGAATTCAATCTGGAGAAGGTTCTTAGAAATGAAAGGTACATGACACAGACATATCCTACATGATTAAAGTTGGGAAACATGGGAGAGATTATTGAGATAATGAATGTAATTCTTCCATATAGAGATAATAATTTAAAATTTTCTTTGGGTACAGCATTTACAAGAAAATGTTGCTTTTTTTCTTTGTTAAACATTACTGTAATGAATCTTTGCAATGTTTAAAATAACCAGGAACATGTGACAGGATATCTGATAGCCTGACACTTGTATTTATTATTACAAACATAAATTTTTTAAATTTATCTGCAACCTTTGAAATTAGAGAATAAAGGCCTTCTTATATATGCCAGTTGTTTCTTGTTGGGCTTGTGACAGTTTCTGTCATCTGATCTACACAACCAAACATTATAATTGTTCTAACAAGGGGAGGTAATGGTGTTTAAATAAGATTTTTCATTTTGTGCAGCTCATTTCAGCATCTGTCCAGTGAATCAGGGGGAATGAAGCTGAGTGCTGCCACTCTCAGGAACCTGGAAATCCTCAATAATCAGGTACATGCTCCTGTCATTTAGCTATTATGGCCAATTTTTGAGGAAAATAAGTTTGTATATGTGGAATTAATAAATGATTCATACTATGCCATGAAATATTTTAGGGTCACTCTTTGTATTTGCCTCTAACCCAAGCCTGTGCTGCAGGACATAATGCACTTTGTGTGGTTCTATAAAATGTACATGCTGCGCTGCTAAACGTTGTTTACTTTGGCTCTGTGTCAACAGCTCAAAATGTGACATTTGAGCATCTCAGCCTTCATTTATTTGTTAAATCATATGTTTTTATTTTTGTTGCCTAATGCGTCTGGAGTGTTGTGTTCTGCATGTCAGCCATAATGATCTACTCCTTGTGATTTCCATTTCAATAATTTTTATGTTCTTATCCTAAAGTGCTTTGCTGCTTGATGGTGCAAAGGTGAATTAATTATTTTTTTTTGTGCCTTTTCTTTGATTCATAGACAGATGGCAGTGTGAGGGGTAGTCTGTTGTGGGTGTTGGACCACACTCGCACTCCGTTTGGACGGAGACTGCTGAGGAAGTGGGTCAGCCAGCCGCTCACAGAGCCGCAGTGAGTACAGGTCACCTTTGACCCCAGGTTCATTCTCACTCACTGGGTTCTCAGTCAGCCTGTACAGTATCAGTAAAACATGTGACAATTATTGCTAAATGCCATAATAAGGATATGATTATTGAATTATGTGCATCATTTTACTTCTTTTTTTGTGTTTTGAACTATGTTTAGGTTTTTAAGCTCCGAGTTTGTGGAGCAATTTGTGATTTTTTCTTTTTTTATCTGTGAAAGGAGCTATACAAATAAAATGTACTTACTTACTCCAAAGCAACAGAGCAGGAGATTGATAGGTACAAGTCTGTCTGCAAGCTCATCTTTAAAAAGTCTTAAATCCATGTATCTAAAAATAAGGCCTTAGAATGTCTTCAATTCATTTAAATAATTGTAAGTTGACCTTAAATACTTTAATCACAGGACTTAAATGTTGTCTTGGCAGTATTAATTAATCGCGTATATTCAACATTTTATTTTCTTGTGGGACTTATACGTTTGGGTCTCGTTTTGCTCTATGAATCCCTTTTAACTTACCTTTGCTTACTTTCTGCAAAAACACACACCATTATGGGTAAGTGTCAATCTAATACAAGCTTGCTGGATAAAGTTTTTACATTTCTTTTGAGATTCTTCAGAATGGTTTTAAAAAGTCTTAAATTTGAGTTGTTGAATCCTGCAGAAACGCTGGTTTGGTGAAGAGAGATGGTGGCAGAAAATATTCTAGCTAAACCCTGAGTGAGCCAGGAATACCTTCTAATGGTAAAAACCAAACCAGTGACAGGCTAATGGTGTTAAATAATGTTACCACCAGTTGAGGAAGCCTGAGAGCCAACTGGGAGAAAACAAGAAACTCTGCTGCTTTCCAGTTCCTTCATATCCACTTTGCTTTTTGATATGGATCTTTAAGTAAAATGTCATGAAAACAAACTTTGAGAATGAAAAATGTTATTGTCATCTTTTCATCTTTATAATCTCCATAAATGAGCTCCAAGAAGAACTCCTATATTTTTTTGTTGCTTTAGTCTTGTTTGCCAATGAAACTGTGCAACATCCAAAATAAAAAACTCTGGTAAAGAATATATACAATACAAAGTCTATAATCTCAATATACATTGATTCCTCTACAGTTTACAGCAGAAGAAAGAATATATGTAAAGTTTGTTTAGAGTCAGCTGCTTAAAAAAACAGGGTTTTTCAGTCTAATTCTGCTTTTTATGCAGTCAAATTGCTAGTAATTTCTGTCTCTGAGGGCAGCCCTCTTTTCTTTCTGCACAGGGATTATGTTTGTGGATTGGGCACCGCTTTTCAGATTAAACGGATAACATCTCTGCAGAATTTAGACATGAATCTAATCCTGATTACACGCAGGCGGATTAATTCCTCGACACACTGCACATCAGCAAAAGGCACTAATGTTCTGGCCCAAAGCTAGACAATGCACCATGACTTTTTGTTCTGAGTAGGATGTTCAGGTCACAACTTCTCTAAATCTGCTCCAATCTGCTTGTTTGGGGGCTTTTTAATGGCCATACTCAGATGAACTCTCTGTGCTCTTCGGTGAATTGCTTTAATGGAGTTATTTGCAATTCAACATAAATACATTCTTTGATGTATTTTTACAATGATTTTTGTTTTATTCTGGAGTGAAATTCTTCATGTCTTCCCTGTCTGCAAAACCTCAGATTATTTTAAAATGAACAGCTTTTCAGAAATGGATCAAACATGAAGAGAAAGACCAAAAAGCTGAAAATAATATATTCTTTTTAATTAAACTGTGTTATTTATCTTAATTATAATAAAGTAAAAGCTATCTAAAACTGTCACCATTTTCAGGTGAATGAAGATCTTTAAACCCAGTATAAGAGGTTGGATTATGTCACTTTGAATGGTTGTACTGGAGTGTAATTTTTGGATTGCATTGGTGTTGCAGTCAAATAAATTCTCCCATCAAATGGTGACACAACCAGAAATATTAACATTAATTAAAATTTTTGAGATCTTACATTTTTGTTTCTCTTACCACATCTTCTAAAATAAAAGTGAAGTTACTGGAGTGAGACAACCACATGGAGTTTGGTGACTAATTTGCTTTTTAAAATATTTCCCCTTTTATTAAGAACTGAGAACAAAATTAAATCAACTACCCACTCAACAGAGTCTGACTGTTCAGCTTTACCACTTTTAAAACCAAAATTAATTGCCCACTTACAATTATTATTATTAACTAGATCTCATATCGTCTGACAGTTATTTTACTCAATCTTTTACTTACTCAGGTTTCGTGTGTTTTTCTTGTTCACATTTTGTGACGTTTCAGTCACAAATCATAATGTGTTTCATTCTCAATAAGATTTAGGGTCCGGACTTTGACTGGGCCATTCTAACAGATAAATATGCTTTGATCTAAACATTGTTGCTACTGCAGCTCTGGTGTTAAGGTCACAGTGGTATTAGAAGGTGAACATTTCTAAATTACAATTGAAACAAAAATGACTTTGTTTTAAAGCTTCGTGAATATGAAAACTGGGAGGTTTAGTTTGAGACAATAAAACATTTCTTAAACAGTTTTTTGAAAATTAGCATTTTTACATTTCAAGCTAACAAAGTCAAGCATGGGGATTAATTCGATTTTTTTTAATTGACATATTTCATAAACTCACAATAGAATATATTTTAGTTTATGTGACAAAATGTGATAAAGTTCAAGGGATATTAGTGACTCTGCAAGACATTTAACTGTAAGAATCAGCTCAGTTTCCCTCCTGCTTCCTGTCTGCTTTGCAGAGCTTCCACCTCAGAGTTTTTCCAGTTATGTGAATAAAGCTCAAACTGAGAATTTCCTGCAGTGTGCCACATGTGTGAAATGGAAACTGTAGGCAGAATCTGCAGTATAATTGCTTGGACCTTTTTCTGAGGTGTTCATGTGACAAAATATAAAACACTGCAGGAAGTCAGGCGGTTGTTTGGTACTTAAATGCAGCACTATAACTGCAATCAGCTGGGTTGCAATAATTCAAGAATCCAATTAGTGGCAATCATTTCAATCAGAAAGGATTCAGCTTTTCTAGGAACACATATATTTTGCTCCTTGCGTAGCTTGAACGTTTTGATGGCTTTAACTCCTTGCCTTTCAGCCCGTCTTTGTAATTCACACCTCTTCTCTTTCCTGCTGTCTCCTCCTTCCTCTCTCCTGCAGGTGTATAGCAGAAAGACAGGATGCTGTGCAGGAAATGATGGAGTCAGACTCAATAACTCTGAACTCCATCAGATCTCTTCTGTCACATTTGCCTGATCTGGAGAGAGGCATCTGCAGCATATATCATGGAAAGGTAATCAAAAGCACTTGGATGTATATTTTATTTAACTGTGTGTGCTATAAAGTTTTGTTATCCAGAGATGGTTATAAAGTACCTGACAATATGGTCTGACCCTCTCAAAGACAAAAAAAACATTTTCTTCTTCTTCCTCTCATCTCTATTGTTCTGTTTTTTATGGCAGACTTGATTAACAGAAGAGAGCAAGTCACCTCACTGTCACTTTCCTGATTGTCTAACAAAACCTCATTTCCCACCAGACCCATCTAAGAAGTGCCACATACCTTTCTTCTGTCTCCATATGCGTATTTGTGTGTGTTTGTCTGTGAAGCAGCACACTGGTGTATTGCTTCGTGCTCATCTTTCTGTCTCTTTCATTTAGGGTTAAAAGAAAATGATCTGATGTCTTCAAACGTGGACACACAGCGAGCACACGGCGCCAGGCCTTAATTGTCATGTTGCCCATCTGTAGCTAAATGGGTCTGTGTGAAATGGCCTGTGTCTCAATGGCTCCATTGACATAATGGCAGGGAGGGCATGCCTGTGGTCTTCTGCTGCTCTCTGTTTGTTTTTCATAAAAGTGCAACGTGGGGGCTGCAGACGTGGGGCAGCACTAAAACCGCAGCGAAGCCTTTAGTACCAAAACCCCCGGCGGCGTGACCGTCATTGATGTGAGGCTTCTGACTTGTTGCCATACAGTAATAATATTGGATATACTCTCTCTCATCAGAGCCATTCCCAGGGAAAAGATTGATTCATGCTTTATATTAACTTAATTTAATTGCCACAGCAATAGTGTTGACGGTAGAAAACAGGGGCTGCTGTTATTTAAGGTTGACTGGTTTTATATTTGTCATCATGTTTACTGGAACCGTTTCCCTTTAAACACAATTTAAAGCCTTTATCGCCATTTTTGAATCAAAGTTTTGACATGTGAAGGTGCAATATTTTTAATCTTTTAAAGGAACAGTATGATGCAAAAGACCTAAGTGTGGCTGTACATTACTGACAATAAGTGGGATGAATTCACATTTTCTCATTACTCTTTCTTTTGCACCATCATGAAGATCATGTCACCTGTCAGTTTGGGCAACACGACTAAAAGTCCATCCAACAGGACAAATTCAATGGAAAGCAAACATTTTACACTAAAAGACAGAACTTTTTTTTATCACTGTCTGACATTAATATTGGTCAGAAATGTTGCAGTTGGAACTCTAATCTACAATTTCATGTGTTTTTACAGCATTTGCTTTTATCGTGTATTATCTGCTGGAAATGGGTTTATTTTTATTTTTTTTACTGTAATATTGTAAAAGCTGGCAGGCTGTGGTTTATTACGAGTTATGTGCTATTTGTCTGACAGCTTTTTAAGCCTCAGTCACATTCAGGGCAGATTACTGATGTAATCTTTCTGTTTTTACAGTAACACACCATTCCATGCAAAAAAAAATAACTGAATAAATAACACATGGAGATACATGATGGTTAAAAAAAAGCAAGGACTTTTGCTACTGTATTTACTGTGGTGTAAAATAAATTGCACTTTTTGAGATTTATTCTGAATTTTTTGTTTCTCTTAAATCATTTAGATCATAGTGGGACTTGCTGTGTTGCACTTTGAGATTGTTAAGCCTACTTCATGTAGTCAGACAGGTTCTATTTAATACTGTTTTGGGTCTGTCTGTGGCTCACATTTACTCCTTGTGAAAAAGGGTTTACTCTGGATTTCTTCTTCTGATATTGGAATTAGTTTGATGATATGAACCATTTCAGTGTGATTAAAAAAGCAAAAACAGAAGAAATCTTTATTACAACATACGGCACCACTAAGCTGGTTGCTTTTCTCCATGTGTTGCAGTCTTCCACGCAGGAGTTTTTCCTCATCTGTAGCAGTCTTTCTCGCCTTGGGCTGGAACTGCAGGCTCTTCTTCCAGCTGTCCAGTCGCAGATCCGCTCCTCGTTGCTCCGGAGCCTCTTATTGGACACTCCTGACCTACTGGCTCCGGCCCATGGCTTCCTCAAGGTGCTGAATGAGAAAGCAGCAAAGTAAGTTAAACTAAAGACAAGAAAACCGTAGAAACTGTGCACTCTTTGACCGACTTTTAAATATTCTTCAAAATCACTCAAGAAAAATAAGATTAACTCCATTTATCCATCAAAGCATGTTTTGATGTATAAAGGAGTGAACAAATCTTTCTCTCTTGCTTGTTATGTCTATAGACCAAACAAGAGATTTTTAAACTTTTAATTCATGTAGTGTACAATTTTTTTAAATATTTTTCTTAATCCATCCTAATTTAAAAAATAAAATCTGCATATATTTGTTTTTTATTGACATAAATATTACCTAGACCCTGAAATGTTTTACACATTTTGATCATTTGATGTTTTTGTTCACTTCAGGTGTTCAATACAATTGAAATCAGAAGTTTACATACAATGAATAAAAAAACATATTCTTTTTAACTGTCTGAAATTAAATCAGACCAAATTTCTCTTAGGTCAGTTACAATTTCCAAAGTTATTTCTTTTCGCTAACTACCACAAAGATGAGAGAAAAAAATATGTCAGAGATTTATTAGAAACATCTTCAAAATCAGACGTTTATATTCAGAATGATTATTATCTGTTTAGACTCCCTGGCATGATGACATCCACAATAAAACTCCTGAAATCATGTAATACATATAGTAGTACATATAGTACATATATTTACATATACATATCTGCATTTTTTTTTTGAATCTTTGCAAGGACTGCTCTTAAGTTGCTTTTCATATTAACAGCATTTCATATTTTTACAATTTATAGACAACTACTACTCAGTGGTAGTTGTTATTGTGTCTTGTCTCTATGCTGTAACTGCGAAGTAATTTCCCTGCTGGGATGAATAAAGTACTTCTATTCTATTCTATAATCGATTTTTTATTTTTTTTTTTCTTCCTTCCCAAAAATATCAAATACCATGTGCCCAACCATTTGAACACTTTCTGAAAGTGCTGCTTTAAGCTGATTCTCCACACTGTTTCTGACAACTGGCATCAAGTGCCGCAGTTAGAGGCATCTGAGTGTTATATATTGACACTAGGATGTTTCTTTGTCTTGTGGTTCAGATTGTCAAACTGTGAACTCAAAGATTGGCACAGTGAGGTGTTTACCAGCAGCTGTCACCTTTAAATTGGTTGTTTCTGCAGGTCGGGGAATAAAACAGAGCTCTTCTCAGATTTGTCTGGCTTCCCGATGCTGCAGGAAAGGATGAGCCAAATCCAGTCTGTCCTCGCTGAAATTCAAGCCCACCGCAAAGAGGTCCGGTTGGTGCTTAAGGCCCCTGCGCTCGATTACGTCACTGTTTCTGGACAGGAGGTACGGCCTGTATCTGTGTGCGAGTCTGGGAGAGGGGAAGAAAGTGGGAGGAGGTCAACTGGCTATTTGGGTCGAAGTCCCAGCTGTTTGTGTTTGTCTGATTTGAGCAAAGCTGACACATTATTTTGCCTGTCTTCTCTGCTGTGATTTATCATCGTCCTTCTCTTCTGCTTTCAGTTTCTGATTGAGGTGAAGAACTCATTGTCATCAATCGTTCCACCTGACTGGGTCAAAATCAGCAGGTCAGCTCACTTACCAGTGAAACAATCAAACACTTTTTACAGGTTTTCCCATTTTAAAATTCCCGACCTAGAGACTTCAGTCTCTAGATTATTTTAATTTATTTCTATTCTGGACAAAACCCTGGAAATAGTTGTACTTAGACCATTTTGACCTAGATCAGGATCAGATTCAAATCCTTTAAAACACACTTTGCAATTTTATTTTAGGTTTTAATAAATATTAAAAACAATAGAGTAGTGTTGATGTTTATGTGGGATATAAACCAGAGCTATATAAGGAACTGAGACAAAAATAAGAAGAGGAAAAATTTAGCTTGTTTGTTCTTGAAACAATTAAAATTATAGGATTCTTTAAGGAAGGCTAATCTTTTTGAAACATGCCAAATAAAAGAGTTTCTACTTAAGACTTTATTGAGCCCAGAGGGAAATTCGTATTGTTATTCTTAAGTATACCAAATAAATGCAACAAAGAACATTGGTTTTACAACAGTTTTGTTTTTAGTATTGTGATAAGTGCTATAAAAATAATATCCCAGTTCAAACATTTTCCGACGCCCTATTGTCTTCATATTTTCCACTGTTATCAGACAAAGCTAAACACAGAAGCACTGGACTGGCATATCTTCTGTGATTCTTTGTAATTTTAAGAGAGACAGAAAAATTATGTTGAAATAAAATATGCATTAGGTTATTCAAACCCATAATCTGACAGTTAGGAGGACCTAAGCAGACTCTACTCCTTTCTGAGAAACATGCTGTCATGTCATTTGAAAAGGGAATTAAAAACAAACAAGGAAACAAGCAAATAAATAACCAAAGTTGGTGATTTATTTTTAACACATTGTTATTGATCCCATAAGTACAACTGGACCAATATTAAAAACCAATATTTATGACAACAGAAAATCATTCAAGGTAACAAAATAGCTCTTAACGGGAAATTTGGCCGTAACTAAAACAACTAAATAACACGAACAGATAAAGTTATGCAATCATCTTGAAATCAGAAGCCTGAAATCCATATATTGCTGTGACAGTCAGATTCTTGATTATTGTGTGTGTTTGCATAAATAAACATTTTTGCACTACCATTGCTGTTCAGATGATTCTCGGGAATGGTTTACTTAGCATGTAGAGGCGAGCTGTTTGCAAACCACCTCTCAGCATCAATTCGTTTCACCCACACAGCCGCACCTTGAATCATCACGTTTTGCTGCAGGAAAAGTTGGTTGTTGTTGAACTCTTTTCTTTTTCTCGTGAGGCGACTGGATTCCCAAAAGATTTGCAAGATAGCAACCAGAAAAAGCAATACATGCGTCTGCGCTTCTGGCTTTATCTCTGTGTTTGTTCAAATCGATGTCTTTGCTTGCTGATGTTACATATTTACACTCTGAGCATCAGCTCAATATCAGCTGAGTGGAAAGTAAATGCTCATTGTTGTTGCTGCAGTTTCTTTTCTGAAACCTGAAGACTATCTACATTCTAGCCCTTTGTTTTTATAACAAAAATTGTCAGTTTTAAAACTTTGCAAAAATGTTTTTAGTGTCTTGTAAAAATTTTAATAGTCTTTAATCTGTTCATGTTTAGTAACTTTTATTTTATTGAAAAATTATGATGTAGACTAACACTGACTTGTTCATAAGTGTGAATTGAAAGGAAAAGGACATTAAAAATCTGAAAAGGTTGCTTTGCATTTGTATTCAACCCTCTTTACTCTGAAACCTGTAAATAAAACCCACTGCAGTAGTAAGTGTACTGAAAATTTGAAAGGTTAAAACTGATAGTTAAGAACTAGAGTTTGGTAGTAAGTAGTTGCATTCACTCAATTACATTTACTATCATTTAGTAACTTTCTGGAAAAATGTGCTTGTAGTGGTATTTTACCTAAACTACTTTTTACTTGAGTAACTTTATTATGAATTATCAATACTCTTTTAATGCTTGTTCTCCTCCTCTTCCTCGCGGGTCCTCTGCAGCACGAAGACTGTCAGCAGGTATCACTCTCCTTTCCTGGTTGAACGGTACAAGAAGCTGCAGCAGCTCCGAGAGCAGCTGCTGCTAGACTGCCAGAGGGAGTGGACCCGATTTCTGGAGTACGACAGAGGCAACTCCACACACACACACACACACCCACACACACACACACACACACACACACGCCAACACACACAGTTCTTGTCAGGAATTCAAATAAAAAACAGTTAAAATACATAACAAGTCTGCGGTTCAGAGGTATGCGTCCACAGCTCTCTGCCTGCCAGAATTAGTCTGTTTAAGTCAAGCACCCTGTCAGTTGTCTGCTCTGAAACCTGTATTCACTAAGCTTAATTTACACTTGAAAATCATTTTTTCCTCTCTCTTTCTCTCTCTGTAGTCAGTTTGGGGAGCACTACCACACCATGAAAAGAGCTATTAGTCACCTAGCAACCACGGACTGCCTCCTTTCATTGGCTGAGGTGGCCAAACAAGGGAATTATTGCAGGTGATTTCCTCTTATGCTGACCATAAATATTGATGCATGTGCCGGATCATATATTTTGTGTGTGTGTTGGGGTATTGTTTATAATTCTCTGTGTGGATGGGTGTGTGTATGACTGTGTGTGTGGTGGTGGGGAGGGGGGTGGTCGTCCTCTGTCGTGTCCTATAGACTCCGACAGGCTGTATGTGGGTGTATGCACCGGGCTGAGCACTGTGCTCTGCCAGAATACCAACATCTCTCCCACTCACACACAACCATCTTTATAGTGTCTATTTCTGCACGTTAGATTTCAGCTTTTTCCTCCATCCACATCGTAGTACTGAATGCGTTCTTTCATGCAGCTTCCTTTTAACCTCAGCTCACTGTAAATTTCTCACTTTGGCTGTTTTAAATGTTGCATTCAGCTACAATAGCTGAAAGTCTGTGCTTGCAGTGTTCTGGAGCAGGAAAAGAAAGATGATCTGCAAGCCTGTCAAAGAGAATTTAGCCTCATGGATGGGGAAAAGGAAGACGTCTCATGAGACAACCCAACTTTTGCAGGGCATAAAGCTCTTAATTCACCTCTTCGTCTGTGCTTTGACCCTGGGGCTATGGTTATAAGATCCTGACCAGAACATCCTGCATTCAAGTGGCCGAAATGAACATTCTGTGTAGGGTGGCTGAAATAAGCCTAAGGCTATGTTCACACAGAAAGTCTTAATGCTCAAATCCAATTTATTTTTTTGCTAAAATCCATTTTTTGCCTGGTCATTCATGCTACTTATTGAAACCGACTGCAATGAGACTTTAGTGTGAACAGTCTGCGCCCCAAAACTGACGTCACTCAGAGGTGCAATGTTTAAGGAAGTAATAATGATGGAGCCGTTTATATATGATTTTAGTTTATTCAGGGAGCCATCACTCCCTGAATAAATCGCAAGATCATTACAAGATCAAAGGAAGCTAATAAAAAGAAAGGACAACTAATAGAAGCGGCCTTTTGTGGAGCACTGACCGCAACTTGAGTAGGGAAGTCTGTTTGGATGTGTAGTCGGAGCCAGAAGTGGTGGGATCGTGATGTGATTCATGATCCCATCACTTCTTTTATAATTCTTTAAAAATTTCATAATCATCATTTTCAACCATTGTTTATGTCCTAATTTACCATGACTGGCTTCTTATGGTGCAAAATTATGATGCATGTCTCACATAAAAGACATAAAACCCGGATAAAATGTGACATGATCATTCAGATCGCAGACTCTTTGAAAGCAATCAGATACGTATCAGATTCAGTGCAACATATGAAATCGATTGGATTTTTTGGTGGGGATGAAATAATTAAAATTGGGCTGTTCAGACTGCAGTGAAAAAGCCAGATATGGGTTGCATTTGCCTTAGAGGAGGAGCTAAATTATTTTGGTGTAAAGTTGTTGCTGCTCTGCATAAAAATGAGTCAGGTGAGATGGTTCTCTTGGAATGATGCCTTCTGGATCATTTCCTTTTGAGGGTTTTCCAGTCATGTTCCACTGGGAATAGACAGAGTAAACCAAGACAACAGCAAAGAAATTATAAATCTCTGCTGGACTGGAAGCAATGAGGAGCTCATTCCTGCGCCGCAGAATGAGCAGGAAAGGGATGTCTGAGTTTCAGCCCTGATTCCCGTTCAGGAGAACTTGGAAAATGGATGAATGGTCTGAGCTCTAATTTTAAAATTAGACATAAAATGGTCATTTTCATGCTTTTTTTCTACATTCACATTTACCTCTTTTCTTTTTCAAAAATGTCCCATTGAATCACTTTCAATCCCAGCAGTTAAAACCACTGCTGCTCACTCTGTTGTTTAGATGTCAATATTTTCAGGGATATCACTGTCAGAATTATTTTCCTTGCTGTTAATACTTTGTACAACCCGTTTGCAAACAGGAGAGCATTTTCTCTTCTGTTACATCTCACATGGTAGGATAATATATAGAAGGAATCTTTTATCATTATATTGATAGATTGTCTAGATTCCTTGGTCCTCCTTTAGGTTCTCTTCTCCACACAATAGAAAATCTTTCATCTTGATCTGAAGCCGTTTCACTTCTTTTCTTTTTTGCATGTACTCCCAATTTTCAATATCCACTTGAATATTTAAAAGAATAAAAATTAAGAATCAGTTGCCCTTTTTATTCTTGTTTCAGATTTAGGGCATCTATTGTTGTTTTTTAAAATATTTTTACAGTTTTTAAAATATTTCACCAGAAATTCACCAGCTCCTAAACCTCAAACTGCCACTGTTTTATCGGAAAACAATCAAACTTTGGTTTAAAAATTAACATTATCTCTTTGAGTTTTGTTTCTACTGTGTGTTCATGTCTTTAACCGACTTCTCTCTATTCAGGCCAAAGGTGTGTGAAAATAATCACCAGATAATGATCACTGATGGCAGACATCCTGCAATAGATTTATTGATGGGAGAGCACAGCCAGTATGTTCCCAACCACACTGTATTACAGGTACAAACACACACGCGCATGCACATATTCAAATAACTCTGAGACAAAGAGCTTTGCACGACACACGCTCACACACACGCATACCCACACACTGACTTCCTCGCTTGGCGCTCGAGTGGGTGTAGGTTAATCTTGCAACAGAAGCACAAGGCTGTGGGAAGAGAAGCCAAGCTTTTTCAGTCCACCCACCTCCTCAGCTGTGCGTGCATGCATGCAAATATCTCATTCTAGTCACAGTTGGTGTCTTCTTCTCCTCTTTCTGTTTGTTTTAGCGTGACTGCAAGAGAACGATGATAATCACAGGGCCCAATATGGGAGGCAAGAGCTCCTACATCCGCCAGGTCGCCCTTATTTGTGTTATGGCCCAGATAGGCTCGTACGTCCCGGCGTGTGAGGCCTGTCTGGGCGTACTGGACGGTATTTACACCAGGTAGGCCTCAAACTCACACACATTTAGGGTTCTGCTTGCAAGGTGTTGGACATTCCTGCATTGAGTTGTTTAATACAAGCCAGAAATTGCTAACTTGAAAGAAACTCCCTGATATCTTAACTTGTAGCAAATCACTCATGAATGAAAAAAAAATACTACAAAAGATTATTGAATATATGTCTATAAAAAAATAGATGAATTCTTTGGAGAGACCCTATCCGCATGCTGCAACATCTTGAATTACTAAAAAGTTCCCATACGGACTTGCAAAAGTTCCTCGTCTTCCAATAATCCTAGAGATTTTCATTCATAGTTAGTTTTTTTACTGCATCCCAAAACTGGAAGCCATTCTTGTGTTGATTTGGTTGTAAGCTTGGACTCATAGTGATGCTGACACCAGTCCGCTTTCTAGGCGTTAGCTGACTGGCGTCTGGTACTGTTCATGTTTCAACCCACTGTAACTTACATAGACCCAGTTCTAATTGAAGGAAAGCTGCCTCACAGAACTTTGGTTTTTGCCATATTGCACCATTACAAACTGAAAATGTTGGACATTTCTTATTTTTGCTCACAATCGTGACAGCAATGCTAATTCAGATTCCAACTGGCTTTTTGTCCAATTATATATTTTTATTCGTCCGTTTTTTATTAAATACTTCCCCCCAACGTCCCCCTTTTTTTTGTTGCATTTTTTACTTTTACCAGTTGTTTTATGTGTTGTCCACTTCCCTTTGATCTCTTTGTACTGTATGTGTGATTTGTTTTATTTGTTGCTGATGTGTGGTGTATATTTTATTCCATTAGGAAAAACGTAGACGTCTTTCTTAATTCCCCTGCTCTATATGCAATGCTGTCAAATGTGTTTTTATTCCTTTTCTCCTGACTGATGCCTTTGTTAGATGAGATTAGTTTGATCCTTTGCAACCTCTCTGCAATGACTTTAGCTAATCTATGCAGATGAGCAGATGTCAAACAAAGACTCACTATAATTGATTGTAAGTGTGAACACATGAAAATTGAATGGTGAAATTGAATGGAGAGATACTGCTGCACATGCTGTGGGTTTCGCTTTCCAGTGTGGCTGAATATCTACGATAGAGCCTTGGGTTTGTTTCAATGCATTTGATGCTTGATTAGATAAAAAACTGTAGAAGTTTGAGGTTAACTTGTTCTTTCTCAGGTTCTCTGAGGATTAATGAGCAGTTTTGCTGTGAGGTAAAGCTGTGTTTTAGCAAAAGCTGCTGGAGACCTTTACCATGGAGATTCCACTTGAATTATATATAAGGGACTAAAGTGTATCATGCATTTTAGTTAACAGTTCATTTATTGAGGCTTCCTACACAAGTCCAGAAAAGCATGGGATTTCATTTCAGTATTTTCCAAGTCTGGAGGAGAATGGAAAAAGAAAATAAAAGTATAAAATAATTATTTCCTGTCTTTACCCAAATAACATCATCCTGTTATTAACGGATACTACACAAAGTTCAGTCAGGCTTAAGCTCAGAAGACTTTTTGTAAATATGTGACTTATATTTTTTATTCCATTTGTTTTATTTAATTTTTAAATATGGACCTATTTGTCTTTAATAAAAGTGATGCAGATAATGATATTCCCATTATTTTGTCTGTTGAATTAACGGTGGTCATACTTGAGCAACTATGTTTGTCAAATAAAAGGTCTCAAGCTGCATTATTAAGATTTAATTATGTGATTTTCTCTTGCTTTCTCAATAAACAGTAAACATGCCCAAGCTTAATAACTCACTCCTTCACTACTAAGCGTTCTTTATTGGTTCATTATTAGGCAATCGTTTATAACGACATTGGTGAAGAAGAAGACGTCTCTCCGCCTGAACGTCTCATAAAACTAATCTCACTTTCCCTGCCTGTGACACCATTAAGTTTATTTTTAGGTCTGACTCTCAGACAAATCCCATTTAATCCATTTTGTTGCTTACCTCAAAGAAGGTGTGCAACAGGACGAAAAAAATGAACAATAGTCGTTCGACACAGCTGACTTTATTGTTCCATCTTGGTTCGATACGCCTCGATTCATCTCTCTCTGCCAGACAAACTCTCAGACAATAAGGCTTTGTTGCTTCAAGCTTTTTTCTATTTTATCATTATTCTTATTATGATGAGAGTTACTATAAGCCCTCCAGTTCTCCCTGCATATTGGTATAGAGTGGAGACCAATATATGGTCTCCTTTATTCTCCTGCTGCAGCAGTCTGTGATTAGACCTAAAGGCTTGCAGATGTGTGCAATTGTCTTTTTTGTGGGTTTAAGCATGTTCCCATGTAATAGCCTAGTGGGAGCCTGAGATTGTCAGCAGTATGTGTTCAAAGTCAAGTTTTAAAAGAAACATTCTGGGATTTGGGTTGCAAGTTTGGATCTTTAACCTGTACCAGCAGCTTCTGGGGTCTGTAAATATAGAGGCGGAAGGTGTGGAGTTAACTTTGAGAACTGAAGAAAAAGCTTGGGTATGTAAAGTTAACGTGAAACTATGACTGTACACGAATTACATTTCTCTCAAAGTGAAATTGAGAATACACAGGATACAAAACTGTGCAAGGCAGTCTCGTTTTCCACAGGGATACTGTGGCTTCACACACCATCAGTGTGTAAATGTGTGACTGACTGATTGTAGTGTAAAGTGCTTTGGAGTCCTCAGACTTGATAAAGCACAATCTACACAAGGTTATTTACCGTTGGTTGTTTATGTGAGTAAAATTTGTAATCTTTGTTTATATAGCAATCTGTTTATAAGTCCAAAACCACAGAGGTGTTTTACAATAAAAGCAGGCATGACAAATTTAAAGATAAACCATAAAAGATGAGATAAAACAGTATGTGTATAACATCACAGCATCTTTTCCCTTTGCAAATAATTAGCTTGCAGTAGAATATCTTAAAATATACACAACATTGTCAGGTTCTGCCAGGTTATGATTATCATGTATTTTTTACGTTAATTTATATTGACCTTTGATATATATCTTACACATTTCAACACCTTGTCACTTCAATGAACATTTCTTGGAGGAACGTAAAATGGCAGCGAGCTTTACACTCTGTTGCTTTTTCACTCTCTCTCCCTTTCTCTCAGTCTGTCGCTCTTGGTTGCTCACACACTCACTTGCTCACTGTCTTTATTTGGACTTTTCTTCAAATGCAAAAATAATATTAATTTAAATTGGGGTTACAGTTCATTCTCATTTTTTACAGGGCTTTGGAAGTAAATAGTTTTAAGTTGGGGTTTATTACATTTTAATAATTTTTTAAAAGTTAAATCAGCCCAGAGAAATCCCTGTTGTTCCTGTGTTTTCCTGTGATGTTCCTGTTTTTTTGCCTTTGTTTTTTAGCTCACTTTTTAATTTGCAATATAGATGTTAAAACTGTCTATCTCAGAAATGAATAATTAATTTCCAGAGGCGAAACACACCCACATCATGTATCTGCTGTTGTCTCCTCTCCTTCTCTGTTGCTTCACTCATCCTGTCAGTGTCTAATTAGACTATTTATCGTCTTCCCATCAGAGGTTATGATGCTGGGGCAAATCTGTCTCGATAAACGCTCAATCAGCTCCTACTGCTGTGTCAGCCATAATAAACGCAGCAGTTGGAATTGCCTCGTCACAGGAGAGAGGGGAAAATGTAAATTAGAGCTTGGCAGGTGATTTTTAAGGGGAATGATCAGATTTTTTTGGATTTGGAGTAATGGGAGGGTGCATTGATGTTAAATCCTATCTGGGCTGATCCAGATGACTGATTATAAATGAGGACAAAGAGAATAATCTGGATTAAAATTCTGTCCTGCCTTGCAGAGTCTTATCATTTTTCTGCCCTCTCCACTATCAAGCAGTAATATGTCTGTTATGGCTGATGGTGTGTGTGTGTTGTTTCATATTGGCTGACAGATGCATATTTCTATGTGGATGCATGCAGCTGCTGTTCTCGCTTGTCAGTATTGAGTCCTGAAGGTTACAGAGCACATTCTTCCATGGCTCCATGGTTGTTATGGAAACAGCAAGGGGAAGCAGGATGTAAAACTGTTTTAAAACGACCTTTAATTGACAACGCGTTCAGAGCTGTGATTAGACCTTCTGCTGAAATCTCTTCCTTGCATTTAGAAAGTGACTCGTTTCTTGTTTCGGAGTTCAAAAGACACGGTCAGTCTCCAGGAAAGTGAAAACACCAAATAAATATCGGTCTGTGCTCTGCTGCCAAGACGTCTGTGGGTAACACAAACACCTAATGGGGCAGATGGGTGTTGGAAGCATGTGGAGAAAGGTATTTATTCTCCACTCACTGATTCATTTGTGAGTTTTTATCTAGCTGTAGTTTTACTCTGGCTGTGCTTTCTTGCAGGTGGTGTGAGGGGATTCTTTGGCCTTTTTCGTTTTATGTGTAACTCATACTGATGGTTTTATTTCAACTATATATTTTTTAAACCCCAAGGCATTAAACTTTGTGCATGAATCAGAATATTGGCGCAAAGATTTTAGAATAAGGGATGTAAAGTGCTACCTTATTTATAGTCCACAGATATGGAAATCCACAGATGTAAATGCTAATGATTAAATCTATTTAAGTTTTAAATATTGTTTTATTTCTTGATATTGGGCCTCATATGGTGAGAGGTTTTGGAAAACATAATTTGTCTGCATGATAAAAAGGTGAAATTGGTGTTGTGATGGGGTTTCAGTAGCTATATGGTGCTTTGAAAAAGGACTAAAATACTAATTGCCCTCTAAACTTCACATTTTATCAGGTTAAAGTTGCAAACTTTAACCTTTTATCAGGATTTTATTTCATAGACTATCACTACCTGCTGTACAGTAGGATTTGACAAGTTATATGTATTTTGCATACTTTTGGTGTAATGAGAGGTTACTGTAGCCATTTTTCCATCTCGAATATGACTATTCTCTTATTTGTGACTCAAGCATACATACGGTTTCTAAACAATAGTTGTATTTTCTTGTCATTTGGACCAGTCACTGTGAGCTGGTGAAGTGGTTGTCATTTATGTATAAAATATGGAAATATTTTAGAGCATTTTATACAAAGATAAAGTGAAATTTGGCACAAAAAAAGAGAAAAAGAGGTGTGAAATGTTGACTAATGGAGCCTATTTTGAGAATCTGAGTTTCTGTCAGGGACTCATTCAAATCATCAGGGCACCCAGCTGTTGCTGCGTTTTCTCTTCAGTAGACGAACTCTGGCGTCAGATTCTGTTTATCCGTTCTGCCTCTCAGTATGGATCTGCCATCGGTCAGCTTTTAGACACAAAACATGAGAATGAAATGCAGCAGCACGCCTGCCACGCCTCTTTCCTGTAAGGCATGTGTAGTGTAACCATGGTTACGGCCGTTTGTGGTTCATTCACAGGAATGGATGAAAGTCGGTTCAGAAAAAGACTGATTTGGAAAGAAGAAGCACTGACTGGAAAAGAGCTTCGGTCAGGCGTTTGTGTCGGATGGAGGAAAATACAGACTTCTAGTTTGCTTTCAAAAATCCAGATGAGTGTTCAGAAAGGTTTTTACGCCTGGAAAGATATCAGTATATTCGTGTTGCAGCAGTAATCTGAAAACAGTTGATAGATTTTATATAGCCCTCGGATCCATATAAAATCAGTAATTATATACATGTACGTCTAAAAAAAGTGGATGTTGTGAAAAAGTTGAATATTGCCATCAGGAAATAGTAGGTAACTTCTTGCTTTCTTTTAACAACCTTTATTGAGATGCAACCTTTATTTTGCCTCCGTGCGACACTGCATTGCTGCAGTAATTCATGCAAAAGGAGCCCCAACCAACTATTGAGCGCATATAAAGAATACACTTTCCAGAAGCTTGATGTTTCTGTTTAAAATATTGCTATTATTGATATTTAATATTCTAATTTTCTGAGACAAAAAGTGGTTGGTTTTTATTATCTGTAAACCTGTAAACCAACTATCTGTAAACCAACTATGAAAAATATAAGAAATAAATATTAGTCTGCATTTTGTTCTTTTCGTCTTTTGTTTGTTGCAATCATTGCTCAGATTGTAGCTTGGTCTGTCCACTGAAGGCATGTGGAGAAGATAAGACTGAAGACAGATAAGACTGATTGCTGTTTTTTGTGTTAACAGGAGTAACACGTGTATTTGTACTTATCCACTCTACGTTAAGAGTGTGAATACTCTCACCGACGGTCTTCCAGCTGTTGGCTACATGGAAGCAGTTTGGTACATTCTGTTCCTATATGAATCTCCTCCAGAGAGAGAGTGTGTGTGTGGATATTTTCTGTGCTAGATTGTTGAATTATTTTACAATCATGTATCACCTGCAAAAGCATACGGTGTCTGGAGTGCTCTGAAATGCACTCACCCCCTTATGAAATTCTTCTGTTTTTGATTTTTTTTTTGTCAATGTAAAACAAACTCTTTGACAACCATCAAGGTTATACAGATATCAGAATTAGCTTTATTCACCAAGATTATACTCACAAGCAATGAATTTAACTTTATTCCCCTTTTCTCTTATAATAATGTAAATGTTTAAATCATGTTCTTTTGTAAATATGTATATATTAAGTGTTTTTGCACAAGAGGTGCAAAAACACAAGGTCAATGTAGTGGAATATGCATGTCATCGATCTGGACCGATTTTTGCTAATAACGGTCTGTTACCTGAAGGCAAAAGTCTAAACATTTTGTGTCCAGTATATGTGAGGTGTGCAGATATGCGAGTTGTTCTATTTCTGACCCTAAGCATGCATTTGTTTCCATTAATCATTGTAATTAATCAAATAATCTTTGTCTGATATCAAAATTAGTTTAATTGTTTTTTTCAGAGAACTGTAAATTATCAAGACAGAATTTATTTCCTGGGGCTAATTTCTTGCTTTATTCTGGTAAAAATGTCCTGTTGTTGGAGGAAAAAGTTAATCAAAGCAGCTGGGATGCCTCAAGTACGGAATGGGCAACATCTTGTTATAATTTTTTTTTTTTTTTACTTTTTCCCCACAGTTTTGACATAAGTAACAATAAACTCTTTGAAATTTAATTTAATTTTTATCAACACTTTTTAATTTCATTCAATAATTCCATCAATGCAGTGAATGAGGATTGTTTTAATGTTGAGGCCAGTAAACATTTTTGTAGTTTGTTGACAGATGTAAACATTTAGCTTTTTATTTCTATCAGGAGTAAATGGTGAAATCATAGTCTGAATACCTGGAAACTGGACAGACTTTTGTCTGAGTTGGGCTGGTTTGTCGTAAACTTTATTTTCTTTTGCCTGATATTCAGGATGGGGGCTTCAGACAACATCTTCAAAGGCCGCAGCACGTTCATGGAAGAGTTGACGGAGGCCTCAGAGATCATATCTCAAGCAACAGAACGCTCGTTGGTCATCCTCGATGAACTTGGACGGGGCACAAGCACACATGACGGGATTGCCATTGCCTACGCTACCCTGGAATACTTCATCAAAGATGTAAGTTGGTTTTTATCTGTGCTTATGACTGGGAAAAGCATAACGGTTGACTATCTCAGTTAATCACTGGGCTAACCGACCTCTTGATGTAATTTGTGCCAACAATTTCATTGTAGACACGAATTAAGCCCCTGAAAGCACTTTAACAACTGAGGCCCACAATAAGCAGACATGCAGAGAAGAATAAGCAACAAAAATGCTAAGACAGAAAGATGTCACAGAAAAGAAAACACATAAAGGTGATCCCTTAATATCCAAATAGATAAATCCTGTATATAATATTGTTTCGGCTTCTTTTAAATCCTATGCTGCTCATGATGAAATGTATTCATCATTACACACATACTCTATAATAATTTGTTATTTTATAACAATTAATAGCTCATAGAAATCGATGAGCCAAAAAACAGATAAAAAGGGAGAATTATTGATACTGACTGCCCTTGACAGAAAATCATTGACATAATCATTGGCCACCGTCAAGCATGCTGGGAATTAGGAATCCAGATTTGGTCTTATTGATTGTTTATGAAATATTTCCTGCTTCTTTTTGTCATATTTTATCACATCAATAAGTGCAGAGTAGATCTTCACAATATAAGGAAAGTGCTACTGGAGCGATGACATCTACTAGCGTACATTTTTCTTGCTCTTCTCTTTCGTCACTATCAGCTGTGCCAGGTGTAAACTGCCCTTTGTATAACTAATATTGCCCACACTGGTGCTGTAAGGATAATAACTTTGTGGTAAAGGTTACCATGAAATCTTGTAATATTAAAATGCCACAATGTCTCTCATCAAAGCAAAGTCTGTCTCCTGAAGTACTACAAATGTGCTGTGAGCATGTGACTTTATCTGGTGAAATAAGTCTAAATGTGCGATTCCACAACAAGAACCTCTTCTAGGAACGTAGGTAGTTTTCTGGGATTGGGGGTGCTAAGCATTTGCTGGCATCTCATTTACCTTACATTTTATTGTGCTTATATTCAAATGCTTAAAAAACAGCTTTCCTTAGTGGACAATAAGTTCAAATTTTCAGTTTCCCCAAGAAAGTATAGACTCAATACAGAGCCCTGTTGAGAAAAATTGTTCAAATGTTTTGCAAAATTTACTTCTAAGATACAAATTCAATTTGTCACAACTGTACAGGATTATGGCTTATTAACTAATTTTAGGTTTGAATGGCGCAGGCATGTTGCTGCAGTTGCTTCATGCATGTTTCTTTAGGATCCATCTCACAGGCTTAAATTGTGATATATCTGTGGATTATTACGATGACAATTGTAAACTTTTTAACAAGTTTAATTTTGGAAACTTGTCAAATTCAACTTTATGGCTCAGAGCAATATGGATAGAGCAGCCAGTAACCAGTGGATAACGTTACTGGTTATGCATCGATATTAGGTGATATTGGTTTATATTGAGAGACTGGTTATGTGTAAGTTGTCTTTAAAAATACTTGGAAATTTAGTGAAATGTCAAGAAACTTAAAATACTCTAGCTTGCATACTCCTGATGTTTTGTGGTGTTTGGTACTGAAAACTAGAGAGTCTGTGTGTGGTATTACTTTCCTCTATGCTGCAGCCGCTCTTGGGGAAAGGGATTTACTACGTATATCAGATTACCAAACATGACTTGAGTGAGTTTGCATTTAATTTGGGTTTGAAACATTTGTTTTTTTTAACTGCTGTGATGAAGAATATTACTGTTTTAGCTGATTCTGTTTAGATTGGTTTTGTCATCAGGGCAGTAATAGTGCATAAAAATTTTGTGCAAGGTTCTAAAAGCCCTGAAAATTCTTACATTTGATAATCTTAGCTTTAGGTTTTAAAAAGTCTTAAATAAATTCAGTTCTCACTAGAGCTTAGATTACATTGGATGTCTTAAAGTTGTAGGTTCAGTCATGCATTCTTTCATGTGCTTTTTTCCATTTTAAAAGAAATGCACATGCTGCAATTGTTCTGTGATTTGTTGTGCTGACGGATAAATTCAGATTTTATCATGCTGTGACAAAAATACAAACCCAAAGGTTAAGGGAAGCAAACAGCTCTCTTAGAAGATTTTATCCCCAGATAATCAGCTTTTCTAGCAAACTTGCAAAAGAATCCCTCTTGTAAAATTGCCTTTTTGTACATCTAAGAAAAATAACAAAAATAAAACTTGACTTTTCCACTACCAACTCTTCCCATGAGGGAAAGTATATATTTACTATATACTTACTAGAAAATGTTAGAAGTTGTTTTAGTGTTATGACTAGGGCACATAACACTCAAGTCACATGCCGAAGGCAACATTGTCCAATTTAATTGCCAAAATTAAGTTTAACTTAGGTAAGCTGTTCAGTAAGATATATATGTAATTTGTCAGAATTTATATATTTAAATCACTATATTACTTAAAGGTCTTTCAAATCAATTGCCTTTTCTTCCTGGAATATATTTGGTTTGTAAATATATTAATTTATGTTTATGTGAATGCCGGATTTTAATGACTAGTTTGATGGTCAAACAGCAATAATGAACCTAACATTAAAAAATAACACAAAACGCACATCTCTTAAATATAGGCTAAATGAACAAAGCAGAAAGAAAATAAAGTCTGATCATGCTAAACATTTGTAGAAAAGTCCACAGCATGATTTATGCAAATGCTCTGTCTGCGCTGGCGAAGATTCACTCACGTCTCAATGTTGGGTGCTTGAAATCGATACTGACCTTTTCGCTGATTAATTTGGTTGTGATAGGGAATTTAAATGTCAATTCCAGGTGATCAGTGGCTTTCTACAGACTGAGAAAAATTATGAGATGGTGATAACAGCAAACACAACGTAGCCTGTCCTGAGGCCATTGAACAATGTGAATTCTACGTCCTTGACCTCGATACACACACACTAATCAAAACAGGAGCACCTCAAAGTGATAAACATAATCCTCTTCATTTCCCCACCTTTAGGCTTTTGATTTTCAGTAAGAAAACATACATGGTTCCATGGGAGATGACTGACACCAGCTATTACCAGCCTTGCTAAGCAAATAGGATTTAATGGCTGCAAATTCTGTTTTGGGAAACAACCTTTCAAACTTTGCTCTTTTCATTCATATACTAAATGATTAGTTTGGCTTAAACGTCTTGAAGCTTTGTTATGTCTGCGTCAGTGTTTTTGTAGTGTAAATAAATAGAAGGGGCTTAAAAATGGACTTAAAGCCTCAGAGTGCAGTGATTGCTTTATTCTACAGCTGCAGCTGCTTTTCATTGGTTTCATGAGTTTGACTTTACTTCTGGTTAATGTGTAATCGAAACTGAACAGCTGGATAAAATTTGGGAGCTCTGGTATTTTATTGTGGGTTAATTCTGCTTTCTAAGATCCTATTCCAACAGGTTTCGGTTGCTATGTATAAATATGGAGGAGTAAGGATGCATCTTTAAAAACTTCCCTCCAGTTTTTACGTTTTGCCAGTTTTGCATTAATCTTGGATGGAATCATGGGAGTTATGTAATTCTGCAGGAGACCATGGAATGAAATGTGTCGGTAGTCATTTATGCAGCAGGGATCTTTTATTGGCTGGAGGAGGACGCTCTCTACCTTGCATAACGGCATTGATTTATAAGAAAACGTCTCGCTATTAAAAGAAAAGAAAACAAAAGGGCAGTAAAGAAGTTATGTGAGATGGGAAGAAGCCTCTTTTCAATTCTGGCTTCCTGCTTGGGTCTTTCATGCTGTCTCCTTGACTTCCCACTCCTCCCCCTCCTGTTCCCTGCTATGCAGACGCTAAATGTTAATGTCAAAAGCCGGACTACTCCTCCTTGATCTCAGTTGTTATAGAAACACACCTTTCCATCTGAGAATAGTTAAGAGTATGGATGGATTTCACAACACGTCTCAATAATAGAGACAGCCTTGAAGCATTGTTGAGTAGGGAGGAGAGGTTCTCTAAAATTAAAAAGATCTGGTGAAAGTTGCTCTATTACTGGCATGATGCCAGCTCTTTATATGTTTATTTGATTCCATCCTCTTCTTTTTTGAAGAAGCTCACATTGTTCTCTGGGATGTACGTTGGGTCCAGGGTCATCTGGACCTAATTCTATGACTCGGCATTTGCATGTGAAAGAACTACTTTTTCAAAGAGGGAATTATGTCCTTGGAAACAAAAAGACCTAGAGCTTCACACTAATGGATAAATATCTTGTGTAGGCCTGTCACGATATCAAATTTTGCTGAACGATTAATTGTCTCAAAAAACTATTGCGATAGACGATAGTATTGTCTGAAGACCTTTTTACACTGATTTAATGGAAATGACGAAATAATGCATGCGATTTCTTGCCAAAGATGTATATCCTTTATTTTCAAAAGAACACTCAACACTGGTTGTACCAGGACTCGTCTGATGGCTGGGAGTTGCTCCAACACCCTCTCGATCATCTTCTGTTTAGTGCCCCATCGTGTGACAACATCCTGTGGAATATTGAAAAGGTTTTTATTAGAAAAACATATAGAATTATTATGTTACTCATTTAAGGCAAAGCTTCACCAGTGACGAGTAAAATATTACACCCCTTGTGCTGACAAGTAGAAATAACACCAAAATGGCTCTAGCAAAAGACATTAATACTATATTAGAACCATACTATTTTTTATTAGTTAATTTATTTCAACTTGTTTAAAGAAATGATACTAATTCTCCTTAACAATTTGTGTTGTTATATGTAAAATTATTGCCAGACAACGGTCTTAATTAGATTCTACAGGTCTACATGCTACAAAAATAAAAAATAAATAAACATGGCTCTGAATATTTTGAATAAATGAATTTAAAAACTCACCAGAATGAGATTGTGCTGAGGGAGATTAGCTTCATTCTGTGCCTTCCTCAGATCTCTCTTTTTAAAGAAGCTCAGGTTGAAAGTGTTGACCAAACTTTTACAGAGTCCTATGGCACGTGCTGTACGTTCTTTGTCACTGTCTAGACCATGGGAAACAGCAAGGTGGAGGTTGTGGCCAAAGCAGTTGAGCCATGGCCAGCCAAGATTTCTTATTGCAGCGACAATGTTAGGGCCATTGTCTGTTGTAATGCAGACCAGCTTGTCCTCATCCAGTCCCCAGTCTGCTAAAGCAGATTTCAGGTTTTCTCCCAGGGTGTTAGCAGTATGGTTATCTGGGACATACCTGGTCTCTAAACATTTAGAGTGCAGGGTCCAGTCAGCAGCTATATAGTGAATGGTCAAGCTCATATAAGGAGTCATATTTGAACTTGACCACATATCCGACGTAGCAGAGTAAAATGAAATGTCTTTTATCTCCTTCAGTATGTCCTCTTTAATACTGCTGTAAAGTTGTGGAATTGCCGTTTGTGATATGTATGTTTTTCCGGGGATTTCGTACCGTCTATCAAAAGTTTGCAACATTTTTCGAAATCCCGGCTTTTCAACAATATTAAATGGGAGCATCTCTTTAGCAATTAAGCGAACTACGCTGTCTGTGAGCGCGCACCACTTTGCGCCGTCCTTTTTGTATGCTTCCTGTCGATGAAATGTTTCAATGACGGTGGACTGTCGCGAACTTGAAGACGAAGACGGGCCACCGGTTGTACTTTTCCTCCTCAGCTGGAAAAACTTTACTGGATGGTTGTGCTTTAGGTGCACGTACAAGTTGGTTGTATTGCTACCCTTAGTTGCTACTATTTTATGACAAATGCGACATACCGGCTCGCAAAGGTTCAGCGGTTCGCCTCGGTCATTTGGTTTGAATCCAAAATACTCCCACACTGCGGCAGTTGCGTTCGGCTTTGAAACGAGTTCCATTTCGAGTCCCTCCTCCCCCAATATGAGATAGTGTTTCTTTACCTTGCTAACTCCTCACGGGGCTCTAAAGCTGCAGCAGTACAAAATGATGTGCGCGCTGACTACCTGACGTAATAGTCCCCTCCTCCTCCCTTCTCATTTTTCCCTTCCTAAAAAATGAGGAAGGGAGGGGTCAGTGGATAGCGCCGGAGTTGAGCCTACACATCCAGCGTCATCAATAGAAAGAGAAAAATACAAGCAGAGACGATATGGACGATAAATTAAATGACGTCGATAGGTTTTTTTTATCGTACGATTAATCGATTTACGGTTTATCGCGACAGGCCTAATCTTGTGCAACAAATCCCTGCATGTGGGAGTAAATGTTCTGATGTGTTCATGCTGATGCACAGAACTCCAACCACATTTTCTTCTAAGCTCTCTGCACTTGTTTCTGCCTTCAGTACACTCATGCACATGGGTTAAATGCTGTTATTTTGTGCTTTTTTTTATGCCGCTTTAGATTTTTCCAAATGTCTTAAAGTTCCGACTTTGTTGAAAAAACTGGTGTGGAGGTTTTTGAGTGAAAGCACAGCTTTTGTGGTTCAACACCATAAAAGTGAATCTAAAGGTAAAAAGTAAGAAGAAAAAGTTATGCATGGGAAATAAAAAAAAAATCTTATTCTTATGTTTTTCAAGTTCTGAGTATTTTACCACCACTTTAAGTTTAAATATCCCGTAGATAAAAAAAAAACAAAAAAAAAAAAACACAAGTACGTAACATTACCATAATGAAGTAAACTTATGGCACATTTTGCATTGTCTAATAATGACAAACCAAGTGAGCTGGGTTTCTTTACACACATTTTCCAAAGAGTTCACACTTTGAATCTCAAATGACCAATTAAATATTTTGTAATCCATGTGCTTTGTTGTCTTCGACTTTCCCATTTGGGCTTGCTGTGAAAACCTTAAGTTGAAGTTATGCAGTTCAAAGAACTCCATCAATGAAACCATAATAATAGTATCAAGTCAGTCTTTTTTTAAAGCATTTTATTAAAACCCATCATATTTTTTGCCCTTTGTAATAATCAGCCACTCAAGGTCTTATATGCTTCATGACGAATGAACACATTTATGACCCGTCTCTTTTTTTCTTTTTTTGGCATCTGTTTCCATTATTGTTCTTGTGCCACTTTTTGGTTGGTATAAGTTGCAGGATTGTGTCTGAAATAAATTTCAATATAAATTAAAAAATCATGTTTTAATATGCTCCCTAAACCAGGCGGTATGCTTTTCAGAGTTAATGGACAGTCAGGTAGCCTACATGGAAACTTTTGTTTTTTACAGTGCAGAAATGATCAGCGTATGGCTGTGAAAGTTTAGCGTTGTGTCAGATATTTTATTCAAAGCAACAAAGTGTGAACTCTGGACTTTCTCTCTCACGCAGCAAGGATTCCTCTTTTTTGTTTATAAACATAGCAGATATGGGTTTACATTAATTGTGCTGATTTGTATATATGTAGATTTGCAATGTTAAAATCTCATCTTATTGAAATATTAACTGTTGTCCTTTTTCAGTTTCTTGTGAGACAAATACTCAAGTAAACAGGTAACCATTGAACTTAAATGTGATGAGACAATTGTTTTATTAATGAAATTCTGCATTAATGAATCTTTTAATCATTGTCTAATCGATTAATTGTTTCAACACTAATGTGATCAGATTATTGCTCTGTGGAGTCGAGCTCTCGGGGCAACCTGAGGTTCTCTGGTAATGAGCTATCATTAGAACCCAATTAGATTATTATTCAAAGCAGGATTTCCAGCCTCCATCTGGAAATCCTGCTTTGTTTGTAGCCTTTAGTGCAAGAGAAGACTTTTCTATTTGTGCATGTTGATTATTGATTTGTTCTTGTTGAATCTTAACAGGGTAGGAGGCAAGCACGTGGGAGTGAAACCACATCTGTTGATAGACCCAAATCATTTCTTTTCTGCTCCATGTCCATAAGAATGATGATTAAAGAAACATAAGAGAAAACAGGAGATTATGAAATATTTGCTCAAGTATTAAGACACGCTATCTTTATTATGCTTTGTATATTTTGGAATGTGTAAACTTTCTATTTGGGGGTCTTTGACAAAGATTGTGCCACTACCATTCATAACAGGTGGTATTCTTGTGTTTAAAAGCCTTAGCATGACTTTTCTAAATATTCTTCTTGTAATAATGGGCCAACAGTTCAGCAAGTCTCTTCTCAACCTAAAGCTTTTTTCAAGAGGGAATTTAGTTTGGCGATGTAGACCGTTACAATTTTTAACTATGTCAAAAGTTTCAGTTTGCATTTCTTTTTTTTTCTTCTGCTCTTTGGATGCTTTTTACAGTCAAGTTACTTGGTTTCATTTGCTCAATTTTGTCCCTGACTCATCGTATTGGTCCTTACAGGGATACTGTTGTCTCCAGTTTGAAGGGCTTAAGTGTTGATGGTTCTTGTATTGTTCCTGAACCTCAAAATCAACATCTATTCCTCTGAGGGTGAGGGTCTGGATCAAATGGCTGAAACTTGGAGATCACTGAATGTTTTAACAAAACAATATCACTTACTTGAAGTTCCAAACTTCACCTTATTGAATTTATAAACTGTGTCAGGAAGCCAGCAATTCAACAATTCTTCCATTAAAGTTGTCCCATGTCCAGCCAGAATTGCAAGTTTTATGTCTATGATATCACAATTTTGTCAGGTTTGTTCTGCTTTTACATCTTTATCTCCACACAGCTTTAAGTTGTACTGCATTGGCTGTATGACTTTAACAACAAATGCTCATCAGCTGTAGACTTTAATATTCTGTTCAATGCAATATTAACCAACACAGTCTGTGACCACAAAACTAAGTGGGAAACGGGTTTTGAAATAAATGCCCTGAAGCAGCAATGCTAAAGATTTGCTTCTAAAATCTATTTTCCAATTACTGAGGAAAGGAACCACAATGACCTCCTTGTGGAGCTGAGATGCAACAGTGGATTTAGTACCTGATTATTTTTTTATAAGTTTGACCAGTTCATCTGTCGGGTGTCTACTTGGAAAAAGATAATTGCATTTCCCTGGCTAAAATACAGATGAGTTAAAATTATGTATTTGATGAAACTAGGTGTCAAGAGTTCACATTTTAATATAAATCAAATGCAAATAAAACCTTTTTAAGAACAGAAAAAAAACAGGTGCAATCTTTGTCACTATGAAAAACATTTATATCATTTAGACCTAAAAAAAATGTATGTAAATGTTGCAAATGTCTATTTTACCGAGTATTAAAAGCACTGCATTTAAAACTATGTGTGCCAATAATGACTTGGTTTCAACAATTCCTAAAATGTGAGAGAGGATTTCTCTAACAGTATCTTTGTACTTTATTTTCCATTTGCTTGATTACCTCACTAATGTGAGCAGAAAAAGGTAATGCATCTGTTTTACTAAAAAGCTTTTAGAAACCGTCTTCAGAGAGATGCACTAACCAGTGAAATGTTTCTTCAGATGTCTGAAGCGGCCTGAGTAAGTGACTGACTGTGTGCACCACTTGCTTTGTGGTTTTCATGTGGCACCATTAATTCCAGGGTTCAATCATGTTGCCTCTCTGTATCTTTCACCTCTGGCCGAGGTGAAGAGCTCCTCTCACTTTGGTCAGTTTTTTTCAGAGCCTGAAAAGCTGAGTTTAGTGTCTGCACCTAAAGGCAGGAAAATTAGAGAGGCTGAATGCGGAGGATATTGAGTGATAAAACAAAATAAGTGAGAACACTGTAAGGGAGAAAATAAATAAGCAGTGAGTGTACAGGTTATTATTTCAAAATGCTGGTTGCAGGGTACAAAGACAGAGAATAAAAACAATGGTAATGTTGATGCTACATTTTTGTTTTGTAGCTGCATTGTGGATAGTTTTCTCAAGCTGTTATATCTCCCTTTTGTTGTGTTTTGTGTAACAGTAAATACACTATACAGAGACCCAAGAGAGGAAATTTTGCTTTTAGACATCATCAGTTAACGTTTAGCTAAATAAAGGTGGCATACTTCAAATGCACAGCTAAAAGAGAAATCGACAGTACGCCTTAGTTGTATCATCCTAAAGACTTTTTATTGCATTCACTTGGAAAAGGCTGTTATTGTTTTGAAATGTTAGGGTTTCAGTGTTGCTAAATTTTCCATCATGTCATTCCTATCCTGTCGTTATATTTATAGCATTTCATGGGATGAAGATAAGGACTGGTGTGGAAGTGACTGGAGCATTTTCACCCTATATCCGACCGATTGTTTCCACACTGTTGTGTTGATTCTGGTATCAACTTCTCGTCAGGTAGCTGAAGTTTCTGTTTGTTGTGATACTAAGCATGTATATCGAACTACTTATCAGTTTAGCTAAATATCTTCTTTTTTGTCTGCTTCTTCAGTCACGCAAAGTTCACATATTTGTTATGCCGTTTTAATCTCTTGAGCCCCAACCTTTGGCTTCAACAAGTCTGTGTGTTGAACACACACCCAAAGTGAAATTAGATGTTTACTCTGATTGGTAGTTCAGTTTCAAGACAAAAGTGGCTATTTTGTGTTTGTATCTTTCTCTTTGTCACATAAAGCCCACATAGAAATTTTCTTTGTTTTTTAGATTCATTGATTACCAACAAAAACAAATTTTACAAACATTTTAATTACATTAGGAACAAATCAGCAGCCTGAACACAATTTACCCAACATTAAGATTGTTGTATTTTATTAACATCATGAGTCTAACAGACATCAGAAACAAGGGTTTCTCTTTAATGCAAATGTATTAATGTACATTTTTGTTTTGAAACGGTAAACAGTGGTGTCCTTGTTTATCTACTACATGACCTTTTGTCCTATTTCCCTTAAGATGTTTTAGGAAGTTTAAGACAACTGTCTTACTGTGTCCAACCAGCAAAGGCAAATCTCAAAAACTGTCAAGTTCAGAGACAGAAAACCTTTTTGCCATTGCCATCAGGGATCATGAGAGCATGAATGGCTTACAGAGAATTACATTAAAGTCAGATTTATGCGCAAATTTAATCTTTTGATCAGCTGATGAACATGCTGTTTGAATTAAAGTGCAGTTTTAATTTGAATAAAGGATATTTATTTTCTTTCCTTCTGATTCGTCTTGCACTTTGAGGCTCCACTTCCAACCAGGTTACCATCCTCAAGCATGAAATGTGACTACTTCCTTCCAGGTCTAAAGATTTTTATAAGGAATGTTTTGCAGTTTGAGGTAAAAAAAAAAAAAAAAACGGCCTCATTTCATTGAAACCTCTCGAAAAACCCAACTCCACTCATTTGAACTTGATTGTGCAGAACACTGACCTTAACTTTGGTGGTTCTGCTGAGTGGACCATCCTGGATAGTAATCCTATACTTTCTCCTCTCTCACAGGTGAAGTCCTTCACCTTGTTTGTGACCCATTATCCTCCTCTGTGTGAGTTGGAGCAGGTGTATCCTCAACATGTGTCCAACTTTCACATGGCTTTCTTACTTAATGAGCCTGACGTCACAACTGACGCTGATGGTACGTTTCCACTTTTATGCTAACGTTGCTGTAATACCACAGACCTGTTGCTAGATTGTGCAAAACATAGACATGGTTGTTTATATCAGGATTCCTTTTTGCACTTTAAAGGGGATTAATGATGCAAAATACACACTGTGCACATTTTTGTACTTCCATTTGGTTCTCTACTGCTTCTCAAAACAGTTCAAGCATTAAACAAAAAACACCCAGTCGGTTTTTAGCAGACGAAAACTGCATTATGTATGTATGATTTTGTGCAAAAAATGTAATGAACATGTTTTGTATAGTCCTAACCTAATCTGTTCAGGGAAACATAATAGGTAATCTCTAAGATTTTATGCCACTGGGTTTGTTGTCAGATGGAGAGGTTCAGCCAGAGTTCATCACCTTCCTCTATCAGTTAACCGAAGGAGCTGCTGGGCGAAGCTACGGCCTGAATGTGGCCCGACTGGCTGACATTCCTGACCCGATACTACACACCGCCTCTCGTAAAGCCCGAGAGCTAGAGCTCATGGTCAATGCCAGGAGGTAATGCACACATAACCACCCTGACATTTTCTTCAAGGAGACGCTTAGTGTGCATGTCAAGTCAGTCTGTATTTTCATGGTGTGTATACTGTGAGCTCCTTGTGTTCTCTTTACCTTTCTGAGAGTGATGCATGAAATCTTATGAGCTCAGTATAAATCCCAGTTCCCAAATGATTTAAATATTTTAAAGCTCAAATGCAAGATTGACACTCAAAGATGCGACTCTGTCATAATGTTATAGACATAAACAAAATCTAATGTTTATTTAAGCTTCAACACTCAAATGCACTTGATTTCATTCTTGAGTTCACACATTTGAACCGGAAAATGTGCCACTCTTCCTGGAAAACAGGGAGTGATGCAAATGACACAAGATTATAGAAGAAAGATTTGTCATTATGAGATGCTTAAATATCCCCTTAAGTAACTGTAGCAGGTGTTAATGAAGCAGCTTTGTTTTGAATGGTTATACTTAAAGTAACACATGCATTTCAAAGTGAAATGGCAGCAGCAGTCGCTGTAATTGAGTTTTTTGTTCTAATGTGTCTAAATATCTGGAACCAAATAAAATAAATTGGTTTCTTTTGTCATGCCTAATTTTTAATGAATGTTTCTTGACCGTGTATAAGCTGCAGTGAATTTTTATGCTGAGTTATGACTTGTATATTATTAAGCTTTGCACAAATATGCAGATCTGTGAAAAGATGTAACTAAAAAGCATATTACAGATTTCTTTCATTTTTGGCTGATTTGTCACACTTACATGTTTTAGATCATCAATCACATTTTAATAAGGCAAAGCTACTCTGAAATATGCTAGAAATAGTTTTCATTTCAACATATGATTTCATTTCAAAATATTTAAAAAAACCAACACGACTCAATGTGAAAAAGTATTCACATTGAGTCACCTGCTTGATTTTTTTCATCATGGGGGAATTTTAACACATTCTTCTTTTCATAATTGTTTTATGCAATTATTCAAGATGACACCACCACACCTCAATCAGATTTGAGTTCAGTCTTTGACTAGGCCACTTCAAAACCTTTATTTTGGCTTTTATGAGCCATTCAGAGGTGGTCTAGTTAGGAACAGCTTTGTGACTCAAGTGTGCTTGAGTTTAAGTTGGTTGAATGTTCTCCTTCAGAATGAATGGGAGTCACATCTTCCACAAAGTTCAATTTGCTTTTCTTTGTTTTTCCACTAAATATTTTCTTAGAAGTGTCTCTAGAGACTTTGTGTTCTGCGTAGTTTGCAGTGGTTTTGGCTTTGAAACTCTTCATTGTGTTTCCCATTTCTGACCAGTTTCTAATTCTTGTGACATGATCACTTGCAGTGCAATAAAATAAAACAGAATAGAAATATCCTTTACTGTCCCGCAGTTTGGAAATTCAAGTTTACCAACAGCAAATGGAAGAATGCATATTCAAACTACGATAAAAACTATAAAAACAGAAAAATAACAGGTAAAGAAAAAAACATAAGAAAAAAATGCTATACAGTTATTAAGAATAGCATACTTTTGAATTCTGTAACTGAGTATGGTTGTTTAGAAATGCATAAAATGTGTTTGTGCATAAACACCTGGATGTTGTTCTGGGTTACTTTGTGACTTCCTGGGAGAGTCATTGAATATTGGCTACTGCAGGAAGGTTTCCAAATTGTTGGATGTTTTTTCCATTTGTGGCTCTGAAATTGGATCACTGATGTCCCAAGACCCTGGAAAGGGCTTTGGAACTATTCCCTGATGGATGTCAAATACTTTGGTTCTTTAATGTTCTTGATTTACATTTAAATCAAGTACATTTGGTGTTTCTTTTTGAGCATTTTTTAGCCTACCTTTTGTTGTTAGAAAGGGTTATTGAAGTGGATCTTGTGATTTTGCAGGTTTATTAGTAATCAGGACTCAGTGTGGTTAGTAATGATTAGTGACAAAGTGATATTTAACTCAACTTTTTGAATATGTTTTTTCTTTTAATGAATGAAAACATTTGAAAAGTGCATTGTGTTCACTTAGTTTTCTCTTGAGAATCAAATCTGGTTGATTTGAAACATTAAGATGTGACAAAATAGCCAAAAATATAAGAAATTTGAGGTGACGTTTTCATACCACTGTATTTTTCTGTATATTACTATCATATATACTCAAAGTTGAGAAGTGGAATATATATTTTTTACAAATTTTAGTTCTGATTATTAAAAAACACATTTTTATCTATGCAGTCACAAAGGTATTTGCAGTTTATTTTTTGAGGGAAGTAAATTTTACTCCCTAAAAGAGGCCTACATTAATAATAATAAAGTATTATTAGAGTTTTAATAATTTGCGTTGCCATTTGGTTGGATTTGCACTCTTGAAGCTGAAGACAACATATTCTGTCCTCAAAGCCACTGGAGTCCACAGTCATTTTAGCTGGATGAACATGGGAGGTGCTGATATCAGCTTTCTGACGGAAAGGCTTCTCTGTGAAGAAGCTGAAGTGCAAAAAAATGTTCTGAATGACTTTGGACACATTCACTGAGTTTGTATATTAAATTTAAAATCCATCTGTTTGATGCTGACGCAGAAGGCTTCTCTGTTTACCTCACTAACACACAATTCCTATATGGCTCAAATTCAGCTTATTGCTGAGTGATGAGATGGAGGACTGGATAATTGTTGGTGTTTTACCAATAAATCAGCATATTGCTGTATATGTCATTCTCTGTGTATAACATACAGACTGCTGCATGGCTGTTTATCCTCTAACCTCTCCACCACATAAAACAAATGTCAGCACACACACACATAGGCCTGCGCACGCCCACACACACCCCCACACACAGAGAGACAGCCACTCGATCAGAATAATCCTTCTTATATTAAATGTGTTTGTTAGATGCGTATGTCCAACAAAAAAACAGAGAGGAGTTGAGTGTAGATTTCATTTTATTTCTACATAAATGTTTGAGACTGCAGCATTTTTGTTTCCATAATATTTAAAGGAAACACAATATTTTGTAGTCCAGGATGGTTAACGTTTTGGTGCGTTTCTGTGTCTCTGCAGGAAGTATCAGAAACTTCTCTCAGCTCTTTGGAGCATCTGCGACAAATCCTCCCTCGAAAAGTGGCTGCAGTCAAACTCTTGATGTCTCAACAGCCACAACCATCGAACTGAAAACACTTCTAAGAAATAAATCGTGCCATCAATGACTGAACATTTTTAATGCTCACACAAGAGGTTATTTTCTCTCTAAAGGAGCTTGTTGATTATGCAGTTTCAAGCCCCTCAGGTTCTGGTAGCTGTCACAATAGTTGATACTAAAGGGTCACATTTTACCTACAACTGTGTGGTGTCCATGTATTCAACGATCAAATAAAGACAAATGCCATACCTGTCTTATTTTATTACCTTTAAACTGGAGTTCTTTTGGTCAATATTGAAATCATAATCATTATATTCGATTCATTGCTGAGACTTTGGAAACCCATTATTCTTTAAAAAACAGGAGTGTGCAAGTAAAGTGGAACGCATTCAAATAATCCTAATGTTTAAATTTAATTTCCTTGTTTTTGTTTTGAGCTAAATTGAAACAAAATGCATTTATTGGAGGTTTTCACTTATTGTTGAACCGTTCTGGACTCGTGTAGCATTTTAATAACATACCCCTATTTTATTTGGTACATAGTTAAGCGGTTTTTTATTGCATGCACACTAATTGCATGGACTGCATAAAATTAAGAACACAATTTTGCTTTCAGCAGTTTGCATTTATGATGATGGTGTTTAATGATAATACCCCCTCGATCTCAGCCATAATAGACTAAGCAGCCCAACTCATGTAAGATCATTTCAGTTAGGCATTGGCAGTTTTAAAATGATATTTTATATATTTCTTGTATAAGATCTGACTGAAGAACATTTTGTGGGTCTATGTAAATTTGATATGTCGTTAGTTGGAAGCAAATTTAATACATGATTAAAATAAAGCTAAAATTGCTAAATGAATTCCAAACATCATGCAACATTATTGGAAATGTTCCACCATTAAGGCATGAACTCTGTTTCCCCCCCTTTCATTGACCAAGATGGCGGCGCGTGAACAACGCGAGGCTCAGCGTCTCTCCAGAATCTGCTCTTTAGTGGTTTTTTATCTATTCATGACTGGACTTTTTTTCCGAATTGCACAGCGTTGCTGCGCTACAGCAGACACGAACTTCTGGACCTTTGGAGCTACAATTCTGACTCTATGATCGCCGATCTCCGACTCATCCCAGAGATCTCCAGAACACCGGAGGCTGCTCACTTCTCCCGGCCGGGTGGAAGGGTACGCAGGCCGCGACGAGAACGTAAACAAAGGCGGGGTAAGCGTGGAGGGGTGCGAGCTAGGCTAAAGCTAACACCACACCGGCTCCCTTTACCCAGCATTTTCCTCGCCAATGTCCGTTCTCTGGCTAATAAAATGGATGAGTTACGACTATCCATCACGAGTGACAGACGGATTATGGACTCAAATGTCATGTTTTTCACCGAAACATGGCTAAACAACAGCTGCCCGGACAATGCTATCCAGCTAAGTGGACGCCACACACACCGAGCCGACAGGACAGCAGATGACTCCGGCAAGACCAGAGGCGGAGGTTTGTGCATTTATATTAACAAAGCTTGGTGCACAGACTCTGCTACTACCGAGAGTCACTCCTCACAGAATGTGGAGTTTTTAATGGTCAAATGCAGACCTTACTACCTCCCAAGGGAATTCACCTCGATCATCCTCACTGCCCCCCCCCATGCTAATGCCAAGCTAGCCATGAAAGAACTCTATGCGGCTATTAGCAAACACCAAACTAAATACCCCGAGGCTGCTTTTATTGTTGCAGGTGATTTCAATCACTCCAACTTGAAGACAGTTCTTCCCAGATTCCACCAACATGTCTCCTGCCACACCAGAGGAGACAAGACCCTGGACCATGTCAACTCCAATCTGGCTGGAGCCTACAATGTGACACCCCTCCCCAACATCGGACAATCAGACCATCTCTCCCTGTTCCTCACACCTCGGTACTTGCCACTCATCCAACGGTACTTACCACTCATCCAACGTGTGAAACCTACCGTGAGGACAGTAAAGGTGTGGCCAGAGGGCTCAGACGCTGTGCTCCAGGACCGGTTTAGGAATACAGTTTGGACTATTTTCCACCATACAGACTTGGATCAGTACGCCTCATCTGTACTGAACCATATTTCCACCACCTTAGAACGTGTCACTGCCTGCAAACGCATTACCATGTACCCCAACCAGAAACCCTGGATGAACTGAGACGTTCGTGTCCTGCTGAAGGCCCGCAACATCGCCTTCAGGTCAGGGGATTCACAGACTTACAGTGCAGCCAGGGCTGAGCTGAAGAAGGGAATCAAGAAGGCCAAACACCACTACAAAAGGAAGGTGGAGGATCATTTTTCCAACTTCAACCCCCGACGTATGTGGCAAGGCCTTCAGATTCTCACAGACTACAAGAACCCCAATACCACCCCCGCTTCTACTGATGTCTCCTTCCTCAACGAACTTAACAACTTCTATGCTCGTTTTGAGAGAGGGAATACCACAACTGCAACTAACCAAAGCAGCTACCACCCCAGGCCAACAGCCACTGACTTTCCTCCCCACTGACGTAGGAGCGGCTCTGAGCAGGATTAAATCCCACAAGGCTACGCGTCCTGACTGCATACCTGGACGTGTCCTCAGAACGCGCCCTGGGGAGCTGGCAGGAGTGCTGACGGACATCTTCAACCTGTCCCTGACCCGCGCTGTGGTACCGACCTGCTTCAAGTCTACCTCCATCGTCCCAGTCCCAACCCAACCAGACTCAATGACTACCGCCCGGTAGCCCTTACCCCCATCATTACCAAGTGCTTGGAGCGGCTGGTCCAAGCACACCTCAGATCCTGTCTCCCCCCCCACACTAGACCCCCACCAATTTGCATACAGGCAGAACAGGAGCACAGAGGATGCAGTCTCTATAGTGCTGCACTCTGTCCTTTCTCACCTGGACAGTAAGAACACTTACGCCAGACTGCTGTTCTTAGATTTTAGTTCAGCATTCAACACTGTCATCCCATCACAACTCATTACCAAACTCACAGACCTCGGCATCAGTCCACTCATGTGTAACTGGTTGCTCGACTTCCTGACCAGTCGACCTTAACATGTCCGGCTGGACAACCACTTCTCATCCACCATCATCATAAACACCGGAGTGCCACAAGGCTGTGTGATGAGTCCCTTCCTCTACTCCCTCTTCACCTACGACTGCAGACCTGTCCATGGCTCTAACGCCATCATCAAGTTCGCAGACGACACCACGGTGATCGGCCTCATCAGAGATAATGACGAGGCCGCTTACAGGGAGGAGGTAGACCATCTGGCTGAGTGGTGCAACAAAAACAACCTGCAGCTGAACACCGAGAAGACCAAGGAGCTTATCGTGGACTTCAGGAGGAACGCTGACCCACATCCACCCATCCACATTAAGGGGACAGTGGTGGAGCGTGTGGACACCTTTAAGTTCCTGGGAGTCCACATCTCCGAGGACCTGACTTGGACGACCAGCTGCTCCAAACTCATTAAGAAGGCGCATCAGCGCCTCTTCTTCATGAGGACCCTGAGGAAGAACCACCTGTCCTCAGAGATCCTCACGAACTTCTACCGCTGCACCATTGAGAGGATCCTCACCAACTGTATTACAGCTTGGTACAGGAACTGCTCTGTCTCCGACCGGCAGGCGCTGCAGAGGGTGGTGAAAACTGCCCAGTATATCGCTGGGGCACCGCTCCCTGCCATCAAGGACATCTACAGGAAGCGGTGTTTGAAAAGGGCCGGGAAAATCACAAAGGACTCCACTCACCCAGCACACACACTCTTTTCCCTCCTGCCCTCTGGGAGGCGTTACAGAAGCCTACGGACCAGAACCACCAGGCACCGGAACAGCTTCTTTCCCACAGCTGTTGTGCTTTTGAACGCCTCCTGACGTCCTTACATAAACTGTAAGGACTGTACTCCCCTATCCTCTCATACAACAATAACACATGGACTATCCTCACACACACACACATCACGGACTGTTTTCTTCACACACACATACAACCTGTAAATTTTATCTGCCATTATTTATCTATAATCCATTCCCTAATATTATTGTATATTCTGTATAATCTGTATAATCTGTGCATATAGCTCCCATATTTATATTTATACACAATATCTACAGTATATCTCTTGCTATAACCCCTTATAGTCCATACATACATAGTCTTGTACATCTGTGAATAAATATTTATATCTCGTAGAGCACTTCTGGATAGATGCAAACTACATCTCGTTGCTTGTACTTGTGACAGTGCAATGACAATAAAGTTGAATTCTATTCTATTCTATTTCTTTCCTTCCAAAGGAAAAGGAATCAAAAGTACCTGAAGCATAATATGTGAAACTTCAACTCTACTTTGACTAGTTTGCAACAATCAATAGTATAAGAGATCTCATAGCACTTTAAAAGACAAGTCCATCTCAGTTCAAATGCATATGAAATGCATAAACAAATTTATATAAGTAGAACCTCGTCTATCCAGAGATTGTTACTAAAATGCTGACTTTGCTGCACCTAAAAATCAGCTTTTAAGTGGCTAAATATAGGAAACGTTTTCAAAGAAATTGACCCAAATCCGGTTTGTGTGACTGAGAAAGAAATTTGTCAAAATCGAGCCAAAAAAGTATTTGAAAATTAGATGCAATTCTGTTAATACAACAAACTTTTTATAAAACAAAATAAACAAAAAAACCCTCTAGCTTTATTTTCTTGATTTTAGTCTTTTTTTCCCCTTTACCTGTAAATTGACTCAACGATTTTGTCCCACCTGACAAAACGGTGGGACACCCCTATCTTAGGCCTTCATAAAACAGCTTTATGCCTAGATTAAAACACACAGGTGGAATTTATTAACTAACTAGAGTAAAGGATGGTGAGTTGAAAAACAGAACTGTAATCGAAAATGCAAAAGGAAAAAATATCAGCAACAACTTGTGTTCTTGTTATATTTATTTGCTTGTTAAGCAGAGATAAATCAACAGTTGCCACTGAGGATCTCTGGGAGTTTCATCTCTCATCTCTCAATCTCCCGGAGAAACAAGCAACTCTCGCTCCGCCTTTAAATCCACTAACTCCAGGATCCGCGCGCATCACGAAGAGGGAGACGGACAGAGAGACCTTGAGAGACTGCGCCTCTGAGCGCAGGAGAGAGAGGGACAGAATTAACCGCTGCCAAAGCGGATTACAGCGCGTCGCCTCTGTGATTCTTTCTCTTCGTCTCCCGCTTGAGCGTTTTCCCCTCCTGCTCTCACAATCGTTTCTTCTTAGAGGAGAGAACCATGGCTTCATTATTAAGTGCGTGTTGGATCGGCGCATCTTCACAATGAGCTCCTCCGCTGCTGCGCTTCCGTCACCCCGGCAACTTTTCCGTGCGCCACGGCGCCACTGAGGCGCTTCTCGGTGGGAAAGTTTTACATGAGGCCCGCAGGGACCATGGGCTCTCGGTGAAAGCTCCCACTTTCTTCCCTCTGCCTTTCAAGCTGCGCGGCAAAAATGCAGAAGAGCGTCCGCTACAACGAAGGGCACGCACTGTTCCTGTCGGTGGTGGCGCGTAAAGAGGGCACCAAGCGCGGCTACCTGAGCAAGAAGACGGCGGAGAACAGCCGGTGGTCGGAGAAGTTCTTCGCCCTCTACCAGAATGTACTGTTCTACTTCGAGAACGAGCAGAGCGCGCGACCAGCTGGGATTTACCTGTTGGAAGGATGCACCTGCGAGCGCACGCCTGCGCCAAAAATATCCACGACCGGGAAGGAAGCGCTGGAGAAACAGGTGAGGTATTTTTTTTATTTCGTCTCATTTATTAATTTATTAAGGTCAAATCCCAAACATTCAGTCACTCAGATTGAGTGTTCCTAAATCAAATTAAAAGTGTGACACAGAGAAAGGTTACACAGCTACATCTGAATAATTAGGAACAGCATCCATATTTATGTTTGTAGGAGACAGAGAGACACAGTTTTTAATTCCACCCAACTTCCCAGTGCTTAAGTAACACACAGCTGATGGTGCAAGTTATCACTGTTGTAGCTTGTGCGCCGTTTTTCTGCCACTCTCTGTTGTTTAGAATATTACAGTTGAGTGGAAGGAAAAAGTGTGGCACAAAAAGGTACACAAGCAACACAGATACAAGCAGCCTTGAGAGGACTGAGAAGGAAATCCATTCACAAATTTTATAGATTCACAAAGCACAAACTGCATCTGGAGAAAGAGCCTCACAATTCAAGAGCCACCTTTCATATCCAAGTCATGAGCTACAACAGATATTCCTAAATTAGAGATAACATCAGAATGATAAGGAGAAAGTGAACTGGCTGCTGCTCAGGTGTCCAAAGTCTTGTTTTGAGTTAAAAGTAAAATTAGAAGTTTATTAGAAGTTTTAGTGTAGTGAGTTTTCCACAGTCAGTGGGGAGTCATGTCATCTGCTGGTGTTTGTCCAATGTGTATCATCAGGTCTAAGCTTAGCACAAACATCTACCAGGAAATGTTAGAGCTCTTTGAACGTCCCTCAGCTGATGAGTTCGATAGAGATGCTGATTTTATTTTCTCACACAGGTGAGCAGGTGTCCAATCAACTCAACCACAGTCAAGAACCACTGTTTCAATGACCGTGGTTCTTGATTGGCCAGCAAAGTGGCCTAACCTGAACGCCTTAAAGAATCTATGAAGTATCATCATGACGAAGATAAGATTAATCAGAGCTAATAACTTAGATAATCTGATGGTCATCACAATCTGGGGTTCCTTAGCACCTCGCAGACCTTTCGCTTTTTAAGTTAAATTACTAAAACAGATTCACTCACAGATTTTACTTGAGAGACACATGTACGTGAGAATGGAAGATGTATTGGTGGGAAAGGAAAAGTGTCTCATTCCACAGACTGGGTGGATGAACGTTGGGAGGGGAATTTCCTCCCTCTTTTACCTTATTTAGAAAATGCTATTTCTCTGCTTTGTCATCAAGTTTATTGTTGTTTATCAGAGCTCAAGTACTACTTTGACTGTGACAGTTTCCCTGTTTAAATTCTGAATATATTATATATTTTTTGGTTATTTTTCATCTTTTATTATATTTAAAGTGTTTTAAAATATAAATATGTTGTTTTATGTTAAGTATTGCCACATAATAAATACTAATAGGACACTGTTGATTTTATTAAGTCACAGGCAAAGGCCTTGAAGTTTGGTTCGATAGTTTTGGTTCTGCTTTGTCATACTTGACTTATACAGTATAATCAAGTGACTAGCAGGACTGTAAAGAACTAGAGTGGATGCTCAAGTGTGTTGAACCAGAGACATGTCTACATGTTGCAGGACACAGGCCCCGTGGTGGTCAGCAATGAAAATGTTGTGAATTAAACTCAACCTGTTTTCAGTGTTGTAACTTAGACTACCTTCATATTATGTTACATTTAAAGTATGACTGCATTGAATTCAGTTTATAGAAACATTTCTGCAGACTATGCAGGCATATTTCTTTATCTTCAGTTTCTATTGTTCTATTAAATCTCTATTTAAAGAACTCACTCAGATCAAAGATCTCCTGGTCAAGACAGACAGTTCGAGGTAAAGACTCAGAAATATTGTGAAGAGGTAGGCACGAATAACAAATGATGTTCAAATGATGAGAGCTTATATAACATGTTTTCTATCATCCATCCTTATAGTAGAAATCATTTAAAACTCTAATCATGCTGGCAAATAAAAAAACATCTTGGTGTTTCATGGTGAGACATCAAAAATTTACTCCTGTACTCATTTCCATCTGATTAAAATACTTTCACAATAAGTGTCACATTTGTAGTGCAGTTTGCAGATGGAGAATATTTAAAAATAATCTTTAAAACATTAAATAGGAACAACATGTGTTTTTGTAAAACAAACCAAAAAACCCAACTCTGATGATTTACTGAACTTTAGTTTTTATTAAGAAGTTAAAATATTTGCAGACTTTGAACTTAAACTTCCAAGTGTCAAAATGGGATTTTTTCCTGAGACCAACATGAAGCAAATAAAAATCGGTAAGGTGTGGAATGCATTTGTAAACACCTGCTTTTGACTCTGATACCCCTAAATAAAACCCAGTGGAAACAATTGTTCTCAGAAATCACCTAATTAGTAATTTGAGTTTTCCTCAATGCATTTATATCTCAGTATATATACAGCAGGCATGAAGAAGTTCAAGACAGCGTTGGGTTATAGAACAATATACTAAGCTTCAAAATCTCAACAGAGAAATGTTAAGTTCAGTATCTGAAATCTACAATCCTGTTTCCCTTATTTAGTAGACTGGACATGGAGAGCATTAATGAGAAGCAGCCACCATGCCGGTGGTAACTCTGGAGGAGTTGCAGAGAAGCATAACACAAGTGGGAGAACCTGGTGACAAGGCGATTTATAGAGATGGATCCCACAATCTGAGCTTTATGGAAGAGTGGCAGGAAGAAAACACTTTTATACTTATTTTCCATTTGCCACATGCCATATAGAGGACTTAGCACCAAACATGGAAGATTAGATCATAACTGAACTTTTTGACAGACATGCAAGTTTCTATAATTCTATGTATGTACACAGAGCATTCCAGAAAGAAAACCTGTTAGATGTTGCAAAACACCTGAGCCTGGGGCAGATACTTATCAACCAGGTCAACCATCTCATATTTACAGCTAAAGCTACTGGAATGTTTTAGGCCAAAGAGTAGAGATGTTTAATTAAGGCTAATTAAGGTCAAGATCTAAATTCAATTCTGCAAAACCTGAGAAAAAAATTATGTTCACAGGTCCTACTCATCTAATCTGTATGAGATTGAGCTATTTAACAAAAAAATACCAGTCAACTCTGAGGTGTGAGATACAAATACACACAACCGTTTCTAGATTTTATTTTATTTTTTTGCAAGAGATCTAAATATTATGTATCATTTCCCTTCCCATCATATCTATCCCATTAAAATACACGATGTAAAAAAGTGAATGAATACTTTTTGTAAGAAACTGTAATTCAAGACTCCTAGTGTGCAATCCAAAGACTTGGAAAAATGAGATTAGGCATTTAAACATTTTGAGTAACTGTGTTTTTCTTATGTAATAAGAAAAAGAGAAAGTTGTTAAGATCACTAGAACATTTTCCACACAATAGGAAGCCATATAGAGATTTTATTAGAACAACATTGCTTTTCTTTTTCTTTTTTTTTAAAGTGAAACCTCCAGCTGTGTGCAAAACCAGTGATGTAATCTCAGAGTTGTATAATTGGTATATGGAAATGTGCAGCAAGCCTTGCATAGGACAATGCAAATCACAATAAAACAACGACCAGTGAAGCAACATAAAAATATTCTATTTTATCAGCCTAAGCAGGAAAATCAAACAACTTCAAGGCCTCCATTAAGTTCCCATTTTGCTAGACAACGTTCAGGTTTTCTGAAACTCTTGCTTGTGCTGCAGTTTCTGGTTTAACTGAACTCTTCCTAATCTCCAGCTCTGTAAAAAACAGAATTACAAACAAGTCTGTAATTCAAGACAAACAATGACAAACAAAACAATGTTGTTCAATGTTTCAATGTTTGTTAGAACAAGCAATGTTGTTCTAAATTACAAAGTTGAAATAATGCTCTGCGGATTTAAATAATTTATGCTTGTGCAACCTGGATTTGTACTAACAAGCCAGCAGCTGAATGTTTCTGGGTCAGTTCTTTATGCATTAAATTAGTGATATGCAGTGGGATAGTTTGAACTGGAAATTTTGTGGACTGGAAGTTCTTCACATCACTGTTACTCCAGCAGCATTGGCTCATGGGGAATTACAATTCGCAAATGTTTTTACTGAGAATGAAGCTACTGAAAAAGTGAATAAAAAGGCAGGTTTATGACCATTTCACATTCAGAAAAATGCAAAGAAAAGTATAATTTTTCATCCATATGTACCGTTAAAATTTAGCCTAAACAAAAGCATTGGAACTAAGATTTGGATTGCCTATTTGATGTAGAAAAGTTTGTTTTTGTTATCTGTCTTTTCAACAAAACTTTCCGTTACAGGATTTTTTTTACTCCAATGTAACTATAATAAAACAAAAACATCGTTTTTTGGCATAGCCTACACAGCTGTATTGGTGAATGCTGTGTGCATGAGGAATGTGATATTTATTTATTTATGGATAACTTAACTATGTTTGAAAATGTACATTTTGTAATTAATCGACTGTTTGATACTGTTTGATTTTAAAATCACCTGTAGTTAAATAATCATTTAAAATGCAAGATGAGGTCAGACAACCTCAAAGTTAGACTTTGTTGGCAATGGGCTCTTTGCACATACGGTGCTGACGTCACATCTGCATGAGCGAAATGCGGCTTTCTTGTTTCTGCTTTGAGTTACCATGACAGCTAGAAAAGATAAAGTCGTATTTCAGACGGAAATAAAGCAATACTATGAACATTGTTGTCTTCCAAACATAATGGGCTTTTCGTGGATTGCTGAATTAATCGCTTAGCGATCCTTAATTCCCGGACATGTGGTTTGTAAATATTTGTCGCTACCAGTTAAAGCTAAAGCCGCACAGCAAAGTTTGCAGCCTTCACTTCACTCCGGATCAGCTTCTTCAGCCTAAAACTACCTGGGGAGACGGATGGTAAATAAAGGAGCCGACTTGTGTTATTTCCATGGAATCACTTCTGTATTCAGCCTGAAAAAGTGAGTGTATGGGAACGAGAGAGCAGACCAGAGCCAGACAGCCGAGCAACTGATCCGTCTGTACACACAGTAAACACAATCCTATTTAAGCTCTTCACAAGAAGCATGCAAAAGTAATAAAACGAAATAACACGGAGGCCTCAAGGAGCACGGCCATATTTTTCTAAAAGCAACAACTTTGAACCTGAATAGTCAGCTGAACTCTAACCGTTAGAATGGATTAAAATGTTTAGAAACTTAAATAGCTCATTTTTATAAGAAACATGTCTGGGAATTTTACCTACTAGCATACGCTAAAGTTAATGTTAGCCACAAAGTTTAAAGAAAGTTAAACATACCTTCATATCTGTGAACGTATAATGAGGCATACATATTAAAACCTTTCTCCAGCTTACTTGTTGGGGCTTCTGATCGATGTACATCATTAATTGTTACCTTGGCCAAGCCCTACAAGCACCGAGTGTAAAATGCCATTTTCAATAGACCGGAAACGACCGAGCAGCTTTTCCCCGAACACGGAAGCTGATGTGCAAAGAGCCCATACACAGCCAGCTAAGAATGGAAAACTGAGACTTCAGCTCTACTGAAATCAGACAACAGGCCAGAAACTGTTACCTGATCTCATGAGTCCTGATTTTAGTTGCAATGTTCAGATGGTGACATCAGAATTGTGTAAACATAAAACCCTGTATCCATTCTGCTTTGAATTAATGATTGAAGTTGGTAGTAGTGATGTAAAGGTGTGAGACATATTGTCTAGGCCCAGTTTGGGCGTCTTTACACCAGCTGAGCACCGTTTAAACGTCACAGCTTACCTGAATGTTTCTGCTTTCGATGTCCTTTGAAAGCACTGTCCGTGTGCGTACCCTCAGTTACAAGAATAGCAACTATTCTTGCTATTCAGGAATAGTTTTTTAAGTCTCAAGAGACTTGAGTAGTTTCTTGAGGATCCTGTGCTAATGGCGGAGGAACAACTGGCCATTACAGAACTGTTTATCCATCCTCACTGATGGCCATGCTAAGTAGCCTGAGCTTTCATCAACATTTCCCAGCAGATCAAGATGTTTTTGCTCTATTAGCACATTTAGTAGCAAGTGCAGGAAGTTGATTGACAGCTCTAAGACACTCCTCCTGGTTCTGATTGGTTGTTTTAGACTGGGAGCGGTGTGTTTCCTCAGATCATAACAGTAGCTCAGGGAGGAAGTGGAGGAGCTCTTGACAATTTTAATGTCAAGAACATATTTTTAAAAGTTACATACTGCAGCTTTAATGGATTACGTTATCTTCAAAATGCAGCTATGTTATTTAAACAAAGCATTACAAGTCAGTTATTTTGTCCTCTTTCATTATATTCACTTTTCTTTAAACTTTTTGTTTATCTGGAAACAGTTCAGTTGAGTTGTATGCATACCGGCTGTGGGGTAGTGTCATTACACAAGAACACAGCTTTGTAACGGAGTTACTACTGAACAGAGCAAATTGCCATGCAGTTGTTCTGTTGCCGGCACAGATGTCAGCATAAAATCCGTTTTGTCTGATGTTCCAGAGCTTGGCAGTGATGTCTTATTTTGTCGCCTTTTATTCTTTCACTCTCTCTCCCACTCTTTTCTCGCCCTGACACTGCAGCTGTGGCGTTTAATTGGGGTTATTTTCAATCTGTTCTCAGGTAAAAATCTTTGGCTCTGATGTGTAAGTGTTTGTCCACAAACAGACTCACAGAAAATAAGAAAATCAAGTAACGATAGCGTGTTTTCCCTGATATCAGCTGATGTTTTAATCAAGTAGCATTTCAAAACTTGGCCATCTTTCTTTGCGTATGTGCAAACAAAACAAAGTAAGGCCTTTCCTGGTTCTGTCAGTTGCTCTTTCTCTTCACTGTTTGTCTGTGCGGCAGAGTCAGTCTGGCAGCAACCTGCAGCATCACACCCCCACAGTAAGCCACACAAATGACACACAGCTCCAGCCTCCCTTCCTTTCTCTCTGTTTTGCTCTGAGAGAGACGCAGACCCTTCAGATAATTTGGCGAGCGTTTGCAGCAGTCTGAATGGTTTCCACAGCGACTGTGGGAATGCGTTGCTGATGTGAACAAGCATGTAAAGGGGCCAATAGATCTGACACAGCTCAGGGAGTCCATAAAGCAGGAACAGATGACAGTCATGAAAGTGATTTTTTTCCTGATAGCTGCTCATACATCAAACTTTGCTGACAGTTGACATTAATGTTAAATTAATGGGGTGGCAATAAAACAACTGTTCAGTTTGAGGACAGAATGAATTTATATTTTATTTGTCACTCACCAAGGAGACTTGCGTGGTTGCAGCAGCAGAGGACAAGACTGGATGCAGAAAGAAATAGTTTAAAGCAAGTCTGAATAAAGAATATAATTTCAAGGATTTAGTGACAGGTTAAACAGTATATTATACATAAATCTTTGTGATATTGTACTCAATGGAAATTAGAATTGTTGGAAAACTTATCTAGTTTTTGCTTAATATGATGAAAATTGTACAATTGGGAGAATTTATTTTTGCTGGTGAAGATTTTTCATGTTCTTACATGAAAAATCTTGTAAGAAATCTTGAAAGTGAAAAAACAAACAAATTTGACTTCTTATTTAAATCTGGTAAATTTGAGATTTTTTCTAACACAGCAAACAGGTCGGCGATGAAGATGCAGAGAAGTTAAAAGAGATTTAGGTCATAAAACAATATGCCAAGCTTTGAACAACAAACATAGCTCTTTTTCAGACACCATCTGAAAATGAAAAGAGTACGACACAGCTGTGTCCACATGTTTTAATCTCAAAATAAATTGAGCTGTTCTCAGAGGTTGGTTAGAATAGCCTAGTGAAGACATAAAGACAGTTACAAAGTCGGCCTTCTATCACCTGAAGAACATTTCCAGGATTAAAGGACTAATGTCTCAGCAAGATATAGAGAAACTCATCCATGCGTTCATCTTCAGTCGTATTGATTATTGCAACAGCGTCTTCACAGGTCTGTCCAACAAATCAATCAAACAGCTGCAGCTGATCCAGAATGCTGCTGCTCGCGTTCTCACTAAAACCAGGAAGATAGAGCACATAACACCAGTTTTAAAGTCCCTCCACTGGCTCCCTGTAGCTCAAAGAATAGACTTTAAAATACTGTTGTTAGTTTAGAAATCACTGAACGGCTTAGCACCACAATACATTAAAGATCTGCTTTTATTGTATCAACCTTCCAGACCTCTCAGGTCTTCCGGTTCTGGTCTGCTCTGCATCCCCAGAACCAGAACCAAACGAGGAGAAGCAGCTTTCAGCATCTATGCACCACAAATTTGGAACAAACTTCCAGAAAACTGTAAAACAGCTGAAACACTGACTTCTTTTAAATCTCAACTGAAAATCCACCTGTTTTGAATTGTATTTGAAACATAATCAATTACAAATTTATGGATGGAACTTGACTTAATGATTGATTCTATGTTGCATTGTGATTCTGTGTTTGTAATGATGTAAAGCACTTTGAAATGCCTTGCTGCTGAAATGTGCTATACAAATTAAATTTGATTGATTGATTGATTGATAGTGAGAAAATAGCATCAAGAAGGCCAAGGGAGGCAGAGTTATTAGTAAACAATATCTGAAGCTTTGGACTTCACATCATTCTAAAATGTAGTGTGGCAAAATAGAAAACTTACATGTAGGGAACACAGAAAACATGAAAGAAGTAGTTCTGGTCTACGTCTACGATTTAATCCATTCAAAGACTTTTTGGCTTAATTTAACATGTTATATAGTGGAAAACGCAGCCTGGCCAACAACGTGAATACCAGAGGTGGGATGCAGTGAAGCACAATTAGCTGGTTTAGTTTACTTAAGTACATTTTTCGTGCATCTGTACTTTACTTAAATAGATTAAATCATAGATACTTTTGACTTTTACTCCAATACTTTTTACATTAAGTATCTGTACTTTCTACACTGCTACATTTCTTTGTGTTGCGTTACATTCACGTCACATTGCATTTTTTTTGTTTTATTAGTTTCAAAGTAATCAGTGACTTAAGCAACTTATTCAAAAGATGGCTCCATGCAGCCTGATATCTGGTTCCAAGTTCTGGAAATGTTTTCAGGAAATTAAAATTGATTGAAGATGGATGAGACTAAATATGGGGTAGAAAACCTGCCTCAAAAGAGTTAAGACTAGGTTACCCCCCTTCAGCAAGAAAACAACCTCATACAGCCAAACCAACAGTGGACAAAGAATATTGATGTTCTAAAATGGTCCAGTCAAAGTCCAGACCTAAATCCAAGTGCTAGTAGTGATAAGCCATGCTACAAAAGACATGCAGCTGTTTCTACAACAGAGCTGAACACAAGTACAGGCCACTCCTTTCATACTTTTAATTGTAGAAGATTTTTGAAAATAACCATTTTCAAGGCACCACCCTGTTTTGCTTCATCACAGAAAATAGATTTTCTGTAATGTAGCATATATACGTTAAGATGTAGTATATCTTAAAGTTTGTGGTTGTAAGTTGTAACATAATTAATGTGAAAAAGTTTATGCTGGACGCTGCATCAAGGATGAAAAGGTGGGATCACACTTAAGAGGGGTCATAACTATTGCTGATGTATTTGAGTGGGCTGTGTTTGTGTGCATGTGCTTGTGATTAGTTCCAGTCACAAAGCGCTGCTAGCCTCTCACAGCTTAGTGTTTTCTCTGATGTGCACTAATTGGAGCTGATTCTTCATTTATTCTGATCCGCTTTCCTCTTCAGGGCTGTTTGTAATTTCCTCTCGTTTTTTTCTCAAGTGCTAAAGCCGTGATGGGTTCCTCAGCGTTAGAATTTCAAACTGTCCTCTTCAATTTGAAATACTGTGAAAATTAAAGTGCAGATTGCACTGAGGGACGTTTCTACTATCCAGGAAACGCTTCTGGTTCAAAAAAGGCTCATTAACATATTCTCCCTCCATTTAAAAATAAAAAAACTGTAACAGGATTACGATGAGCTTCTTTTAAAGAAACTAAGCAGGATTTCACAAAATATTCTCATGTATATTCTCTTCGGTCTTTGAAACATAGAGCTACAGTAAAATCTAAAGATAATAACCTTATAATTCTATAGAGACAGAAAACAGAGGGAAATACCCTGCAAAATTGATTGAACTGCCGTTTACTGATTTACTGACCACTGAGCATTGAAGCTAATCCCACTGAAAACACTTTAAACTTCTACTAGAATCATTCAAAATGCTCCTGTTTTCTGTGCTAGTTTTCTGAGATCATTAGCTTGACTTTTAAACTCAATGAACTCAATGAATATTGTTTTTTTTTATCTATAATTCACTGACAGAAAAAACGTATAAAGTAATGACTTTTCAGCTCTGGAGTTTTGCATACCAGGACATAATTGGAATGATCTGATCTTCAACAGATGTGTAAGGTATTTAACATCTGTGGAAAAACTAAGTACACCACTTTATTCAGGAACTTTCTGAACCACAGTTGTCAGCAGGTAATCTGAATAGTTTCTGCCTGATTCTAGTAATATATTACACTGTTATGGGGGAATTTTAGACCATTAAAGTTTGTGGGTTTATGCTTTTGCATAAACCCACAATGCACCATTAACTTTGGTGAAAATTAGTTTAAATTGTTTGTCTGAGTCCAACCTGGAAAAAACTAAAATAAATGATCAGTTCAACCCCCAAAATCTGCGTGGAACCATAGAATAGAAGAAAATTGTTTACTTTCTTTTTTCCATGATTTTAAATGTGTTCTTCTCAGTAATCATTTATTGCAGGGGTTAACAACTCCAGGCCTCGAAAACTTCCATTCTGCAACTTTTAGATGCATCCCTGCTCCAACACACATGGATCAAAAGGCTGAATTACCTCTTGGGCTGTCAGCTTGCAAAGACCTGGTCATTAACCATTCATTTGATTCAGGTGTGCTGAAGTTGGGACGTTTCAGTTGACAAGCTGTCGCAGATTAGACAGTTGAGAGAAATAATGCTTTCTCTTCTCCTAAGTTGCAGCTTACTGGTTTGTGTTGGTAACCTGATAATTTATTTAAGATTATTATGTGTAAACCATATTCACCTTATTGTTGCTGATATTAATAAGGTGGTGTTGGGAAGAAAAAGATGTACACATTTTATGATGTAAGGAAGGTTTTATTGTTTGTGTTTCTGAGGACTGCTTTTATTTGATCTGGTTAGTAACAATTCTCAAGAACATCATGAAACAGATTTATGTTGTTCGGATATGTCCTCTCGCACCGTGGGACTCAAGGAGATCCTCTTTATATTCCATATCTTCGGCATCAAAACAGCAGGATGTTATGCTCCAACTGCTCCTAGCAATATTGAGAAAGTAGAACTATAAAACAAAAAAGCAGAAAATGGGACTATGGGTCTGCAGATATATCTTATTGTCCATGGGTGCATGCAAGGCAGAAAACTGCAAAACAAAAGTGTTTTGTGCTATAATATCAAAGTTGTGACTCATCTGTACTGTACATCTAGATTGCTTCCTAACCTGTAGTTAGGAATTAATTTTGGAAATCATTTTGGAAATCAGAGCTGCACAGAGAACAATAAAACCAGCAGGACATGAGTTGTTAATTCAGTGATTGTCATGTTAACTGTGACATCATGAGGTGGATTCAGTGATTCCAAATATCACTTTATCAGATTTAGATAAAAACAAAATGATTTTTGTGCTGTGGTGTAGAACTTTATGTAAATGTTTGTGCTGGTTCCTTGTTTGTGGAGAATACTCCACCGGTCACAGAAACCATCCTGTTTCACTTTGGGGGCATGTTATACACACCTACTGAAATCACAACTAAAGCTTCCTCTTAAAGGCACAAATAACACAACAATTAGACATGAGCTTGAGCTAGGAAATGATCATCAAAGCAGACAAATTTGGCTAAATAGAAAACCTTTTTTAAGAAAACATAAGTCACATCAAACCATTAGCAATCAAAATAAATAGTCCAATAACAACAGGAAACAGGTGGATAACCATGAAACACACAATAACCAAATTTCAGCTGTGAAAATGCAAAGTCACATATTTACGATATGTGTGAGAATATTTCTGGACTCATCACCATATGGTTGCATGGCAACTGGAGGAGGCTCTTGGAGGATTTCCTAAAATAAAAAAAGAGGTTGTTGTATTTTACAATTAGAAATAGTAACTGAGAAGTAGCAAATATTTTCCATTGAATTTTCTGAACTTGAATTTTAAGCATCACGGCATACTCAGTGGTTCAGGGGAGAGCCGTGAGACCAGACGTTGCATCGGGCGGACCGGACTTTAGATTGTTTGCAAGTTACTCAGAGGATGCTCGCACACGGCAAATTAAATGTCAGAATTTAACCAAACATGGATGTCTCTGCACTATTGAAGAACATCTGCTAAACAAATAAACAGGCAGACAAAGAACACACAAACTGCACAGTTAAAGGCTAAAGGACTTACTACTGTGATGTTTATAGCTGTGAGGTGAAAGTGCTGCTTGTACCTTTGTGCTGCTCGGTCAGTAAACAAACTCGATTTAATGTTCCAATTCCTCTAGGGCATTTAGGATCTGGTGAAATCCATCTGTTGTAGCAGTATTTATGCTGAGCTACAACTGCCAAAGCCTGATTCTTGGCACACATGTCTCAATCTAATCCAGCCAAGGATCAAATAAGGAGATTTTAATCTGACAAAATGTACCTGTAGGGTACAAAGTGCTTCAGAGCTTTCTACAGTATTATTCCTAATGGCAAGTATGATGGACGACACCGCAGTAAATAAGTTTAAATGTGTATTTCTGAGTCTGCAAGATTTTCAGTATGTTAGTGGTTTGGTTTGCTCTTGTCCTTGGAGCATTTCATAAGGCTTCATTCAGCATATTATTGCCCCTGTGGGAGCAACAGGAGCTGAGAAATCAAATGGATATGCAGACGGGAGAGGCTGTTTTTATTTCTTCCCAATAACTTAATATATGGAACAGTAATACATTTAGTGGTAATTTTAAGTTATTTTGTAACTTTAAACTGCTGCAGGTTTTGTTTATATTAACAAAACCTCTGAGCACTGCCACTGACAAGCTTTCATCTAACCACATAACCTCCTTTGGGTTATGTGGCAATTATTTTCACTCCTGATGTTCACATCAAACCTGAAATATTCATATTTATCTTTAATATGGAGCCATTGTGACCTGACATAATGTGCTAGACGGGCATTTTTACATCACCATTAGTTCAGCTCAATCTGCATTTTAAATTGGACTTAGAAATAAAGTCCAATTTAAAATGCATGATTACAAAATGCATCACTCATTTTGTAATCATGATAATATAGTTGTTGTTGCTGGTTTAAGGAAAATTCCCTCCTGCAGCTCATTGGCAAGCTAACCTATGACACGGCTCTGGACTGTCTGGATACACCGGTTGTCTGCCACAACATTTACTTGAACTTTAACTGTTTGTACATTAACCCTCGATTACCTGCTACTAAATCTGACAAAATGGTAAGTTAAACTGAGAAACTTCACAACTCTGAAGACTTTATACATCCCGCTGAAGTTCAATAAACTTAGTATTAGCTGCAGGCTAATGCATTGGAGACAACAGGAATAGGTTGAAGTTGTAACTTACCTGGTCTTCTTTCTTTCTGTTTGTTGTTCTGAGATCTATTTCTCCATCTTGTTTTCTCAGCCCCTCCTCTTCACTGAAGCACAAACAGCCACAGAAATTTTCAAACTTCATTTGGTTGCATTTGAATGCAGCCAGGAGTTTCACATGCATGGAGCCTTATCCACACTAAGGAGCCTTGAACCTGTGCATCTCTTTATGTTTAATTTCACAAGCTAAATCTCTCCTGTGGCACAGGAGAATGTAAGATTTAGCTGGTAGGAGATAATTCATTTTTTGTAGCCAACGGCATTTTTAAATGTACCCAGCGCTACAACAGTTTTGGGGAAAATATTGTACTTCTCTATTTATTTTATCATATTCCTGCAATAATCTACAGAAAGTTCTTAAACTAAAAACAGTCACATCCTCTAATGTTTAAGTTTTTGATAAAGTTATGAAGAGTAGATATGCCATTTTTTTTCTTGAGAGGCCAATAACTCCCATCCTCTTTTATTTCTTCTTGTGTCCATATTTTAATAGTTTTCATTTGCATGGTTGTTACTTTGGCCATGTAAAAGAAATTTCTGATTTTAGTGGGACTTTGTGGTTAAAAAAAGGTAAAGTATAAATAAATAAATAAATAAAGGTTGTTAGGGAAATTGGAGGAGCTAAATGCTGCATGATAATCCTGGAAGAAAACCTTTTAGTGGCTGCAGAAATCTTGAGATTGAGATGGAGATTCAGAATGTGAGCAAATGATTGGAGCACTTTTCAGATTCTTGTCAGAAGTATTGAAACACAGAATCAATGTCCAGCCACTTTACTGTTATACACTGTCTAGCATTGATCTGTTATGTGCAAGCTCTTTAAACATACATTTAAAGAGTATTGAATGTTTGAAGTTTGCAAATAACAAAATGAGTAAAAATCCAAGGGATACAAATACCTTAAGGCAGTGGTCCCCAACCACCGGGCCGCGGACCGGTACCGGTCCGTGGACCAATTGGTACCGGGCCGCTCAACAAATAATAAAATATTTCCATGTTATGTATTGAGTCTGGCGGATCTTTTATTTTGAAAATCCTTTAACCGGATTCTGTAGGTTACGTCTTGCGCGGCAACATTGAGCCCACAAACAGCATCGGTTTCGGTCTCCTTCCTACGCGCTCGCACCACCCCCTGGTCCTCCCGGTGCGCGCACCCCTTCTCGCCCCGGTCCTCAGCAAATTTGCGAAGTCTCAACCGGTCCGCGGTACTAAAATGGTTGGGGACCACTGCCTTAAGGCACTGATTATTATGGTCTCCAACTCATTGTAAAGCTGTATTAGAGAGGCTCAAAACTATGGCACAGAAGGTTCGGGGTTTGAATCTGGGCCTTGGGTCTTTCTGCATGGAGTTTGCATGTTCTCCTTGTGCATGAGTGGATTCTCTCCAGGTACTCTGGCTTCTTCACACAGTTCAAAACATAACTGTTAGGTTAACTGGTCTCTCTGACTTGATTGTATGTGTGTATAGTTGCTTGTGTTTTTTCTTTGCATTGACCTGTGACTGACTTTGACCTGTTCAGAGTGTACACCGCCTCTTTCTAAATGTCAGCCGAAGATAGCCCCTGCACAAAAAAGGCGGGTATAGACAATGGGTGGATGGGTTCAAAAATGTGCAAATTTACACATACATTTTATAAACTAAGAATCCAAATAACGCTGTAAACGCTCTGTGGCAGTTTATCTATTGTTGTCTGAATGTATCTGAATACACACTAGCGTCTAATCACACCTTTAACACTCAGTATTCAGATTTCTCTCTAATAAGCTGAACACAATCAAAGCAGCAAAATGCTTCCTGGTTTTAGAGTCTGATTGAGAGACGGGGGGAACAAGGCCAATCTGTGGTACGGTGGTACCAGACGGCGCAGTGGCATCATTGGTGCTTATTTTGGTCTCTAGTCATTTGTGGATCCCAACACTGATTCACTTCTTCCTGTTACACCATGATGTCTCTGCATCCCTGAAGCCATGTTGTGCAAAATAAAAAAATTCTACCAAGTCCAAAGTAACATTTAAGTCTATATTTGGCAATAAAGAGAAAAGCATTCGAGCCCTGTCGAACAAAGAATACTTTTTTGTCACAGTCGTTTTTCTCTCCTCTCTCTTCAAGCAAATCAGAATTACTAATAGAACACTGCCTGTGAATAATAAGAAATTCTGCCATTCATTGTGCTTGTTCCTCTCTTTGGCACAACACACTCCTTTATGTCATTCTGTCACAGTCTTGTTGTTATATGACAGCTTCGAAGATTGGAGGGAAAAAGGTAGTTTCATGTGGGTGTTAAATTGATTGTTTGTAACATGAAAAAAAAAGGAGCAGGAAAGGGTCTCAAGCTATTTTTTTAGCCTTTCCCTTTTCTCTCATTCTTTATTAGTCTCAGTGAAATTTCCTACAGTGCATCGAAGCCTGGAGGGATGGAAGATATGTTTGAGCTGATGTGAACGGAAAAGAGCTGGTAGACCTGTAAGCAGCGACAGAGTTGGGAAGCAAAGCAAAAGGGTCCGATTAGGGTTCAGACCTCTCATTATATTTATGACATCCACAGGAACAACCCAGCCCCTGCAGTTTTACCCGTTGTCTAATGAGGACATAGTACAGTATGGCTGTATTCAGTACTGTAAAGCTTCGATGCTCCAGTCTGATCCAGATGCAGCAACATTAATCTTTAATGATCGCCCTGAGACTGCCATCAACTCTTCTGCAAGAGTTGATGGCATATAAGCTTAGGAATTGGATGCTCAAATTGATATAAAAAAATTATCGGCAATAATATTGAAACAATATTGGTATTATTGTAGATAAAATAACTTTAACTGAATTTAGGCCACAAAATGTAACTGAGGTGAACTATTTTTTAAGGGGATCTTCAGTGAAGAGAAATATTCATGGTGCAGAAAGTTTTCTGTTTCTTCAGTACAAAGGTTGTACTTTGCTGTAATAATCTACTTTGCTAGTAGATATACAGTGGACCTCTGGTATTTTCAGGGGTTAGGGATCACAAACACTTACACAAAAAAAGCTCATGACTACCTATTTTAATAGTTCAAAGACCAAATATACGTTAACATGCATTCATGCTGCATCTGATCTCACAGAGGACTTTGTTGTACTCAGACAACATTCAAGCAAAGGTCGGAGACACTGAGTCTAGACAAACAAGGGATGTATGGATTTAAGCACATGATGTGGAAAGTAAGCATGTGATAATTTTGTAAGATGTACACAGTGGAGAATGCCTGATGTTTGGTGTTCAGAGCCCTTTAAAAGGGAGGGAGTGCAGAGATGAAAGGAGGAGGACTTTTATTGGTTTATTCCCTCTGACCAGTTTCTAAATATTGGGCTTGCTGAGTCTGTAAATTTGGATTGCTCAATAAAGATGTTTACTTTTTAAGTCTGTCTTACAGAGTCTTTACTAATACATCTCAGAGAGTCATATTATAGTCAACTCCCAAATATACTTCAATACATAAGGTTCATGAAAGAAATTTTAATTTCAAAGTAAATTGAAAATTTTGTAAAATACAAAAAGCAGTGTCAAATGATGATTTATTTTGTTAAGTTAAAAAAATATCCAGAACAACCTTGAAGGGTTGTAAGTGTTCAAATAGTGATTCACAAAATCACTATTTTGTGAATCTTAAGTGTGAATCACTTAAGATTCACTAAGTGTGAATCACTTACAACCTTGAAGGGTTGTAAGTGTTCAAATAGTGATTCACAAAATACCATCACATCTACCTGCATTAGTTCATCTTGATGACGTCAAGGCAGACGGTTCCTGCATGAAAATTCTCAAAAGAATGCGACCAAATGCGTCCACAGTGATGTAAAAGACTCATTGCCAGTTATCACAAAGGTTTGATGCTGCTAATGTTTGCTGAGCCAGTTATAAGGATCAGAGGGTCATTACCTTTTTACAGTTCCAGGCTGTTTTAAACAGTTTCATTACCATAATAAACCAAGCCATCATGTGTATTTACTCTAGCTCTAATGTTCTGATAGTAAAATCTGCTTGATGGCCTAAAACAATTAGGTGTGACAAAAAAAATCAAACACTGAGGAAAACTGTAAGGCAGAAAACTGTTTTTTTTGTGGTACTATACTTGTAGGCTGGATAGTGAGTAGAGAAAAAAAGACAATTTCACAAGCAATCTGTTGCACATTTTCAAATGTCAGTGTGTTGGTGAAACAACCCATCAGCTGCCTAATGAGTCACCATAGGGCCTTTTGCAAGATGGACAAAGTAAGCCCTGCCTATCGGCATGCATCTTATTAACAAGAGTGTTAATTGGTTGGAAGCTTGAACATTTCTTTTTACTCTTGTCTCAGCAGCTGTAGGGAGTTTTCACACCTGGAAGAAAGTGGATTAATACTTGGCACAGAAGTGCAAAAACATAAAAACTGCATAAAAATCTATAAGGATGCAACTTAAAAACAACAACCAGGACCTAAAATTGAAAAATAATAATAATAATGCTACCGTATTCAAGGATTTCTAACATTTTGTCACCTTACAACTGCAGACTTAAAAAACAAACAAACAAACAAATATTCATCATCATGCTAAATAAAATCCACTCCACATTCTATGGTTTAAGAGTTTGTCTGCTGTGGACAAAAAGTATTTGAGGCCCTGACTTTTATATGTTTTACCAAATACCAGGAAGGAGAGCATATTACATGAGAAGGTACAATACTATATTTTATGCTTCATTGTCAGCACAAGTCTGAAATGTGCTGTGCATCACAGCGCTATTGTATGCAGACATACAGACAGAATGAAAAGTAATCAAATTACAAAAGAAGACATTCTTCACTTGCTCTGAAGGACCTCACGTGTCAAATGAAATATGTTTTGTCTTTTTACAGAACGGTTCAATGTGGATTTTCATAGACAACACATAGTCAATCATAACTCCTAAGTTTTTATAGAATAGCACCTGATTGAACATCATATGAAAATGATGTATGGTGTCCTTTAAAATGCCATCTACTCTGCACACACTGGGCTTTGCTTAGATGACCTGCAGATGCGTCAGCGAGACACCAGGGATCTTTTCAGCAACTCTCACTTTCCTGTTGTGATTGTGCCTCACTATGGCTGTGCTGCTGCCACGCCAGGATGTGATACAACATGTGAGAATGCATTAGTGTATTGATGTCTTAGTAGAATGCTGTTATGGCTGGGAAGAAAATGCTTACATTTTTAAGTCTGTGAAGGAAGTGCAAACGTTGCAGTGGTTATTTCTTTACAGTCATGGTGTTTTTCTCATCAGTCCGGTGGATCCCCAAAAGCCTGGATTAATCGTGTTGAAATAACAAACTAATTTAGTTATCAATTAGTTGTTAACTGGAATATACAGACTCAAAAATAGGCTGTACAGCTGAAAGAAAAACATACAAGGCAGTAATTAACAGTTTTAGGCAAAAAAAAAAATAAATTCTTTTTTAAAAATGATTTTAATGTATATCTCATATTGTATGAAAAAAGATGTTCCATTTTTTGTCAACTTAAGCAATGAATCAGAACAATTGGTAGATTTATTGATTACTAAAATAACCATTTGTTGCAGCTCTATTTAGAAGTAACTCTTCCTTTTTTAATTTTTTGCTCTCTTTGTACAATTGGCAGTAAAACATTCTCACAGACAAGGCCTCTGTCACGATGCTTTTTAGTATATTCTCTGTTCTTAATTTTAAGAGTCTCTGAACTTTCCACAATTACACAGTTATTTGTAATTGTGGCCAAAAAAACTTGATCTTTGTTTTGCCTGTGAAACTCTGTTTTTTTTTCCAGAAGGCATTTGGCTTGTCCATGTGGAAATCTGCAAGTTTCACTCCTGTTTGATTGCATTGATTTTGGAGAAGTAAATAAGTTTCTTGTTGGCAACCTTTTGGCCAATTTATGTAAATCTCTCTTCACTGTTGACAGTGACACTGGTCTTCCAGGATGTTCAGATGTTTGAAACCTGGACGCAGTTGGATAAATGATCTCAAACATACAGTAATTAGTTTTGGAATAAATAAAGCAGAATATTCTACATTTTCTGGAATGAGCCTCCTAAAGCACCAACACCAAAATCTACAAAAAAATAGTGAACTGCTCTTCTGTCAGACTGTCCCAGAACAGCTGTGGCTACATCAGGGGGTGAATGTGTGATCCTCTGGACTAGATAAAGCGCTATACAAGTATAGGCCATTTAATAATAAGAAGCTCCTCAAAGCTCCTCTGATAAATGTATGTAAAACACCTGACCAGAACTACAGTATATTATCAAAGCAGCAAGGCGATTAATTATCAAATACACCTGTAAGTCACTGTATGTAATCACAATTGTTTTTCATTTTTATGTACATGATGTAAAGCTAAGCATCTCTGACTGAGAATACGTATCCATCTGTAAAATCTGCACTTGCAAAAATCTTTTATTTTGTACTTTAAGATATTTTTGCTAATGTCTAAAATTACAGGATGGATCATTGAAAGCCCTCATGAATGGGGCTTCAATGCACCAAATAGTAGAAAATGGAAGTGTAAAACAGCCAACCCGTCGAACGTTGCGTTGCCATGGAAATGTTTTCTTGTTAGGTGGTGACACAGTTTAGGAATATGTACTTGGTTAAGATTTATTACGTAACTGTGGCCCTCTTCTCTTTCTGTGTCTCTCCCCATCGGAGCTTAGATTATTGTTGATGTAGTGACGCAGCCGGGTGGCGAATTGAAATGACAGGTACATAATAAGCATGATGAGGATGATGGAGGTGCAGATAAAGATGGAGGAAGATCTCTAAATGTTCACGTTTCAATAAACTCTCCTCAGTTCCTGGCCCTTCCCCACTGCAGGGGTTGAAGCCCGTCTATAAACCTACAGGGCAACCGTCTCCTCTCTCAACTCTTTTTGGTTCACTGAGTCCTCCCTCTGAGAAAGAAACATAAAGAGATGAAAGGATGAAGGGAGATGGAGTAGGAGGAAGAGGAGGAGTGGGTTTCGACAACAAGAGGAGCGAGGATGCTGGCTGAGCGGGGCAGAGGAGGTGGAGTGGGAAGATAGGTGAACTGCATCAGGAGAGGGAGGAGGAAATAGATGGATGGATGAAGTGAGCAGGAGAGGAGGACAGAAAGTCCATGCAGAGTTCAGTCTTCTCTGAGTTCAGTTTTCCTTGACTAAAAATAGCAACTCTTCTGGTAACCCACTGCCCCAGGACACGACCATTTGAATAAAAACCTCTATCACTTCACACAGCCCTTATGTACGTGTGTTTGTTCTACTGTAGTTGTGTGTCTCTGTACTTGCTTGTGATGGCATGTGCCCGTGTGTGGGAGGTTTTTTTTAAGAGAAATTCCCACAGATATTCGTATTGATAAAAACAGACAGGGAGGGAAGAGACCAGCAGAGAACGGGCTAATTGATGGTGATGATAATAGGCTGGTGAAGAGGGGAAGCGCAGGGGACATTCGATGTTTTATTTCAGTGAGCAAATGGCTGTGTTGAGCCACCAATACTACCTCATCGTGTCTTTCTGTCTGTCTTTTAGGGCTGCATATGGGAATTGTTGTCGGGTAAATTAAAGAAGCATTTCAAATGACTCAGAATGGTATCCGGGAACAGAAGTCTAAATCTAGAAATCCATATCTTTAACTTCCTCTGTTTTTGATTTGTTTCTTTGACAAGATTAGTTCTTTCAAGGTGATGAAGTAAGGCTTCATGCAACAGGAGAACTATATCACTGGCATGCAAAGTCCAAACTTCTGACACTTTTACATTTCCACCAGTCAAATATTTATGTTTATGAACTGGAACAACACATTCTTATTTGTTGGAGCATCACATTTCTGATCAAGTCTCCTTTCTTTTTCCTCTTAGCACTACTTCCTGATTGTGTTTGGCCACGATGGACAGAAACCTCTGGAGCTGCGGACGGATGAGGAGTGCGAGTGTGATGAGTGGGTGGAGGCCATCCAGCAGGCGAGGTACATTTAGTGATAACAAATACTTTTGTTGTAAATAGGCGTTAAAATTAAAGTTGTATTCTCTGACCATGTTCCTGGAAAGAGAATATGTTTTCACATATTATGTTTTCACATAAATCATATTTAATTTACCCAAAGCTGGTTTAAAGAAGAGAGATTTAACATATTCTTGGGACTAAACTTATTTTAGAAGAGTGAGAATCCTCTTATCTGATAATATAGATACTAATAATCAATCTTGTCTTAGACGTTTTCTGTACTGAAACTGGTTTTGATTAAACCAACCAGGTATAAAAAAGTACGTTTATTACAGCTGCGGTTACCCGTTGGTTCATTCAGGTTAAGTTTGAGGGAGGAATCTGACTTTCTGAGTTCAGACACTTTTACCTCATATTTACTATTTCCTTAATCAAAGGTTGAACGTTAAGATGCATTTCATTTTGTTTCACAAATGTTTGTTTACGATTACTCTTGAACTCTTAAACATCAGGATCTGGCCAGAGCAAATCCTAGAAATGATTTTATTGGATGAATAATCAATCAGAGCATTTTTCCTTTTCCTTTGATGCCCTGTAAAACAGTTTGGATTGCCTTGTCTATGAATGCTCGATGAATGGATGTACCTTGCCTTTTTTGAAACAATTTACTTCATATGGTTTCTATTAATTATGTGTACGGGTAAGCAAAAGGTAAAAATAAAGTTTTATGTAATTTGTGCAACTCTAACATTTTGTGTAGCTAATTATAAAATAAGCCAACACAGGCAAGTCAATGTTTATTGACATTTTTCTGAACAGTTTTCTGTTGCAATCTAAAGAATTGCATGGCTTTTTTGCCCCATCAAAGGTTATAGGAAATTTTGTGTATTTATGTTGTCATGTCATAGATTTGCAAGGTTTTGGAAACATTCCTCATCCTTCATTACATATTAACATTATGGCATCACGTGGTTTGTCAAAATTCCGTATTTTTATTCTGAAAGCATGGACATAGTTCAATTTGGGACACAGTTTCAGAAGACAAAGCAGCTAATCAAAATGATGAAAATTTATGTTTTTAGGTAGCTAGGCGTGGTGAAGTTCAAACAGTATCAGAATATGAGAGAGGAGTTTAAAGTGACTTATGATATAGTTATTGATGCTAGATATAGGCTGGTCTGAGTATTTAAGAAACTGCTGATGTACTAAATGGATTTATTACACACAAGAATGTTTAACAAAAGAGAAAATCTCGGAAGAGTTGCCAGGAATACATTGTTGGTTGCAGTATGGTTCAAGATGTTAGAAACAATCAAATAAAAACAGCTGTTCTGACAAAAGAATGTGGAAAACCATCTTTGAACTGAAAATAATGGGAATCTTGAAGTGGATGGGCTACGGCAGCAGGAACCACACTGAGTGCTGCACTAAGTCTCACCAGATCCTCTGGATTAAAAACATCTCTCCACATATGCAAGTCACCAGCGTCATGGACTTTTAAAACACTAAAATATCCTCAGAGATGCTGACTTTTTTAACTTACAAAAGCCAAGATAGTTTTCTTATCTGTGCCTTGTTGAACCCAGTATCTGCTGTGGTTTTTAGAAGTAGGTAGATTGTTCCAACCACAGAGCATCTCCACTGATCCCATGTCCAGCTGAGTTGGGATTTTTCCCAGAGAAGATACTTAATAAATATTGCCACATAGTTTAGAAGTGGTTTTTAATTCTTTCCATATCCTTCGGCAACAGCAACTACCCTACAGTTATTACTGTTGTTTGTCCTCCTTGGTATGAGCAACAAAGAGTCATAAACCAGTGATAATGTGCTGTGACTACTGCTAGTAGCAGCTGGTTGCTAATTTCCTCTTCAACATTACAGAATGTTTTTAATTTTTCATGCAGCTTCGTCAATTACATTTTGCTTTTACTGCATCGATACCGCAGTTCTCACACACCATTTACACAAATATAAACTACTGCTTCAGAATCATTTCAAATGTAACTGAAATTTCTCAGAAAAAAAATATTTCACTCATTTGACACTGAACTTGGACTTGGTGCAGGGAGGAGGAGATGTGTGTTTGCTTTTTACTCTAAAGGTTGCAATAATTCTGGAACTTGATGAAGCTGAGATAATTTTTTTACTCTGCCAGTTTTAAAGAGTTTTCATTCCCTATTTGATCATTCCACATTAGAAAAAACTTACTTAGATAACTAAAAGTTCAAAGTGACTGAGACATTCGTTCTTATGAATATGTAAGCTGCTTTTTATAATATAAAATGTTCTTTTTTCACAGCTATTCTGACATAATTATTGAACGAGAAGTGCTGATGCAGAAGTACATCCACCTTGTACAAATTGTGGAGACTGAGAAGGTGGCTGCCAATCAGCTCCGCACTCAGCTGGAGGACCAGGACACAGAAATTGAAAGACTTAAATCCGAGGTAGATAATATGCATTTCTGACTGTAGATGCACATGGCTTTATTCAAAATAATTTAGTTTATGTTTTTTTACCTTTGCACCCTCAGTTTTAAACATGTGTCCTTTGAAAAGTCCTTTGTGGATATTTTAAAATTGCAACATTTAAATAAAGAGAATTAAAGCATTTTACAAATGGACTTGGACAGCTGATTTAGTGCTTTCCATTAAAACAACTCCTTCAGTCGTTTATTGGATGGTCTTATGTCTCTGCTCTTATTGCACTTCTGACCCTCAAGGCACGTTTCTGCTACAGGAGAGCGATACAAATCATTTTCAATGGAAATCCGGGACCGATAATATTAAAAGGAACACCAAGTACTTTACAGCACTGCAACATTACGAAGCCGTGCATGATCACAGATAAAATCATAGGATAAAAACCTTACAAGGGCATTTCAACAGGACTCTTGCATAAACATTTTTCCTCTATTTCCCAGTTATATTCTATATTCTGTTACTCACCATCCTGCCCACACAGCATTGTGTTCTCATTTGAACAAATCACAAAGGGTGAAAGCAAAAAGAAAGCATTTGAATAAACCTATATAGTTTACATGTCAGTGTCGGTGTGCTTGCTGTGGGTCGTTTTCTATGTTTGTATTCTTGGCAATAAGGGAGTGGGTGCACTCAGTCACTTCTGGGTGTAGTAGGCCCTCCATAAAGATACTTGATTGGCGTCCTCACAGACAGCCAACCTCATCGAATGTGTCCTGTTTCTGTGCAGCCGTCGCTGCCTGATAAATCACACGTTTGTGTGAACACATAAAACCCAACAGACCCTCACAACATTGTTAATCAACATTATTCCCCTTCCTTCTTTCCCCCCACACAGATTAACAGGATCCAGTTAGCTGTGCGCATTACTTAGATTTATAACATCATTTTGCTTAGTAAACATAAGTGCTCCCACAATGCTTTAAAATATGCAGTGGAAACCGTCCTTGTGATGCAAATGGCTGGTCAGAAGCTGTAAAGATATTGCTTTTGCCAATTTTAAATAGCTAAGACATTACAAACAGTTGGCAGACAACAAATGAATGAAATGTGTTTAGAACATTGTAATGTTATTGTAATGATTAGGAAAGTCAAACAGAGGCAGACGCAGCCTCATTGTGAGCGATCATTGCAAAGACTACGTTTACTCCATTGTTGGTTGTCTTTGGGGTTCTACCAAAAGGTCAGCAAACCTTACAGGACATGTTGCTGTAAATTAGGCTTAGAAATTCTGGCTGAAACCCAACAGTCATGCTTTATCTGTGTACAAAAAGCAAAACTAACTATTTGAAAATAGATGAATTGTGGTAACACTCCTGGCTAATGCCATGCACCAATCAGTCATAACTTTATAACCTCCTTTTTAATAGCTTGGTCTCCATTTAAGACGTTTAAAAAGAAAAATGCATTACTAATGTTTTGCCTCGTCAGTGAGAAGTGCATTAAATCAACAAGCATAGGATAAACATACACAGCATTTTTAGATAACTAAACATCATTTATGGAGTTGTTTTACAACATCATATCACTTTTATGACTCATGGGGATAAACATATTGTGCAGATTGTCTAAACATTATTTAAATTACAGCAGATTTGATCAGATTTAATTCCTCTGCAGTTAATCAGCCAAATTGAACTTTTTTTTTTTGCAAAACAAAAAGGAAAATTTTAAATTAGTTTCCTTACTTTTAATGATGCAAATGCACATCTGCCCCAGACATAACCAGAAAGAACTCCAAAGTTGTTCCTAATGTTACAGGGATTCGTTTGAAATTGCATTCTGCTGCGAATAACGATTGTTCAAAGGGGGCGCTGTTTGTTCAATGGCCCAGCTGGTAAACTCTCAATAAGTCAAAGCTCTGCTGTCGTTTCCAATTTGGTCTCTGCTCATTTGTGTCAGTAATCTCTACTCTAAACACCGAGGCTCGCGTGTGCAATCTTGTCTTTGAGAAGAAACGACGCACTCACTGTATTAAATTTCTCTTTGAGCAACAAGTGTGCCACTGTCTCTGTCTAATGTGTGTTGTTTTGGCGAATCTTATTGACAGAATTCAGGGATGCTGGATGGTAATAAAACAATACTAATGAAAGTTGTTTTGCAATAGAAAACATCTGCATGTTTAATGAAGCTGCTCATGAAAAAAGGATTAGAACTTAAGAGCCAAGGTGCAGCTGGTTATTCAACTCATTAAAACATAGTGGTGCATGTCTGTTTGTTTGTTTTCTTCTGTGTGTGTATGCTTTGCATTTATGAATATTTAAACAAACTAGCCAGTGTTACACTCAGGACTTGGCAGACTGGCTCTTCTTTGCTATAATTTGCATGATAACTGGCAAATGGGAAAATAAAGATGAAGTGTAGCTGAAAATGTGTTTGGTTTTATCACTTGAGCTCGACCACATATGTCAGAAGCACATACTGGTAATTGGGTTGAAAGTAGAAACAAACAGGTTAAATAATGTCACACTGGAGTATATAAATCTGTGAAGAGTTTTTTTTTAAGTATTGCTGAAAAGTTTGCTCTTCTTGTCCAAATGTTAGCCAGAACGTGTTTACTTTTAGCCAGAACGAGCTGTCCTCCAGGTTTTTCCCCTGCTCTCTGTTCTGAATGAAGGCTTTCAGTGATGAGGAAGTCTGATTGGTATCTGCTATAAACGCACCAACGATTCTTTGAGCACACTCTGAACTAAAAATATTCAGGGAATCAGCTGGAAGCAAAAGTGGGGCATCCTAATTTTGTTAATTACATAATACTCTGAAATCCTATTTTAATAAATATCCGTGTTAATAAATAATGAAAGGGATTTGTTATGCATCTGCTGTTTTACGTGACAATAATTTCTGAATCTGAACTGAAATCTCTTTTCTTAAAAGATTGTAGCTTTGAACAAAACTAAGGAGCGGATGCGGCCTTATCACGTCTACCATGAGAACGAAGACCCAGATATCAAAAAGATCAAAAAGGTAAACATTATTACAATCACCTTTATTTCTTATTTCTCATATGTGCATTTACCTTTAAGCTTTTCCTTCCATAGGTTCAGAGTTTCATGCGGGGCTGGCTGTGTCGCAGGAAGTGGAAAATTATTGTCCAGGACTACATTTGCTCTCCGCATGCTGAGAGCATGAGGAAGAGGAACCAGATTGTCTTCAATATGGTGGAGGCAGAGACAGAGTATGTAAATACATCATGCCTCGAGCAACATCACAATCTGCATCTAAATGGTCATGGTTAACTTCCTATGGAAATAGCCTGATAACAGTTTGGTGGCTCTGTAAATGTAATTTTACTTTAGATTTAATTTTACACATTTGAATTAGTCAAATTAGCAGAAGGAGTGCTACATAGAGATCACAGAGTTCTCAAGGTGGTTATTATACGAACTAATTTTGGTTAATATTATAAAACAATATCTGGTGCCAGATAAAAGTTGAAATTAAGACGTTCTACTTGGAGTGCTCTTTATTAAAGAAAGAAAAGCGAAAGAAGAAAAAAACATGTTTTAATTTTAATAATATTGAAAACGCAATTAAAGATTAACAAAAAAAAACCTTTTGGTTGGTCATGCAACATTTTGCATGAGAAACTTTAGCGTCACGTATCATTTACATATTTTACGGCTTCATTGTTTAAAATTGTTCAGTGATATATTATTCATTTTTATTCGTGGTTGAACATATATTTTGCACTAAGATAGTGGCTGATCTGGTGACTGTTTTGCAGATGAAGCTCTATGAATGATTTCTCATGATATCTAGGATGACAATTGACTGGATTTTTATGGGCAATACTAAAACTAGACCTGACAAAATGCATCGGCTTCAGATTGTCAGATTGACCAGAAGGCATCCGTTCTCCATCTGTTCCTGTCCTTTTCTGACTCTCCCTTCACTTTGAAACTAGTTAACTCTGAACTAATCACAACTTTAAAAATATGTCAAAATTATTTTCCAATCTTTATGCTCCAAAGTGAACATTCTTCAAAAAATAACAAAAAAACAAAAACAACTTAACTTTTGTCCTGTTTCAAACTTTTTAAAATTCCACTAAGCCATTAAAATGACGGCCATACGTTTTAAATCCTTCCTGATCCAACTCTGACCTAAATGTGTCAATAGTTTCTGAACACCTCAGGCTCTCAGGAACCTGTTTTGATAACACAAAAACTAGATGCTGCTTTTCCTTGTTTAGTTCAGGTCATGAAAATGAAAAATCTTGAAGTCTCTGATGACCTGAGAAACACAGATTGTCCTTTCCAGATCAACAGCTTGGAAATGTTGTAGGTACTGTAGGGTCAAGACCATTCAGTGCCTTATAAATCCAGCTACAAGACTTTAAAATGTATTGTTTTGCAAACTGGGAGCCAATGATTTAAGCTCTATTATATAATTCATTTTTCCAGCGTTGGTAAAGATTGTGGCAGCATCATTTTAAATAAACTGCAGTTAATGTGAAGTTAATATGAGCTGGCGCTTTTTTAAATTGTTGCTTACATCTGATACCAAACATTTTAACTGATGTAATACTTTATAATTATTGGTGCTCTTGGTAAAGATGTGTAGCAAGCTTTCCGATTCATTATTTTGTTATAGAGACTTGTTGACCTCAAGATCAAAAATCAAATCAAAATTAAAGTTTATTTGTAGCACCTTTGTTTTGGAAAAATAAACCGTGGGTCCCTGTTAGAGCCGGATGTCTTGAAGAATCAAGTTATAGCAATATTATTGTAGAATATTGTGATCGCAATACTAGTTACAATAAATAATTTCTTGTTTTAAATTTTTTTTTCTATCCTAGCAGAGCTTATTCAGTTGAGCATCTTCAGTCTAAAAATATCAAATGTAATTTTAAAAGTAAGAATCAAACCTTTACAACACATCTGAGAGCTCTTGTTGGAGCTGGTCAAGTTCATTTTAAATGATAAGTTTATGTTTCTCTTCTGCCATATTTAAAAGCTAAGTTGATTAAAGTTACATTTATGCAAACTTGTGTAAATGATGACTTCCAATTGTTATAAAAGCCTTTGTACTTGTTTTTTGTTTCAGACTGTGTAGTGCACAGTTTTACATTGTGCACTACAGTACAATCCTGTTAAAATCTTACAGCAAACTGCTACCTGTCACAATACCACACATGGGTGTTACATTTGCGCTATGATTTTTATTGACAATCTGCAAAGGTTCTTTGGAAACATGTGTGGTTTCTGTGCGTTCACCATCTGTTTTAGGCTCACTTTGAAGGAAGGCACCATTAAAATTAATCAAATTATCAACAGGATGAAATGATCCAGATGACAGGAGTTGCCTGAACATATAGCACAGGGTGCATATCTTAGCATTTGCAGTAAGAAGGACACAAAAGCAAAAATCAGTTATTCACTGATTACAGCAAGACTCTGAACCCTGAATCGGTTTGCACTGCACAATTGTAAAATCAGATCTTAAACCACATAACCCTTTCTTCTCCTTAACTGTGATGCATTAAGCAATTCATCACATGATAAATTTAAACGAGCTTCGTAATTTTCATTCTGATATATTTTTGAAGGGTTATTTTGTTTACATATACATCATAATCCATTTTATTTATGATTTCTGTTGTCTATGGTGTTTATTTCCATTTTAATTATTCTTTTTATTGTATTTTATTTTGGATATTTAAAATGTTTTCCAGCTCCATTGTGGACAGTTCATTTCAGCAGAGAATGCAAAATGTAATAGCAAAATTTGTTATGGCAGGCTATGGTGGCTAATGTCAAACTGGGACCTACTTCAGTCCCAGTCTGTTTGCACAATTTGGAAGTGTGTGCGCATTAACACATCTGAAAGCCCTTTCCCACAGGATGCACATTGCATGCCACTCTTTATTTGCAGTATGGCTACCCCTATATTAGGATATCTTGTAGAACAACCAACCTTTCATAATTTTTTTACCTATGTGTGTGTGTGTATGCGTGTGTGTATGACAGGTATGTCCACCAGCTCTACATCCTGGTCAACTGTTTCCTCAGACCTCTGAGAATGGCCGCCAGTTCAAAGAAACCTCCCATCAGCCATGATGATGTGAGCAGCATCTTCCTCAACAGGTGTGTTGCTGTATGTTTGAATGTGTCTTTTTATTACTTTTAAAAAAATAAAACCAAAAACTCTTCTCTGCTTTTGCATAAATCTCCCTAAAGTCGACACTATTAATGTGTTTTCAATATGCTCCCAGTGAGACCATTATGTTCCTCCATGAGATTTTCCATCAAGGCTTGAAAGCGAGGATCGCCAACTGGCCAACTCTGGTGCTGGGTGAGCTGTCACTCGCCTTCACACACAGAGCAGAGCACACAAACACAATCCATAACCACGCTCGCTGAAGGCATGAAGGTCGGCTTTTTAGCGATTCTCCGCTTCAATATTTCCTATTCACACCAGACGTCACTGTTAATGTCACTTAGTCCTATTCACAAAAACCCCGGCGTTCCTATCTCAGTCTGCACTGAGCAGACTCATTGTCTTCACAGACAATAACTATCCAGACCAGAAGCTTCTCACCCCCTAAACCCCCCCCCTGAGCAGATAAGCATCACCCTGGAGACAGGCGGCTGACAGATGTGGCAGCAAATTACTGGTGACAAATTATAACATAGAGGAAAGCGCTGATTAAACTTGCCGACCTGATGTGACTCTTCTTTTCAAGCAGAATCTAGATGCAGACATTTTATCACCGACATCTTTCATATCAATTACTGCTGTAGAAAACATGTTTGAGATCCCCTCATTATGCAGCCAGTACTTTTATCACCAAAAAGAACTGTGCAGTTTTTATTTTTCATCTATTTCTTTTTTTTCTTCTCAGGTCATGAATACATTTTAAGAAGGGAAAACATGTTGCAGACTGTGGTTACTATATTTATTAAATAGACTTTATTAAGAATTGGTGGGGCTGAATGTCTGATCTCTTTTGAACAGCTTTGATCTGCTTTGATTTTAGCCCATTTTTGTTTCAATTTAGCAAAAAGCTCATTTTTGTGAGCAAGTGTTATTTATTTATTTCAGGAAAAATTTGATGTCACACCCTATGCTTGAGAGAGGTTTCACAGTTATTTTAAAACAAAAAGAAAATGGTAAGAGATTTTAATCATAAACAATCTTTAGCAAACTATAAAAGCAATTACCATCTTGTGTGGCTAGCATTACTAAAGCAGTCTCTATATTCTAGAAAATGCATATGTGTACCATAACCTTTAGATTTGCAAAAGGTTAGTAACATAACAAAATGTAATATTTTCCATGGTAGACATTGATTGAAAGCTCAAAGTATAGAAAAAAGCAACTTTGCTTTAATACATTTAGTCTTCCTGTTATCTGCTGAAAGTGTTGCTCTTTCTCACTATCATGCAGCCTAAATGAAACCCTTAGAAAATTAAATGGTTTGTGAAACTGTCCAACTTTGTTAGCTTGACCAGGGAGTGCTCAGTCCAGCATGCTCACCATTCAGGAGAAAAATATTATATTTGGAGTTTTCAACTCTCCAGTCATTGGTTTGGGCTGATTAAGGTGAAAAGTATGAATTTCTAATCACCAGACAATTTCTCAGTGCATCGTTAAGCTTCATAAATGATGTACTGCATGTACTCTAGTAAGCAAATTAAAATGTCAGTGTATCTAATAAAACATTTGGACTCTGCTGCTCCTACTGAAAAAATACCCAGGGGACATTTTCTTCTACTCATAGTCTAATTTATCTATTTATAGCTGAATTAAATAAAAAATAATGCCTGGAAATCTTTTGCTTTTATGATTATATTTTTATATTTTATCGGACTGAGCACACAAACTTTAAACACTGAAAAAAATTAACAGTAATTAAACTAAATATGTGAAACATGAATCCTTGCAACTTGTGGAGGAGCTGCCTAGTTCAACAGCCATTGGACAGAAAAAGTGCAACTGAATAAATATTTATAAATATATGAATTGTTGCTATTATTACCAATAAAACTGTGGAAAACATCCTACTGACAGTGAGACAGATATTGTCCTAAAAACAATGGAGGGAAAATATATATATATATTTTTTTGTCACAATTTGGAGGTACTGACTGCATGTGCATTTACACTGTATGTTTTTACCTCCAGCTGACCTGTTTGACATCCTGCTGCCCATGCTAAACATCTACCAGGAGTTTGTGCGTAACCATCAGTACAGCCTTCAAGTTTTAGCCAACTGTAAGCAGAACAGAGACTTCGACAAACTGCTGAAACAGTACGAGTCCAACGCTGCCTGTGAAGGAAGGATGCTTGAGACTTTTCTCACATACCCAATGTTCCAGGTAGATCATAAACTCTGCCACACTCTGATGCTTGGAAACAAACTTTTGCACGACTGAATTATATGTATATATCCACTCAACTTTACTTTTCCATAATGCTCTTTACTCCATAAAGATCCCTCGTTACATCATAACACTACACGAACTCCTGGCCCACACACCTCATGAGCATGTGGAGCGCAAGAGTCTTGAGTTTGCCAAGTCCAAATTAGAGGAATTATCTAGGTAGGTGTTGAAATACTCGACATTTTTCTATTCACTCTGATTATAAAAACTGAAATAACTTCCTTATTGTGTGTCCAGAGTGATGCACGATGAGGTTAGCGACACAGAAAACATCCGGAAGAATCTGGCCATTGAGAGAATGATTGTTGAAGGCTGCGACATCCTGCTGGACACCAGCCAGACCTTCGTCAGGCAGGGTGAGTCTTCATCAGTTCGCAGTAATACTCTTTAGCAGTTTGTGTCTTACATGCTACAGAAAATGCCTTGTTTACTGTGATTTATGCTGTTTCATTCAAATTGCTTGTTAACAGCTGTTTGTATTGGGCTCTTGTCCCAGTAGTTTAACGTCTGTATGCTTCACATGCTGAACAGCTGTCAGCTGCAGCTAGAGAATCTCCTACAGACACCAAAAGTGATTTTTTAAAACCTAATCAAGACATTGGGATGATGTCTCGTGCATATAACTGACCATTCACTATTTTGACTGGCAGATGCTTCAGTAACTGACTGGTATTGCTAATTGCCCCACTATTGCTAGTGTCATTATATACTTTAGGAGCCTCAGGTTCTCATCTTTCCATTTGCAGATGATGCGATTCTGTCGAAATCTGGATTTTGATGTTCGGTTTTCCCTCCTGGGTCTGTTGCCCCACATCTGTATGCAGCTAAACACATGCATGATTTCACCATAGGCTCTGCCTGGTTTAACAAAGTAAAACCACTCAATTACCTTTATTACTCCACATACCTTACATGGCACTGCACACCTTAAGCAACAAGTAGTTATAAAAACACAATCTTTCAAAACTGAATATGTTGAGGAGTTATTGAGTTACATTAATTTAGTATGGACTCTGGTGTTCATCCTGGATGCTCTAATTCAAAGTGTATAAACCTAATAACAGCTTCCTACTGTTTCATAACAACATAACTTATCAAATTTAATCAAATTGGTAAAATTAGATAAGATTTTCTCATTTAGCAGCGGTAATGAAACTCCTTGTCTGATGTTGTGCTGTGAAAAACAGCTGCAGCCCTTTGTGGCATTTATAGAGAACCTTTGTGGGCATCCTGTGGTGTTTGGCTCTTGGAAAATAGCAGCAGGTGACTGTGGGTTGCAGGATTTTCCTTTTGATGATTAGGTTTTCCAGTTGATCCTACAGATTAGGATCTTATGCTTGTTGAGCTGTCTCTACCGTGTGGTGAAACACACAGTCTTGTTAAGAGGGGCGATGTCATCTGGGAGTGGTGCTGCCTTGAAATTGGTGATTGATGCCAGGAACCAAGATTTCCCAGCAGAACAACGTGTTGTAACCAAATAGTCAATGTAATTTACCTGTCAGTGGTTTTATTGTCAAGTCTGTTGGCTGGGAGAGATCGACAAGTCTTTAAAGACATGCTAAACTGTCCTAGGAAATCAGGTTGAGTTTTTCCCTCTGTAGCTGACTCATCAGAAGTGGCTTGTTTTTTCTAATTTGGATCGTGTTTTTAATCCGTCAAAACAATTCTCTAAACACTCAAAGGCATTTAGTAAAGATGGTTTCTACTCAATCTAGAAAAGTGTGGAATTTGGTTTTTGGCTTTAGTATGTAAAGAAATATATCATCCGTCCGTCCATGTCTCTCCATTTGTTCAGCAATGCATCTGCTCATCCATTTATCTATTTGTCCATTTTTACTCACTATAATAAAAGCATGCCCCCCCAAAATTAAGTTTAGTCCAGTTAACTTTTATCTTACTGTTTTTCTCTCACTTTGTGCATGTCTTACATCTCTGTTGACATTTGCACAACATCTTGTACATTTTTCAAAACAATTAGAACAAACTACCAAACCTAAAATGGATAGTTCATTCATCAAAAGCAAGTATTCATGTCAATGAAAGTCAAACTATAAAGACAGCACTTTATAGTTTTTGCACAGCTATTTGAAATCTACATTTAGAAGTTACAAGTTAATGTATTTAGTGAAGTAAATAAGTACACGACACTAAACACATATGATTCACAGTTCTCATTTGTTCACAGCTTTGTGCAAAAGAAAAGCATAAACTTATTTACAACAAACACAAGAAACAACCATTGGACTAAACTGTGCACAACTGTAAACAATATTATTAGTGAAAACTGAGTTTCTCCTGAGAGAAATTGTTCAGTTTTCAGAAGGAAGGAATGATAAAGAAAAAGTTGGCAGATTCTGACAACTGTTTAAATAAAATTTATGTGTAATGACATATGTATGCGATGAGTTTTATAGGGAATGACTAATTAGCATTCATTCATAGCTATTGTTCATTTTGACTGACACGACATAAGTACATAACACTGTCATAAAGCAGCAGAGAATTGTGTGGAAGCAATTGGTGCATGTCTAAAAGCATTTGCAAGTTTGTTGGAAGAATGAGAAGCTGCTACTTCACTAGTTCTTTAAAGGCAAATGTTGTGGAGGCTCAACTAACAATCGCAGGAATTTTAATTCTAATCACATAAATAGATCAAATCAGTTGAGAAAAACCCAACATGAATAATATGTAGGAAACCTGGGTAAACAAGTTCAATGTGTGTTTCTTCTCTTCAGTCAGTTTAATGATGAGTAATGTAACCCTATGCCGCTCCTGCTCCACAGGCTCTCTGATCCAGCTGCCGTCCGTGGAGCGAGGGAAACTCAGCAAGGTCCGACTCGGCTCCCTCTCCCTGAAGAAAGAGGGAGAACGGCAGTGTTTTCTCTTCACAAAACACTTTCTAGTCTGCACTCGCAGCTCTGGTGGAAAACTGCACCTCCTGAAGGTGACATCACTGTTACACTGTGTTCTGCAACAATACACGAGTAGGAAAAAAGAATCTAGAATGTTTTTTTCTTCCTCTAACAGCAAGGTGGAGTTTTGTCCCTTATTGACTGCACACTCATAGAGGAACCAGATGCTACTGATGACGAATGTAAGAACAGTGTTTCCTTTTCTTTGCTTGAATACCTCCTACGTATCGGGTTGTTCAGACTTCATCTCTTCTGAAGGTTAATTAGATGTCAAACAATAATTAATTTCCTTTAAATATCAGACGTTCACCCTTTAAATACCATGGTTTGATCTTTTGACATTATAGAACTGTAACTCCTTTATGTGAAAATTAATTTTGCATCTAGGATTGGTACACATAAATACAAAGAATGAGTCATACATGTGGATACTCATGCTCCATTTTACCGTTAATCCTCAGCAATGCACAGAAGAAGGTTTGCCTAATTAACCTTCAGTGCTGTTTTCCTTATAAATATTTAGGAATATATGCATCTAGGTGTGTGTTGTAGTTTAAAACACTGATTGTTTTCCTCTGCGATGCAGCTAAAACGGCTGGTCAGGTGTTTGGTCAGCTGGACTTTAAGTTGGTGGTCGAGCCATCAGACTCACCTTCCTTTACTGTGGTGCTGCTGGCACCGTCGCGGCAGGAGAAGGCTGCATGGACCAGTGATATTAGCCAGGTAATACACCAACACAGATCCATACAAACACATAATAACAAGAACACCTCCAAACAGCAAGAGCATGTCTCCGCTGGGCGTTGAGGGGGCTTAGTGATGAGTAAACAGAGTGCAGTGCCGTTCCCCTGGGCTCGCTGCCTCTGTGTTTCACAAACAAGATAACAGCATACAAGCATGTCATACTAGAGTAATTCTTGTCACATAGAATACAATGATGGGTCTATAAATTGCATTCTTGTCTTGAAATATTCTTATTAATCCTACCTTTGTAATAATTTAAAGCAGGAAGCATGAGAAAACAATAAAACCCGGTCGAACTACATTGGGATGTTTTCTATTGCTCTCTCCACCAGTTGTCTGTATAATCTTTAGAAAATATTTTGTCTTTGGTTAATTGTTGTACTCTGTATATTTACAGTGCATCGATAATATCCGCTGTAATGGCTTGATGACTAGTGTGTTTGAGGAAAACTCTAAAGTCACTGTGCCTCATATGATCAAGTAAGTATGTTTGTGTGAAGAAAAGCACACATATCTTCATGCTGTGCACCTAGAGCAAGCTGCATGTCCAAAGTGAAGTGCTATGGAGAGAAATTAGTTTCAAAATTGACACAAGTTTGGATTTTAAATAGGCATGGGCCAGTTTGCGATATCTGCAACTCCAGCTCTTGAGCGCCAATCAGCGCCTGCAACTTTTGCATTCATTCTTGTTGAAAATCACCTGGATCAAAAGGCTCATTGACCTCTGCTTTTTTGCAAAAGCCTGATCATTAACAATTTATTTGATTCAAGTGTGTTAGAGCACAGGTGCCTCCAAAGGTTGAGGGTATTTGAACTCAAGGACTGAAATTGATGACCTCTGAGCTAGACCTATGTATTAAAAAGTAAAATGTCAGGCTGCTTCAGAATCTCCATTGGGCTATACCTTTAGTAAAGCTTGGATATTTTAATGAGAAGTGCAAGACTATCTAAGAGTTTTATCTTAGATTTTACTTTCTGATGCATACTCTGATCCTCACTCTGCCACCCGTTGCTTAGCACAGCTTTTTTTTCCATTACACTTTTTTCTCACGGGTCAATTAGTAGGAATGTAAAATGAGTCTAAATGAGTCCATTATTAAGTTAATGCTATTTTGAAAGTTGTGAGCATCCGTGTCTGTTTAACAGCTGCCGAAACCCATGCTGTCAGCCTGACTGATTTAACATTCAGCCTTCATGCATAATTTTCATAAACAAACGCTAAACTCTTCAAGAAAATAAAAGAAAGAAAATAAGGAAGAAAGAGTTACTTCTTCAAGAGCAATAAAGGAGGCATTTTGTGCAATAAACCTGCTTTGTGGTTTTAAATTTGACCTCCTGCTGGTTGAAACCATTTATTGCAGCCCTGTATCCAAATGTAGCTAAAGTGCACTGAGGACAAATTATAACAAAATTACTTCAAATCAAAGCGAGTACAAAATATCACTTTGCAGAAGACTCTCTTTTCTTCTCCCCTCAAAAAATTTATAACAAAAGCACCAAACCTTAGAGAAGGGACTCAAACAAAAACAGCTGCATCATCTTAAATTTTCTTCTTTTAAATGTTTATGATAATATGTCAAATTTGTGCAACCACTGTCATTTTATTCAGGGATATAATGACATGAGAATCTCACAGCAGCCCATGCATAGTTATGGAAATGAAAACCTCAGTAAGATAAGACAAATGTGTCGTCTTCACTGATTTGTATGAAAATATGGACACTTAAAAGAGCATGTAACAATCATATTCACAATTATTAAGATGCTTTTACATCTAAAGCTTTTGTGACCATTTTGATACTAGATCCATGTTCCTGTGAAAAAGTAATTGTTTTAAGTCAAAGTTTTATGTATTATGTTTGTTTCTTTTAATTTATAGTTTTCATTTTTATTTCTCTCTTTATTGGCTTAACCTTATTTTTGCTCAGTGGCATTTAATAAATTTTTCTTGCTGAGCTGCCCTGCAGTCACCCACATGCTGTTTTGTGTTTGTGTCGGCGTGTGCGCGTGTGTGTGTGTGTATCCATCAGATCCGATGTGCGCCTCCATAAAGATGATATTGACATTTGCTTCAGCAAGACGCTCAACTCCTGCAAGGTCCCCCAGATCCGTTACGCGAGTGTGGAGCGGCTGCTGGAGCGGCTGACCGACCTGCGCTTCCTCTCTATAGACTTCCTGAACACCTTCCTGCACACGTACAGGATCTTCACCACGGGAACCGTGGTCATGGACAAACTGGCTGACATCTACAAGAAGCCCTTTTCCTCCATACCCATCAGGTCTTACAATTTACACATACAAATTATGCAGTCATGCCTTTGGTCATACAACACACATTTGCTGCAGGGATTGCATTATTTTTCTTTAAAATGTAAGAATCAGGTTTTGACTTTACACATGACAAGATTAAGCCAACCAGCTTGAACAAGCAATGTTTGTATCTGAAGGGCCAGCAGGACAGATGCCTCAACAAATTTTGTTTGGCATCAACATAAAAATCACGTGTCACATGATGTTCAATCTAAATCTCATTATATCTCTGGCTGCATCAGAGCAGGGTGTTTATGCTCCATCCACATTTCTGCTCAGCTCTGGGTTTTGACTGGAAAAGTTTGTGTTTTTTTATGCGAAAGGACATAGTTACTTAACTCACCATGACTTGTGGCTGCCTTCACTGGATGAGAACAAGAAGGAAGCACTTGAGCATTAGAGGCAGACAGGAAAGATAGTTGCATGTTGGTAGTTTTTCTAGATTTTAAGATTTAATACATGCTTTTCCAAAGAGATTAAATTAAAGCTGTACAGAAAGCATGTTTTGCCTAAACTGTATCTTTATTATTTTAACAATTTTCTGGTAAGCTAGTCACATGGAGGTAGGGATGGTTATTGTAGGATTTGCTTTAAGCAGATAAGTAGTAGAGATGCACCATTCAATGTGTTGTGTTTTATAAAGGTGAAGCGATCAAATCGAGCTTAGTCAAATCTGACTTACCCGTAAGAACAATTAAATAAAGCTACTAATTTATATTTTAAGTTAATCACTTACACTAGAAGTAAAGTCAATGTTGCATTGTGTGAAATGCAATGCATGTGAATGTAAAACAGGGCAATTTTAAAAGATGGAGGGGTGGGTACTGTGCAAAATCGACTTTACTGAGCTTTTTATCTTGCTATCATGTTATTCCCTCGTGGCAGGTGTTAGCAAACACCTGATGGAGCTGCAAGTCTGCTGAGTTCATCATACAGACTACTTCTCAGTCCAATACTAATAAGAACTGATTTAAACAGCATCATGAAGAAGCATTACTGTGATGATGTTGGAAAGGTTAGGAGCTTCTTAAAGAGACAGAGGCCAATTTCAGGCATCAGATATGGCTAAGATGCACAGTCAAACCTCTTTTCAATTGTTAGAACTGACGGTAAAGTTACTATGTTACAACTGAAGGTAACATAGTAACTTTATTGTGGTATAAAACTTTGACTATGTTCCAGGAAAATACATAATTCTCCCTTTTGAAACAAACATAAGATGACAGCGAAGTTCCCGTTTTGAGCTTTTTTAACTTTATGATTTAGCTGTCAAGTATTTTAAATAATCAAGTACTCAAATCAAATTAAAATCAAATTATCGCTCCATTTTTGGGGTAATTTGATTTACTGCGGTAGGTGAACCTTGCACCCAGCCCACTAGCAGCATTTAATTAAGTTAAACATTATTTAAATTAGAAAGTCCTTCCAAGACATTTTCTTTCCATGAAAATCTAAATAATCTCTTTGGTTCATTAGTTTTGTCTTCTTTTGTTTTTGGAGTCTCCAATTTTTGAATACAGAGAAGATAAACAGTATTGTTGGTGTCTGTGTGTAACGCTATATTTGTAGGGAACTCAGAGTAATTTTGTTTTTAGATGATTTTTCCTTTTGCGTCAGATTGATTGAAAGCCAAGGCAGTTCCTCAAATATCTTCTATGCTGGGAGTGTCATAGTCTGCCAACTTGTGAGTCCAGTTGTCACCTACTGGAGCTGATGAAGCCACAGCATCATCAGCTTGACCTTCACTAGTTCTTTAAAGGCATAATAATTCTAGTAGATTTAGGAAAAGAAATGCAAGAAGGTTAAAAGAGTCTCTCTAAATCCTAACTGACCATGACCAAAAAATGTTTATTTGATGTCAGAAAGTAAGAAACGTTTCACTTTGAAGAATGTAGTATCTGGTTTTAACTGAAACAGATTCTCCAGAAAATAAATTGGGGCGTCTTTGCCCAGTACAGTTAAACTGCTTTCATGGGTTGAAATCGGAAACTGCTTCCAGCTCTTTCTTACAAGGGGAGAGATTTCTTTCTCACATCTCATTCCTACAGGGACTGAGATGAAATATCTCCACACATAAATATGTATAGAATATGCACATACTGTATATAAATATTTACAAATTAAAATGATGTGCCTTTTTGAGGTTGGGTTTCCTCCCATGTGGCCACAGATCATCTTAGGAGTCTGAATATTTCCTGTGCCCTGCTGTTCTCTGACTCACAGTGTCTGCTCCTTCCTCAGGCACAACTTTTCTCCAAGAGAGAATCATTCATCACTCTTCCAACATCATCCCTCTGACCATCTTCCATCGCTTGGATTTCTGTCTCAATTCAACCATTCCAACCTGACATTAAATCATTTTTTGTTATCCATCTCTTTTGTCCCCACATATCCCAGGGTGCAGAGCCACTCATTTGACCGTCTGTCCATCTCATCCATCTGTCCTGACTACAGTCTGAAGATCAAGAAGATAGCCATGGATCAGTCCAAGTAACTTGGTCTTTTCTCTGTTGACTCCGCTGCACTTTCTCCTGTCTGCCTCTTCTCTCTTCTGGTCATGGTCTGATACTGAACTAATGCATGGCTCTAGCTTTTGCTAATCCTGACTGAGAATTTATCCAAATGATTTACTGGGATTGTAACTCTCCATCTGCCTCTGACATTATAATGAATCATCAATAAAGAAATGAAGGGAAATCAGAATATATTTTAATGTGTAAAGGCTGCATTAATCCAAAAGCATCTTTTCTCAGTGGAATATTGCTTTCTTTAGATGTTTTCTTTCCTACAAATTTTTATACCCATAAAGAAAATTAGTAAGATATTAATCACCTTAAGTTTGCATTCTCTTAATCTGCTTGTTGTTCTTCAGCTTATCATTACTTCTTCATGTTCTTCATGCATCTTTTCATTTCCAGCTTTTCATTTCCTTTTAAGATGCATCTTGTTCTCTGTTTTGAATCGGTAAGAGAGACCCATACAAACAGAAGATGCCTGTGTTTGCCTTTGCATGATAACTCTACCCATAAACCAATTTTGACTCGACTCCCTGAACTGCAATAATCAAATGTTTTATTTTCCGTTTGACAACAGCTTTCATGACACAGAATCAAACACCAAACCTGTGGTGGCTCTCAGACTTAAGGAAGATTTTTACTTCTATCTGTAGAAAACACAGGTCATGGATTGACTGTAATTTTATTCTTACCTTAAATATTAGAAGATATCCATATTTTCTGATCTAGAATAGTTTTACATAAACATTTAGTATTGTTTTCATTGTGTTGGTAAGTAAACATAAACTACAGTTACTCTCTGCTATTATTCCTCACAGTTGCATTTACATTTACATAATATATGTAATTTCTAATTAGTACTTAACTAGAAATTACATACTAAGCACCAGAATGATAATTCTTAGACTTTTCACATTATTGTCATCCAACATCCATCAACAAATTACTTGATAATACAGTAGTAGAAAAATTAAATGTTCATAAGGTGACAATATAGCTGGTTAATATTTGATGAAATTAATATTAAACAGTTTCATAAAGCAAAAGTTAATTTTTTTATTAAAAAAAAAGTCAAGAAGACTATTACATTACTGTTCACTGACAGCAGACAGTGGAGAATGTTTAAGCAGAAGGGGCCTGTTTAAAGTCACAATATAGCATCTGAGTTGGATAATAAGTCCAGATTTTGACTAGGCCACTCCAGGTCTCTATCTCTTCCAATTCACTTCCATACCAACTTAGAAATATGGCTAAATCAACACAGAAATGGTTAATCAAACACAAAATCAATGCCTTCTGGGGCCAGCTTAGTCCCCATACATAAATCCTCTAAAACATAAGTGGCAAGCCTGAGAGAAAACTACATGAGAGAAAACTCTAGTCTATAGGATCTGGAGAGATGTTGCAAAGCACAATGTCCAAACTCATTCTCTTTCTGCTCCAATTTCATAAAATGTTATAGAGGTAGAGTAAGTCATGTCCTTTTGCTAAATGTTTCCCCACTGTGGGACAATGAAGGATATTTCAGTTCTATTCTAATCTAATTTAATCGAACAGACTTAGTTTAAGTGTTCCTTAGGTGAGTCTGATAACTATTACTTCCTAACATTGTAATAATTCCCCAATAAATTAAAAACGCTGGGTCTTTCTCCAGTTTACAGTTTGAGATTAAGTTTGTATAAGTATATGTGGATATTTACATATGTGGATATTTACACATGTAAATGGTTTATAACATGCTGACTATTTTAAAGAAACATTATAATGTTTGTGTTCTTACGAGTGTAAATGTGAACCAGTCTGCACTCTTTCAAACCTATTACGTCTTTGTGAAAATAAACTGCACAACACAAACTCTAACGAGAGTGAAAATTGATCGTGAAGAGTGTCAGACCGTAAAAACCAAACCATCTTGACAGCTGCTATAAAACCTCTCAGGGATAAACTGCATAAACTGATGATAACTGTCTGTGGGCTCGACATTAATAGGACAGTATTAAGTTCATCTTCACTTGTCTACCTTTTACCGCATTTATTGAAGCTGAGTAATCTCCCTGGCTATACAAAGCGATAATATTTCTGATGTTTTAAAAAGGTGTGAATTTAAACATTGGGGGAATTAAAGCTGGCAGTCACCAGGGTAACCTGGAAAAGGTTTTTATTTTTTCAGTTCAGTGTGCTGGGATACAGAGGTACAACAATAAAGAATCTGTCACTGCTCTAACATCCTTTATCCGCTCTCTCAATACAAATCACTCTGAAGAAATCTAATAACAGGAAACCTCATGCCCTCCCAGTTATCTGTAAAATCTTCCCTTTAAGGAAATATGCCAAATACAAGTTTCCTTGTTTGTTATAAAAAATGTTCTAAAAGAAAAAAGTTTTATAATGAGAGAACAATCTTCCACACTGCTGCAATTATGTCTGTTTTCTCTTTTTCCCCCTGAACTCTTTCTTTATTGCTTTTTTAATATCTTATTATTTTGCTAACATATTGTTTTTCTCCTCTCTCCAGGTCCTTGGAGTTGTTTTTTGCCACAAACCAAAACAACAGAGGCACTGACAACACGAACGATAGATCTCCTCGTCTCTGCCGCAAGTTCTCGTCTCCTCCTCCGTTATCCATCCAGTCCCGCACCTCTTCCCCTGTCCGGATCCGAAAACTTTCTCTTCACTCCCCCATCACTGCCAGGGTGGGAGGCCTCGACCTGACGTCTCCTCTGTCCAACTCAAACTTCAACCACAGCAGCTCCCAGTCGGCTGCCAGTAGCCCCACTTCTGCCCAGACCCCTCAAACTCCGACGCCTCAAACCCCAACCCCGACTGCTACCTCTCCACCTTCCTCTTCCACCTCGCCTCCTCCAAACAACTGCAAGCCGTCACAGGATCCTCTGACTCCCTCCTCGCCTGACCAGAGTCCCATCCCAGCAGCCGATGGGGAGGAGGCTCCGCGGATCGATCCTTTCTGTGGAAAACTGAGGCGCAGCATTCGGAGAAGTATGTTGAAGTTTCCCTCAACACAAACTTACCACAACCTCCAAGTGTCCAAAGGGGAAATAGCCGCGTAGCCGCACTCACAAATGGGCACATTTGAGCACGTCAGCATGTGGCAGGAGAAAAATCTGCAATCAAACCCTCAAGTTCCCACTGCAAAAGTATAAACAGACAGTTTTTTAAGTCTGTAGCAGGAACTTTCTTCTGTAACACCTCTAAAATAAGAAAGACCAGAGAACATGCCAAACACGCCATTCAAGTAAGGCAGATGTTCTTTACAAGCAGGGGAATTTCTACAAATAAAGATTTCTGAGAAATAGCTTCCAGTAAATTCAGAAATGTATAACTGTTCCTGTTCTGGTCGGTGTCTTTTTTTGAACATGTCATCCATCTCTCTTAAAAGCATGTTTTCTTTCAAATTAATCCAATATATTTGGAACAGATATGGACGAAGTCGGTAAAATCCCAAACCAATGTTTGCAAATAATAAATATATAGTGTGTCAATAGAAAGATGTCATCATTATTACATAAAAAAAGTTTTCTTGTCCTGTATAACTGCAGCATTAATGTTCATCATTATAAGCAGTGCTGCCATTTATTGTGCCTTTTCTCCTGATCTGAACTTGCTGTCTAGCTGTGTTGGAATCTGTGTCGCTGGAGAAAATCATCCCAGAGTCTCCGCAGAACAGCGAGGCGGGAGACATGTCTCCGTGTCGCTCTCCGTCCACACCACGCCACCTCCGCTACAGACAGCCTGGAGGTAAATCCGTGGGTGTGTTTGTGGGCCTTATTGCACACGGTTACCCCGCAGTGCCAGGTTGGCAGCGCTGTGCCACCGCCCGGTTAGTGAGCCGATCAAAATTTCTGCTGCAACAGCCTGACACAAAACTCAAATTTAAAAAGTGGCAAGAACTGATCAACTAAAAATGCTTAAAATTGTTGTTTTATATGCAACTTGAACTTTTTAGAGTGCATGATAATCTGTAAATTGAATTGCTGCAGACTTAGTCACTGTTTTTAGACTGATTGTGATTTTTGTTTTCAATCATAAGATTTAATTTGGAAGTAATTTTAATGCTGTATTCATCTTTTTATCTAGAGACAAAATTACTGCTTTGTCTGTGTTTTTCTTCTTTGTCTATGAATACATTCCATGAAACTTGATATTCAACATACGTTTGCAGTCCACAAGCATTCATGAAATGGATTATTTTTACATTTTCAGATAAAATTTAATTCAGCAGGACTAATCTGTCACACAATGTTCCTTGTGAAACCGTTTTTAAAAATGCAAATGGATACTATTTAACTAAGCTGAATAAAATTTGTTGAAACTTTGACCTTTCCAAATAAAAAAGTTCTACAGTCTTTTGTTGCTTCTCAGTTTTAAGTTCAAATCTTTTAATTCTACATAAATAAAACTTTTTTTTTTTCTTTGCGTGGTGCAATTATTAAACACATTACTCATCATCAGGCTGTAATTAAGGTTGACATAAAAATGACAAATAATGTTCACTACAACAGAAGAATGATCTCAGCGGACAACCTTTTAATCCTTAAGTAAAGTTATGACTCATAACGTCGAGTGATTTATTTGGAGCCACTGTAATCCTGATGGGCTGTCAGAAGAGGTCATTTAATGCACTCCTTTCTCTTGAACTGCAACAGCAGAAAAAACCAACTGTGTTGCTGCTGCTGATGATAATTATGTGTCTTTGTGTCTGTAGTTCAGTCTGGGGAGAATTCACGCTGCTCCGTCTCTCCTGCCTCAGCCTTTGCAATTGCAACTGCAGCAGCAGGACATGGTACCCCACCAGGTAAACACACAAAAGGCACACAGAGTACAGAAACCTACTGCTGAGCTTTGAACTGAATGGTTCATTGCATAACTTTTAATAAAATTAGAAAACTAAACTATAGAATTCTTTGTCCATGCAGGTTTTTATTTGTCACTCGTGTGAGGATGAAAACAAGGAGCTCTTGTGTTTTAATCAAACATTAGTTTGTTTAGCATTAATATTTATTCAAAACAAAACACTAGAGACACTTTATTTTACCCTGTACTAGTACTAGTTTTCTGGTTCCAAGTATATTATAAAAAAATATGAGAAAGTCCTGAAATGTGATGCATAAAAAATGCTGTGCTGAAATGCCACCAGACGTTCACGTAAAATTAGAAAATATTTAAAGTTATGATAAATGCTTGAAGATTTTTTTTATAGCCATACCAAACCGTAAGCCATTAAAGAAGCGTTTGAAGGAATTATGTGTTCTGTATTAAATATGAAAGTTGTTCTAAAAACATATAGTGCAGTTCACATTTATTGTCATACCTGGCAAATGTTTGAAAAAAGCTGGAATATAAATACATTTTCAGTGCATTAGCATTAATCTCTAGCTCAAACATACTGAACAGTTCAAACTTTATTGAAGAGGTAGGATTTTGAGTTAGCGAAACAATGATTTACAAATCATTATACTACTGAAAAACCTTCCAATTTTATAGAATTGACATCTTCTTGTGTTTCAAGGAGTCCATAAATCGATGCTCTATAAAAGATCTTTGAGGTACTTGAGAAGAAAAACTTGCCAACAGCATCAGAAGAACCCAGAAGTGAGCATGAAGGACATTTCCACATGTTCATCTCTTGTTTTATGCCAAATCCAGTTTAACTGACTTCGGTCGATTTATTTTAATTTCTCATTTTCACTTTAAGTTTTTGCTCTGACTGAAGATAAGGGCAAGTTAACGTGAAGTAGATCATTTCTTTTAGAACATTTCCTGAACTCTGAAAATGGACACACATTTGCCTTTCTTGGGCAGTAGGTTCTCTTCTCTTTCCCATTTTGAAGAGTGGCTAAGAAATATAAAAATAATTATTCAGTTTTTTTTTGTTGTTGTTGTTTTTCTGACCACAGAGCAGCTTTTCATTTAACTTAGCTTACTTTTATGCTAAGTGAGTCGTAACATTGAGACCTGTAGATGTGCCTCAGGTAAACAACTAATCTGTTACAAAACTGCTGATATGAAACACTTACGCATGAGGAATTTTGTTGCCTGTGTTCATTCTCCCTCACAGTGTTTACTAACTCTGAGAGGACCTGTGATAAAGAGTTCATCATCCGCAGAGCTGCAACCAACAGAGTCCTCAATGTGCTGCGTCACTGGGTCTCCAAACACTCACAGGTTTGTTACACCCACTGCTGTGTGCAGGTCTGACTGTTCCTGCTTGTGTTCATGCATCTGTGTGGTCTAATTAAAGCAGGTGACTGATGGGTTCTCTTGCTGCTCCGCTGCTCTCTACTGAAAAATATAAACGGCTCACAAGCACACCCTGACACACGCCCACACACCCAAACACACAGCATATTGTTGCTGTTTCAGCTGGACAGCCGGCTCGACTGACCAACCCCTCTGCTAAACAGCCATTGTTTAATGAATTGAACATCAAGGTAATTGCCTGACTCTGCGCAGAGGTCCTTCTAGGCTAACTGCATTGACCTGTTTTCTGTACATTTCTTCAATAATACAAAATTCTGCGATGACTTGCCAGCTTTAGTAGGCTTGTTAACACGCAGCAGAGCTCCAACACACTATGCTCCTTTTGCTTAGTGCTTCTAGTGACTAAAGAGCAAAAAGAGATTGAATGCTGACATTTGAACTAGAGTTGAGGTGGGTGTTAAATGGGAATTTACAGAATGAAAAGGTGTAAAGACTTTAAGGACTGAGGGGAATCTGGATGGTTGGAAAAATGCTCAAGCATCTGGAAATATTTGAGACACAGCTAGTTCCAGATGCTTGACCAGCTGGAGCTGGACAGAGTGGAAAAGCTACAGTAGTTTTAGTTTGGTGTCTTCAGTACAAGCATGCTCAGTCTCTGTGTTTTTATTTGTCTTTGTGATTAGGACTTTGAGATGAATGGGGAGCTGAAGATGTCGGTGATTTATCTCCTGGAGGAAGTGCTGCGAGATCCAGACCTCCTGCCCCAGGAGAGAAAAGCTACTGCCAACATATTAAAGTGCGACACCAGCACACAGCAGCAGTAACTGAATTAAAGGAAACAATACGTCTCTTTCATGAGATGTTGCTTATTCTATAAATAAATTTTGATAAACATCCTTTCTTGTCCTTTTCAATTTTTTTGTCTCCCAGTGCCCTTTCTCAAGATGAGCAGGAGGATGCCCAGTTGAGGATAGAGGATATTTTACAGATGGTAAGATACCGAGAGCATTTAATGACAGATTTTATGAGAAAATTATTTTTTTTTACAATTTTTATCCTGCAATAATTCCCTGCATAAAGATAAATTATCAACCCTCGTTGCCAAATATAGCCCTCATCAACTACAGCCTAAGTTAATAACACACCATTTAATTTTGATTAATGGCTTTATGGCACCCTGCTGGTGCCTTTATATATTATTAATAATGTTGCAAAAAATAATGTATCCTCTAAATCGAAAACACTGAAAAAACGTTTATACCTTGATACCCCAATGTTTTTACATTTTGTCACAGAACAAGACCAAGCTTCAATATAATAAATTAGCATTTGATATGATAGAGCAAGACAAAAATAATTTACACATTTTTTACCTGATGTGAACATGGATGTTTTCCGGAACTTTTTACAAATAACATTTTTGTTTGTCATAAATCTTTACTCAGTCCCCTCTCTCGTCAATACACCAAAACAAAATTTGCTGCAACCTCTTTCTTTCTTAAGCCAATAAACAGAGCCCACCTGTGTAATTTAATCTTAGTATGAATACAGCTATTCTGTGAAGGCCTCCGAGGTTTTTTGGAGAACATTAGTAAACAAACAGCTGCGTGAAGATCATGAAACAGACACAGCATACATACATTTCTGGAGACATTTAAGCAGAGTTATGTTATAAAAAAAAATCACAAGCTTTGAATATACTAGATCCACAGTTCAGATGGTCAAATCTATTGACATGACAGCTATTTGTTGTACACTTAATAAATCTGACCCCTGTGGAAAAGTGGCAAGAAAAAAAGCCTTTATTAAAAAAAGCCATAAGAAATCCAATTCAAAATGTCCCATATGCCCTGAACACACCTTCCGAAACAGTAAGACATGGTGGTGGCAGCATCATGCTGTGGGGATTATTTTGTTTAGCAGAGACAGAGAAGTGGGTCAGAGTTGATAGGAAGGTGGATGGAGCTAAATAGGGAAATCCTTAAAACAAGAAAACTGTTAAAGTTGCAGCTTAATCAAAGTCAAGATTAAAATCAAGTTGATAAATGTTGTCAAAATGTAAAAATTGATGTTCACAATTGTTTTCCACAAAATCAAACTGAGCTTGAGCTGATTTAGAAAGCAGCACATGCAGGAGATTTAGTCTTTTGATGTGACTGGTAGAAACATAGGCCACTGATTTTCAGCTGCAATTGCAGTGAAAATAAATCACTAGAGTTTAAACTCAGGATTGAGACATATTCACTCCAAACTTATTAGATTCACATAAAATTACACAAAGGTTTATGTGACATGCAACATTTTGTAGAAAAGTTTAGGTGGCATTAGTACTTTCACCAAGGGATCACATGCAACCATAAAAATACCTAAGCTTCACAGTATGTTGCTTGTGTAAGATGTGAAAAGGCTTGGTCAGTCCTCACTGTCCTGTCCTGCAGGCAGAAGGGGTCAGAACTCCCTCTTCCTGACTGTCAGTCAACAGGGGAAGGTTGGCTGTCACCTCGCATATCCATCACAGTTGCTCCCTGTATTAGACATCTATATTAGTTATGCTTGTTTATGAGTTTGTTCTCTGTGTGTGTGTGTGTGTGTGTGTGTGTTAAGGCGGACTGTCCAAAGGCTGAGTATTTTGAGTCTCTCTCGGCGATGGAGCTGGCTGAGCAGATCACTCTGCTGGATCACATCGTCTTCAGGAGCATTCCCTACGAGTCAGTCCTTTCATAGCACTCTATTTTAGATGAATTGTGAGAAAACATTAACATTCTATAGTCCATAAATTACAGAGTTCAGAGAGCTGTCTATTAATAAATTAGTTTGTCAGAGTTAAGTGGTTTAACATTCCTCTGTAAATTATGACAGAGCAGTCAGACCCCAGAGGAAAACATCTGTAAGACTTCCAGAACAGGCTGGATTAACAAGTTGATCTGAGCTCAGCAGTTTGTCTTTGTTTCCTCTCTGCCAGAGAGTTCCTGGGCCAGGGCTGGATGAAGGTCGATAAGACTGAAAGGACTCCCTACATCATGAAAACCAGTCAACATTTCAATGATGTAACTTGTGCCTCTGTGAAAAATGTGTCTTATTTATCGTTAGGGCCCATTAGGTGCTTTAAAACCTTTCCATTTCCTTTGCAGATGAGTAACCTTGTGGCATCCCAGATTATGAGCCACACTGATGTTGGCTCGAGAGCGAGCTCCATCGAGAAGTGGGTCGCCGTGGCGGACATCTGTCGCTGTCTGAACAACTACAACGGAGTGCTGGAGATCACGTCTGCGCTCAATCGCAGCGCCATCTACCGTCTGAAGAAGACATGGGCTAAAGTCAGCAAACAGGTACAAACAACATGGAATAAACATTTTAAACTAACCACATTGTACAACATGTCCTAAAGCTATTACTTCTAATGTGTGCCTAAATGTGAAACCTAAAAATTAATAACATTATGACAATTACAAAAATACAAAACAGAGTACATTTATATTGTTCTAATCCCCAGATAGATTGTAATTTACTAAAAGAGTATAAATGTTAATTTTATTATGACTGATACGTGGCCCAGAAGTTAATGTAGAGCCCATATTTGTTTTGTGCTGCTTGCAGCAATGCTTTTAAAATAAATGTCATTGTCTGTTTGTTGTATTTTCCAGACTAAAGCTCTGATGGACAAACTGCAGAAGACCGTGTCCTCTGAGGGAAGATTTAAAAACCTGAGGGAGACGCTGAAAAAGTAAGACACTGTACTCATCAAAAATAGAAAAAAACAAAAGGTAATTTTAATCTGCCCTATTTTTTTAAGTTATTGAAATTGTATACTGTAAAATATCCCAACGTGAAAGAAAACAGTTCAAATGCATCAATGTCTAAAATTATTATGACATGTGAGACATGTATGTAAATTTCTGACCTAAACTGTATTATTTTCAAACATTCATCATGCAGCTGCAACCCTCCGTGTGTGCCATACCTGGGAATGTATCTGACAGACTTGGCCTTTATCGAGGAAGGAACTCCCAATTTTACTGAGGAGGGTCTTGTTAATTTCTCCAAAATGAGGATGGTGAGCATTATAGATCCACAAGTTTAACCAAATAATAAATACATCGAGACTCTGGGTTTTTTTTTATTAGTAATTGTTTTTACATTTTCATTAGATCTCACACATCATCAGAGAGATCCGTCAGTTCCAGCAGACACCTTACAGAATAGAGCATCAACCTAAGGTACTTTCTTTTGTTACTTTTTTGCTTCATTGTCTTTATTTCTGCTACTATTTGTTGCAGATTTTGAGAGCGTAGAAAGATCAACATTTTATATTTCTTGGGGGAAGTAGACTGTATTGTCCAGAGATGGAGCAACAAAAACACTGCAGCCAACCATTTCTGATTAGAGTAAAACTTTGTTGGATTTTAGTAAAGCGAGAAACGTTGGTGTATTTACAAAAGTGCAAAATATGTTGTGCATATTTGGGTGCCAGAATAGGTAGTATTCTCTGAGTAGAATAACATTTTAGTCCCTCCTTTAACTCTCAAGGAGCCACATGTCATGCATAAGGATGACAGGAGCAGACAATGTTCCTGAGAGCAAAGCCAGCCTAAACCTTTTGCAGCATAAGCCAGAAAAAAACATAAACCTGTTTGGCAGAGTTTAGATAGCCTGCTGCAGACATTGGACAGACTCTGTAAGCAGCTGTGACTATAATTTGTTTGCATATTGGTCGCTCGTAGCTGATCCTGGCTATCACCTTTTAAGATGAGTGTTTATTCAGATTATAGCATTTGAAAATTACAGTGAGTCATCCCTCATTTCTTTATATTTTGTAAACAAGAATCCAGTCATGTTTTAGTCATCTTTGTTCTAAATTGGGCTTAACCAAAGATGCCCACATTAGAGATAACAACTTTCACAGAGTGCTAATGTATGGAGGATTGACTGAATGCATAGAGGCAAGATTTTTGTATTCTGAGCAGAATCTGCTAAAATGGGATGAATCTGATCACCAGCCTTTTTTATTGCATCTATTCTTTATATTAATCCCAGACTTTTGTTGCTTTGTGGTGCTTGGACTTGAAGTTTTGTCACGTTTATCAAAATATTTAGTTTAATTTATAAAAAAGTTCAGATGTGTTCAAACACATTTTCACCAATAAATGTTAGTTTAACAACAATTTGGTGGTTCTCAAAGAGCTATTGCAGAAGCCCTGAACATTTGGCCCATCCTGTTTCAGGTGTTTGCAATATTTTCTTTTTTTGCCCTAAATATCTTTCAGATACACTTTATGTCCTGTGGGTCTTCTGTACAACTAACCTTTGTTCATTATTCATCTGTTTTTGTTTTTGAGGCACTCTGTTAAGAATCTGACACTAAATGCTTGAAGAAGCATCGCCCCAAGTCTGATGTCTTGAAAACAAAATACAGAGAATTTGAAGATGGGTCAACACCATATATATAGACTATAGACACTTAAAACAAAACACATCCCTGCAAAAACCCATTCAAATCACTGATGTCATTTTTCTGTTGTAAAATCTTTCCAGCATGTTAACCATCTGCAGCAACAACTCTAAAAAAAAAAAGATACAAACTCTTGTCTCATTTGTCATTCTGGCTTAGGTGACTCAATACCTTATGGATAAGACTTTGACCATGGATGAGGACACGCTGTATGATCTCTCGCTAAAACTCGAGCCCAGACTGCCTGCCTGAATTATCTGTTTGGAGCTATTGAGAACCCACTGAACCTCTGAGGATGAAACACCCACCCTGATAATAATTCATCAAGAGAAAACTGGAAGAAAGTCATCAGAGCAATGTAGAAAGGAACGAGACAGGACTTGTGGAAAATTAGCTGTTTTGCAGAATAATGAGGTAGCATGAGAAGAGGACAGAGATGGGTAAGGTGTCTGAGCGATTGTTTTCAACAAGACCAAGATGAATGCAGGTCGGATGCACAGCATGAAGGTTTCCTTAGTACAGAGTGTGGTGCACATTACATCACTCTTCCTCAGAGAGCCTGAGAGTGCAGAGAAAGAAGTGGAGGAACGTAATAGAGATGTAGCATAAACAGGTGGAGATACAGAGAGAGGTCTGAGCTTATGTCTCTGTGCCATGATTTGTGTTCTGTTGCTTATGCATTTCCATGCAACGCCCCGAACAAAGATCCCTCTTACAAAACGCTTTCTGTCATGACGGTCACCACATTAAACCTGCATGATCTCATCTTAGGATGTGTCTGTTTGAATGGCCTTTGACCTGACCTCTGAACTCAGCATACAGCACTCCAACCAGAAGGACTTTATTTGGCATTACGCATCCTCAGTGAGCTTAGCAGATTAAAATCTACTGCTCTCCTCAAATCTATTGTTAAACGACACACTGAAATTAAATTTCATATTTCTTGCCGAATATTTTCACGTCGTGAAAAAATTTAAGCCTACAATTATCTTTTATCTGTGTTTAGCCTCAGATTTATGTAAGAAATGAAAAGCTATTTTTTTACTTATTGCCCAGATGAATGATACAAATTTAAGATATTTTCCAGTGCCTTCCACTTGTGTAGGTCAACTTCTGCATACTTGACAATTTGTCCAGTCATAGCTTTATATAACTCCTACTCTAAAAATAATCTAAAATGGATTTTAATTTTAGTGTAAAACTTGTCAGAAAATAGGTAACATATGCTCCATGGTACTGTAGCATGTTGGTGTAAAGATAGGGAATGCAACATTGAAAACATAAGCAAACATCGCCCTCTACTGTTCAATTGTTGTAACGAGCCCAGCCAGCCTAAACCATTTGCAGCATCTGTGTGCAGTTATAATGTTTTGGCTTTTGCAAACTGTCAGCTGTGTGAATGTGTGTTTTCTGAGTGACCGCATCTTAGGCAGGGGCAGCTCTCTCTGAGATGTAGCTTTGCTTGACTGACGGTGGGATCATTGTTTACAGTTTAATTTATTTAGTACATTAAACTATATTTATTTTTTTTTGTATATAGTGACTCCTCAGATATGTGCGAAATTGTTATGCTGTGTATAACATTTGTATTGTTTTTCATTTATTTAATTTTAATCAATTAATTAAGTTTGTTTTGGTATTTATATTGAATTGTTGTTTTGCATCTCATGAACCTACACAAATTATGTATTCTGTAGAGTGAAAAAAAAAAGTAGCATTTGAATGATCAGACTTTGTTTTTCATATTGATGATATGATAAATAGTGTTGCATGCACACAACAGCTGCATGCTGTGCATGTCTGACTGGATTTCTCCTTTACCTTCATCCTCTGCTTCTCTGTATGAAAATGTTCTGTGTAGCTGCTAAGAAAATATATAAAAACAATATTTTGTCCAATTAAATCTGGCATGTTTGTCTCTTGTCAAGCCCAGTCTCAGGGCTGTCAGCCACAAAACAACCTGTTTTATTACACAGTGATGTGCTGAAGCTTTTTCTCATTTAAAAATGTGTCTCTGTAGTTCTGGACGTCTGTTTCACTCAAGGGGTTAGAAAAGCAGTTTGATGTATTTGTGTTGTAATTATTTATGTGGGTTTTTTTGTGTTACTTTATCTGTTTACATTTTTCACTTGTGGGTGCAGGGAAAATAAATACAACATGCCTTATGCATTTTCTCTCTTTCAGTTTAATGCACTGCAGCTTTGATTATATTCAGATAATGCTACTCCAGCTTTTACCTTAAACTGGTCCTATGTTCAGGCCACATGGAGCAAATTATGCGCAACAGAATATGAGATTAAAAGATTATTTATTGCATATTTCACATTGTTGGACTGAATCTCAAAAAACATCTTAAAATAAGGCACCAGTGGCAAAATTATGTACATTTAAATAAGAAGGAACATATTTAACCAGGATAATTTTTTAGTTTTCACCCAATTTGTTACAGAAAGCACCACGATCATTGGGGAAAGAAAGAACGCTAACCCTGTTTTTGTCTTGCAAATGAACAGCCACCTGTTCACCTTTCCAAGAGAACAGCTAACTCTTTTCCAGTAAAGAGGTGTTTATTAAAGAGAGCAAATGATTTTTAGTTTTAACCAATAGCCAGTTATGTGGTTTATGAGGTTTGTGTGGCATATTAACGCTAACAAGATTTAATGTTTTCTGGCTTTAAAATGTGACAAACTTTAAATCAAAACTAATTTTTCGTCTGCTATAATGTGTGGACAGACACACATAACACAGAACAACACAAAATATTTGAGCCAAGCTGGATTATAATGCCAAGAAAGGCATGGTTACAAAAAGTGAAAAAATAAAATAAAATCAAATGCCTGAATTTTACTAGATATATATGGAATATTCTTGCTTTGTCTAAATGTATTTTATATTACATCATTTTGTTACATCTTGCATAAAAAGTGGTTATAAATTTTTTGTACAAACACTTACTGTAGTCCCTGTGAAGACATTTAAAACTCATTGCATCTTTAAGTGTGAAGAAAACAATCCGTGTTCATTGGAGAGGCCATTTGATTAATCTAACACACAGGCTACACAAAATGTAAGCATATTTAATTCATTTAAGGCAGATGCACATTTAAGCTATTACTGCATTAGTAGCTAATTCATTAAATTACAATATGTATTCAAACTGTTCATGGTTCTGATTAAATCCACTTGTGTTCTAAATCCTTAACCACAGAGTCTAACTCATGTTGCCACGATAATGTTTTCAGTGGACTAACTACTTTTTAAAACTACAAACAAGCACTTGTTTTTTATGTTGGTAAAGAGTTGATCCATGGTGATCTTTTGGAAGAAATTGATTTAACAAGTTGGACATTTGCACCCCAACCTGCAGACTCACAGCTAACCCTTTGCTGAATTTCACAAAGACTGATGTGCATCTCTGAAGACTGTATAAGAAAACTAAGTTTACAACCCCCAGTTCAGCTACGTTCAACAAGTTTACATCTTGCTTTGCCACTCTGTTGCCTTTTTTTCTCTTCAATAATTTTCTTGGTTTAAAAAGTGAAATAATTGCTTCCAAAATGAATGGCGAAAAAGCTCTTATATAATTTTTTTTCAAGCTCCTGTTGACTTAATTGACTGGAAAAGACACTATAAAAAGAAACCGGAGGAGTTTACAGCTTAGGGAACTCCTTAGAGGTATATGAAAAATAGCTCTAAATGGCAAGCAGCAATGATTCATTTAATTGATCCCCCTTGACTTATTTCCTCTGAACATTTTTAGCAGAATCATTTCCCTAAAGCAAGACTTTATATTGAATAGTTACTGTCTTAATCTTTCAGTAACTGCAGTGTGAAAAGGGACATAGATATGTGTGAGTGCTGTAGAAAACCGTCTGACAGGATTAACAAGAACAGACAAGTAAGAAAAAAAAATCATTAAAAAAATACTTTTTACAAGTGATAAAGTAGGGAGCTTCAGCTTTCTTTGTAAAATCTGTTCAGTATGAGAGCAGGAAAGCTCGGTTCAAAGAACAAACTGCAATACTCACATTGTGCTGTGCTTGTCTTGTGTTGTGATGGATTACAAAGACGAACAGCTACAAGTAAATAAAAGACCGGCATCACCTTCCCATGCATCTGGAGTTTGCATAATGTGATTTCCAGCCGAGCAAAGGGTTTATAAATCAACTCAGAGAACGACACTGGATGCAGGTAGGCTTAATCAGAAGAAAGTGGAACAGCTGTGGAGGAGAGCAAAACAGGAAGATTGAGAGAAGGTCATAAAATAAACACAGAATTAGTCGATATAGACAGAAAGCGAACTATAAACCAAGGGGTAAAAAGCTAACACTGATCTAAGAGAATGAACTAAAATACACAGCGAACACAACACAAGAAAGAACTAACTCCAAAATGGAAATACCTTAGTGACAACAATGAACAACAGAGAATGAACTGAATATGACAAGACCTTATGGATAGAAATAAATAAAGAAATGTTTAGAAAACTAACACAAAACCTAAACACCTCAGGGTTGTGTGTTTGCCAACTAAAGAATTAATATTTCCACTAAATAAGCATTTCAAATAATTGTCTAATCACACTAAATTGCTAAATCAATTGTTTTGGAAAACAAAAATGAAAGTTTATTATGAATAGAATGAATTTTAAAAGAGAAAGCATGAAGTGTTGTGTCTGTACTTGGTGCACATTAGTTTATAGAAACAGCACAAGTTTTCAGGTTGCAGGCAACTAGAATAAGAGCAAGAACGCAGACATTATGAGTGACGGAGAAAAGAGGATTTTCTGTCTGATGGCCAGGCAGAGGCTAATCCTGGACCGGTAGCTTCGTCCGTTTCTGATCCCTTCACATTCTTCAGGCTGCACTCACTTTGCAGATCAAGCCTCTCTGAACTGAGCTCCAGGAAACTCTCCGGACCTCTTCTTCTTTTCAGCTGAGCAAAGGTAAGTGATGAGATTTGTAATTAAACTTTTGATTGTTTGCTTCTGAAATCTGTGCTCACCTATGTCTTGTAGCCTAAAGTGGATCCATTTTCTCTTGAATAGGTCCATAAGTCTCACAGTACAACTGAAAAACCTGACTTTATCTTTTAAAACATGCACAGTATAAAATTGGATCATCATTTTAACTTTATTTATTCATGAACTGTGGACATCTACAGGCTATTTATAGAGATAAAAGCTTAATATTCTTATATTATACAGCACTCAACATGACTGTGCTCTTTCATTCAGCTAAAGGTAGCTCATTGGACTGTCCACTCGTACACAGCAGACAATTGTATTAGAGTCTTTTAAGCTGCCTACTGTTCACAAGTGTCAGCCATCTGTTGGCTACTATTGTCTTAAAAGCATTCTTTCTCAAACATCCAGTTGTGTTACTTACACTTTCTGTATGTGGTTCAACATAAAACTTTCTACAACTAATCCATTTAAAAGTAAATGACTGTAATGTTGCCTTTTAATATTTAAACAAAGGTCACAGGGCACTGGTGCCTAACCCCTTTACTTTTCTCTCCTCATGTAACCTTCAAATCTGGGATGAGAATCCCAACTAATCCCTTTTTTATAATCTCTTTAAGGGGGGCATTTTACTTAATTTCCTGACCTTCGTGTGAGTCTTACCCCACTTTATGCTGACCCCTGACCCACTATATGCCTTCAGTCACTTTGTCTTTTTACTTTACTTGTTTTCTGTTTTCTCTGTGAGAAATTGTGGCTCATTTACTTTTTTGTGCTTCCGAAATTGTCCTGACAGTTTGTTCATAGCTTCATATTTTTGTTCTGTTCATCTTTCTCTCTGATCCAATCTGGTAACTGTTTAACTCCACCTTCACCGGTCCACTCACTGCATCACTTTCTTTTCTTCCGGCTTGTCTTGCATAAGCGTAGCTGGCCATCTCAGCAAGTTAAAACGGATCATGCAGTTTGCAGGCCTGATTCCAAATCTAAGATAGCACTTTGGCATTACTCAATATCAAAAACTGTGAATACGTTAGTAGAATTTCGACCGTGCTGCAAACTTTCATGTTTTGCAGTTGTGTTATTCTGTTATTCATTTTGTTTTACTCTAAAACAGCAGCTCCTCTTTCAGTATCCAATCACAAACCAACTGATCAGCTGAGCTGGAGACTTTCTCAGGGTGGCCAATCAGAGAGCTTGTGTCTGCTTCAGGAATAATCTCATCATGCAGGCTGAAGGTGTATCTGCCACCTAAAGATCTGATAGCCTAATGCAATTAGGAGTTTTGTCACACCTGAAAAGATATATGTCAATGAAACTAAATTAAATTAAACTAACATCTTCCACTCAAACACAAAAATAATTCATAACATTGATTTAAAATTTTAACTCAAATATTTTTATCTTTTAAGCAGTTATTATAAGAGTCTTTTGGTGATATAATTTATGTGCTACTACTTTTACTATATTTTCAAATGTAAATATCATTTATACTTTTTATTTGTTTGGGAAAAAATACAAAATCATCAGTTCCACATGTACTGGCCTTATTGGGTATATTTTATGTGGTTTTTTTTTACTTACACAAATTTTGTAGAAACACTGCAGTTGTCAAATGATCAACCTGTGTACAGTCTGTTTCCAATTATCTACTTACTCATTGTCTGTGACCTTTGTGCACAGTTCAACCAAATGAACAAGCAAACACTACGCCTGACATTTATAGCAAACAAGTCAGATATTTAATCTAAAGCAGTTGGGATGGATAATAACAAGATTCAAAATTGCTCAAGGATCTAACATTTAATTTATGTTATTAATTGATAGTTTAATTTAACTTTTATGCTGTAAAGCTTGCAAAACGTCACACTGACCTTTTATTTCTTTGCCAGGAAATACATTGACCAAATTACTATGGCGAACTCTTTCACCCGCATGATAACTGGTCGTAACACAGCAGTGATGATGGCCATGGGAGCCGGCACTTTGGCATCTGCATTTCTCCTCAATGACAGCACTGCTGCAGCTGAAAGGAGGAGGTTCTATCCCCCAAGGTGCATTTCCGAAAGAGTGTTTTTTAAACCTTCAAAAACAAAGCAATATTAGATTTAGCGGACTAGATAGTTATAGCCTCACATTTTAGCACATATTGGAGACTCTGACTAATTAACGGTAAAGGTAAACCTCTTTGTACAGCATTTATTTATATGTTTTCCAAAGAACTACTTATTTCATTTGCCTTTTCTATGTTGGCTCTTTTAGTCAAGGAAACTGTATTTTCTCAAAATTACACCTAATCAATTACTAATTAATTTCCAGTGCTGATTACCCTGACCTGAGGAAGCACAACAATTGCATGGCAGCAGCAATGACCCCGACCATTTATGCTCGTCTGAGGGACAAGGCAACGCCCAACAATTGGACGGTGGATCAGTGCATCCAGACTGGAGTGGACAACCCTGGACACCCCTTCATTAAAACTGTGGGCATGGTGGCTGGGGATGAAGAAAGCTACGAGGTTGGACATTGTATCCAAACCATTCTTTGCTTTCAGTATCATTTTAAAAGTTTTGTGAAGATCAGGTGTTTTTTTTTTGTTGTTTTTTTTTAAATCAGGTGTTTGCGGAGCTCTTTGATCCTGTTATTAAGGATAGACACAATGGATATGACCCTCGTACCATGAAGCACCCCACTGATCTGGATTCTTCCAAGGTGACACACAGACAATGTGTTTATATTACAAATGTGTGCAAATCTTTGTCTGTATTCAACTGTCGAAAAAACACAACTGCCATAAGAAATTAAATTAAAATAATCTGCGAATAAGCTTGTTCACGTGATAAGTCATTTAAAATCATGTCAGAGACGGATGTAAACAGTTACATGAGATAACTTCATATTTCAGCCGGCTCATTATCTACCAGCCATCAGGAAAGATTTTGGCATCTTATTCAGGCGTTGAAGTGACAAGCCCCTTAAACTTGGGAGCCAAAATGTAAATGCCATTTTGGCAATTTTACAGAAGATCTATGGATTCAACACGTTTGAATGACACAACTTTTTATAAACTGTGTGATGCTGTGAGATTTCTGGTGGAGCCAGATGCACATTGTCCAAAAACACGAAAAAAAAAAAAAACCCAACACACACCTCCACCTCATGCTACTTCCTGTAGTCTTCTTTGTGGTTTTCGCCTTCAACATCCAGCTGCTGATCACATCACTCATGTGATGCGGAATTTTTTTTTTTTCCATTACAGTTTTGTGAAACACATCGGGTTTGATATGGCTGAAAAACCACCTCAGTCTAGTGCTAAAAACCTGTTAGCGAAAATCAAGAGTTTTTTTGTTTTTTTAATTGGCATGTTGCCAATATGCAAACGTATTTTCGTCATTTCCATTTGCGCAATTTCATGGTCGGTAAAGTGCAATTCTGTTTTCTCAGGTCACCTCAGGAATGTTCGATGAGCGCTATGTGTTGTCATCCCGTGTGCGCACCGGGCGCAGCATTCGCGGACTGAGCCTCCCACCTGCGTGCACACGGTCCGAGCGCCGCGAGGTGGAGCGTGTGGTGGTCACAGCCCTTTCTGGCCTGAAAGGAGAACTGGCCGGCCGATACTACAGCCTGGGAGAGATGACTGAGAGAGAGCAACAGGAGCTTATCGACGTCAGTACCCAACAGGGCAACGCTGCTCTTTCTTCTGCTGTTGATGCTGTCTAATGTCCCCGCCAATTATTCTGTCTCTTCGCTGGCCAAACAGGAACACTTCCTGTTTGATAAACCTGTATCACCTTTGCTCACGGCAGCTGGAATGGCCAGAGACTGGCCTGATGCTCGTGGTATCTGGTAAGCAAAAAGCAATGGACTGTAGAGGAAACTCCACTTTTAAGCTCAGAGTATCTGTAAAGCCTGAGGAGTATCAGTACTTGAGAAACTCAGTCAGTGACCTTCTAGCTTTGTAAAGGGATTGTATTTACTTTTTGTACTTGTTAATACAGACAACAATCTGATACATTTAGTATTATCTCAGTGTTGGTCCCATATGGACTGATACTAAGTTGGCCATGCTCACAATAGATGTGTGGCAAAGGACCCACTTAGATTCACAAATAAGCCAGCAACAATTAGGCACTCTAATTAATATGTTTATTATTTAGATAATTTGTTTAATTTATGGAGTAAATCTAGAACACCATGTGGGTCTGTTTATGTTTTTACACAGCAATTTTCAGCTTTGAACCTATTAAGGCAAATAATGCAGGACATATTACGTAATCTATGGACAGTCACAATATTTCTAGAATAAGAATATACAATAACACAAGTACTAATCATTGTAATCATCATAGTATTTAGCAAAATTATTTCCCTTTGAAAACATATCTAATTCCTATTTGAAATTTTAGCATAATAAAACAATATTTTGGCTAGAGACAAGTATGACTGTAGAGTCTTCCTTGAAAAAAGTAGTAATGTGTCAGAACAATCTACACAGGATACTGAAATAGTTTTGCCCCTATGGGTTACTTTTAGTCAGCCCTAGTGGGCCCCATACAAGAAGCCCATATTGTAAACCAAATTTGACCCATCCTGCCTGAGAAAAATACATGTAGGGTCACACATAAATGATAGGAAGAACAAGTACTAGATTTGGTACATTGAATCTTTGCATCTGAAATATTTAAAGCACTTGTTCTGAACTGGTCTTTTTAAATTTAGTCACTTATGTACATCCTCCCCTCTGGTTTCTCAATAAGAATATGTACAAACAACAATGTGTGTTCTTTTATGTGGCGCACAACATTTGATGTGAACTTACATTATAAGATCAAAATGTACAGAGAGAAGTGTGATTAGATGAGACTCCATTGGGTTTTATTCTGACATTTTTTACCCAGACAAAGACCAGTGATCCACTGAAAATGGTTTTATGATCTACATACAACCATTTTCTGATTTAAAGTCTTCTTGTAAGTTTTTCCTTGTTTGTCATCACACTGTATCAAAAGTCACTGTAGAATTTACAGTAACTGACTGGCAGCAGGGTTGCTAGCCAGTTACTGTAATTTGATTGCAGGTTTACTGTAATTTTATTACAGTTTTACTGTAATTTTTATTACTATCTTATTGTAATTTGATTAGTGTTACTATAATTTCTTTAAAATAGCACAGTAATTGTATAACATGGTTACTGTGATTTCATCACATTTTTATCATAATAAAATTACAGTAGTCCTGTAGTAGAATTACAAAAAGTTGTAATTTTACAGTAGTTGATGAAACTGCATACTTTGCTAGCTTTTAAAAGTTTAAATATGAACTTGGAACTTCATTTACCAAACTCTCAAAAAAATTATATTTTTCTAATTAAAAAAAATATACATATATATTTTAAAATCGCTTTATTTTATTGTCAATTTAAACCTGTCAATTTAAAGCAAAACAAAATATAGTATTTTGCAAAAGCAATATTTGCTGGTTACATAGAAGTCAAAGTATTGCAACCAAAGTGACAAATACTCTGATACATTTACCCTCATAGTAATATTACATTGAATACAATGAATTAAATAATTTACTAAAACAAAAGTGCCCAAACATCAAAGTTTCCAAGCAAACTGCATGTCAAAGTCATAAAAACAATGTTTTACCAGCTTTTCATGTAAAACTTGCAGTCAAAATTCTAAATGTCTGTCATTTTCTTCCTTTGAAGGAAGGAAGGGATCCAGCAATGTCAAATATTGAGGTTACATATTTTTCAAAACTTTATTGGAACCCCAACAGTACATCTTAAACATTTGGGCACGTTTAAGACTTAGTGAACAGCCAAACAAAACCAACCTGGATGAGTTCTGAGTTGCTCTCAGTCCTGAAATTCTCCAGAAATAATCAAAGGGTTGCTGGAAGATAAAGAAAAACATGTTTTAATACATGAGATAGACAGAACATTAAACTGCATTTATGTCAGTTAAAGACAGATAGAATGAAAAGGAAAGATTTAGTGGACAGACACTCTCTCTGACCTTCCTTCATTGTAGCTGTCCTCCTGTCTGTCTATTAGAAATGGACAGGACAGAACATTAAACTGCATTTAAGACAGGCAGAGAAAAAGACAGACAGGGAGAAAGATGGAGTAAGAGAACTGATTGTGTGTAAATGTGTAATTTTACCATTTTAAAAGTTCTGCTGGTTCATGAAGGAGAATGGAGACACACGGGTTCACTGCTGTCCTAGTGTTTTGCATAAGTTGTCCTGTTGGTTTTCCGTTTGCACTTTTCCATTTGCAGCTTTTGTTCCACTCTCTGGGTTGAGGTCTATAAATAGCCTAGAAACAGATGGGAGACAGTTTTTTAAAATTACTCTTTTGTTTTTTTAAGTACATATTACATTTTTAGATTAGATGCCTGTGAACTACCAAATATGTTTTGTAAAGGCATTACTGAAATAGTTCTCATAGTTCTCACCTATGAAAAAATATTCTAGGTGGCAAAAGGAGCTGCTGGACTCGCATGTGCACTTTGATGCTGTTTTCTGAAAAAAAAACAATGTTAAGTGATAGTTTGAATTTTAACTTAATATTAAGGTACAGAGAGACATTTCTACAGACAGATACATGCCTCTGTCTCTATCCATATACTATGTTTGCAGACAGAGACACCTTCTTTACCTTCTCTGCCTCTATCTGTAGACCTATGGTTGGCAGATACAGTGAGAAGGCAATATCTCACTATGTCGCTATGTCTATGTTACAGTGAGACACAGACAACTGGAGTATCTGGGGTGGTGAGAGGGTGAGGGGTCGGTCTTGTCACCAACAAGATGCCGCTCTGGGCGGTTGCCCGCGTTGCCCATAGCAGAATCTGACACTGGCTGATTAATCACAATTAATCACTATGCCTAACTTTGTAGGCTTGAAATATAAATATACAAACCCCTCTTGCTGCACGCCAACAATTTAAAATCCAAGTAATTATCTTGCATTTGTAGTCTTCCATACTCTATAGCAACCAAGAGATATTTACTCCACTACACATGCATACAAGTGGTACCAAATTTGTTCAGGAGCCAACTGATAGATAAGATCTATTTTATTTTCTAGTTCTTGGATGCCCCACACTTTTACGATACCATGAAGCCTATATCAAACATGCACGTTCTCAAAAAAATGTTTTGCTGTCTCAAACCAACCATGTCTAAAGATTCTTAGTTTTCTGGGCGTGTCGTTTTGGCGTAGTGGATAGCTCGACCCATGTTTGGAGATCTCGCGTCCTCGACGCGGGTTCGACTCCCGGACTCGACAATATTTGCCGCATGTCTTCCCCCTTGCCTGTCAGCCTACTTTCAAAAGACACCCTGGAGGGGTAAAATAAAATTCTTAGTTTTCCAGGTTTTTATATTTAAGAAGGTTTATAGAAACTCAGTTTGTTTTAAACGTTGGTTTAGAAATGTTCCTCTACATTCATTTTCTGTGATGAAGCGGCACTATTTTGTCCTCATCCAGCCAGCAAAGACCGGTGTAATTCGTGTATGTGAAATTGCGGGCTAGTAAACTAGATGTGCACAACATTGACTAAAGACCCAACACAAGAAAGTTGAAACTGTTCAACTCTTGTTGCTGTCTGCTGTCACAGGAAAAAGTATTTCGCCGTTCGTAGCTCCCCGTGTGTAACGTGCTGCTGTGAACTAGATAACCCTCCGCGGGAGAGAGGCTCTGATTTCAAAATAGATGGTTCGATTAATCTGCGTTATGTGATATTAACGCCTTAAAATGTTCAGGTTAATTGGTGCGCTAACACGTTAACGTTGACAGTCCAATATGCGAGAGAAATAAAAAAAAACAACAAACAGTTGAGGCATCCTATCCGCAAACAACTTCCGCAAAAAGACCAGAATATAGCCATCTGCACTTGTGTTGCACATAATGCTAGCTGAGAGATAACCGAAGTTAGCTTTAGCAAACAAGCGAGAGTAGCTCCATATAGCCACATAAAATATATTTTCGTACACAAAACTGCAATACAATGTTTTTTAAAAAGTACTTACCCGGTGAAAGTCATTGTTGGCCCGCCCTCTAGCATGTGAACGTTAGCCTCCAGCCGGTAAAAATCCCACAATGCAACTGAACATTAAAAATTTACAGTACAGCTGTAAATTTCCGCACGTGATCCAGCGGTCCAATCACGTCCCACATACTTTCCATACGCATTTCAGGTCACAGTAAAGAGCTGTATTTTCAAAACCCAGCCACCCTACTGTATTTTCATGCTGTAGGTTTTACAGCCATTTGTTACAGTGCAGCTCAACCTCAGGAGCTTTCTTGATTTTAAGCATGATTTGAATTTGAATGAAAGGCAATTTGTTTAACTCAACGTGACTGAATTTTTACATGACTTGATATTTATATTAAAATATTTCATGTTTGGTTCAGGCACAACAATGAGAAGAACTTCTTGATCTGGATTAATGAGGAGGACCACACAAGGGTCATATCCATGGAGAAGGGAGGAAATATGAAGCGAGTGTTTGAGAGGTTCTGCAGAGGTCTCAAAAAGGTCTGACAACAGATTTAAGTCTTTTTACTTCAGTGTCACAGCCTATTTTTAAACATAACACCTGTTTTTTTTTTTTTTTAAATCTGTTAGTGTCAAATTCCCAATTTTCTGAAGACTTATTACTAAATTTTGTTAATTTATTTTTGTAACATTTAGGTGGAACATCTTATTCAAGAAAGAGGGTGGGAGTTCATGTGGAACGAACGTATGGGATACATCCTGACCTGCCCCTCTAACCTGGGCACGGGGCTCAGGGCTGGAGTGCATATTCGCCTGCCGTTGCTCAGCAAGGTTAGACAAGAATTACACAAGCAAATGCAATGGCTTATTCTCTTATTCTTCCCAATTTTCCATTGCTTTAGTGCCTAAAGATTAGTTCTGTTTTTGCTTATTTATTTTGAATATGCAAAAAATACCTAGCTTCCCACTTGTTGCATAATAATATGCATCTCACAATAGCAAATCAAAATTAAAGGAAGCACAATAACTATAAAACATCATAACCCAGGAAAAATAGCTGGAATAATCAAAAAGAAGTGAGTAGAAGCATAGCCTATTGTCCCTCACCCCTTTGTTCAGCAAAGAATAATTATATACAGCCATATGAACACACATACATACACATTTCTTTTTACATACGTGACTTCCCTATCATTGCCATCTCCATTTGTGATGAACAGGCTTATCCATTTATCCATTATGTTTATAACAACACATTTTCATACATTTTCTTAAACTGTCTGATATTTTGATTTTGTGCTGGTTTAAACCAGGATCCCCGCTTTAAAAAGATCCTGGAGAACCTGAGACTACAGAAGCGAGGCACAGGAGGAGTGGACACGGCTGCCACCGGAGACACCTTTGACATCTCTAACCTCGACCGTCTGGGCAAGTCAGAGGTAAACAAGGGAGTGGAGGGAGGTGGTGGTGAGTGGAAAAAAAGGCTAAATAGTAAAAATAAAGTTGAACAGCAGGCAGAGAGTGGCAGAGTCTGACTGAGGAGATCCACAGCATACGGACCACAGCAGGTGTGGACTGGGAATAACCCTACCTGCTGGTTCATAAGCTCTAATCCTGGCAGGGAAGTGTTACGTGAGGTTATAGACTGCTTTTTCCTTTGCTCAGTCGGTCATACAAGGCCTCCAAATAGACTGTGTGGCACCAGACTTTACTGATTAAATGCTAGAAAAACCAATACATGCATAAGGTCAGGCCTATCTCTACTGACCTATCTCAGAAAACACAGAGGAAGTCTGATTTGCGAGAACAGAAGACTGCAAATGTAATATTCCTCTAACTCCTTATTGAAGAACCTGCTATACTTATGTTTAAAGTGGTTTACAGTATACAGTATACCAAGTATTTTCCACTCATGGTGGAAGAAGCCTGTCTGGTTTATGACAGAGTGCACATGAAACATGATTTCTTGCATTTTAGTATTTTGCAGACGATGCAGAGACTCTACACTTAGAGATACCATAGTTTAATAGAGAGCAGTAACATTTGTAAAGGTCTAAACAGCAATGTATTAGAAATTACATTACAAAAAGTCCAATGTCACTTCTTTTTATTATTAATCCTGATGAGGAAATGTTACTGGAAAAAGTAAATTAAATCCACATAGTCATGAACTTAATACCAAATATCTGTATTACAATTAATGTAAAAATAATCCTTGCAACTTACAGTTTTTGTGGATAAAACACCTTCTGAGGATCCTCTCTGTGATTCCTCTGCAGGTTGAGCTGGTACAATTAGTGATTGATGGTGTCAACTATCTCATTGAGTGTGAGAAGAGGCTTGAGAGGGGTCAGGACATCAAGATCCCTTCCCCAATCGCTCAGTTCAAGAGGTAAACGTTTCCTCCGTTGGCATTGAGGAAGAACATTTGCTTCAGTGGCTCATTATTTAATCTTCTGATATTCATGACATGTATAAACTCTGTTCTAACTTTCATGCACAATACAGCTGCTACATGTACATGGATCCTGATAAAAAATAAAATAAAATATTTAAAATTAACGGAATTGTTATGTCTGCTTTTGCATTATAAATGTGGGTTGGATAACCCTCAAATAATTTCTGTTTCTCCCACCAGAGAAACAGAAAAACTGAAGAGTCCACTGCACTGAACCCCATTGAAAACCTCCTGGTTATTCCCCAAATATTGATTTCTGAACTCTTCCTGAGTTAAAACAGTAGTATTGTTGTTTCTTAATGAATATGAACTTGTTTTCTTGGTATTAGTTCAGGTCTAAAAGCACTGCATCCTTTTCGTTATTTTGACCATTTCTCTTTTTCTGCAAATAAATACTAAATTTTTTCTTGAAATTTCAGAGACATGTTGTCAGTAGTTCATAGAATAAAAGAACGTTTATTTTAATCAAACATATACATATAGAAATTAAAATCAGAAAAACAGATTATTTTAAGTGGTATCTTAATTGTTTCCAGAGTTGTATGTAAATAACATGGGATTATTTGAACAATTTATCGAAGTGGACTGATTTATTTTCATACCTATTTTATTTAAAGAACAGAGCATAGGCTGTCCATTTTGGTCAACTTCGAACAGTTTGCCTATAGGTCCCTCTGAGCAAAAAAAGAAAGTATTAGTCAGACCATTATTGGTCCTGGGGAGCATGTGGCTGCCCTGGCATTCAGCCCTCACCTCCGCAATACGTTTAATCCGGGAGTAAAAGGCCAAGCTCATTAACTGACGGAGAAAAAGAAGACAGATCCAACAGAGGTAGACTAATAATACCACTCAGTTCCTGCTCTATATTGTTTACAGGCTTACAACGGAAGACCAAGGAGGATATTGCTTAATGAATAAAGGCATCATGCCAAGATAAATTAATGTTTTAATTTCTTAAGAAAACAGTCCTTTGATACCCTGCTGGTAAAACAGCATTTCTGAATCTGTCTTCTTTTTCTGGCAGCAGATTAATGACGCACAATAGATCTATTAATGCTATTAGAGAGCCAAAGCAAACGGCTAACAAAAATGAGTGTATTAGGAATCATTGCTGCAATGAGCCTAGATGATACCATAATACATTTAATAGAAGATCCAATTTGATGTCCTGTCCATGAAAAGACTTTACTGATAAAAATGGCTTAACTTTTAGTCTGCTTGTACTGTGAAAGAAATTTGCTATTGATTAAAAAACGATCAGCATACATTTTTTTTCCCTCTTTTACCCATTTGCTGGCATGGTTACTTCATTTACTCACAGCATCATCACCTGTTGAGTAAATGACTGGCACCAATAAAAAATCAATAATTAAAATCATTAAAAAAAAAAACGTTTTTACTGTGACATTCCTTTAAAAATGTTTTGTTCATGAAGTAATTGAGCAGTGCAGGATGATCATCCTTAAGAAATAAAGGCATAAAGTATTGCAGATTCCCTGAAGATGCATCACCATGCACACTGACATCATGAAAACACACAGAAGAGCACGAAGTCCACTTCATAGTTCTCTGCACTAACCTGGTGATTATTATTATTATTATTATTATTATTATTATTATTATTATTATTATTATTATCATTAGTAACCTTTAATATAACGCTTACTGAATTGGCCATTTTGAATTGTTTCATATTCTATACTTTAAAATGGTACTGTTTTAATACATCCACTGATTCACCTGGAATATCAGTATAGGATGTTCCTGGAATCACTGGGAATTTCAAGTTTCATTGTCTGACATCCTAAGAGCCTTCCAACCAGCTCCCTATTCTGAGAGGTTAACCAGCTTTCCATCCAGCAGATTCAGAGATTAAAAAACCTGCAGAGTCTTAACGTGAACAGAATCTATAGAAAATCTAATTAGACTCGTTTGGCTGCTGACGACCTTCACCCAGAAGTCGTGCCCCGCTTAAGACTACGAATTAGTCAGGCTGTGTAGCCTTTCAGCCAACTAGGATCCACAGACCACACCTGGTTCCTCTTCCCTTAATTTACCACTTGCTCTTATCTAGATTTTGTTTAGTGACTCAAATGGAGCCCAAGGGTTCAGTTTACTAACTTTAGGATTAGTAAACCTTTAAAAAGTTCCTATAAATTCATGAATCATGCACCAAGACAATTTGAAGAGCTTAAGATAAAGGTGACTCAAATGATTGAATATCATTTAAGATATTTTTATGCTTCCTAAATTAATGATGCTTTGCAAGGGTTAATAACAGCATAATAACAGATCTTGTGCATAATGACAGAAGCCCAAAGTCTCCTTCCTTCTGAGTGGGTAATAACTATTGATAACAATAATAAGTGGTAAGTAATGACTGATTGGGGTTAATTTTCATCTAAAATACATATTATGGAGCAGCTTATTATTGGGTGATATTTGTTAAAAGGTATTGAGATTAGTTTTTTGAATTTCCTTCAACTGGTATGCAGTATATCAGTCTAATTGCAACCTGCAAAAAAAGCTAATCAAAGTTTGTCTTGTGAACAACAACTTTACTAGATATTTCTGTAGATTTTAAGTTTTAAAAAAGGAGATTGGTTATGTTTAATTTAAAGAATACTAGCTCGACATTACATAGAACCTTGCACCAAAAATCCTTTAGTTATTTTGGTTCATGTTGACTTACCTAAGATGAAAAAGCTAATCATTTTGAGAAAAATAGATACATTTAAAAAAGCAAAGCAGCAGAGGGCAGTAGATGAGAAATTAAATTTGGAATCAACGGCTTCTTGTAAAAGTACCAAAATTAGCAAACTCTTTTTATCATTATTTTTTTAATTATTTAATAAAACAGGGGAAAAACTGCTTGAAGTGCTCGTATCTGGCATTGGCAGGTAGCCTCTATAAAATCTGTTATAATGACACATTTCCTTGGGGCTAATTAATGACAGCGTATTGTCTTATTCATATCCATCATATTGTTAGAAAAAAAAACAAATTGACCTCGATTGACGCCTAAAGTGTAGGAAACAAACAGCTAAATTGGTCCTTTTTCCAACTTCACAACCTTTCCTACTGAAAGTATGGATTTTTTATAACTACAAAAATAAACATCTTAAATGTTCAATGCCTGTTATTGAATAACATAATTGTTTTATTCAGTCTTGAAGAAACTGGGCTAGCAAATTAGACACGTCTCAGTACACTTGAACATAAAGAGGCTAGTTTGATTAAACTGAAAGTAACTTTTGAAAATTACTTTTAGGTGAGTATTAGGCAAGACATATTTTTCTTAGGCTCACATAATCTATACAATGCGTTTCACTTACTGAACTGAACTGAGATGACCTGACTTTTCAATAATATTTTAATTTGCTGAGATGCAACTGTATGAATAAAAAAAATAACATAAATTCTCAGTTTTGTGAAATGAACAGTCAGGTGAAAATGTTTGTGATGTTTTAAGCATTCAGGTCTAAGCAGACATGATTTGAGCTGCCCCATAATTATGTGTGTGTTGCTCTCAAGACCTGCTTTAATTTTGCGATCTTAATGGTCTGAAAGAAAGAAAATCGATGTTGCTTTTGCCTGAAGTGGTATGAATAGCTAAATTGGGTGTCTTAACTTTATAGCAGCATGAAATACCTCGAAAAAAGAAACCTGCTAATTTTTTTGTTTGGCTTCACTATGATACTTTTGCACGATGGAACAAAAATAAGATTTCTTTAATTACGGGGTTTCACATGTAGTAGTTAGGAATAAAGCAGCTAATGCATTTATGTGTTTTAGCTATCCGACAACATTTTGATCAAAAAGAATAACATTCCCACTGTATTGGGAGGAAAGTACTGGTTATGTCTGAGAGATGGTCAAACGACTGAATCATTATAACACATTAATTTCTCCAATACGTTTCTTGCTAGAAACAATCAGAAATGGTATTTCCTTCAATGGCATCCAGGGTGCGCCTTACACTCTAACGGAGGCTGAAAATTGTAAGAGATGGAGTGAAAAAAAAAAGACATCCGCTGGTTAATTGAATCATTGCAGGCCGAGAAGGTTTGAGATTAATTCCACGTAAGGAAAAGATCAAAAGCGTCCCAGTAAGGAGGACGTTGATGGAAACAGGAGCACTGAGGCTTGTGGGATAATCCCATTAAGGGCTGTATGTTCATTCAGACTGAAAATGCTTTGCTGTACAGTGGCTATGGAAGACATTTGGGTTTAAACTGGAGAGAAAAACTAATAATTTCACTGAATTAAAACAATACACTGTGTTATTCTTAGCTCTCTTTAATTATGGCTATGAGCACTGACCCACGGCAGTAAAAATTATTTCAGAGGCAGTCTCTGGAACTGATTGGATTATAAAATACAAGAAAAAAAGTGTCAATGTTTAATACTGATCACAAAGAACCTATTTTTAAATATATATTAATAAATACTGTACATTGAAGATTGTGAACTGAAGAGTCATTGTATTACCAATCAGGGACAGGCTTCTGTAATTGAGAATATGCTCACAAGCATGTTAACATACGTATGTGAATAAATGCTGAATTATATTTGATTACAAGAATGCATTAATTAGAGATTGAAGTTGATTTAAAAGTAGGAGAAACCTCAAAATATCCTGAGGAGAGTCAGTCACTAAACAAAAAAAGGGGTAAAAAAAAAACTATGGAAATCCATTTTCACCACTGGGATTTAATATGTATTGATGCCAGAGCTCACTGTGTCTGCTATGTTGCAATGTAACAGTTTAACAAACAAATAAAAAGTGAGTTACCCACATGTAAATATTACGTTATTAATATTTTCAGAAGTAGATTGTTTCAATGTATGAAGACGTTGAATATGGATCCAACAAAAAACTGGTTGCTGATCAACCATGGAATCATCAGAGGACATATTCATGAAAATTTGCTTGAAAATGTGTGTTTGTATGAGTCCAAGCACAAAATACTAAACACAGATACAATAAAGTTAGTCACAAAAAATTATTAGTATTTTTTGTAAGAGAAATAAAGCCTGTGAAAAATGTCACGGTTGATTTCTTGCTGTTCAAAAAGATGTTCCCACATCAGTCTAGTTTAAAAATGTTTCGTTTTCATCATCCAAAGCTAACAGCAACAATAAAAACAATGTTTTTTCCTTCCCTAAATCTACTATAAAACTAATTCCACAATAAGAAGTTGCATAGAAAAGGAACATTTAGTTTTAAAGAACATTTTGTGACTAATGATTGGTTTTTGTAACTAGTTCTGAGCCAATTTGGATCTTAATCAGCAGATGTGGAATTTTTTTGTGCCATTTGGTAATTAATAATCTGAAAAACAAAAATTAGCTTTTCATAGGCTCATTTTCAGACCACCTATAGTTACCATCTATTATTTGCCAAGCTCAGTTTATAGATTTATGTGTGCAGAAACTGTTGAGCCTTTTAAATTTTACTTACACGCCACATAAAATTGGAGAGCCAGCTTGCATTTAACCTTTTAACATTTTTATGTAATGTTTTTTTTTAGTTTAAATTTTATAAATCAAAGCTTAAAACTTTTTTTTTTTTTTTGCATTCCCTGATTTCTTGGCAATCCTTGAAAGGTGCCATAAAAATAAACTTGCCTTTATTTTGTGGTCAGTTTACTTACACTCTTATTTTACAGAACCATTTTATTTAGGTTAGAGTTGGGTTTTTTGAAATAAACATTTTATCTGAGTCTTGCACGCGAGTTTTCTCACAATAAGGAGTCACAAAAGCCAAACAATAAAAATGTGCTTTACCATGCAAGTCAAATATTTATTTTCAAATTGTCAGTCCGATAAAAACAGAAGAAATTAGAGAAATATAAAAAACTATAACCGATGCTAACTGAGAGCAACAAAGTTAAAGATTTCTACTTGTAAATGTGTCACATTTGGTCAAATTACTAAATATCAAACAATAAACTCCAGCGTCATTCAACTAATTCAGAAAAATGTATTACATCAGCATAAATAGCTTATTATCAAAGAAAGCATGATTACATCACTGACTAAAACATTTGGAAAATACAATGCCAACTATTTACTGACAGCATGAGTTAAACAGTACAGTTGTGTGCACAAGATGTGTTTTTCACAGAGAAGCTGGATAACCTGGTGATTGTCTTCCTGAAAGCTCACAGTTGTATTTTCTTCTGTGGTTGTGCATTTCATTCGACAGAGCAGAAGTTTTCCAGGCCGTTCTCTCGGGTTTTGGGAATCTCATTTTGATCCAGTAGTCGGTATTGGAAGGTAACACGGTTAATGTAGTTCCCACTGGAGACCAGCCTCACCACAGAGTTATCACAGCCAATCTTCATCTGGGCTAAAGAGTCAAAGAGAGGAAAAAAAGAACAACTGAATTCAGATAGAAGAACTCCCCCGGTTTTTCCAGAGGTTCGTTGACGCAACTTATTTGTGAACTTTAGTGCACAATCACTGGCCACTTTATTAGGCACACCTGTTCAACTGCTCGAATAAATTAAACAACTAGAAAGCCATGTGGATTCAATGAAGAATAAGAATAAGAGAATAATGGTAAAGAAGAATAAAAAGGGTAAGAAGACAGAAAGTTTGTTGATTTTTGCTTTGCTTTTTTTTTTTTTACTTTTTTACTCGTCTTTGTCCTCCTCCTCTTCTTTATCTATTAGACCAAAGCCTGTACTGGCTGTCACCAGATCTGCGCTGAAAATCTGGCCAATCAGATCAATCAGAGGAGATACCGCCTCCAACTAACAAATACGCACACTCAATAGGGGTCAAGCAGTTTTCTGGTGCGACTATACAGATGAGTGGAGGTGGCCTAATTTTACTGTTGGCCATACTGCATTCATGGGTCCGTTAATAAATGGAAATGTGGCAGCAGGTTAATAAATGCAGCCATGATCAGAGTTATAAACTCTCTTGATTGAAATATGCTCTGTTGTGATTGCTTAATAGCGCCTTTGATTTTTGGCAGGAATGTGATGCCATGTGTAATGGTGGAGGGATTATTTGCTTGGCACACTTTTGACCTCTTAGTACAAACTGAGCGTAGTTCAGGTACAACATTCAACCTGTAAGTATTGCTGCTGATCCTTTGTGACTACAGTGCACATCTTCTGGTGGATACTTTGAGCAGGATGATGCATTATGTCACAAAGCTCAAATAATCTCCAACTGGCTTCTTGTCAAATCCAAGAAACCAGTTTGAGATTCACTGTCACTGATAGAGCACCTTCAGGTGAAATGGGAGGTGCCCATAACAATCTGGGATATGCTGCTGACAAATCTGCAGCATCTGTGTGATGCTATCATGTCAATATGGACAGAATCTCTAAGGAATGTGACCTGGACATATCGTGACCTTAAAAACAAGAAGTTCTACTCAGTAAAATGGGTTACAATTTATTACTAACAATGTGCACACAATAAAGTTGACAAGTTAGTGTGTATTGATCAGTGTCTATCAAAACATATTCATTATTCATCGTCCTCCAAATGCAGTGCAATATTTTCTAATGAATGACTGGAACAATCAGCTCACATACAGACTGAAAATTGGCATTTCTACTCTCTTGAGATTTTTGGATCCAAGGAGCATCAATTTACTTGTAGTGGTTGAAGATTGCTCATGTCTGACAAATAAATGTCTTGTCCGAGCAACAGTTAATCCTAGCATAAGTGACATTTTAAATTAAAAAATCTAATTTAAGTATTATTGGTCTTCTTCCTTTGAAGAAACAATCTGTTACATTACGCTAGAAAAATAAAAAAAAATTGTGAAAAAATATGAATATCTTTTATCAGTTTAATCACATTCTACTACTAATTGTAAAAAAAAAAGCATATTTAAAAATATTATAATAGTTTAATGTTTCATTCTTTTAGCCATGCCGTAAACGTGTGTCCTGCAAGCAGAGTAAAACTTGCACTAGCAATGTTTCTTTGATCACTTTGTTTCATAAAAAAGCATATTATGTTAGAGGCTATTATAGCAAAGGGTCTACTTTGGATTTGTTTTTCAGCAAAGAGGAGAATAAATTTGTGCTTTTGTTATGTAAAATGGGAGAAAATGTCTAATTTGCATCGCAGATATTTGGACTTGCGCCACGTGGGATGTTATAATTTTAAATGATTTGCAGCAAGCTATGGCAATTTAAAAGCATTGTTCCCTGATGATCCAATGATGTTTTAGAGAGTGGCACCAAACAGGAAGCTGAAATGTAATTATTCTAATTCAGACAAAGCAATATGTACAAACCGAAAACAGCAAGCTTCTGTTAAAAATCCCATAGCATGCAGTCATCATGGTGATAATGTGACCTGAAACAGTTCTGTTTAAAAAGCTGGAAACGGATGAGAGAGCAGACTTACCGAGCCCAGTGAGGGAGAAACACAGGTCGGCTACAGGAAACATCTTGGAGGTGTCCACTCCGTTTCCTCCCAACAGCTCCACGTAGTCACCTGATCCAGAGCAGCCTGGCCATGTCTGTCTCTGCAAACATGGACACACAAAATAAATTGACCATGATAGAGGATAGTTTACTGCTGATGTCATGCATGTTTTTAAAAAAATTTGAATAGTGTGTATGTATTAGGAGCAAAAATGTTGCATTCACACCGTTCTTCATCATCAGGACAGCATAAATACTTAGACTGTGATCAGAGTCTTGCTTTATCTATTTATTTATTAAAATATTTATTTAATCTATAAGAACAGTCTGGTATTAATATTTCAATGGTGTATGACTGTCTCCAAGAGATAAGATAATGATTTGCTTAATTAAGTAAAAGTAGGTCAAGTCGTCAGTTTCACATTCGGAGGTCAGACAGCATAGTGTAGTTTGAGTAATCTAATTATTGTGTTATTGCTGCAAAAAATTTAGTCACAGTTGTGTTGATTTTATTGCAGTGGCACATATGCAGCTGGCATGTGGCAGTATTTATACATATAAATGTATAAATTTATATGTATAGCATCCTGCCTAAACTGGTGATGAAATTATGCTCTCTACAGAGTCAAATGCTTAGTGAGGCGATGCTGAAAAATAATCACCAGGTCTTCCTATTTCATTATTTAAAAGAAATAATAATCACAGCGGTGTAACTATCCTTAGAAAATGGTCAAAGTGTTCTTAACCAAGTTTTCTGACACACAGTGATATAAAATGTGGTTTTAAATCCCTTTTTTTTGGCAGGAAACACTTATGATGCTAGAGAGGTAAGTAACAAAATAAGAAGCACAACAGACAACAAGAAGAGAAAATGCAATTAACTGGAGATAAACACAATAAGTTTCTTTGTGCTCTTTTGATGATTGAGATAAAGTTTGTGTTGATCCAGCAATGTAAAGGATGCAAGAAAATCAAAACTACTTTAAATTACATTAGAATATATCACATTCAGTTACTGAATGTTCATTTGTCCATTCAGGTTCTCTAACGATAATCCAGAAACTGACTGGTGAGTTGTCCAAAGGTCCAATAACTTGGGATGCAGCCTTATCATGACCCTAAATCACAAATTTACATGAAACCTTCCAGATGCAATCTTTCATACTTTTGTCCATTTTTTGTTTCAAATTATAATGATAAATACTTCCAACAAAGAAGTTGTAATCTATTTGCCATATCACCTAATCACATTGTTTAGTCAGACATGATTTCATCTGCAGTGTAGCTGGAATACTTAAATCTTCTGTCTGATGAGTTTTCACTTTGACACAAACTAAGTTGGAATGACTTGGCATCAGTCTGGTAAATTTACTTTCTGTTCAAATTAATCATAATACCAACAGACTGCCAACCACTGTGTTACACCAGTGCCAAAAAACGCATCAGTAATTTTGTTTGTTTCATTTCTATCAGAAGGACTTACAAAACATCAATACTTCTCTAACTCAACAAGATGTTTATTTGGTTAAAAGTTTTCAGCTTTTAATATTTGTTGAGCAGTGAAAACATTGTGATTCATATGACTTTTCATTTCTGACCATATTACTACAGATTTTGTAATTATCCGACTTGTAGCAGCTGTCAAAGTTAACTTAGGAAGAATACCACTATCATATAGCAGAAAATCATAATAATGGTTTTTTACTTATTTTTGTAATTAGCTTCATTTATAAATAAAAGCAGTGATTTAACAGAAGCAGTAAAATTAAGAGCCTCTTTTTCACAAGAGTGTTTCTTTTTTTTATTAATCTTAAAAAATAATTACTCTGTAGGACAGAATCAAATTAGATCTCACAAACTATTGCACAACTTGTGCTGTAAATTACCTACTTGAGAACATGTCCCTTTAGTGTTTGAATTAGAGGGACATTGGATGAAATTTTGAGGCGTTAGTACTGAATTTTTGGTTGTGAATTATGAACATGAATGCATTTATTTTGAGCCTGAGCAAACTGAGTTTCAAACTAGTTTTTGTTAAGGGTGAACTGGCTCAATACTTTCTGTGGATGATCTGTGAGGTCACACTGAATGGAGAACTTGTGAAAATTTGGCTTATAATATGTTAGTTACGCTGTTAGAGCCAGATATTTGCATACACTCTATAAAAATGTCTCTCCATAGCATTGTTTGAATTTAAATGTGACTAAACTATATGATGATTTTTTGTTTAAAATATTTGAAAACAAAAGAAATTTTTGGTTTCAGATATTGAAACCAGAAAAGTGTCAATATTTGAAAAGAACATCTCTTTTGTGTCTAATTACTGACACCTGATGTGACTCAGAAGTGTAATTATTCTGGGTCAGTACTCTACTTAAAAAGCACTTTCTTCTTCAATACAGAACAATGTTTTTTCATTAGTAAAGAAGTCCTGTTAACTTGTCTGTCAGCATCTTACCAGTGGGCTGATCTCATTGCTTTTGGCATCCCCTAAACTGAGATCTGTCAGTCGGATCTCCACTGGGTAGATGATGGAGAAGCTGCAGTTTCGGCGCTGATGTGGCATCACCATGGTGAAACTGCCCTCTGGACTCTGAGACATGATGTTGCAAGCTTCAGACAAACACACACACACACACACACACACACAGACAAAACACAGATGCATGCACGCCCACACACACACACACACACACACACACACACACACACACACACACACACACACACACCCACACACACACACAGGGGAAGATGTTTCAGATTTCAAACAGTTCCACCATCACCTGAGAAACTAATTACTGACACCTGATGTGACAAATTGGACATAATCAGGATAAGACCAGGGATGAGACACAGTTAAGGCTGTGCATGAAACGTGGCTTGTACTGGTAACAGTAAGCCACTCAAAATGGGTACAAGCAGAAGTCAAAACACTGTGACAGTGAGTTTTATATAGAATTGATATAGTACCATCTACATAGTGATAAAAACTTACATAGTAATGTTGTTTCACTAAAGGTAATCAATATAAATTGTCTTCCCATCTGAAAGTACTCTTCTCTAAGTGATTGTTATATTGCTTGGCATGCTGCTCTTCAAGCAGCTAGAAAACAGGTGCATCCTTCTCATTGAATCTCTTCATGTCGCCTTCAGCCTTGATTAACGCTTGATCGAGCTCAAATGTCCAGGAAGAACACACATGCATGCACACAAACAAACACTGCATTACTAACGCTTTTCCGGAAGCATACAGGAAAATAAGCTGACAAAGGGTGAAAGACCTTGAATCTTACATCACTGAAATATTTCTATTTAACTAACAACTTGTAATTCTCCCTGTTGCTGTTGCAGCTTTCCTAAAAAGAGGGATGGGTTACAGGACTCACGGAAAGGGTTGTGCACTTTTTTGACAGCGAGGGTGAAACCGCTGTCAGGGCTGTGAATGCGAAAAAAGATCATGGCAACATTCTGGGAGGATCGGCCGGAGAGCGTTGATGCAGCAGAGGAGCAGTAGTCCGTGTAACGCTCGTGTGGGAGGAGAGGGTGATCATTACTGCTGGGGAACTTCTCGCCCTTCAGAACCCAGCCGTCAAAAATCTGCAGCAACAGGAGACATGGAGCACTCTCAGTTTGAAGCATGGCAGGATTGTTTAAGCTGAATAAAAGCTTTTAAGTTTGAGTTTACAAATATTTGAATATTTTAGAAATTTATGCACCTACATAAGAGTACATATGCATTTTTGTCTCTTTAAATTTTGTAAAACATGAAAATGATCAATGAATGAAGATCTGTGTGGTGGACTTTATCTAAAATATTGGTTGCTGACTTGAAGATGAAGTCTGTTATCCAATCTACTTATCTATTAAGACATTAAGTTAAATTTTTTATTCACTATAAGGGTGCTGTAAAATGAAATATCTTATTTTCCTTTTCACTTATACATCAGCTGATTATCACAACATATATCTTTGCGTTGTTGTATCCCTATTATTTGAAAAATTCACAAATCTGCTGTAAGTCAAACTGCCAAAACAATATGACAAGGCTTGTCTTTCAGCTTCCTGTTTTAAACATTTTTTACCCAAAAAAGTTATATATGAACATTACATTGATTTGTTTTTCAGATCCAGATCACCCCTCAGTTCAACTTTTAAACCTAGAAAGTATCGTCTTTTTCTCTGCCAAGAGCCTTTTCCCCATTTGGCCTGGTTAAACTGAATCTGCAATGTTACTGGCGGGCTTGGCTCCTGAACTGAAGCTGTTTTCCTCCTACATTTGCTCTTGGCAAAGCACAAAGGATCAGCGGTGGTGTTTTGCCCTCAAACAGTGCCCTAACCACATTTGGAATCATTTTAATCCAATATAAAAAGATGAAATAGAATTTATGTCCTAAATTGCAAAAGGCATGAACTTCCTGGCTTTTGGTAACAGAACAGAGGTTATTTTGGAACAACCTTTATAAAGTCTCCAGCACTGCAGTCGATGCTGACGTCAGACAGCTCCATACTGATGACCTCACTGGGCTCAGCGATGATGAAGGCAGCACAAGCCAGCTGTGGCCGGGATGCCACAAACGTAAAATAGCCTTCAGTCGCCAGCATGTCCAAGCATCCTTTACAAATCACAGATAACACAGTTTCAAACATTTCAGAGGGCATTGCATTGGTGAAACCTACAATATTTTTAAGAAACTTCGTGAGGAATTCACAAAGCAGTGCAATTTTTTCCACCTATTTTTACCTCATTAATGTATTTGTATGCTGAATTCACAACCACATTACACTAAATGCAAACAAGGTTGAATGTGTCATTCAAGTCCAGCAGCTGAGAACAATTTGAACCTTATTTAATTTGTCCTCTTTTCATCCACAAATATTGAGACCAAAAAGTAAGAAAAATGTCTTACATTTTAAAATATTTGAAATAAGCAAAACACCAGCATAAATGTTGACTTTATTATCGGAGCAGGACAGCAGAACAATAATGATCAGTCGGCTAAGATATGTGTGGAAATTAATCATAAAGCATTTTACAAGATTACAAAATTTTGTGTAAAGTCACAAAAGTGCCAAATGAACAAATACGTGTTTCTTTTTTCAAACGTGCCATAAATAGAAAAAATAAATAAAATAAATGTATCCATAGTTATATAAATTGACCAATAATAAATCAATGACTGAAAAATTAGTAAATAAAAATTTGAACAACAATTTAAGTACAATTGGTTCCTTTGTTTTAATTATTCCTCCATGGTTCATTTGCTTCAGTACTCCATAAGCAGTTAAAACTGTAGCCAAGAATGATCAAAAACCAACCAAAGCCTTTATCTAAATGGGATAATCCTGAGGAAAGTAAATTTCAGACTGTGTTTGTGTTAGCCCTCTGACTTTGATGGATAAGCCTGATAGACAAAATAAATTCATTGTATGCTGCAGCATGCCACTGAAATGAGTAATTTGTAAAATGTCTACATGTCTGATAAAATAACATAAACATATTTACTTACAACAGCAGGTGTGCTTTTTCTATATTTCATAATTATTTAATTGAATATAAAGAACTAAAGTAATTATTTAGAGACCTACTTTTTTAAGTAGAATTGTGACACGTTTGGACCTCCATACATCACATTAAAAAAAGAAAAGAAACACAGAAAGAAAAGACCACTGTTCCATAGATTTCTTACTGAGAGGTCGGCGGAAAACAAAATCCTCTGATTCCCTTTTCTGGGCCGAACTGATCAGAGAATACAATCCATCTGAAGCCTCGTTGTCCTGCAGAAAACATGACGCAAACAAATTCAGACTGTCCAAAATAAGGTTTAATCTGCCCGGTTTTATAAATATACCCTCTTTGATTTACTTTACCATTTAAAAAGTTTGTTCGTACCTCGATGTAGCGAGTGAGTCCGGTCCCTGATAGCAGGGAAATAAGACAGAGGAAGAGCTGAGCGCGCAGAGCCGCGGACATCCTGAGGAGCGTTTTCTCCACAAGTGTTCTCCGAAGCGCAGAGGGGGAGTAACTGCGCATCCTGCGAGGTGGCAGCTTTTATAGCGGCAAAAACCAGAAAGGCAGAGCAACATCGGAGTCCCGGAGAACGCAGAGTTATTATTTTTAATCAGAAACCAGAAATAGCGGCTATTTAAAGCCACATTTGAGCATTTATGCATGCTCGGCGGTGTGGAAACTAATGACGGCGGATGATTTGATTAAAAGAAACGCGGCCTCATTAAAAGTCATGATAAACAAACCGAAGTGCAGCAGTGCATTAATTTTATAGGTCGCTGTTAGGATTCTTAAGCTAGAGGAGCTTTTTTTCCATCTCTTTTTCTGTAAAATAAAAAACGATGTGGGGAAAAAGTGACATTTCCATGGTTTTCAGAAACTTTGGCATGACCAGAAAGTAATGTTTTTAAATGTAGTTACTCATTATGTATAACATAAGAAGGGTGAACTCAAAATTAACTCCAGGAACGTGGTTTGTCTGTACAAGTTTATCTTAAGTTGTTGCATAGGCTACTGTGGAAGTAGCTATTGCTACAGACATTTAAACTAGAAGGGGGCAAGTTTACACTTTTCAGAAATATTTAATGTCAATACGTTTAAAGTACAAATTGGAGCCCTTCTAGTGGTTTGACTTTTGAGCAAAGTCCTCTCTGAAAATTCAACAAAAATATTATAGCTGTCACTCTTATATCAGTATTTATAGTCAAGAAGATCATGAATTTTGTGAGAATCCTGACTTTTATCTTTCCCAAACTTACATCCAAGAACTGGTGACTTGTTCAAATTTTCCCATCACAGATGAAAAGATTAAGACCAAAATACTCTCATGTGTCTACAACTGTCTAGATGTGTAAATCCATGGACATGATGACATAAATCTGTCAGCTTAGCACCAACTTATGTTGATTAGATGGAAAATACATTGGAATCTTATGACTGCATTAACCATAATTAGTTCACTAATACTCTAATATGTAGTCAACGGTAGAAACACCATTTGCTGCAACTACAACTGCAGGATATTTGGAGTTTCTCTCTACCAGCTTTGAACATCCAAACACAAAATTGTTCATTCATTCTTCTTTGTAAAATGGCATAAAGCTCAGGGAGGTTGGATGGAGAGTCTATGTGAAAATCAATCTTCAAGTCCTGTCACAGGTTCTAAATTGGATTTATTTCTGCATATTGACCAGACCAGTCTAATAAAAACATTTTGATCCAAAACCACCCAGTACAACCAGAGCTGTATACTGGCTGGTTTTCCAGCTGCAGCCTCAAGTCTTTTGCAGGCTCTAACTGCGTTGCCCTTCCACACTGACCAGCTTTCCTGTCCCGGATGAAGACAACAGAAAAAATGCCCATAGTATATTGCTGCCTCTTTTATGTGTTTACTGAGGTCATAGTGCGTCACTGTGTTTCATATATAGAGTCATGAACAAAGGCCAACATTTCAAATTGTGTCAAATCTGACCTTCTTTGCCACTTTTCTACATGTTTGCTGTTTTCCATTTTGGCAAACTGACAGGTGTCTTATAGTTTCTTTTTTCTTTGCCACTCTTTCACAAAGGTCAGGTTTGCGGAGAACATGACTCATAGTTGTTCTGTGGACAGATTCTCCCATCTGACCTGTGGTTCCCTGCAATTCCCCCAGAGTTACAACATTAATCAGAGAAGGTCTGCTTCTCTGATTAATGTCCTCGCTGGCCTGTTGATTCAAGTGTACGGCCGTGTCTTGGTCGGGTTACAGTTTCTCTCCCTTTTGGTTTTTAAGTGATGGAAATAGCAGTTCCTTCATTTAAAGCAGAGATCTATTCCAACCTAACTTTTCCCTCATCAGCCTGCTGTGATGCTGTTGCCTCACTAATGTTTGCTAACAAGTCTCCAAAGCCTTCACGGAAGAGTTGCATTTATACTGAGATTAAATGACGCATATGAAGACTCTATGTATGAGACAGTTTGGTTGCAGTGGATTCTTTTGGTGGTGACTGAGTGGGTATCAAATCAAAGGCATGTATAAAGTCATATTCTTGTCAATAAAAAAGTTTAAGATTCTGCATAATTTTCCTTCTTCTGGACTGTGGATCTGTGGGAAGGCTTGTCACCTTACAATTGTTTGGTTCCAGCTTCTTCGATTATGTTTCCACAAGTTGTCTTCTAATCTGTCCATCAGTGTAAGAATGTGTTTGTGAATGTTGTGCTAGAGTAAGTACCTTTTAGTTGTTAGTATGTCTACATAAATGATGTATACTCGTAAATTCAATCAATTCACCAGTTTTGCTATATAATAGGGTGGATTTTTGTAGGTTTTTCAACTAAAATCCCAATAACACACACTGAACATGGCAAAATGTGAAAAAGCTGAAAAGATATTAATAATTTTGCAAGGGCAGTTGGTTTTTGTTAATGAGTTATTGTAGTGTGATGCAATCTGATTTTCTCTATAGTTTTGTTGTATGTCATCTGAAACATCCAACACCACAGTTACTAGTTACTCAACTAAAGCTCTTCCACATGCTTTCTCTACAACTGACTCTGATCTTATTTTTCCAAACTGTGGAGGAAGTCAGGAATGGCATTATAAACCAGAAGGACCAGAATGTACACTTGAAGAAAATTAGGCAGTCCACATAAAGGCAAGGTTTGTGAAGTAATTTAGTTTGTAACCACATTCTCAAATGATATGTAGGAGACTAATTTTGTGTGTCTGTCCTGCATTTATGAAAGGTCAAACTCTGACAGAGCTTAGAGCAGAAGATGATCGTTCTGTCAGTGTCCGTGTGCATGCATCCCATAAAAACAGCACTCGCATTCTCACACTCGTCTCACTGGGTGTGCAGTTATACGCTGCTAATGATGGCTGACATTTTCTCTCACTGATGAAGGTCTTTGAAGCCACACGCAGGATTGTAAACCAGGGGGAAAAAGTAATGAATGAATGTAATGAGTGTTTACTGGAACAGAGACTCAGCCTGATGTCTCACAATGCTGATGACCTACTCAAGGTGTATTACTGTCATCTTAAAATACCAGTGGTCGTTGATTATAATTAGTTGTCGGACAGAGTCTTTGGTGTCTGAATTTATTAGCCGTGTAAGTTAGTTTTTTAATGTGAAAGTTGAAGGAACAAAAAGGATATGGTAGTACGATGCTACATGATGTACAGTATATGGCAGTGTGTATTTTGCTGGAGTTTATGAGCTTAGTGTTTAAGCACTTGCAATTTAAGCTAATGCTGTGCAGTAGTTTAAACACAATTTTTTCAACCAAACATATCCAGATAATATTTTATCTGGCATGCAACAAGCAGAAACAGCTCTGAATAATCAACAAACATGGATTATCAGTCTGTATGTTTGCAGAAATTATTATTTTCCAAAAGTATATTTTAATTCAGTTCAGTGTAATTTATTTAAATAGCAACAATTCACAACATAAATATCTCAAGGGATTTGAGACCTCTTAATAGACTTCTTAATAATAAGGCAATGCCACAGCAAAAACCACAAACCTGAAATATGTTTAACAAAATAACTTTTACGTCCTAAATACAAGCCTTTGATGAAACAGAGGGAGAGGGCTGAGATGTGTTTGAAAATCCAACATAGTGTTGTAATGTGGAGGTAAGAAGATGGAGAAAAAAACTGGTTTATTTCCAAGATGTAACCTAATATTTAGAAACTCCACATCGCACCTTTAGACCCTGCATTACACCGAGATGTTTAAAAAAACAGCACAGCACGAAGCATTCAGTCTGCAAATGAGAAGGTCTTCATGGAGCAATGTTGATTGGTGCAAATGCAAAGCTTCTCTGTTAGTGGAGCCATTTTCTTTCCATGTTAACCTTTTATGATGCATGTTTAAATTTATGAAAAAACAGAAGTAATCTACAAAGACAACTTTGTTAAAAACTGCAACAAAACCATATTGCCTTGTATACCAATCTGGCTTAACATTATAACCATCTGCCTCATCATCATTATGAACTTCTTTGGAAATTTTGGTTTAGTATCCACTGGTCCATTTTGTATTGGAATGGACTGGTCAAGGAGGCTTAATTGCTTATGAACCTACCATTTATTAACCCCTTTTTATACATCATGTTCCAAATTATTGTGCAAATTGGATTAAAGTGTCATAAAGAAAAAAGTTTTGTTGTGCTATTAAATTTATAGATGGTATTGTGTGTCAGGGCTCTTTGAATCACTATAATTAATTTCAGAGAGCTGGGTTGATTAGTTTGTCTTTAGATAATCTGCTGTGCATAATAATTTGGAACAGTGCAATTTGAGTTTTTTATTTTTGAAACAAATACTGTTCTCATGGGGAGCTTTGTTCAGTAAAATTTGAGTTATACTGTAATAGCTCATGACTTGAAAATTATACTGACCATCATTTGCATTGAACATTTAAGAAATTCTGAGAAAATATAACTTGCATAATAATTTAGAACACGGTGTAAATACTCACCACCAGAGACAGGAATCACCTCACAAGAGCAGGAGTTATGGAAAAATTTGTGTCCATCATAATTTGGCAGCTCTCAAGCTCAAATCCTTATCTTTGGCTATTTTTCTTTCTCTTCCACATATTTGATTTCAGAACTAAATGCTCAGGTGTCAAAAATAAAGAGATAATCAGTTTAATAATCAAGGCTCACTGCTTAAGGCTATTCTATTTACTGATTTTACCACTTAATAAAACTTTAAAACAGCATGAGAAAAATATCTATTGATATGCTGATGATGCCTTTATC